>NC_088861.1:7616788-8249086 GCF_963853765.1 Magallana gigas | reverse complement strand
GGCTAATTCTTCCATATAAGTAGTTGTTTATGATTAAAATAGATTATGTCAATATCTTTAAAGATATGAAAAGAAAAGAAATAAATAAGACTTAAATATAACTTACATTTTTATCCAGATAGCAATAAGGCCTTGAATCGGTTTTCTCTAGTTCCAGGTGATATGTTCATCTAGCATCTGTTTCAGTAGCCATTGCTACTTTCTGATTGGATAATCTTATCACATGTCATAGTTGTTTGGAACTCTTCTGAATTCTTCATTGTTGATGATAAAACCAAAGGCATTCCGAAAGAATTTGATTTCAACAAACAGTAAAGTCCATAAGATGGACTAGATTTCATAGACAAATCTCAGACAAACATTTATTGGGTTTGTGTTATCCAATACCCAGTAAATGTCTCTGGAACACAATGAAAGCAATTGGATTATTGGGTATACCCAATAAGTCAAAAGTACCCAATAAGTGTTCCAATGACATAAATTGAACCCAATAAATGTTCTCTCGTGAACACAGACGTCTGTCCGTCCGTCCGTCCGTCCGTCCGTCTGTAAACTTTTTACATTTTGAACTTCTTCTCTAAAACTGCTTATCCAATTTCAACCAAATTTGGCACAAAGCATCCTTATGGGATGGCGAATATAAATTGCAGAAATAAAAGTACGATCTGTATTCAAAGCGGAGAAAACCTTGAAACTGTAGAAAAAGGGGGGTGCATTTTTAAAAATCTTCTTCTCAAGAACTACCGAGGCAAATTCAACGTAGTTTAGCATAAATTATCCTTATGGGAAGGAAAATATAAATTGCAAAAATTAAGGTCTAATTCAGTTTCAAATCTGAGTTATTACGAAAATAATGATAAAGGAAAGGCGTGTTTCAGCTTCGGTTCGGTTCGGCATCCGGTAAAATGGGTAGGCAAGACTTGGCCTGGTCAAAACAAAAGATTGGCAGTTATTAATCTGCCAATCTCATTAAATTTTCAGGATATTTGATGGACCAGTTATATTTGTATTCGCTGTAAATATTGCCGCAAAATAATGCGTATTTGGAATTGACGATTGCCGATCTACCCCGGCTTTTATTTTGCCACGGCCCGGGTTTGCATACCCATTTTACCAAGACTCGTATTCCATACTTCTAAAACGAGGTTCTTTGTTTAAAGCAGCGATGACATTATACGAAAAAGGGTCGATCTGACTATGATGAATTTGCTTGTTTATGCAACAGTTCGTGTATGAAGGAAATTTTTGAAACATGCAAAATATATTGGTGCCGATTTTGTGAAGTAAATTGAGGCTAAATATTTCAATGCGTTGACAGATTTCACACATGACGTTGGTGTTAGCTAGGACTGATTTTCGTTTCGTATGCATTATTTATGCTTTTAATTTAACCTGGGAACTCTCGTATTTCGTGATTTTTACGTATCAATTCAAACAGAGACTTCGGTAGATCAAACAGTTAACTCTTTACCTGCGCAAATTAAGCAAAATCTGATGTATCAAAAAAGTACTGAAATACAATTCATTCTATCGGTAATTCGGCATTATCTTTTGCGTAATGGTAGATTAATGCAATAGGTTTTGTTGAGATCGATGCTCGGCATTTTCTCGAGTTTATTCAGTTTAAATAGAGTTTGATATCGCTGGAGGAAATATGTAGGTATATATACATGTGTGTATATGATTCATTTCGAAAAAATAAATTGTGTTCTTTATTTGTTATATAGTGCATGCATGTTTCTTGTGTTTAATTGTTTACAATTTCTATTTACTAACCATATTTGAGTGTTAAGCTTCGAATTATAAGCAATTAAGATACAGAGATTTGCTCACAATTCTATGTTTGTACACAGATCTTAAAAACTAAAGATTAAAAAAGTAAAAAATTTGTCAATATTTATTAAGAAAATTTTCAAAGTCTGTTCTTCCAGAAACCAATTTTAACAACTTATTGTATTGTAAACTTAACCTTTTTTCGTCATTATTACTCCTACTGTACATGTGATCCTTGACTGTGTTTGTGTACATTTGTATAAACTGATTTTGAACCTTAAATACCAATGAACTGGTCTTGAGTGAATAAAAGAATTGAAAATCTTAGGCCATTCTTTTTTTCCATTTTAAATGCTGAATAGGAAATACCAAGTTAAAAATCTTAAGCTGAATGTAATAAAGTCATGTCAACAAAATATGACTCAAACCTAGGGAAACTGTGAGCTCTGTATCTTGCTTATAATTCTACGATTGACGCTGAAATTTTGGTTGAACATTAGAAATTCTATATGAATTAGAGTATGTTAAATACTTGTACAAAAAAAATAAAAGAATGATATTCTGTATATACCTACTCTCTGGGGTCCCCTCATTATACAATAAATAATGTGAAATCTACATCAATTTTGATAGTTTTTCAGACACGAGTAAATAAAAACGACATCTTTAAAACAGTTTCCATAGTTTTGACACATTTCTGTTATGGGGATAAAATAATTATCGCTATTCCTAAGAAAATATCACAGCGGAAAATTATCCTGGTTTGTACGCGAGGTAAATAACAGTCATTTAATTATAATGGAAAACAAATTAAATTTTTGAATGTTTTAATTTGAGGAATTGAGCACATTGGGGTACAATTTTCTTCTTCACATCTATACTTGAAGGATTTTTTAAATAAAATACAATAACTATTATATATTTTTTTTAAATACAATAACAAGTAAGTAGTTGATGAAACAAATGTACCTATATGCTCTCATATATTTTGATCGCTTTACAAAGTGTGTGTGTGTGTGGGGGGGGGGGGGGGGGGGGCAGAACGAAAATATAGGGAATTGGAAGTTAAAAACTTAACAGTGTACCCCTACCAAATGTTTAGTTTTATATCTTGCGTAGGATTTTCTTATTCTGGTAAAAAATAGTATTTCATGAAGGTACAATGTCAAAGATTACGTGTATGCAAAAATAATTGTAAAATTCGAATACTTGACAATATTTATTTTTTGTTATTCTACCGAGGGACCATATGGCACAATATCTTTTGAACGCCAATTGTTGCTCAGGTGAGCGATGTGGCCCCATGGGCCTCTTGTTTACATGTTAGGCTGAATGTTGATTGTTTAAAAATCTAAATGAAACTTTATTATTTTTGTTTAAGATAAATAGAACAGACATTAAGTACAGCCCGGTGAAAGGAACAAGTTAATCGCAAGAAGAAGAATGTTAATGCTACCACTGTCCAGAAGTACTAAGTCTGCTGTAACCATGATGTGATCATATGAGTGCTTCACCGGTCTGGACAATGCTCGAAAATTCCCCAAAAAGGCCTATTTCCATAAACTACGACTCAGGTTACATCAACAACAGCCAAGGACACCCCTTATTGATTCAAATGGACACATCTCTACGACCCGACTAAACCTCTGCAGAACAAGACTTTTTAACTGTAAAGTATTCTCATTTCAAAAAACCTATAAACTATAAAAGTACTTTTTTTATATGATCAAATCAAATACCAGTATATTACAATGTCTGTCTGTAAGCTAGAATCTTAGAAAATCACATGGTTTTGACTTATGAAATGATCGATTAGACCTTGCAGATATTAACTTTCATTTTCTTAAATAATTTGTTATATTTGCAAATATTGCATAAAATATTAGACTCCATGTAACATATATCCTCACAGCTCCAAGTTGATAAGTGTTGACTACTTTTTTTCCATTTTCTTTGTTTAAACATTTATTGATAACTTTAATTAGTTTTTATTTGCAGCAATATATGAAAAATTAAGAAACCAATGTAAAAACACTGCATTAGGAGATGAACGCATGGGTCATAGAAATGATAAAATACACCAAACAATATTCAATTATGTCATATATGAAAATATATAAAGACAACATATACCCCATGTATTACAATTTTTATATAACAAAATTACTTGCATGGAAAGTTGTTTCCATGTTGGTTTTATTTTAATCTGTTTTATGTAACTAACATTGGAATTAGCTTTTATATCATAAGTAAAATGCTGGTATTGATGAGAATTGTAAGGTGAATGATCTGTGTGATACTTTGTACTTTATACATTCATGCTACAAAAAGCAAGTACATGTACATGTAGTAATACTTGACATACATAAACAATGTATATTTTACTTCATGTCTTGGATTTAAAAATATTAATGTAGGTAAAGTAGTGAAATGTAGGAAGGTAAACAGTGTGTAAAGAAGATTATTCATCAGGAATGAAGTGTGTTGCAATCAGCATAATTAATTAAATGTGTACATCATATTTTTGCACATGATTTGACAGACTGCTCCATTGTTAGCTTTTTATTGGCCAACAAGCTTTTCATATCTCCCTCTGGGTCATCTATTAAATACTGACAGGCTTATAATATTAAAATCTGATCAGTTGGTACATCATGGGTGGAAATGAGAAGTTCACTTTGGACTTAATGGATAATCAAAAAAATGATATCAAATCCTGTTCTATTGTAAAACATTAGATTATATTACTAACAAAGAAAAGGTTTATCCCAACTTGTAAGTGGGTCACTTTGACCTCATTTTGGAATTTATTGACATACATATTCAAATCAAATCTGGGTCATACCTCTATAGTCAACTACTATCTTATAGTGTATTTTTTTTTTTTAAAGATGGATACTTTAGACTTTTCAAACATATTTTATGGTGTACATATTCATTGTAGTTCAAAAGAAATTGAGACAAGTGTATGATGTTCATGTAACAGTGAAGTTTTCTTTGTTTATTCATGTACATGCAGTAATTTTGTAAATTGCATTCATATTTTAAAAAAAAGTAAGATCTTTGTTGCATTTTTAAAGGGAGATTTACTAGGCATTTAATCGAGATAAAAAAATACAAATGTAAAGATTTCTATGGGAGTTTTTTTTTCTTGTGTAATTTTATCATTTTTTAAATAAAAGTCCCTAATAAGGGAATTGCCATATGAATGTTTCTCCATTATTGTATCTTGACTGTATTTTATTTATTATTGGAAACAATTTCAGATTTTTGAACAAAATAAATTTGGAACTGTTTGAAATTGTTTTGTTTTTACATAAAGTAGAGACCTTGCTCAGCTTTTGTGAAAGCAAAAATATAAAAAGTTTCAGTAAGTTTCAGTTGCGGAAACCCTTTGTAAACAATATGTATCCCAATTGTATATGGAGGTTGAAACTATGCAGAAACTTCAAGTTTCAGTAATTTTCCGTTGCGGAAACCATTTGGATTCATGGACAGCCTAAGTTTCAGCACTGCGGAAACTTAATGAAACTTGATGTTTCCGTGCTGAAACCTGTCGGAAACTTAAAGTAACCTTAAGTTTCCGCAGAGTTTCCAAAGGGTTTCTGCAGCGCTGAAACCAGATATTTCATCCAGTGATTTATCTCCAAGAATGAAATCGTGAGATAACAGAATAAGGGTTACTTACAGTTGGGTCAGCTGAGATAGCCCCGCAAAGGTGTTGTTAACTATCGTTGTTATCTGATTTCTATTTAAGCTCCTAAATGAACAAAAAGATAGAAGAGTTGACAAATTTTTAACATCAAGAACATAACATAGACATTAATAACTGAAATTGACAAATAAATGTTCGGCTAACTTTCATTTAAAAAAAAATAAACATTCAAATTGAAATAATATACTAGTAAATTATTATTATATAACTCTAACCTAATATAATACTGCGTATTATTTTTTATTTTTAGAAATTGTAAAAATATGAAATTGAATCAATCAATGCATTACAGCATATATGTAATTGGATGATTTTGAACAATGATGTTTTATGAATAAAGTATCAGCTATTTTTTTTAACTTATTATTTCAGTGCATAAATTATTACGCATAAAAATACGTGGTGTTTCTGAACGTTTCATAATTAAGGAAAAACCTGGTTTTAGAAATATTCTATTTATCTAAATCTAGTTCACTTAATTTTTCTGATGTCTTTTAAATGACTTCGAGGTTCATCCGTCATCATCATAGATTGATTTAAGAAGTATTCAAATCAATATATTGATTTGATTTCATCATCCATGAATATAAATCCACAGTAAATTATTAATAATAGTATTGATATATTTATCATTCATAATACAAGTTAATCCGCGAAATGTTACCATTAACCTATTTTTAAAAATATCAATCTACGAATATTAGCTCCATGAATTTCAATTGAAAATGAAGGAATTTAAACAATAAAATTCACATTTTTCCTCCGCCGCCATGCAGCACGCAGAAAGTTCACTCCGTTGCACTGAAAAGGCAAGGACCCCACCCCCCCCCCCCACGCCTCACATTATTACCTGTCTAAACAATATAGCCACGGTTTTTGATCTTCAGAACGTACAAAATACTGTTTATTGTCATTAACTGAAGTAATGTTTATACATGTACAAGAGCCTTCAGTTTTAGTCATTAGAACCAAGAACCCTGGATAGTTTCATTATCAAGAGTTGCGAACAACTTTAAAAGATCTATTAAACAAATGCGTGATGTCCGTTCTAAGACCGCACGAAGCACTGGCTGGTCTGTATGTAGCACAAATTACATAAATTGACCGATCCGATCTCGCAGAAAACGTATGAGTCGTAACCTCTAAAACAACATTTACGGGCACCTGTTGGTGCTGCTGTGTACCTTCACTGGCTGAGTGCACCACATCTTTAATTTTAACTTGTAAATAGGAAGTGGCTCTGATATTTGTGTATGTTTTGATATGCTTAGTAACAAATACACTTCTTAACACTTTACACTTGCATGAAGAGTGTATTTCACAACATATATCTAATTTAGGATCGACTTGTTTTCAAATTGACCTTATTCTTTATTTCATCTAATACAGTGTTTGAAATTTATACGATATTGACAAGAGAACAATAGACCTTCGCGGTCAACTGAGTACCATAGCCCATGCACAAACTTGTCAAGGAGTCTCATATATGCATATATTAAGTTTCATTCTGGAGCGGAAAAGTTAAACTATTGTAATGATGATCACCTCCCTGTGTGAAATCTTTCAAAAAGGACTAAGAAACTTTTAATTTTACCGAAAAAATTTCAAGATCATAATAGAGTGCATGACATTATGTTGAGAAAAGTGCAAGACTCAGATAATTTTTCAATTTTTTTTTAACTTTCAAGATAGGTTTTATGTGTATATGTTTTCATAGATAATTCAAAACAAGGTGGTTAATATTTATGTTTCATTTAAAATAACCTCACATCCCCCATCCCCAGGGGCAGACAGAAACTCTCCCTGTTGGTTTTTAAACAAAAAACTTTTGAAAGCTATCATATGTTACTCACTTCTTCTATTCCAGCTATTCAATTTTCATAGACACTAATGCACCATCTGGCATTTCTACCAAAATCCTTTTACATGTATTGCCTATTTTGGTTCGCCAACTATTACTTTACTATTAACAAGTTTATTTGTTTATTTAGAAAGTTAAAAACTGGCTTTCTTAAATGATAATATACTTGCATTACTCTTTTTATCTTATAACTTCTTCATTACATTAAATTCAATGATTAAGTATTAAATATAAACATACAAAGGAAGATAACTCCATTGTGAAGAAGCAACGGAAGATACCTCCATTAATTGTCAACAGCTCACCCCCACTCCCCGAACTCTTTTCAAATGCTGTCACAATATCTTAACTTAAGACAAATATACAAGTATACAATACTCCTCCCAGGCATAACCTTTCCTTATATGTACGTGGCATAAACTATAAAAGATAACAGCTTAATGTTTTGTTTTCTAAAATCGAAGACAATTCTTTTTTGTGTCAGGACAGGTTTTTAAACATGATATACATTAACACAAAATTAACATTTTGGCCACACCCTGCATCAAGAACCCCTAACCTATTCACTATATGAGTGTTTTGGCCCCGTCCTACATTTAAATCCCTTTATTGGGAGACATGAAATTCAAAATTTGGATTGATGGCTTTTTGTCTTTTTTTTATGCAGTCAGACGATTTTTTAAAACTCTCTAAGTGCATTAACACTGTATGACTATTTTGGACCTGCCCTAAAATCTGAACCCATACTTCGGGGAACACGAGATTTATAAATTTAGTAGCTGGCTTTCTGTTTTACAAAATCATGAATTCAGTTTTCGTTACAGGTGAGTGGGAGTAAAGGTAATAATTGTTAAACATTATATTTTAAACACTATATGAAAACTTCATGGACATCATAACGATACATTTAGTTTATAACAAATATGTGTGGGAGTAGAGAACAAGATTTTCTAAGATTTGATACATTTTTTCTACATTGACATATTGTCCCCACCTTATAGCCTGTACCTTTTATCCAGGGGCCGTAAATTTCAATATTTTGGTAGAGACATCATAATCTTGTAATCAGTTTTTTCCTCACATGTGTGGGAGTAGAGAAGACAATTTTTGAAAATTTTGCATTTTTGCATATTTGGCCCCGCCTGTGGCACTCCATGTAGGTAGAGCCATTAATTTCACAATTTTGATTTCTCTTAACATAGATACGCCGCTTCACATAAAAATTGTACCAATTGGCCTTGTAGTTTTCAAGACGTTAAACATGAAAAATTGTAAACAAAGAGGGCACGACACGCGACGGACGACGCACGATGACCAATTCCAATAGGTCATTTGAGTGACTCAGGTGACCTTTAGATTAAGATTTTGCTCAAAACTGGTAAAACTGAACCAATATGATCAAAATCTTTCTATTACTCGCATTTAGAGTTCCTGAACACGGAATTCATTGAAGAAAAAATCTAGAACAGTACAAAATATCCTTGAATACAATTATTGTTCCCTCTATCTTATATGTTAAAACAAAATTTAAAAAAAACGTTGATATTTGTTGTGACATAGAAATAAAAAGAAATACTTTAATCGCCAACATCAGACCTAAATTCCAAATCTCTTGATTGAAATTCTGCGAGTTTCACTTCTCGAGTACAGTTACTGTCAAAATTTATCAATCTTAATCTCTTTATGTGCCACTTTTATTGAGATCGAGTATGTTTAGCAACTAGTTTACTTGTTAAAAAGTTTAAAACAGGATGTCAAGTGCGGTTTTCTTTTTTACCTTAGGTTTAAAATCAAATTAAGATATGAATACACAATTAAAAAATGAACGCATACAATGGCGTCTACTTGCGGTATTCTTTTTAATGGAAGGACACAGCATAATTATGTCAATTATGAGTTAAAGTAAATATAACAAATTTAAAGTCCAATTTGTAAGCCAACTCCCCTAAACCTTGATTGTGATCAATAACAAAACATTGTAAAACAAATAGGAAAATAATAGCCTAAGCCCTGATTAACAAATTTGGCCGAGTGTGTCAGCTGGACACCTGAGACCGGGTGCGTTGTTGTGAATTAACTTATGGGCATTATTCCCTGTTATCTACAGCAAATATCATGTTGTTGTTTATTTTGAATTTCTTTAAATACTTGAACATTGGAAACAAATCGGTGTTCTAACACTGCATGGTCTCATTACGATGAGAATTATCTCAAGTTATATAAATACAATCGTAAAAGTTTTGGAAATGAATAAGCGAGAATATGCTTATGATAAGATAGTAAGGGACCCAGACAGATAAGAAAACGATTCTGTAGAAACAGTACAACCTTACGTTTGTTTTCTTCTAGACATTAAAATGCCCCGAATTTCTTCGAAAAATGTCGACCTTGCGTCTCGTTGACATTTTGTTTATTTCTTCTATATTAACATACCGTACATATAAAAGAAAATCAGTACAAAGCTGTTTCATCTTATAGATAATAGATGGTAAAGTTTCGAAAATTAAAACAAAAAAGTCATTACAAGATCGTTCATTTCAGCGAAAATGATGGACGACCATTTGTCAAGACATTTGTAGAATAAAATTACATAAATCAATGTGCTTTCAGCTAATTATACAAATTTGGAGAACATAAAAAATCGACAAATTAATGTTTTTGTTTTAGCATGAAGACAATTAATTAACAATGGCAAATGATCATGATAAGCTAAAACAAATGTTTATTTCATAAGTATGAAAGGAATAACTTTTTGTCTTACCTTATATATAAATTATTATTTAACCTTGGCATTAAGAGTATGTATGTCATAAAATATATGATGATGTTATCAAGTGTACATCTGCCATCCAAACTAAGATATAACAGCTAATAACATAACTGACATTGACAATCTATGGCAGGAATACTACTCAGATCTTGGGTAGGAACAGTAATACTGAGATAAGTTCATAAGTCCAATTTGCCAAGGTTGTTTTTAGGAATAAAAGTTCGATTTTAAACAACTGATAGTAAGCGTGAAACGTTTAATAAAAACGTGTTACAAATATCTGTTTTGTTGGGCTTTTTTTTTCAACTCATTAATATGTTACGATATTGGGGAAGCTTGATATCAAACTCCCGAATTTTTAATGCATTTAATATGTTTTACGGTGGGACTTAAGCGCAGCATGTGATCAAACAATGAATGATGAGTTAGAAATTAAAGCCTATCTGTTCACGATTTCTGGCAAACTAAGATAAAATTCTTCAAAAATAGAGGGTGTGTGGGCTAAATTATTTTTGCGCCAATTTCCAATTTGAATGCTTAAGCCCTAGCGTTTACGCTATAAAATGTTTTTGTGCCAAGTTTTCTCATTTTTCAGTTTCAAGTCATCAATAGTCACGTAGCATCGTTTTTGAAAGTGTCGGTGGGGGAGGGGTCAAACTCATTCACAAAATCTTGACAAGCCAAAAAAAAATTCCTAATCCGTTGGGGGGGGGGGGGGGCTGGCGTAGTATATCCATAACTTCGATTTCACTTCTATTTCTTATTTTCATACCGACGTTTTTACATACTCCCAAGAAGGAGGGGGCAACTCCATGATTATTCAATTTTTTATATGTAAATATAAGCCCCCCCCCCTACGATGCAACGTGCCTGATTAAAGCATGATTTAATAATCAGTGAATCTCTTATTGCAAACGCCCTTGATTTTTTAGATCAATTTATTTTAAAATAAGATAATAAGATAGATGACCCCCATAGTAGACATAACAACATCAGATCCATTTGCGACTAACTGCTCTACTAGTCAGTTATCATAACAAGAATCTTGACTTAAAGTATATTTCATAGAAACACCTTAATTGCAATTCCTAACCTGACTTTTGAAAACACGTTTATATAGGGCTTTTCTATTACTAAATTTGTTGGAGGTTTGATAAATATAAATTCAAAATAAGTATATTTTATAGAATTATCTTTAGCAATTAAATATATTTCATAGAATTATCATTAGCAATTCCATGACGTGACTTTTGGAAACAGGTTTATACAAGGTTTGTCTCTTACTAAATTTAGTTCAGTATCGATAAACATATATTAAAGCCAGTTGTAGTTTATATTGGATAAACTGCTATTTGTTTTAATAGCTACATGTATTTGATAAAATATGGTCTTATGGTTCATCTTTATACAATATTTCTCATTTAAAGGTTTTATTCTTAGATTTGAAAATGGGATCAGAAGAAATCAATAACAACAACTAGGATATCGATGATAATACCGATGATAATATGAAGACAACGCCGCCGCGACGACACGTGATGAATGACAGAATTAAAACAACGACAGCATCAGATACCACGATAACAGAAACAAAGACGAGGACATAAATAACAACAACAATGATATCGATGACAATAACGATGACGACAACGCCGCGTGATGCTTGACGGATGTTTTAAAATGTTCTTTGAATCTTGGCAATGAACGCATTAAGATGGTGGTCTAAAGATTTACTGATAAAAGTAATTCTTTTGGAAAGAAAGTTATGAAGAAATATTTGTCTTCGTTACTATATTCTATATAATTTAAACAAACTTGCTGTCTTTCCAGTCATTTTCATGTTCTCTCGATTATTATTTCCGCGCTCATGCGCAGATATACATTTGCGTGAATTGTTTATGAATATGCATAAGAACATTTTGATAACCCTGATAAAAAAAAATAGTATCCAAAATATCCAACTAGCTGATGTAAATAGATAACCTTGCGAGGTCGTCACAGCTTTTTTCATTAAATTTACAAAGTTTATGTTGGGTTCCAAACAAAACAAAAACAGAGTTTAAAATAGCATATATAGTTTTTTTGTTTTTTTTAATAGAGAAAATACACAGGCGTTAGGCACTTAAAGCAAGAACAAAATACGGGAAATTTTATATAGTTTACCGGGGTTATCAAATTGAGTCATTGACAATTGTTTTAGCATGAAATATATTCTGGATGTGATGTTTAAAACAATTTTCATTTCATCGCAAAGATTATGAGTGACTTAATTTATGTTTCTTAAGAATCTTGGAAAATTAGATGATGATTATTTATAGGCGTTCAAAACATAATAGATTTAAAACGTTAATGAAAGGAGTAACGTAATGTACAGTCATCTGGGTGGTTTATATCTGAAAGATGTTATCCCTCCTTTATTCAAGTGACGCAACATGCATTTTACAACGTTATTTATAATGTTAGGGCATTTAGGTCAAAGACCGTTTTTCTATCTTCATTTTAAATACAACTTATGACATTTTAGATACAGATATAATTTACAATTGACATGTATCCTTGGGTATTGTTATTTTAGGGTAGCTTATCGAAAAGTTTGTTTTAATTAATTTCACAATAATTACTGATCAGATTATATTCAATAATAATATACGATAATCATCTCACACGTGTTATATCAATATCAAACATTAAAATCTGTAACTCTTGTGCATGTATTTCGAAGTTTGTTTGAAAATGTCTGCGTTTATAGGTGTTGATGTTTCGTCAAGATGTGAATAGCACGGAAACAGTGGTAACAATACTTACAGTAACTTCAACTGTAGTAGCCCTTTAAAGGTGTTGTCGATCCTTGATATCTGATTACGCTCTAAATACCTGAATGAAAGCAAAACGTTTATATCAATGATATTATAAATATTCAAAATTGAAAATAGAATAATTATAGTCAAATTAAGTTCTTTAATTCAAACAAATGTTAAGAAATTAAATCAAATTAATCATTGATAATATAAATATGATTGTAAGTAAAAGGGAATCAGTTTTGATATTTGATGGTTGATGCTATAATGCAATGACTTTATATTATACTTAACGAGGCATGTAATCTTTCATGTGGTATGAACATAATAGAAATCAAATCGCTGCCATTTTAGCATTCAAGTACACTACATTCTAAATAGTTCACTTTTAAGGATCTGTTTGGGTTTTTTTTCATTTTTTTTAGCCGATCATGTTTTTTTAGCATTATCCGACAGTTCCTAGCTATTACCTAAATGACAAATGATTTATATTAATATTTAAAAAAAACAACTAGTGTACTTTAGTATTGATAATGAATGTTACTTAAAAAAGCTCATTATTTTGAATTTGACCGTTTTTAAAAACTATGACCGTGTAAAGTTTATATTTCTACCTAGTTTAGCAGAAAAGTATTAGCACTTATCTATTTTTTTTTCAGAAACCTTGAACACAGACAGGGACATTTTTGCTACTGTCGCTGGTGAAGCTTTCAAGGACAGTAACATTATTATTCTTTAAAGTTGCGCTCTGTATTTTTGAGATGAAAAAGGGCGATAAAGAACTTTTTAAGCACATTAAATGAATATACGTAAATTTGATTTCCATGTATGAAAGTACCATATATGTTCAAATTAACATTATCAATTATATGAATATCGGCAGGCATCTGATAATAGTAAAAACAGGCCGGATTATCCAATAAGCAGTTGAAAGCATTGCGTTATGCAAAACATGAACGACGATGACATACAACTGAATTTTTCGTATTGAACAGTTTGTTTCTTCACGGTACAGAAGGCTTTTGTACATGTTACGGTACGTTTTTATAAATAAAACAGTACGATGCTCGCTTGTGGTAAGGTACATGTACGTTTCTTGCATGACACGCTACTTGGTCTAGGTTCTCTCCTTTCCATAAAATTGTATTGTTTGATATGCCTGCTTTTATCAAAAATGTTTGATTGTTTGTTTTTTGTTTGTTTGTTTTGTTTGTTTGGGGAGGGGGGGGGTGTCTATAAGTTTATATCTGATATTACTCTTGTTATATTCAATGTATTAAATAACGAATTTTAAACGTAACATGAAAGTGCTTCACGATATTAGGTTGATCTATTGTAAAAAAAAAAAAATAATAATAATAAACCATAAACACAATTTTTAAAATGTGGAAATATATGCGATCCCCTATTTCCGCTGCCTGTAAACACACGAAGTCACTCATTGACTCTCGCTGAAGATAAGGTAGTTTATATTTATATCGACTTTTTCATCCTTTGAAATCTTTATCATAAACAAACATTCTTGTTTTACTTCATGACGAATTTTAATTCAAAAATTATGCATCCGACTTTTCATAAATAAACATCATTAACAATTCCATGACGTGACTTTTGGAAACAGGTTTATACAAGGTTTGCCTCTTACTAAATTTAGTTCAGTATCGATAAACATATATTAAAGCCAGTTGTAGTTTATATTGGAATAACTGCTATTTGTTTTAATAGCTACATGTATTTGATAAAATATGGTCTCATGGTTCATCTTTATACAATAATTCTCATTAAATGGTTTTATTCTTAGATTTGAAAATAGGATCAGAAGAAATCAATAACAACAACAAGGATATCGATGATAATACCGATGATAATATGAAGACAACGCCGCCGCGACGACACGTGATGATTGACAGAATTAAAACAACGACAGCATCAGATACCACGATAACAGAAACAAAGACGAGGACATAAATAACAACAACAATGATATCGATGACAATAACGATGACGACAACGCCGCGTGATGCTTGACGGATGTTTTAAAATGTTCTTTGAATCTTGGCAATGAACGCATTAAGATGGTGGTCTAAAGATTTACTGATAAAAGTAATTCTTTTGGAAAGAAAGTTATGAAGAAATATTTGTCTTCGTTACTACATTCTATATAATTTAAACAAACTTGCTGTCTTTCCAGTCATTTTCATGTTCTCTCGATTATTATTTCCGCGCTCATGCGCAGATATACATTTGCGTGAATTGTTTATGAATATGCATAAGAACATTTTGATAACCCCTGATAAAAAAAAAATAGTATCCAAAATATCCAACTAGCTGATGTAAATAGATAACCTTGCGAGGTCGTCACAGCTTTTTTCATTAAATTTACAAAGTTTATGTTGGGTTCCAAACAAAACAAACACAGAGTTTAAAATGGCATATATAGTTTTTTTGGTTTTTTTTTAATAGAGAAAATACACAGGCGTTAGGCACTTAAAGCAAGAACAAAATACGGGAAATTTTATATAGTTTACCGGGGTTATCAAATTGAGTCATTGACAATTGTTTTAGCATGAAATATATTCTGGATGTGATGTTTAAAACAATTTTCATTTCATCGCAAAGATTATAAGTGACTTAATTTATGTTTCTTAAGAATCTTGGAAAATTAGATGATGATTATATATAGGCGTTCAAAACATAGAAGATTTAAAACGTTAATGAAAGGAGTAACGTAATGTACAGTCATCTGGGTGGTTTATATCTGAAAGATGTTATCCCTCCTTTATTCAAGTGACGCAACATGCATTTTACAACGTTATTTATAATGTTAGGGCATTTAGGTCAAAGACCGTTTTTCTATCTTCATTTTAAATACAACTTATGACATTTTAGATACAGATATAATTTACAATTGACATGTATCCTTGGGTATTGTTATTTTAGGGTAGCTTATCGAAAAGTTTGTTTTAATTAATTTCACAATAATTACTGATCAGATTATATTCAATAATAATATACGGTAATCATCTCACACGTGTTATATCAATATCAAACATTAAAATCTGTATCTCTTGTGCATGTATTTCGAAGTTTGTTTGAAAATGTCTGCGTTTATAGGTGTCGATGTTTCGTCAAGATGTGAATAGCACGGTAACAGTAGTAACAATACTTACAGTTTCTTCAACTGTGGCAGCCCTTTAAAGGTGTTGTTGTCGATCATTGATATCTGATTACCCATTAAGTCCCTGAATGAAAGCAAAACGTTTATATCAATGATATTATAAATATTCAAAATTGAAAATAGAATAAATATAGTCAAATTAAGTTGATGCTATAATGCAATGACTTTATATTATACTTAGCATGTAATCTTTCATGTGGTATGAACATAATAGAAATCAAATCGCTGCCATTTATATTTTCGCATTCAAGTACATTTCATTCTGAATAGTTCACTTTTTAAGGATCTGTTTGGTTTGTTTTTTTTTCATGTTTTTTAGCCGATCATGTTTTTTTTAGCATTATCCGACTGTTCCTAGCTATTACCTAAATGACAAATGATTTATATTAATATTTAAAAAAAAAACTAGTGTACTTTAGTATTGATAATAAATGTTACTTAACAAAGCTCAATATTTTGAATTTGACCGTTTTTAAAAACTATGACCGTGTAAAGTTTAATATTTTTACCTAGTTTAGCAGAGAAGTATTAGCACTTATGTATTCTTTTTGTCAGAAACCTTGAACACAGACAGGGACATTTTTTCTACTGTCGCTGATGTATCTTTCAATGACAGTAACATTATTATTCTTTAAAGTTGCGCTCTGTATTTTTGAGATGAAAAAGGGCGATAAAGAACTTTTTAAGCACATTAAATGAATATATGTAAAGGACTAAGTGCGGTTTTATGCATTTTTTGCCCCCAAAATCAAAGTTTAAGAAAGAGTTTTAAAAATAAGGTGAAAGATAGTTAAAATCATGTTGGAAATAAATGTGTGAAAGTTTATCACCACAGTGACGCCATAATGTAGAAATGACGTCATGAAGATTGCGTTATTTTGATAAATTGATGATTTGTGGCAAAATATGGGTGTTTTCCGATGGTTTTTCGACTAGAAAACATCGAGCGCAGGCTTGCTCAAGTACCATTTTTTAGTATAATGTGTATAACTATCTGAAGAAAAACATATGTTAAAATCGCACTTGAGCAGACCTGCGCTCTATACTTCCGAATGCAAAATATAGAGCAAAAATTAGAATATTTTCATTTGTTTGCAAATTTGCGGGAATTTGGTCATTTAGGTGACGTCATAGATAAACAGCGAATGAGCAATGATGACTAAAGTCAACATCAAAGTTATAGGAATCCTCTATACAATGATTTGTGAAGATTTTATTTTTATACGATACAATTTAAAAATTGGTTGAAATCGGGGGCAGATATTTGACCATACCGCACATAGTCCTTTGATTTCCATGTATGAAGGTACCATATATGTTCAAATTAACAATATCAATGATATGAATATCGGCAAGCATCTGATAATAGTAAAAACAGGCCGGATTATCCAATAAGCAGTTGAAAGCATTGCGTTATGCAAAACATGAACGGCGATGACATACAACTGAATTTTTCGTATTGAACAGTTTGTTTCTTCACGGTACAGAACGCTTTTGTACATGTTACGGTACGTTTTTTTAAATAAAACAGTACCATGCTCGCTTGTGGTAAGGTACATGTACGTTTCTTGCATGACACGCTACTTGGTCTAGGTTCTCTCCTTTCCATAAAATTGTATTGTTTGATATGCCTGCTTTTATCAAAAATGTTTGATTGTTTGTTTGATTGTTTTTTGTTTGTTTGTTTTGTTTGTTTGGGGAGGGGGGGGTGTCTATAAGTTTATATCTGATATTACTCTTGTTATATTCAATGTATTAAATAACGAATTTTAAACGTAACATGAAAGTGCTTCACGATATTAGGTTGATCTATTGTAAAAAAAAAATAATAATAAACCATAAACACAATTTTTAAAATGTGGAAATATATGCGATCCCCTATTTCCGCTGCCTGTAAACACACGAAGTCACTCATTGACTCTCGCTGAAGATAAGGTAGTTTATATTTATATCGACTTTTTCATCCTTTGAAATCTTTATCATAAACAAAAATTCTTGTTTTATTTCATGACGAATTTTAATTCAAAAATTATGCATCCGACTTTTCATAAATAAACATTTGATTTTGTGCACAAACTTTGTACATTAACTATAGAAATTGACATATCACTCAAATCCATTTTAATAACTTGGTAATTATGAACAACCAGTGCTTAAGATTAAATTTGAACAACAAAATCACATTACTGTTATCAATATTGTATTATAAAAACAACAGGGTTTATCAGATGATTATTTGTTCCGGGCTTTTGATTTTTTATTCTAGTTTCCTGCAGTCACCATATTAACATAAACGACAGAATCTCCAAGAGATCTACGACACTCACGGCGAATTTACTCCCTGACAAGGCTCAATGCATTACCCCTTACACATCTGGAGCTTACTCAGGAGAATTTCCAGGAGTTGAGCTATGTCCATATGATTGACCTCCACTGCTTAATTCAAAATCTACTGATATTCCCGAGAATTGACTGACATCGTCTGATATCTACTGTGCAATCACTCTACACTACTGTAAACCTATTGTACATCTACTGTACAGAGTTGTTGTATCCCACTTTATCATATTGGACAGAGCTGCTGTATTCTACTGTATCCCACTGAACAGAGCCACTGTATTCCACAGTACTCCACTGAACAACTCTGTACTCACAACACTGTTTCCCGCTGTATTTATTTTTTTTTCAATTATAATGTTAAAGAAAGGAATCAAAATATTACTTTTTTTTATGTAAGATAAAATTTGTATGAATTAGTTTTGATTATCTCCTTTTGCTTCCGCGAAAGAGAATGGGCTTCCTTTTCTTTAAATTCTTTATTACATGCGCAGAATCAGAAACTTTTCTCAGGGGATGGAGTCCGTGGTTTCTCAACATAATTGTAAATGTTGCTATTTCTTCAAATCTTCAAATGTTTGAATAACCTTCATTTACAATTTGTCTATTGCATGTATATGATTTGATGTAATTAATTCCGGATGGGCAATTTTTCTATTTTTGGGTCCGGTAAAACTAAGTGTATTATGTAACTTCCATCCAGCATCTCTGTGCACATGGTTTGACAAGAATGATAAACGAATTGTAACGCTTAGTGACTTGGTCAGGAGAACAAGGCATTTTTATTTTCTAGCATATGTATTTATGCCTACTTTAACGTTAACGTCCTTGATCTTGTTTATATATACTTAATTTAATGTAGACATAACGGTTACTCTGTATTTAGAGCATTTACGTACAAGTATTGCTAGGGTGGATGTATACATGGCGCCATTATGACCCATGCGTAGTGAAACGTTACTTTGATAATGATTGGCCTCTTAGTATTTTTGTATGAATATTTCAATACTGTATTTTGATCAAATAGTTTTCTTTTTCTAACTAAACTGCTACTGGTGGAATTATTTGTTGCATCCATAGAATTGTGTGTCATTAGTAACTAAGAGTTATTCCCCTTTGTGCAGTATAGTAAGGTAAAGCGCCAGGTTAGTTTACATGTTTCGGTGAAATATCTACATAATATTTTCCTTGCTACCAGAAATAATTTTGATTATTTACTTATATTTAATAATGAATGAAAATAATGTATGGTTGTTATGTAATTACTAATAAATGTTGTATTGTTTACAGTTCTTACTTTGAAGAACCAACAGTGAATAAAATTCTTCATCAGTATTAAAGACTTGATTTATTTGGATGGCCAAGCCAGCTACAATAACAACAAGTAGACTAATTGTTCTCGAACAATTAGAGGTCTTTCCACCTCATTGTTTTTTATGGTTTGAAATAAGATTGCTTCAATAGAATAACGTATTTTTTCTGCGTTACTTCATAAAAATTGTCAAACGATTAAGTTTGCAATTTTTTATTGCTTGCCCTTGACCGTTGACCTTTATGTCATTTTGATCTGTCAAGGTAGACGCTTTAATACTAAATGGTCCGATGTACAGTACAGCTCACGAGTATCCCGACACCCACCGTGTAAAAAACACGGTGGAAAACGGTCTGTGTCGCACCGTGCACACGGTGTGACACCGTGTATGTGTATTGGAAAATTCAAGAAAAAGCACCGTGTCGCACCGTGGCCGCCTGTGTAACTCCGTGGCCACTGTGTTACTCCGTGGATATCGTTACCTGAGACGTTGATAGAAATAGCGTGTGTTTAGAAATAAAGAAATTATGGCTAAACAAGGGTTGAAACATATATATCTTTTTCATATTAAAAAAAAGAATGTCGACTTAAGTTGCACGGACCCAGAAAATTGTCGAGGCTGTCAACGTGAAATTAATTTTTTTGTGATCTGAAAACTCGACGTAAATGGATACCTTTTAATTCATTTGTTCTTAAATAAATTGAAATAAATATTTAATAATCAATTAATATATAATCAAAATTTAAATCAATTTAATTCATCTTCGTTTTTTTCTAAACACACGTGATGTTGTAACTGACGATCCTATTAAAATGTCGGGAGCTTAAACGTCTTATCTGTAAACACTTTTTGATTTATTAATTAATTTACAGCCTTACTTTTAACCAATTAAAAATGAGAAATGAAAACATTTCAGATCATGTTTTTCTAAAAACATGTGCTGTTGATGTGCTGTAGTAAATAACAACCCCATATTACCGGTGACTCGAATAATTTGGACTTCAGCTATTTATGTAGCAATAAATAAACAAAAATCACTTTTATATTATAGATTATAGATAAATAAATGTACAAACCCTTTTGAAAATATATTCAAGCATTGTACATGTATTAAAAATATACCCGCATTTCATTAAATAATTTTCAACTTTATTTCCGTATAGCTCGTAATGGCCTCGTGATTTCACATGAAAAAATCACTCGTGCGATGTACGGAAGCTGATCAGATACACAGCATTGTCTTTCATCTTGGGTTCTATACACAACAGGTGTTATTGTTTGTCTTGTTAGGTGTCATTGGAATTTACAACTAACTGTGTGTATATTTGGACGTCTGAACAGGTGTACTCGAGATGCCGTTATTCACACCTTTCCGCGTACACCTGTTTGGTAACTCATCACAACCCGCCGTGTGTATGGTCTGAATATATCTTACTTCTACTTTGTTAGTTCAATGATTTTTCCTAATCTCTAACAAACAAACAAAATGTCTCTAGATATGTACACAAACAACTACACGGAAGACTATCGGCGCGTGGATCCGGGGAACAATTCAGCAACTCTATAAATGCGGGAATTTCACAAAGTATTAACTTGCGATAAGAAATTATTTACCGGGTACACATACATGTATGTACAAAAAAACCTGATTGATTAAAAAGATGAATGAGATAATACCGGTAACTTTTTGCAAGCATTTATAATAAACACAACTTTATTGATGGGAAATAGCGTCGAAATTTTAACGAAAAATCTTATTACATCGTGAACTTTACAAACTTTTAGTCATTGTGTTGAAATCGTTATTAAAACCATGGATCTAAAATAAATGAATTAAATTCATACAAATAGAACTCTTATAATTCAAAAAAAGTTGCACAAAAGTACAGAGAGAGAGAGAGAGAGAGAGAGAGAGAGAGAGAGAGAGAGAGAGAGAGAGAGAGAGAGAGAGAGAGAGAGAGAGTGAGAGAGAGATTTTACAACGAAATATTATAACCCTCATCCATGCAGTATAAGAATGAAGACACTAAACATTTCAAGCACTGAATACCTCATTGTTAAACATTTTTCTATTTTGCGGACTTAAAAAAACAATAGAACGACATTTTTTCATATCATGGAAGGAGCACGTGGTCTATCTCGTGGGCTGATTTGATTGACAGGGATAGCACGTGGACCCTGGCTGCATATATTCTATCGCAATTTTAGGGAAAAGGGTTCAATATAATGGAAACTATAAATCTAACTTATTACACTGAATTACAAGTAAAATGTACTTAAATTAAACTCATACTGGTATTCTCTCTCTCTCTCTCTCTCTCTCTCTCTTACTCTCTCTCTCTCTCTCTCTCTCTCTCTCATATGACGATCATTAAACAATCAAACAGTAATTATTGCAATACTGAGTAGTTTCTTGGAACACAAATAGTTTTTAAATTCAAGTTGCTATAAAGATAAAATAAAAAGAAATTCAAGAACCGATCCACGGATTCTTAGCGCTATGAATATGTACCGTGCGGTACTACATGGACAAGTACATCACACATATGTATAAAAGAAAGAAAATTTGAAAATATATTAGATATAAAGCTGTATAATTATATCATTTAGAGAAAGTGCATTTGTTTTCAACAACCCGTTAGATTTGTTATCGTTGAATAGAGTATAAGTGAGAAAAGATCACAGTTATGGTTTAATGCACTATTAAAACTGCCAAACTACAGTAACTACGATTACTACTACGTTTAAAAACGGACTGAAACAAAAACTTATAGAACCGTTTATTTGAATTTTAAAAAGGAAAAGAAAGTGTTAGTGTTTTAATTGATCAAACCTTTATGTGGGCGATATCGATTTTTGATATTAACAAAAATCAACCGTGTCAATCGCATACGTCTGAAAATTGCGTGCATAAAAATTTTATTTATTTCTATTTCTTTGTCTTTTTCTTGCGTACATCAATAAATATTTTATTCTTTATAAGTTTTATTCATAAATCCTCCTTTTTTCACAGGTAAATACCGCGTGTTACACCGTGTTATTCTCCGTGTTGCATCGCGTTGCACCGTGTCGCACCGTGTTTTTTCTCGTTCTGTGGCCGTAACAGAGAACAATAGATCAAAGGTACCGACACTTCCACGCTCAGCGTGGACTTTCAAACACGGTGGTCGGTGTTTTTGTCGGGATACTCGTGAGCTGTACTGTATCTATGATCATTGATTCAAAAGTTATTTGTGTTTTTTATTGAATGTTCGAAACATTCAGGGGCAATAACTGCTGGAAAGGGACTTTGGACCCTTTCGGTATGAATAGATTGAAGAAATATCTTAGTGTACTGAATACATTAGTAAAAGTTTCAAGTCTCTAACTTTAACGGTTAATGAGGAGTAGCAATAACAAGCTTTTCGTAAATAGGGGCAGTAATTCTATAATTGTAACATGGTAAGGGTCAAAGGGTTATATTTTGAAATTTCATATGATGTCCTACTACATCCTTAAAAAGTATTTCTTTACCACCCTAAACAAAAGAGATCTAAAAACTCATCAATTATCAGACTTCCAAATGACCTTAACCTTTGACCTTTATGTTATTTTGCTCGGCCAAAGTAGACACTTGCATCCCAAGTGGTCCGAAGTCTCTACGATAAATAATAAAAATAATGGAAGTGATTTTATTGGAATCTTTATATTTTCAGGGGCAATAACTACTAGAAGGGGGCCTCAGATCCTTTCGAAATAAATAGACTGAAGAACCCTCTAGGTGTACTGAAGACATTCGTAAAAGTTCCAAGTCTCTACTTCTTATGGTTTCAGAGGAGTAGCGATAACAAGCTTTTCGTACACAAGGGCAATAACTTTGTAAGTTCTGGGAGTTATCAAGCAAAGGGTCATTTGGTACCATAACTTTTAATGGCCAATAACATAAAGAAAAAATTGTTTCGATATCTCTTGAAATAAAAAAGCTGTCCCTGGAAAAAAAGAGAAGAAAACTAGAGCCGAGCTCGTTGCAAAGCAACGAGTAGGTCTTCCGTCGCAACTTCGTGTCGCGAAAGGATTGTCCATCAGTCTGATTAAAACACCTCCTTCTCCTGACACTTGTCAGAGCCTGACAGACCCTGTTTTGATAAAAGGTCATCTTTACACGACCATTTCTTCTTAACAATTAGAGCTTTAGAAAATTGATTGGAACTCTTCAAATGGAGACAAAATAAAATTAATTCATGCCTGTTTTCTATGTAACCTCTAGATTGAGTATTGCACCACTCATTAAACAGATAAAGGCATATCATTGCTAAGAAGGTGTTTATTTAGATTGTATGCAAATGTGGAGGTCAAGTGGAGATAGTCTGTTATTGATACAGGTCTATCAGAACCTGGCGGGTGTAAGGAAAAGGGAAATGGTTTTTAATGATACTGGATTATCAATATGATAATAGTAAGTTCAAGAAATCGAAAACGAGACTCAATTTCAAAGTACCGGTATTATTTTCATACCAGGCAAGTTCTTCGTTTAACTTACTTCAAGTTTAGGATAACTTTAAAAAGTACATCATTTATGTACATGTATATAATCAATTTAATTATAATAAAAGTGTGGATGTGGTGGTGGGGGAAATGACCCAAAAATCAATTTTCTAAGCGTTAACTTAAGGGAAATTTTGGCTGAGAGAAAGGGGGGCATTGCTCCCACTGGACCATCTAAAAGGTACTGTTAGCAAGCTCACAAATGATATCCCCGCTAAGAAAGAAGTCATTACTCACGTATTTCTCTATCAGAGAATAATGGATGGTTCTTTTTCTTTAGTGAGTCAGACAAGGCAGGGTATATTTACAGGTCACAAGTAATCTTTATGTCAAACTCTAGCTTTTACTCATTTCCATTAATACAATATATGACACATGTTTAATATCACTTTGAACTTACGCAACTGACCCTGGGTCAAGTTCGTGACACATCATCGGTCATCAGGAATCTTTACATGAAATAGAAACTCCCAATGTTTTTCCTTAAATGACTTAGGGACAAATCATTACACACCCTCAGGTCATAAGCAATCTTTGTGTGAAGTAATAAATTCCAAAGTGGACCGGAAACAAATTTTGCACTTTTCCTGCCAGTGACCTTTACTTTGTCCAAATGACCTTGGGTTTAGGTCATGACGCTTTGTCAGGTAATGAGTAATATTTGTATGAAGTAAGAACACTTCCAATGTTTCTCCATCAGAAAGATATAGACCGGACACGACGTACGGACGGACAAGGTGATTTTTATTTACCCCCCCCCTGAATTTATTTTCGTGGAGTATAAAAATCCTTTTCGCCCGTTTTGTGCGGCACAAAAAAAGACCAATATTTTTCAATTATTTCTATTATATCACATATAAATATACATGTAAATGTATGATTTGTATGCACATTTGAGTTCTTCTCATCATCGTCGGAAAGGATAAGAAACCCTTGGGGTCCAATAATGTCTTTTCATGGGCATTTGTCAATGATATTGAATTTCTATATATTTAAATTTAAGGTTAGGAAAAAAAAACACTTTTTCATACAGTAAAAAAAAATCTAAAATAGCTTTATGTACGCGTACACATAAATAAGAAGATGTAGCAAAAGCTATAAAGACTTTATTTCTTCTGTTCTAGACTTTTTCAGAGTTAACAAACTACAAATTAACAATCTCCCATTTTGACAAGCTAGATTAAAAATAAAATATTCAGCTGAGTTTTAGGTCACTTAATCTGCATTACAATCTCATACTACACAACTTCAATGATTTTTTTTTCAATGTGCATATAACAATAAGTAAAATCCCCAAGAACAAATATCTATCGCAATTAAATGCATACATATTTGGGAGGCAGAAAAGTCGCTATATTATAGTCTGCAAGTCAATTGAACTACTACAATTATTTCAAAGAAATAAGAAACTGTTGACACTTGCAGTACTCTATATCATTACTTCTAATCCTGAGAACAAATTTTATTTAATCTTTGACTTAAAACTGTTAACTTATAAAACCAGAGACATAAATCACTTATTAAGTTATTTATGTCTCTGATAATATATATTTTATTCTGTTCATAACTATAGAAGTTTAGCGTGTTCAACAGGTTAATTTTTTATCCACATTCTCAGATTGAGATATCGCACCTTTAATGTGAGGTTGATTGACATCGAATATTTAGACACTTATTGTTTAACAATTGACCGCTGCAGTGAAAGCATCCTTCCAAATGTTACTCAATTATTTATCAATTGCTGATCTGCAGCCCGGGGGCAATATTCTGATCGCTGACGCGACACGAGATTTTCGGTCGCACGTGGAGCGGATTGACTTAGCATAGACTGACCAAATAAACACACGGGTGGGAAAGTGACATACATTGAGGAGAAAAATGTACACATGTTAAGTAGTAGCCAAAAATAGGTCTTCGCCACATTTTGAAAAAAAATAAAGCCCTTGCACTGTGATCATGAAACCGATAAAATCTAAACAAATCTTGTTTAAGAACTCATGTGAACATTCTAAAAATAATCACTAAATCCCTCAATTCTGGACAATTCTTTTATCGTGTCAGCCTCTACAGCCAATCGCAACTTCTCGGGCCTTTCCGGCAAGCTCGGAAAAACACTTCGAATGTTTTACCTAGGCGTCCATGACAACCCCCCTTTTTATAAAATTTGATATAATTACAACACATTTTATGATCTGTTGAGATGTGAGCTATACTTCATTAAAGGTATCAATATACACTAAAATATAACACAGAAACGACATAAAAGACTTCTTGCCGATACTTATTTTAATGGGAAGCGACTCCATTTTGTATAAAATTCTAACATCCGGTGATGTTAATACATTCGAGGTGTATTTCCAAACTTGCCGGAAAGGCCAGAGAAGTTGCAATTGCCTCTACCGCATGTGTTAAATTGATATTTGATTTTTTTTTATCCTGCCTTGAACGCTTGGGGACTGTTTCATTTTCTATATTCGGCTAAATAATGCTTCCAATTTTGAGCTTTCTCTCTCTCTCTCTCTCTCTCTCTCATTTTATGTGCAACCTTATGAAGATGTCAACTACTTTCTACGATAGCTATAAAACCTCTCAGCAGTATTTAGTGGAAATATTCGTGGGTAAATAAAAAAATCTTAAATTGAAACACAAGTCAATCTTACATGTACCGGTCAAAATCTCGAATAAACAAATAGTTGGAATCGTACAAAATATCAATAAACATGCACGTCTGATAAAGTACATGTAGAAGAACACGAAGCTACCGCAGATCACTTGTCCACTCGCGCGGGATCTCCTTGGCTATGTTCTAGGGGTAATCATCATTTTAAGGTTTAATCTTTGTGGTTTTTCGTTGTTTATCTATAACATTATTAGTACATGTATAGTTTTTAGAACATTTTAGAATTACAAATTCACTATTGATTTATGTCTGATGATGTTTCTGATTTGGAATAATATCGCCTACATCAATTTTTAGAGGGGCTTCTCAATTCACATTCTAATGTTTAATTAAATAAATTGAAGGTGAACAAACTTTAAGAACATAAAATTGAAACATTTCTTGTATATATATCTTGTTATTAGATAACCGCTTCCCTCTAGGTAGTGCAGCCGCGACCGATTTCCTCGGCCGACTTACGTAAAGGTAAAACACACATAGAGAGCTCAGAACCCAGGAAGATTTACAATGTTTGCAGTATGATTACTAAACTCTAATTAATATAAGTTTTTCCCCCTTTAATCCAACAGTTGATCTTTCTGTCTGACACTGCTTCAGTTCGAGAATAGCATTGCTTTTATGATTAAACAGAACGATTTCTTATTGACACTCTATCGTTTAATTCAAATTAAGAATAGTAAGCTTTAATGGCATTGTGTACGATTCTTGTGTTTGCGGCTAAATAAAATCACATATGACAGACGCGATTCTTGTGTATTAGATAACCGCTGACCGCTAGGTAGTCCATCCGCGACCTTGGCGATCGATTTTCTCGGCCGCGGGCGAGATGGGTTATGTAATGACGCACACAACAAAGAATTTAGGTCGATTTGAAATGCTTGCAGTAAAATGACTCAAATCTATTTCATGGAAGTTATTTTTTTTTTAAATCTAGTTTATGTATCTCACTAGATAAGAAAAAGAACGTTTATGTTTTCTCGTTTTTGTTTTTCTTAACGGTTGTCCACTATAGGACCTAAACAGAGGTGACTCCAAAAAAAAAGGCTGTAAGAAAAACATGTACACGTATACTTTTTAGACACTTTTTCAAATGAATCAAAGCATCCCGTATATGCTGGTACACTTTCAGCTGTTAATTTATGTACGTTATGCGCACGAAGACGATTCGCTTACTTGCCAAATGAATACAGGTACATGTTAACAAGACAAGCTTTTTACACTCATATTTCGCATTACCGGTACAAAATAATTTTGTAACGACATCGATAACACAATAATGAACAACTTTTCTATCGACAGCTATAGCGAAATATTAACCATTTTTGAGTTATAAAGCGAAGACTTTTAAGGGCTCTAGACCCCTAATTTAAGGGGCCAACCCTTTTTCAATGGTGTCAGGTGAAAGCCCTTGATATTTTGCACATATTTTGTTCTATATGTGTTTAGAGAAAATTTTAAACTAAAGAGCTACATAACAAAAACACACCCAAAAATCAGCATTTTTTGAAACACAAATTCAAATTAATTTTTTGAAACTTTAAAGGAGGAAAATTGTAAAAACAAAACTCGGAGGACAACGTTCAAACTCTCTATTTTTAAGGTTTGTGACTTTGTAACACATGCTGTGAGCGGTTTCAGAGCCTTTGCGTGCACAAGCATGCCTATATTTTTGGGAAAAAAGGGAATAACTCGGTACCGGAAGTGTCGATTTCAACGATTTTCATTAGATATTGAGAAATAGTAACTACAAATAAGCTCTGAAAATTTGAACTTTATAGGACAACAAACAAGCAAGATATTTGAGTTTTAAAAAACGTCTAGAAGAAAAAAAAAGAATAAAAAGAATTACCAACAGAATCAGTACAAGGTCTTCCGTTGAAAACGGAAGACCTTAAAAAATAAGAATAATAAAAAACATAAGAAATACAATAGGTCTTTCACCTGAAAGGTGGAAAGACCTAACTAGTAGACTAATTGTTCGCGAACAATTAGAGGTCCTTCCACTTCATTGTTTTTCATGTTTGAAATAAGATTCCTTGAATAGAATAAAGTATTTTTTCTGCGTTACTTCATAAAAAAGTGTCAAACGATTAAGTTTGCAATTTTTTTATTGCTTGACCTTGACCTTTGACCTTTATGTCATTTTGATTTGACAAGGTAGACGCTTCAATAGCATGTGGTACGATGTATCTATGGTTATTGATTCAAAAATTATTTGTGTTCTTATTAAATATTCGAAACTTTCAGGGGCAATAACTGCTAGAAAGGGACTTTAAACCCTTTTAATATGAATAAATTGAAGGAGTGTCTTAGTGTACTGAATACATTAGTAAACGTTTCAAGTCTCTATCTCTAACGGTTAATGAGGAGTAGCGATAACAAGCATTTTGTACAATAGGGCAATAACTCTATAATTGTTACATGGTAAGGGTCAATGGGTTACACTTTGAAATGTCTTATGATGTCCTTTTAAATCCATGAAAAAAATTTCTCTGCCACCCTAAACAAAAAAGATCTACAAACTCATTAATTTAGAGATTTCCAAATGACCTTGACCTTTGACCTTTATGTCATTTTTGTTCGGTCAAGGTAGACGCTTCCATCCCAAGTGGTCCGAAGTCTCTATGATAAGCTATAAAAAGTTGGAAGTGATTTTATGGAAATGTTAACACTTTCAGGGGCAATAACTGCTAGAAGGGGGCCTCAGATCCTTACGGTATGAATAGATTGAAGAATCCTCTAAGTGTACTGAAGACATTGGTAAAAGTTCCAAATCTCTATCTCTTATGGTCTCAGAGGAGTAGCAAAAACAAGCATTTCGTAAATAGTGGCAATCACTCTGTAATTATTCAAAGGTATGAGCCAAGGGGCTATAATTTAAAATGTCTTAAGATGTCCTACTACATCCATGAAAAAGTTTTTCTCTACCACCCTTAACAAAAGCGATGTAAAAACTCATTAATTAACAGATTTCCAAATGACCTTGACCTTTGACCTTTATGTCATTTTGTTCGGCCAAGGTAGACGCTTCCATCCCAAGTGGTCCGAAGTCTCTATGATAAATAATTAAAAAGTTGGAAGTGATTTTATTAAAATTCAAATACTTTCAGGGGCAATAACGGATAGAAGGGGGTCTAGGATCCTTTTGGTATTAGTAGATTGAAGAACCCTCTAAGTGTACTGAGGAAATTGGTAAAAGTTCCAAGTCTCTATCTCTAATGGTTTCAGAGGAGTAGCGATAACAAGATTTTCGTATATAAGGGTAATAACTTTTTAAGTTCTTGGGGCCATAGGCACAGGTTCATTTGTTATCAAAACTTTTAATGTTCAATCACATAAAGAAAAAATTGTTTCAATATGTCTTGAAATAAAAAAGTTTTCCCGTGGAAAATAGAGGAGAAAAATAATAATAAACTAGTAGACTAATTGTTCTCGAACAATTAGAGGTCTTTCCACCACATTGTGTTTTATGATTGAAATAAGATTGCTTCAATAGAATAAAGTATTTTTTCTGCATTACTTCATAAAAAAAGTGTCAAACTATTAAGTTTGCAATTTTTTATTGCTTCACCTTGACCTTTGACCTTTATGTCATTTTGATCTGACAAGGTAGAAGCTTCAATACCAAGTGTTCCAATGTATCGATGATTATTGATTCAAAAGTTATTTGTGTTTTTATTGAATGTTTGAAACTTTCAGGGGCAATAACTGCTAGAAAAGGACTTTGGACCCTGTCGGTATGAATAGATTAAAGGAGTGTCTAAGTGTACTGAATACATTAGTAAAACTTCCAAGTTTCTATCTCCAACGGTTAATGAGGAGGAGCGATAACAAGCATTTCGTACAATATGGGCAATAACTCTATAATTGTTACATGGTAAGGGCCAAAGGGTTATATTTTGAAATGTCTTGAGATGCCCTACTACATCCATGAAAAAGTTTTTCTCTACCATACTAAACAAGAGATACAAAACCCATTAATTAAGAGATTTCCAGATGACCTTGACCTTTGACCTTTATGTCATTTTGTTCGGCCAAGGTAGACGCTTCCATCCCAAGTGGTCCGAAGTCTCTATGATAAGCAATAAAAAAGTTGGAAAATGTTTTATAGAAATGTAAATACTTTCAGGGGCAATAACTACTGTAAGGGGGGCTCAGATCCTTTCGGTATGATAGATTGAAGAATCCTCTAAGTGTACTGAAGACATTGGTAAAAGTTCCAAGTTTCTATCTCTTATGGTTTCAGAGGAGTAGCGATAACAAACTTTTCGTACAAAAGGGGCAATAATTCTGTAACTATTTAAAAGAAGAAGCCAAGGGGATATATTTTAAAATGTCTTAAGATGTCCTATTGCATCCATGAAAAAGTTTTTCGTTACTACACTAAACAAAAGAGATATAAAAACTCATTAATCAAGAGATTTTCAGATGACCTTCACCTTTGACCTTTATGTCATTTTGTTTGGCCAAGGTAGACGCTTCCATCCCAAGTGGTCCGAAGTCTCTATGACAAGTACTGAAAAAGTTGGAAGTGATTTTATAGATATGTAAATACCGTTAGGGGCAATAACTACTAGAAGGGGGGGGGGGGGCTCAGACCCTTTCGGTATGAATAGATTGAAGAACCCTCTAAGTGTACTGAAGACATTGGTAAAAGTTCCAAGTTTCTATCTCTTATGGTTTCAGAGGAGTAGCGATACCAAGCTTTTCGTACACAAGGGCAATAACTTTGTAAGTTCTGGGAGTTATCGAGGAAAGGGTCATTTGTTACCATAACTTTTAATGGCCAATCACATAAAGAAAAAATTGTTTCAATATCTCTTGAAATACAAAAACGCTGTCCCTGGAAAAAAAAAGAAGAAAAAAAAAATAATAATAATAACCTAGTAGACTCGAACAATTAGAGGTCTTTCCACCTCATTGTTTTTTATGTTTGAAATAAGATTGCTTTAATAGAATAAAGTATTTTTTCTGCGTTACTTCATTTATAAAAAGTGTCAAACGATTAAGTTTGCAGTTTTTTATTGCTTGACCTTGACCTTTGACCTTTATGTCATTTTCATCTGACATGGTAGACGCTTCAATACCAAGTGGTCCGATGTATCTATGATTATTGATTCAAAAGTTATTTGTGTTTTTATTGAATGTTCGAAACTTTCAGGGGCAATAACTGCTTGAAAGGGACTTTGGACCCTGTTGGTATGAATAGATTGACGAAGCGCTTAAGTATACTGAATACATTAGTAAAAGTTTCAAGTCTCTATCTCTGACGGTTAATGAGGAGTAGCGATAACAAGCGTTTTGTACAATAGGGGCAATAACTCTATAATTGTTACATGGTAAGGGTTGAAGGATTATATTTTGAAAGGTCTTAAGATGTCCTACTACATCCATGAAAAAGTTTTTCTCTACCATCCTAAACAAAAGAGATACAAAAACTCATTAATTAAGAGATTTCCAAATGACCTTGACCTTTGACCTTTATGTCATTTTGTTCGGCCAAGGTAGACTCTTCCATCCCAAGTGGTCCGAAGTCTCTATGATAAGTACTAAAAAAGTTGGAAGTGATTTTATAGATATGTAAATACTTTCAGGGGCAATAACTACTAGAAGGGGGGCTCAGATCCTTTCGGTATGAATAAATTGAAGAACCCTCTAAGTGTACTTAAGACATTGGTAAAAGTTCCAAGTTTCTATCTCTTATGGTTGCAGAGGAGTAGCGATAACAAGCTTTTCGTACAAAAGGGGCAATAACTCTGTAACTATTTTAAAAAAGGAGCCAAGGGAATATATTTAAAAATGTCTTAAGATGTCCTATTACATCCATGAAAAAGTTTTTCTTTACTACACTAAACAAAAGAGATCTAAAAACTCATTAATCAAGAGATTTTCAGATGACTTGACCTTTGACCTTTATGTCATTTTGTTCGGCCGAGGTAGACGCTTCCATCCCAGGTGGTCTGAAGTCTCTATGACAAATACTAAATCAAAGGCCTGAAGGGCCACAATGGCGTCGAGTTAAAGTTAATTTGAAGAGTAAAAACCTAAATAATTTTTTAAACAAGTGAAAAGCTGTCAATGAGACAGCTAATTGGGTTTTCTTTTTATATGTGAACTGTATCCATAATCCATGTCAACCCATATCCAGTGAAATAAAGTACCTCATATGCAATATTTTGCTAAAAAAAGACTAAGTTCAAAAGCTGGTATTTTTTTTATAAATAATCAGAAATAAAAATCCTAAAAATATTCACACCTCTGATACATGTACAATTAATCTGCAAAAGAACAACTTTTTATCTATAAAACTGTAGGAACAGTTATCCGTACAATGAGGTAGCCCTATATGCAATATTTTGCTAAAAATTGACTAACTCCAAAAGCTGGTATTTTTTTCACAAATTATCAGTAATCAAAATCCTAGCAATATGCACACCTCTGATATATGTATAATTGATCTGCAAAAGAACAACTTCTTATCTTGAAAACTGTAAGAGGAGTTATCCGTACAATGAGGGTACGCTATATCATATGCAATATTTTGCCAAAAAATGACTTAATTTTTTTTTCATAAATTATCAGTAACCAAAATACAAGCAATTTTTTTTCATAAATTATCAGTAACCAAACTCCTAGCAATAAGCACACCTCTGATATATGTATAACTGATCTGCAAAAGAAAAATTTCCTATCTTGAGAACTGTAGGAGGAGTTATCCGTACAATGAGGGTACCCTATATGCAATATTTTGCCAAAAATGACTAAGTTCAAAAGCTGGTATTTTTTTCATAAATTATCGAAAATCAAAATCCTAACAATATGCATACCTCTGATATATGTGTAATTGATCTGCAAAAGAACAACTTCCTGTTTTGAAAACTGTAGGAGGACTTATCCGTATAATGAGGGTACCCTATATGCAATATTTTGCCAAAAAATGACAAAGTTCAAAAGCTGGTATTTTTTTCATAAATTATCGAAAATCAAAATCCTAGCAATATGCATACCTCTGATATATGTTTAATTGATCTGCAAAAGAACAACTTCCTATTTTGAAAACTGTAGGAGGACTTATCCATACAATGATGGTACCCTATATGCAATATTTTGCCAAAAAATGACCAAGTTCAAAAGCTGGTATTTTGTTTTCCATAAATTATCAAAAAAAAATTTTTCAAAAAAAATAGAAAATGTTATTCATCACATAACTAATAAAATTACAATTCATTACAAATTTGCTCACCTAATTCTTAAAAAGTTTTGAATTTCAATTGAAAATTTAAGTTTATAGTAATATCTTAGGAGTTAAAAATTTTTTAGATTTTTTTTCTCTATTTATATGGAAATAAATATTTAAATTATTATTGTGTTTAATTCTATATATTGTATACTGCTGATAACCACTCTGTCTCTTATTATCAATTTCATCTAAAATTCACAAGGATCCAAATGACACGGGCCGAAAAGATCGGGGGTAGATAAAAGAAAGCACCCATTCACGTTGTTTACAAAGTGAAAGTAGTTCACTAGTTGGTATATGTAGATGTACTTATCGCTCGATTAGGAAGTTTTGTTTCTACAAGATCAAACATTTGTGCATTGTCAATTTTCGATATGGATACAAAATCATCTATTTTGCAGGCTAGTACATTTCATAACCAAATTGAGTATGTAAGCCCAGCTATCGCATGTGTCTCGGTGCTAGTGTATTCATCCGCTGAAACCGAGACATATTGTTTTCAATAAAATGTGAACATTTTTAAAGACGGCAACCATTTCGAATCTGCAAACTTGTTTTGTTGACGTACAGTTCTGCTCGAAATTGAAGTATGTCATCTATTTTTCTTGAAACACATACGAAAACTTTGCACTCATTTGAGTTGTTTGGCTCCTAAAAATGTAACTTCCGGACGTACGATCCCTAGATGGCTTTCGAGCTTCGCTCGACGCCATAAAAAGTTGGAAGTGATTTTATAGATATGTAAATACTTTCAGGGGCAATAACTACTAGAAGCAGGGCTCAGATCCTTTCGGTATGAATAGATTGAAGAACCCTCTAAGTGTACTGAAGACATTGGTAAAAGTTTCAAGTTTATATCTCTTATGGTTTCAGAGGAGTAGCGATAACAAGCTTTTCGTACACAAGGGCAATAACTTTGTAAGTTCTGGGAGTTATCGACAAAAGGGTCATTTGGTACCATAACTTTTAATGGCCAATTACATAAAGAAAAAATTGTTTCAATATCTCTTGAAATAAAAAAGCTGTCCCTGGAAAAAAAGAAGAAAAATAATAATAATAACTAGATTCGATCTCGTTGCGAGCAACGAGTGGGTCTTCCGTTCGATTTTTGAAAAGAATAGGTTAAACTTATCAATTTAAAGATAAAAACGTAGATCTAAGCAAAAAATAGTAAAAAAAAATTTGCGGCACTCGGGGCTTGAACCCGGGTCGCCTGGGCCATGTCCACGACTATATCGACTGCGCTACTCGGACTCTCGCTTCAGAACTTTGACGCTTAATTTCTCGAGAATGCATTGATCCATTTTACAACAAATTACATATTCTGAATCAGTGAAAGGGTCACTATAAGTTGTAAAATTTTCAAAAAAAAAATATTAAAAAATAAAAAAGTCGAAAAATTCAAGTTTTCAAATTTCCTTCCGGTGACGACCGGAAGTGACGGCGGACATTTTTTAGACAATAGTGCACCAGAAAAACGATAAATCTATCATCTCTAAAAATTTCAGCTCTATATCTTGAGTCGTATTTGAGAAACGTGCAGACAAATTTGACTTTAAAAAAGTCGTTTAATGACGATAACTTCCGACCGGAAGTGAATTTTAAAAAACTGTTCCGGCGGTACAAAATTCAGATGACAAGGTATCATCCCTGAAAATTTGACTGAAATCGAGCAAGCCCTCTCCGAGAAATCGCCTGCACAAAATCGGTAAGAAGAAGAAAAAAGAATAAGAACTAGACACGATCTCGTTGCGAGCAACGAGGAGGTCTTCCGTCCGATTTTTAGAATATGCAATGACCTTACTCTTGACCTTCATCAACGAAACGTAGTCGGAAAAGGAGGCGGGATCTATGAGTAATGGGTGAAAGACTAACTATCCCTTTTGTGTCCCTTATTTGAGGGATCAGCTTCTTTTCATTCATTTTAGTCAAAAGGTATTTTTGTGTACCACTAATAAGAATTTAGAAATTGGTTACCGTTTTTGAGATATCTGGGAAAAATCGTTTTGATATCCGGTCCTAAAACTCCTTTTAGGGTCCAGATAAAAACAATATATATGTTTGTACATTGTTAAGCTCAATATTTTGAGCATCTTTTGTTAAATATTGCTTTCCAAAGTTTTCCTCTATTTCGAGATATTAAACATCAAAGCTTTAGACCTCTTGTCCCTTAAAATCCCTAATTACGTAACATAAGTGTAAATGATTGCCATGTACAGGTACATAACATTAGAATGAACATAATTGCTTCTATAACGTATCACCAAATATTTAACAGTAAAAAGTTATCATTAATAGACTTAAGAGCCCCCTCAGCCCCTTATTAGAAGGGCCAGCACCTTTTTCATGATTTCAAATGAAAGCTATTGTCAATTCTAACACTTTTTGTTCAACAAGTAATTACAAATTTTGTACCGTTCTCGAGATATCTTGAGAGGGTCGTGTTAGGGGCCAACCCTGTATCTCCTTTTAGGGACCGCATAACAAAGAAATTATAGTTGATTATTGTTAAGCTCTATATTTTGAGCATCTTTTGTTAAATATTGCTTATCCAAATGTTTCTTCATTTTGAGATATTATGCATTAAAGTTTTGGACTTCTGGCCCCTTAAAAATTACTAATTACGTAACATAGGAGTAAATGATTGCCATGTATAGGTAAATAACCTTAGAATGAACATAATTGCTTCTATAACGCATCACAAAATATTTCACGGTAAAAGGTTATCATTAAAAGACTTCAGAGCTCCCTCAGCCCCTAACTTGAAGGGCCAGCCCCTTTTTCTTGATTTCAAATGAAAGCTTTTGTCAATTCAAACACTTTTTGTTCAAAAAGTGTTTACAAATTATGTACCGTTCTCGAGATATCTTGAGAGGGTCGTTTTAGGGGCCGACCCTGTAACTCCTTTTAGGGACCGCATAACAAGGAAATTATGGTTTCAGGTTGTTAAGCTCTATATTTTGAGCATCTTTTGTTAAATATTGCTTATCCAAATGTTTCTTCATTTTGAGATATTGAGCATCAAAGTTTTGGACTTCTGGCCCCTTAAAATCCCTAATTACGTAACATAGAAGTAAATGATTGCCATGTATAGGTAAATAACCTAAGAATGAACATAATTGCTTCTATAACGCATCACAAAATATTTCACAGTAAAAAGTTATTATTAAAATACTTTAGAGCCCCCTCAGCCCCTTATTTGAAGGGCCAGCCCCTTTTTCATGATCTCAAATGAAAGCTCTTGATTTAATTAAGTTTTTTTGTTCTACATGTTTTAACAAAATGTTTTCATGAAAAGAGATATTCAAAGAAAACCAAGAAAAATCACGACGCCTTTTTTATCCTAATTTTCAAGCTCGGGCGAGCTTCGGCGCTCTTTGAGATAAAGATGATTAATGACCATTAGACACTATTTCAGTCTTTCGTCTATCAGCCCTGAAAAGTTCAACATCATATCTTAAATGGTAAAAGAGGAGTTCTCGTGACAAATACCCCTATAAAAACCGATAAATCCATGATATCTCAAGACAGGAAGTGACGTCATCAACAAAAAAAAATTCCAACAAGGTTCAGATCAATACCTATCAGAACTGAAAATTTAAAGTAAATCAGTTGAGCCGTTTCCGAGAAATCGCGTGTACAAAATCGGTAAGAAAAAAAAAAAATAATAATAATAGGGAAAAAGAAACCTAAGAAAAAAAATAAGGTCTTGCGTTGGAAACGGAAGACCTTAATAATAAGAAAAGTGAAAAAGAAACAATAGAATAATAGAAGGGTCTTTCGCTGAAGACGGAAGACCCTAATAAACTAGTAGACTAATTGTTCGCGAACAATTAGAGGTCTTTCCACCTCATTGTTTTTTATGTTTGAAATAAGATTGCTTCAATAGAATCAAGTATTTCATCTGCGTTACTTCATAAAAAAGTGTCAAACGATTAAGTTTGCAATTTTTTATTACTTGACCTTGAACTTTGACCTTTATGTCATTTTGATCTGACAAGGTAGACGCTTCAATACCAAGTGGTCCGATGTATCTATGAATATTGATTAAAAAATTGTTTGTGTTTTAATTAAATGTTTAAAACTTTCAGGGGCAATAACTGCATGAAAGGGACTTTGGACCCTTTCGTTATGAATAAATGAAAGGAACGTCTAAATGTACTGAATACATTAGTAAAAGTTTCAAGTCTTTATCTCTAACGGTTAATGAGGAGTAGCGATAACAAGCATTTTGTACAATAAGGGCAATAACTCTATAATTGTTATATGGAAAGGGTCAATGGGTTACATTTTGAAATGTCTTATGATGTCCTTTTATATACATAAAAAGTTTTTCTCTGCCACCCTAAACAAAAGAGATCTAAAAACTCATTAATTTAGAGATTTCCAAATGACCTTGACCTTTGACCTTTATGTTATTTTGTTCGGCCACGGTAGATGCTTCCATCCCAAGTGGTCCGAAGTCTCTATGATAAGTTATAAAAAAGTTTGAAGTGATTTTATGGAAATGTAAATACGTTCAGGGGCAATAACTTCTAGATGGGGACCTCAGATCCTTTCGGTATGAATAGATTGAAGAACCGTCTATGTGTACTGAAGACATTATTAAAAGTTTAAAGTCTCTATCTCTTATGGTTTCAGAGAAGTAGCGATAACAAACATTTCGTACAATAGGGGCAATAACTTTGTATTTATTCAAAGGTACGACCTGAGGGGCTATATTTTAAAATGTCTTAAGATATCCTTCTACATCCATGAAAAAGTTTTTCTCTACCACCCTTAACAAAAGAGATCTAAAAACTCATTAATTAACAGATTTTTAAATGACCTTGACCTTTGACCTTTATGTTATTTTGTTCGGCCAAGGTAGATGCTTCCATCCCAAGTGGTCCGAAGTCTCTATAATAAATTATAGAAAAGTTGGAAGTGGTTTTATGGAAATTCAAATACTTTCAGGGGCAATAACTAGTAGAAGGGGACCTCAGATCCTTTCGATATTAGTAAATTGAAGAACCCTCTAAGTGTAATGAATACATTGGTTAAAATTCCAAGTCTCTATCTCTTATGGTTTCCGAGGAGTAGCGATAACAAGCTATTCGTACACAAGGGCAATAACTTTGTAAGTTTTGGGAGTTATCAAGCAAAGGGTCATTTGGTACCATAACTTTTAATGGCCAATAACATAAAGAAAAAATTGTTTCAAAATCTCTTGAAATAAAAAAGCTGTCCCTGGAAAAAAAGAGAAGAAAAAAAATAAAAAACATAAGAAATACAAAAGGTCTTTCACCTGAAAGGTGGAAAGACCTAAAAACATAAGAAATACAAAAGGTCTTTCACCTGAAAGGTGGAAAGACCTAACTAGTAGGCTAATTGTTCTCGAACAATTAGAGGTCTTTCCACCTAATATTTTTATGAATTGCTAGATTGCTCAATAAGGTATACACAAAATTATTATACCTATGATACATGTTGTACTATAAAATGGGAAAACCACGAAGCCATTGATAAATGGTTTTTAAAGAGATTTTTTATTATTATCGAGCCATTTCTTTAAGAGTTCCATGTTGTATATATCGCAAACATTTATCAAATTACTTTCCTGATTTTTTTCCCACTTACTATGCACAAAACTGAGCCAAGTGAATATTCTTTACACAATCATATAAACAGTAAACCTAACAATAGAAGAGAGTGTTCTACAGGCTAGCTGTCTTTGTACAAAATGAATGGGTTGACTGTAAAACAAGTTCCACTTGAGTAACCACAGGACTTCATGTGATACCTGGCTGACCCAATTGAATACCTTATTGCGCAATCCAGCAAGCAATTGATACCCTTACTATAAATATGTATTTCAATTGATATGAAAATTCGTTAATTAACAGACTACCAAATGACGTTGACCTTTGACCTTTATGTTATTTTGTTCGGCCAAGGTAGACGCTTCTATCCCATGTGGTCCGAAGTCTGTAGGACAAATAATTAAAAAGTTGGAAATGATTTTATAGAAATTAAAAAAAAATTCGGGGCAATAACTACTAGAAGGGGGCCCCAGATCCTTTCGGTATGAATAGATTGAAGAACCCGCCAAGTGTACTGAATACATTGGTAAAAGTTCCAAGTCTCTATCTCTTATGGTTTTAGAGGAGTAGCGATGACAATCATTTCGTACAATATGTGCCATCACTCTGTAATTATTCAAAGGTATGAGCCAAGGGGCTATATTATAAAATGTCTTAAGATGTTCTACTACATCCATAAAAAAGTTTTTCTCTACCACCCTAAACAAAAGAGATATAAAAACTCATTAATTTACAGCTTCTCGAATGACCTTGACCTTTGACCTTTATGTCATTTTTGTTCGGCCAAGGTAGACGCTTCCATCCCATGTGGACCGAAGTCTCTATGATAAATAGTAAAAACGTTGGAAGTGATTTTATGGAAATTTAAATACTTTCAGGGGCAATAACTACTACAAGGGGACCTCAGAGCCTTTTGGTATGAATGGATTGAAGAACCCTCTAAGTGTAATGAAGACATTGGTAAAAGTTCCAAGTCTCTATCTCTTATGGTTTCAAAGGAGTAGCGATAACAAGCATTTCCTTCTCAAAGGGCAATAACTCTGTAAGTTCTGGGAGTTCTTTGACACAGGGTCAATTGGTACCATAACTTTTAATGAGCAATTACATAAAGTTTAAATTGTTTGGATAACTCTGATAACAAAAAAGTCACCCCAAGCTAAATAGAAAAAAAGAAGAAGAAGAATAAACTAGTAGACTGATTGTTCTCGAACAATTAGAGGTCTTTCCACCTTATTGTTTTTTATGTTTGAAATAAGATTGCTTCAATAGAATAAAGTATTTTTTCTGCATTACTTCATAAAAAAGTGTCAAACGATTAAGTGTGCAATTTGTTATTGCTTGACCTTGACCTTTGACCTTTATGTCATTTTCATCTGACAAGGTAGACGCTTCAATACCAAGTGGTCCGATGTATATATGATTATTGATTCAAAGGTTATTTGTGTTTTTTATTGAATGTTCGAAACTTTCAGGGGCTAAAACTGCTAGAAAAGGACTTTGGACCCTGTCGGTATGAATAGATTAAAGGAGCGTCTAAGTGTACTGAATACATTAGTAAAAGTTCCAAGTTTCTATCTCCAACGGTTAATGAGGAGGAGCGATAACAAGCATTTCGTACAATATGGGCAATAACTCTATAATTGTTACATGGTAAGGGCCAAAGGGTTATATTTTGAAATGTCTTGAGATGCCCTACTACATCCATGAAAAAGTTTTTCTCTACCATACTAAACAAGAGATACAAAACCCATTAATTAAGAGATTTCCAGATGACCTTGACCTTTGACCTTTATGTCATTTTGTTCGGCCAAGGTAGACGCTTCCATCCCAAGTGGTCCGAAGTCTCTATGATAAGCAAAAAAAAAGTTGGAAAATGTTTTATAGAAATGTAAATACTTTCAGGGGCAATAACTACTAGAAGGGGGGCTCAGATCCTTTCGGTATGAATAGATTGAAGAGCCCTCTAAGTGTACTGAAGACATTGGTAAAAGTTCCAAGTTTCTATCTCTTATGGTTTCAGAGGAGTAGTGATAATGATAACAAGCTTTTCGTACAAAAGGGGCAATAATTCTGTAACTATTTAAAAGAAGAAGCCAAGGGGATATATTTTAAAATGTCTTAAGATGTCCTATTGCATCCATCCAAAAGTTTTTCTTTACTACACTAAACAAGGGATAAAAAAACCTATTAATTAAGAGATTTTGAGATGACCTTGACCTTTAACCTTTATGTCATTTTGTTTGGCCAAGGTAGACGCTTCCATCCAAAGTGGTCCGAAGTCTCTATGATAAATTATAAAAAATTTGTAAGTGATTTTATGGAAATTCAAATACTTTCAGGGGCAATAACTGATAGAAGGGCGTCTCGGATCCTTTCGGTCTTAGTAGATTAAAGAACCCTCTAAGTGTACTGAAGACATTGGTAAAAGTTCCAAGTCTCTATCTCTTATGGTTTCAGAGGAGTAGCGATAACAAGCTTTTCGTACACAAGGGCAATAACTTTGTAAGTTCTGGGAGTTATCAAGCAAAGGGTCATTTGGTACTATAACTTTTAATGGCCAATAACATAAAGAAAAAATTGTTTTAATATCTCTTGAAATAAAAAAGCTGTCCCTGGAAAAAAAGAGAAGAAAAAAAATAAGAACTAGTAGACTAATTGTTCTCGAACAATTAGAGGTCTTTCCACCTCATTGTTTTTTATGTTTGAAATAAGATTACTTCAATAGAATAAACTATTTTTTCTGCGTTACTCCATTAAAAAAAGTGTCAAACGATTAAGTTTGCAATTTTTTATTGCTTGACGACCTTGACCTTTGACCATTATGTCATTTTCATCTGACAAGGTAGATGCTTCAATACCAAGTGGTCCGATCTATCTATGATTATTGATTCAAAAGTTATTTGTGTTTTTATTGAATGTTCGAAACTTTCAGGGGAAATAACTGCTAGAAAGGGACTTTGGACCCTGTTGGTATGAATAGATTGAAGAAGCGCCTAAGTGTACTAAATACATTAGTAAAAGTTTCAAGTCTCTATCTTTAACGGTTAATGAGGAGTAGCGATAACAAGCATTTTGTACAATAGGGGCAATAACTCTATAATTGTTAAAAGCTAAGGGTTAAAGGGTTATATTTTTAAATGTCTTAAGATGTCCTACTACATCCATGAAAAACTTTTTCTCTACCATCCTAATCAAAGGAGATACAAAATTTCATTAATTAAGAGATTTCCAAATGACCTTGACCTTTGACCTTTATGTCATTTTGTTTGGCCAAGGTAGACGTTTCCATCCAAAGTGGTCCAAAGTCTCTATGATAAGTAATAAAAAAGTTGGAAGTGATTTTATAGATATGTAAATACTTTCAGGGGCAATAACTACTAGAAGGGGGGCTCAGATCCTTTCGTTATGAAAAGATTGAAGAACCCTTTAAGTGTACTGAAGACATTGGTAAAAGTTCCAAGTTTCTATCTCTTAGGGTTTCAGAGGAGTAGCGATAACAAGCTTTTCGTACACAAGGGCAATAACTTTGTAAGTTCTGGGAGTTATTGAGCAAAGGGTCATTTGGTACCATAACTTTTAATGGCCAATAACATAAAGAAAAAAATGTTTCAATATCTCTTGAAATAAAAAAGCTGTCCCTGGAAAAAAAGAGAAGAAAAATAATAATAATAATAAAAAACATAAGAAATACAAAAGGTCTTTCACCTGAAAGGTGGAAAGACCTAACTAGTAGACTAATTGTTCTCGAACAATTAGAGGTCTTTCCACCTCATTGTTTTTTATGTTTGAAATAAGATTGCTTCAATAGAATAAACTTTTTTTTCTGCGTTACTCCTTTAAAAAAAGTGTCAAACGATTGAATTTGCAATTTTTTATTGCTTGACGACCTTGACCTTTGACCATTATGTCATTTTCATCTGACAAGGTAGATGCTTCAATACCAAGTGGTCCGATGTATCTATGATTATTGATTCAAACGTTATTTGTGTTTTTATTGAATGTTCGAAACTTTCAGGGGCAATAACTGCTAGAAAGGGACTTTGGACCCTGTTGGTATGAATAGATTGAAGAAGCGCCTAAGTGTACTGAATACATTAGTAAAAGTTTCAAGTCTCTATCTCTAACGGTTAATGAGGAGTAGCGATAACAAGCATTTTGTACAATAGGGGCAATAACTCTATAATTGTTAAAAGCTAAGGGTTAAAGGGTTATATTTTTAAATGTCTTAAGATGTCCTACTACATCCATGAAAAACTTTTTCTCTACCATCCCAATCAAAGGAGATACAAAATTTCATTAATTAAGAGATTTCCAAATGACCTTGACCTTTGACCTTTATGTCATTTTGTTCGGCCAAGGTAGACGTTTCCATCCCAAGTGGTCCGAAGTCTCTATAATAAGTAATAAAAAAGTTGGAAGTGATTTTATAGAAATGTAAATACTTTCAGGGGCAATAACTACTAGAAGGGGGGCTCAGATCCTTTCGTTATGAAAAGATTGAAGAACCCTCTAAGTGTACTGAAGACATTGGTAAAAGTTCCAAGTTTCTATCTCTTAGGGTTTCAGAGGAGTAGCGATAACAAGCTTTTCGTACACAAGTGCAATAACTTTGTAAGTTCTGGGAGTTATTGAGCAAAGGGTCATTTGGTACCATAACTTTTAATGGCCAATAACATAAAAAAAAAATGTTTCAATATCTCTTGAAATAAAAAAGCTGTCCCTGGAAAAAAAGAGAAGAAAAATAATAATAACTAGAGCAAAGCTCGTTGCATAGCAACGAGTGGGTCTTCTGTTAATGTCGGAAGAAAAGCCGGAAGTTCCTGGAAGAAGCAGAGCTCTTTAACCAACAACAAGAGAAACTTAAATAAAAAGATGAAAAAATCGAATTATTCCTGGTACGACTTAACAAAATCCGAATGATTTTAAGTACGATTTAACAAAAATCTTTCTAATTTCAAGAACGACTTGACAAAAAAAATCCGAATGTGTTCAAGCACGACTTAACAATTATTTTTGATACGATTTAATTTTACTTTGAACATTACGCTATTTTTTAAGCCGAGGACGTGGAAACAAAATTTCCGGAAAAATCAATTTTTAAACCCCGTTATCTCTGTAATGCATCGTCCGATTTTCAAACGGATTTCAGATTTGAATTCACCATGGCCAGTTCTATAAGACTGTAGTATTGTCTTATTTTGTTCAAAAAAATGAAAATTTCCAAAAATTGGAACTGCTCCCGGTTTTGAGCAAAATTAATGAACAAAATTTTAAACCCCCCAGTACATTATAGAATTGATACATCTATCATCAGTAAAAATTTCAAAGCGATATCTTTAAAGTTTACGGAAATTTCTTCCGGACAAAATCCCTTTTTTTTAATTTAAAAATGGCCGCCAAATTTGAACGGAAGTGACGTAAATGCTGAAACTTTAAGATCTTTGAGGCACGGTAACTTTACAAAAGCTCTGAAAATTTCATTGAAATCGGATGAAAACTTTTTGAGATATAAAGCCGAGAAGGAGTCAGAAAAAAAATAAAAAATAAAATAATAAAAAAAAGAAACCGAAGAAAAACAAAAGGGTCTTCCGTTGGAAACGGAAGACCCTAATAACTAGTAGACTAATTGTTCTCAAACAATTAGAGGTCTTTCCACCTCATGTTTTTTTGTTTGAAATAAGATTGCTTCAATAGAATAAACTATTTTTTTTCTGCATTACTTCATAAAAAAGTGTCAAACGATTAAGTGTGCAATTTGTTATTGCTTGACCTTGACCTTTGACCTTTATGTCATTTTCATCTGACAAGGTAGACGCTTCAATACCAAGTGGTCCGATGTATATATGATTATTGATTCAAAGGTTATTTGTGTTTTTTATTGAATGTTCGAAACTTTCAGGGGCTAAAACTGCTAGAAAAGGACTTTGGACCCTGTCGGTATGAATAGATTAAAAGAGCGTCTAAGTGTACTGAATACATTAGTAAAAGTTCCAAGTTTCTATCTCCAACGGTTAATGAGGAGGAGCGATAACAAGCATTTCGTACAATATGGGCAATAACTCTATAATTGTTACATGGTAAGGGCCAAAGGGTTATATTTTGAAATGTCTTGAGATGCCCTACTACATCCATGAAAAAGTTTTTCTCTACCATACTAAACAAGAGATACAAAACCCATTAATTAAGAGATTTCCAGATGACCTTGACCTTTGACCTTTATGTCATTTTGTTCGGCCAAGGTAGACGCTTCCATCCCAAGTGGTCCGAAGTCTCTATGATAAGCAAAAAAAAAGTTGGAAAATGTTTTATAGAAATGTAAATACTTTCAGGGGCAATAACTACTAGAAGGGGGGCTCAGATCCTTTCGGTATGAATAGATTGAAGAACCCTCTAAGTGTACTGAAGACATTGGTAAAAGTTCCAAGTTTCTATCTCTTATGGTTTCAGAGGAGTAGTGATAATGATAACAAGCTTTTCGTACAAAAGGGGCAATAATTCTGTAACTATTTAAAAGAAGAAGCCAAGGGGATATATTTTAAAATGTCTTAAGATGTCCTATTGCATCCATCCAAAAGTTTTTCTTTACTACACTAAACAAGGGATATAAAAACCTATTAATTAAGAGATTTTGAGATGACCTTGACCTTTAACCTTTATGTCATTTTGTTTGGCCAAGGTAGACGCTTCCATCCAAAGTGGTCCGAAGTCTCTATGATAAATTATAAAAAATTTGTAAGTGATTTTATGGAAATTCAAATACTTTCAGGGGCAATAACTGATAGAAGGGCGTCTCGGATCCTTTCGGTCTTAGTAGATTAAAGAACCCTCTAAGTGTACTGAAGACATTGGTAAAAGTTCCAAGTCTCTATCTCTTATGGGTTCAGAGGAGTAGCGATAACAAGCTTTTCGTACACAAGGGCAATAACTTTGTAAGTTCTGGGAGTTATCAAGCAAAGGGTGACTTGGTACTATAACTTTTAATGGCCAATAACATAAAGAAAAAATTGTTTTAATATCTCTTGAAATAAAAAAGCTGTCCCTGGAAAAAAAGAGAAGAAAAAAAATAAGAACTAGTAGACTAATTGTTCTCGAACAATTAGAGGTCTTTCCACCTCATTGTTTTTTATGTTTGAAATAAGATTGCTTCAATAGAATAAACTTTTTTTTCTGCGTTACTCCTTTAAAAAAAGTGTCAAACGATTGAATTTGCAATTTTTTATTGCTTGACCTTGACCTTTGACCTTTATGTCATTTTCATCTGACATGGTAGACGCTTCAATACCAAGTGGTCCGATGTATCTATGATTATTGATTCAAAAGTTATTTGTGTTTTTATTGAATGTTCGAAACTTTCAGGGGCAATAACTGCTAGAAAGGGACTTTGGACCCTGTTGGTATGAATAGATTGACGAAGCGCTTAAGTATACTGAATACATTAGTAAAAGTTTCAAGTCTCTATCTCTGACGGTTAATGAGGAGTAGCGATAACAAGCGTTTTGTACAATAGGGGCAATAACTCTATAATTGTTACATGGTAAGGGTTGAAGGATTATATTTTGAAAGGTCTTAAGATGTCCTACTACATCCCTGAAAAAGTTTTTCTCTACCATCCTAAACAAAAGAGATACAAAAACTCATTAATTAAGAGATTTCCAAATGACCTTGACCTTTGACCTTTATGTCATTTTGTTCGGCCAAGGTAGACTCTTCCATCCCAAGTGGTCCGAAGTCTCTATGATAAGTAATAAAAAAGTTGGAAGTGATTTTATAGATATGTAAATACTTTCAGGGGCAATAACTACTAGAAGGGGGGCTCAGATCCTTTCGGTATGAATAAATTGAAGAACCCTCTAAGTGTACTTAAGACATTGGTAAAAGTTCCAAGTTTCTATCTCTTATGGTTGCAGAGGAAAGGCGATAACAAGCTTTTCGTACAAAAGGGGCAATAACTCTGTAACTATTTTAAAAAAGGAGCCAAGGGAATATATTTAAAAATGTCTTAAGATCTCCTATTACATCCATGAAAAAGTTTTTCTTTACTACACTAAACAAAAGAGATCTAAAAACTCATTAATCAAGGGATTTTCAGATGACCTTGACCTTTGACCTTTATGTCATTTTGTTCGGCCGAGGTAGACGCTTCCATCCCAGGTGGTCTGAAGTCTCTATGACAAATACTAAAAAAGTTGGAAGTGATTTCATAGATATGTAAATACTTTCAGGGGCAATAACTACTAGAAGCAGGGCTCAGATCCTTTCGGTATGGATAGATTGAAGAACCCTCTAAGTGTACTGTAGACATTGGTAAAAGTTCCAAGTTTCTATCTCTTATGGTTTCAGAGGAGTAGCGATAACAAGCTTTTCGTACACAAGGGCAATAACTTTGTAAGTTCCGGCAGTTATCGAGCAAAGGGTGATTTGGTACCATAACTTTTAATGGCCAATTACAGAAAGAAAAAATTGTTTCAATAGCTCTTGAAATAAAAAAGCTGTCCCTGGAAAAAAAGAGAAGAAAAATAATAATAACTAGACACGATCTCGTTGCGAGCAACGAGGAGGTCTTCCGTCTGATTTTTAAAAGGTAAAGCACGTCATCGACTTTAATTTTCGACAACAAAACATGATATGGAAATAGGAGTGAAGTACTAATGCTTACCTGTAATGCTTTTTATAAGTTCTCTTACGTTGCTTTTTTAAATACTTGCATTTCTTTCAATTGAAATAGACAAGATTAAACTTTTTTACCTCTGGCCCCTAATATCCCTAGTTAGGTAACGCATGAGAAAATCATTATATTGTAAGGAAATATAAACGTATTATACCTAAAGTCTGTCCCAAGATATTTTTGCCACACATTCTCTTAAATTATTTGATATTTGTAAATATCTCTTGATTCAGACGATGTTCATTCGATAGTATGAAACAATCCCAAGATTTCCCTTTTGAAACGCCCCCTCTAGCTTGTCAGGTTTTAATACACGGCTAAAACAAGAACGTCTACGGGGATTTTGCATTGCATGAGCCATTATAAAGCCCGGTTGATAACTTTAAAAAATTGTGCTAGATATTCCGAAAGACTTCCGAATTGAGGAAAGATGTAAACATTCCCCATTATAAATATCCGCAGGAAATCTGTTTTCGATCCTGTGAATGTTTACGAAGGAAAAATGGTAATTTGTAAATGAAATTTGACCCCTAAAAACGTTATTACCTAATTACGTAACACATGTTAAAATCAATAGATTTCTTGGATACATAACAGTTGAGATCGACACAAAATTTTAAATTTTGTTTAATTCATGTGATTTTGAATGACAACAGTTGTGAATGGAATTGGAGATCATTGTGGAGAATAAGCAGGTATTGAAAATAATTAATGCACATGATCATGCACATGACAAATAAAGTGTCTTACACATGTAAATCTTAATGTTAAAGCTGCTTGGTCCGATTTTCAATAAAACAATTGTACGCTTTTAAACGATGGTTATGCTAAGTATGTGTGCAATAATATACGTTGCAGTACATGTAGTTTTCCCGGTCAATTAAGCCATATTTCAATGTAAAAATTATGTACATGTTGAAACTCGTTGAATCCGGATGTTGTTTATTACGGGATGCTGCCCAATCCGGCGACATTATTCAGCCCCTTGACATTTTCCCATCATTTTTGTTTAAAAAAAAATTGTGCAATCCGGATCCTATCTATTCTGTTAACCGGCGCAATGAAAATGCCTACTGCATATTATTAGTGAGAGTTATCTCCCGTAGTCCGTCCACTAATCGATCGATCGGCCTTCTGCGAGATATTAATGCTCAATTATTGACCAATTTTTCTGTCGTAACTGTTAATATAGATCCAAAGAAGCAACTTTTTTCAGTTAATACCGTCAAGTCTTGTTATGAATTGCAATTGGATAATTAGATTATAGTTCACCCAATTTTTTTCAGGCCGTGATTCAGGATACTGCGGGAGTAAGACTGCCGATATCGTTTGTTATCCCCGTTGCATGGCTACACGTACAGAGTTGCATATTATTCTGTCTAAATGCTCAATTTTTTTTTTATATAAAATTCTCATTTATATTAATATTTATCTATTGTTTCCCTGCATCAAAACAGTTCTCGCCATCAGGTATTTCAGCCACCTGTTGACTTGTTAATGTTTTGTTTAACAATTTACGGTTAAGCATGCACTTTTCAGGTAAATCGGATGTTTGAAAGATTTTCAATAACGACGATTTAATTCAAGGATTTCCATCGTATGTATTCCGTTATGGATTTATTGTTTGAAAAAAAATATTTAAAATGAAAATTTGTACCGTAAATAAGATCGATGAAATCTAATATAATTCAGAACAATTGAACATTTTGCAAGAATACACGATCAGGATCTACTGCATTAAATACTAAAATTAAATTGCAACAATATCCTCTAAACCGGATGTTGCCTAATCCGGCCATTTTTTTTTTCAGAACCACCCTCCGCCGGATTAGACAAGTTTTGTTGTGTATTCGCAAAATAATCGACATAAAAGGGTTTTGCGTTATTTCGCCGCGTGTTTAAACTGGCCCCTTACGTCGAAGCTAGTATGATTGTATTACGACTTTGACATCTGTTTTTTTTATATAATCTATTATAATATATAAAATATACAGCATGACTATTTAAACAAAAATAAAGCAGTGTACATTTGTTCATTAATAGTTTTGATGTTTACGTTGTTTATAATCATTGCAAAACATGCAGGATGAATAAACTCAATCATTCGGAGGCCTAGGATGAAACCCAACGGTTTCCTTTTTTAAACATTCCAATGATGTATTTTGGGGGGTTTTTGTATGCCCCAAATTTATTTTTATTTACTTTGAATATTTTTAACGTTGAAAGAAGAGCACTTCCGTTTAAATACGTCTATAAATTTGTATGATTATTCATTAGGTTTGCAAGGAAAATTATTTGATACTGTAATGGCCGACAAATCGGAACATGCAGCTTGAAGAAATTTCTCAACTTATTATACCTCGAAACGTTATTTCAAATCAGGCCCCAAACAATGAAGGGAAATGGAAATATTCGGCGGATCCAAATGTTAAAATATTCTTATGATAAAAATTGGTATTTATGGCAAACAGATTAATCATTTTTCATCTCTTAAAGATATAATCGCACCTGTGTTTTGTATCCATCTCTTTTAAACTCTTTGTAGCCAAATCTGTCAAAATTCGTGGTCGTTTCACCCTCTTGTTGCAACCCCAAACCCCGCTGAAATGCGCTGATGAACGAAAGACTCGACTAGAAAAACTTGCTGCATGGGCGGTCTAACATTATTAATTTTAATGATGAATTCAAAAACTTTTACATTTCAAAAAGTGTCATTTTTTGTTAAGTTACAGGAACATTGTCATTCATGCACATAAAATGTGTACAAATTAAGTTATAAGTTATTCAACCAGTGTTTGAAATTTGAGACCGTCATTGGAATATTTGGGTAAGAAATTTTAGGGGTCATCCTTTCATCTTCTTATCGGGCCCGTGTAACAAATTTGAGCCATTTCCGAATAAATGTGTGCACAAAATCGTTAATAAAAGAATGCAGGTAACGGGAGCTTTTAACACGGGAGCAGGGAGTGCTTTAAAACTCATATTTACATGTATTAATTTACCATGTAAAATTATCAGTCATAGGCATTAGATAACTGATATTGCCTGATTGGCGAATTTGATTTGCCTATTGACTCCATGACATCTACAATTTCGCTTAGTTAAACGTACACATTTTAAAAAAATTGTATATAACACTGGCGTCGGAAGCAAATTGAAAGTGGGGGGGGGGGGGGGGCTAGACTAATCCTCAGAAATATTGAGAAAAAAGTAATTCCCAAAATCATGGAAATCCTAATCCGTGGGGGGGGGGGGGGGGGGGGGGGGGGGGGCTGGAGTGCATACGAATCCAACTTCTCAGTCTTTCAGGCTATGTTTGTAATGGTTAGGTATAACTTTGCAAAAAAAGGGGGGGGGGCTAAGCCCCCCCTAGCCCCCCCCCCCCCCCCCGGTTCCGACGCCTATGTATAAGCATGTACTCCAATCAGGTGTTGTACTTTACAGAACGTTTTTTACGCGATCGCCGATCGCTTCTTTTTGGGGATGAACAGTCCTAATCAGACAGCAAATACATAATACAGCATACAGACGTTTTTATTAATATAATTATATATAATTTATGAATAAACTATTTAAGTGTGCTTGAATATGCAAATTTTAAAGCCAATTCGATTTGTATTAGACAATTAATCTACTAAGTCTAGTGTTCGCTACTCGATCTTCAACTGTCCGAATACAGTCAAAACTTTTACAATGAATGTACATGTACATTACATTTTTAAAACTCACATATTCTTTCAGAATCAAAAAAAAATAATTTATAAATGAATAAAATCAGCAATGAGTTTGCTTTTTAATGAATCTGACTACCACTGAGAAGAGGTTATACCAATATTTTGACCCTTATTATTTTACGGCCTGAATGTAAATAAAACCTCAACTTGTTTAAAAATGGTTTGTTTTATCGTGCCCGTACCTACCGCAAGCATGTAACATTGGACTTCTTAAGCTGCCTTATCTCGAACGCTTTTTAAATATATTTCAACTTTTACTTAATACATCCTGCTTAACTCTCTCTTTCTCTCTCTCTCTCTCTCTCTCTCTCTCTCTCATAACTCATAAAAATTCTAATATTTTGTTAGCCAAATGAAGTATCACATTATCATAGATATGTGAATATCGCCTATATTTTGTTGAAATTGGTAGTGTAATGCATTTAATTCTCAGTAGCAAAATGTCACAAACGGACACAAGTGAATTTATTTACATTTCAAATCGTACGACTGTAAAACGTACAATTGTATTATATTCATTGATGGCAGCTTTTTTTCCCCTTTATTATACGAACTATGATTTAAATCAATGGTTTGATGCATCGTTAACCAATATAATTGGAAATGAAAATAACAACGAATCAATGGGCATTGGAATGTGTGATAATGTATAAACACGAGAAGCATGTGTCCTACAGTGAATCGGCTGTCCACTAGCGCGGCATCTCCTCGGCCCGTGTTATGAAAATGTACACTCAACGTGGTGGGTTTGAACTGTTAACGTTTGCAGTTTGATAACTGAATTTTATTTTCCAACAATAAAACTGTTTCCTGACATAGACAAGAACACAAAGAACGCCTTTTTTTAATGACAGCCATACTATCTATTTTTTTTTTTTTAATTACGAGAGCAAAACAGCAATACTTCGTAGGTAATAATATAGTCTTTTTTTTATTTACTCTTTAATATCGTTAAAATCTGAATTCATTGTGTTTGCAGCTACATAAATAAACCCGTGTGTGCATTACAACAATGCGTATATCTTGTGTATTGGATAACGGCAGACCGCTCGCTAGTCCAGCCGCGACCTATTTTCTCGGCCACGGGCAAGGATCGGATACGTATAATTGTTTACATACATGAAGCTCGGAATACAGCTAGCAAGATTTTAAATGCGACTCAAATACATTGCATAGAAGCAATTCTTATACACATAATATATTTCCCTAGAAAAGAATTAAACTGTTTAAACACTTTCCGAATGCAAGCTAGTACACTGTCTATGGTATTAGGTAAAGGTATAATCTTTTTTATTTACTATTAAAATCATTAAAATCGGAAGTTTTGTGTTTGCAGCTACATAAAAAAAAACCATGTGTGCATTACAGCAAGACGCAAATCTTGTGTATTAGATAACGGCAGACCGCTCGCTAGTCCATTCGTGACCTATTTCCTCGGCTGCGGCAAGGGATCGGATACGTAATTGTTAACATACACAGTTCGGTATACAGCTAGATTTTAAATGCGACTCAAATGCATTGCATAGAAACAGTTCTTTTATCCATAATGTGTTTCACTAGAAAATAACTAAAATGTTTAAACACTTTCCGTGTGTAAACCGGTACCGTTTATGTCAGTTATACGCACAAATACCCCGTTTATTTGCCAAATAAAACACAAATACATGGTAACAAGTCTGGCTTTTTACACTCATATTACGCAATACCCGAACAAAATATTATTGCAACGACATTAATAAGATCATAATGAACAACTTTTGCCGCGACAGCCATATCGAAATCTTAACCGCTTTTGAGTTATAAAGTGAAAACTTTGAAGGGTTCTAGGTCCTTAATTTGACGGGCCAGCCCCTTTTTCTAGGAGTCAAACAAAAGATCTTGTAAATATAAATTTTTGTTCTTCTACATGTCTTAAAAAAATTTTGTGAGAAAAAAGATAATCTAAGAAAACCAAGCAAAATCACAACGCTTTTTTCATCTCATTTTTCGAGCCCTACCGAGCTTTAGCGCCTTTTGTGCCTGAAATTTATTAATGCCTTATTACATATCTACAATCTTCTGTCTATCATTCCTGAAATTTTGAACTTAATATCTTTTATAGTTTTTGATAACTCTCTTGGACAAGCCGCCACTCTGAAAATCAAGAAAACGTCGATATTTCAAAAACGGAAATGACGTCATCAACCAAAAAAATTTCCGATCAAGTTTAAACTAATGTCAATATAATCTGCAAATTTTATTAAAATCGATCAAACAGTTTTCGAGTAATCGCTGACACAAAATCGGTAAGAAAAAAAAAGGAGAAGAATGAGAAAAAAAAACCGAAGAAAAACAATAAGGTCTTCCGTTGGAAACGGAAGACCTTAATAACTAGTAGACTAATTGTTCTCGAACAATTAGAGGTCTTTCCACCTCATGTTTGAAATAAGATTGCTTCAATAGAATAAAGAAATTTTTCTGCGTTACTTCATAAAAAAAAGTGTCAAACGATTAAGTTTGCAATTTTTTATTGCTTGACCTTGACCTTTGACCTTTATGTCATTTTCATCTGACAAGGTAGACGCTTCAATACCAAGTGGTCCGACGTATCTATGATTATTGATTCAAAAGTAAATATTTGTGTTTTTTCTTGAATGTTCGAAACTTTTAGGGGCAATAACTGCTAGAAAGGGACTTTGGACCCTGTCGGTATGCATAGATTGAAGAAGCGTCTAAGTATACTGAATACATTAGTAAAAGTTTCAAGTCTCTATCTCTAACTGTTAATGAGGAGTAGCGATAACAAGCAATTTGTACAATAGGGGCAATAACTCTATAATTGTTACATGGTAAGGGTCAAAGGGTTATGTTTTGAAATGTCTTAAGATGTCCTACTACATCCATGAAAAAGTTTTTCTCTACCATCCTAAACAAAAGAGATACAAAAATTCATTAATTAAGAGATTTCCAAATGACCTTGACCTTTGACCTTTATATCATTTTGTTCGGCCAAGGTAGACGCTTCCATCCCAAGTGGTCGGAAGTCTCTATGATAAGTAATACAAAAGTTGAAAGTGATTTTATAGAAATGTAAATACTTTCAGGGGCAATAAATACTAGAAGGGGGGCTCAGATCCTTTCAGTATGAATAGACTGAAGAACCCTCTAAGTGTACTGAAGACATTGGTAAAAGTTCCAAGTTTCTATCTCTTATGGTTTCAGAGGAGTAGCGATAACAAGCTTTTCGTACAAAAGAAGCAATACATGTAACTCTGTAACTATTTAAAAGAAGGAGCCAAGGGTATATATTTTAAAATGTCTTAAGATGACCTATTACATCCATGAAAAAGTTATTCTTTACTACACTAAACAAAAGAGATCTAAAAACTCATTAATTAACAGCTTCTCAAATGACCTTGACCTTTGACCTATATGTCATTTTTGTTCGGCCAAGGTAGACGCTTCCATCCCATGTAGACCGAAGTCTCTATGATAAATAGTAAAAAAGTTGGAAGTGATTTTATGGAAATTTAAATACTTTCAGGGGCAATAACTACTACAAGGGGACCCCAGAGCCTTTTGGTATGAATGGATTGAAGAACCCTCTAAGTGTAATGAAGACATTGGTAAAAGTTCCAAGTTTCTATCTCTTATGGTTTCAAAGGAGTAGCGATAACAAGCATTTCCTTCTCAAAGGGCAATAACTCTGTAAGTTCTGGGAGTTCTTTGACACAGGGTCAATTGGTACCATAACTTTTAATGAGCAATTACATAAAGTTTAAATTGTTTGGATAACTCTGATAACAAAAAAGTCACCCCAAGCTAAATAGAAAAAAAGAAGAAGAAGAATAAACTAGTAGACTGATTGTTCTCGAACAATTAGAGGTCTTTCCACCTTATCGTTTTTTATGTTTGAAATAAGATTGCTTCAATAGAATAAACTATTTTTTTTCTGCATTACTTCATAAAAAAGTGTCAAACGATTAAGTGTGCAATTTGTTATTGCTTGACCTTGACCTTTGACCTTTATGTCATTTTCATCTGACAAGGTAGACGCTTCAATACCAAGTGGTCCGATGTATATATGATTATTGATTCAAAGGTTATTTGTGTTTTTTATTGAATGTTCGAAACTTTCAGGGGCTAAAACTGCTAGAAAAGGACTTTGGACCCTGTCGGTATGAATAGATTAAAAGAGCGTCTAAGTGTACTGAATACATTAGTAAAAGTTCCAAGTTTCTATCTCCAACGGTTAATGAGGAGGAGCGATAACAAGCATTTCGTACAATATGGGCAATAACTCTATAATTGTTACATGGTAAGGGCCAAAGGGTTATATTTTGAAATGTCTTGAGATGCCCTACTACATCCATGAAAAAGTTTTTCTCTACCATACTAAACAAGAGATACAAAACCCATTAATTAAGAGATTTCCAGATGACCTTGACCTTTGACCTTTATGTCATTTTGTTCGGCCAAGGTAGACGCTTCCATCCCAAGTGGTCCGAAGTCTCTATGATAAGCAAAAAAAAAGTTGGAAAATGTTTTATAGAAATGTAAATACTTTCAGGGGCAATAACTACTAGAAGGGGGGCTCAGATCCTTTCGGTATGAATAGATTGAAGAACCCTCTAAGTGTACTGAAGACATTGGTAAAAGTTCCAAGTTTCTATCTCTTATGGTTTCAGAGGAGTAGTGATAATGATAACAAGCTTTTCGTACAAAAGGGGCAATAATTCTGTAACTATTTAAAAGAAGAAGCCAAGGGGATATATTTTAAAATGTCTTAAGATGTCCTATTGCATCCATCCAAAAGTTTTTCTTTACTACACTAAACAAGGGATATAAAAACCTATTAATTAAGAGATTTTGAGATGACCTTGACCTTTAACCTTTATGTCATTTTGTTTGGCCAAGGTAGACGCTTCCATCCAAAGTGGTCCGAAGTCTCTATGATAAATTATAAAAAATTTGTAAGTGATTTTATGGAAATTCAAATACTTTCAGGGGCAATAACTGATAGAAGGGCGTCTCGGATCCTTTCGGTCTTAGTAGATTAAAGAACCCTCTAAGTGTACTGAAGACATTGGTAAAAGTTCCAAGTCTCTATCTCTTATGGGTTCAGAGGAGTAGCGATAACAAGCTTTTCGTACACAAGGGCAATAACTTTGTAAGTTCTGGGAGTTATCAAGCAAAGGGTGATTTGGTACTATAACTTTTAATGGCCAATAACATAAAGAAAAAATTGTTTAAATATCTCTTGAAATAAAAAAGCTGTCCCTGGAAAAAAAGAGAAGAAAAAAAATAAGAACTAGTAGACTAATTGTTCTCGAACAATTAGAGGTCTTTCCACCTCATTGTTTTTTATGTTTGAAATAAGATTGCTTCAATAGAATAAACTTTTTTTCTGCGTTACTCCTTTAAAAAAAGTGTCAAACGATTGAATTTGCAATTTTTTATTGCTTGACCTTGACCTTTGACCTTTATGTCATTTTCATCTGACATGGTAGACGCTTCAATACCAAGTGGTCCGATGTATCTATGATTACTGATTCAAAAGTTATTTGTGTTTTTATTGAATGTTCGAAACTTTCAGGGGCAATAACTGCTAGAAAGGGACTTTGGACCCTGTTGGTATGAATAGATTGACGAAGCGCTTAAGTATACTGAATACATTAGTAAAAGTGTCAAGTCTCTATCTCTGACGGTTAATGAGGAGTAGCGATAACAAGCGTTTTGTACAAAAGGGGCAATAACTCTATAATTGTTACATGGTAAGGGTTGAAGGATTATATTTTGAAAGGTCTTAAGATGTCCTACTACATCCATGAAAAAGTTTTTCTCTACCATCCTAAACAAAAGAGATACAAAAACTCATTAATTAAGAGATTTCCAAATGACCTTGACCTTTGACCTTTATGTCATTTTGTTCGGCCAAGGTAGACTCTTCCATCCCAAGTGGTCCGAAGTCTCTATGATAAGTAATAAAAAAGTTGGAAGTGATTTTATAGATATGTAAATACTTTCAGGGGCAATAACTACTAGAAGGGGGGCTCAGATCCTTTCGGTATGAATAAATTGAAGAACCCTCTAAGTGTACTTAAGACATTGGTAAAAGTTCCAAGTTTCTATCTCTTATGGTTGCAGAGGAAAAGCGATAACAAGCTTTTCGTACAAAAGGGGCAATAACTCTGTAACTATTTTAAAAAAGGAGCCAAGGGAATATATTTAAAAATGTCTTAAGATCTCCTATTACATCCATGAAAAAGTTTTTCTTTACTACACTAAACAAAAGAGATCTAAAAACTCATTAATCAAGGGATTTTCAGATGACCTTGACCTTTGACCTTTATGTCATTTTGTTCGGCCGAGGTAGACGCTTCCATCCCAGGTGGTCTGAAGTCTCTATGACAAATACTAAAAAAGTTGGAAGTGATTTCATAGATATGTAAATACTTTCAGGGGCAATAACTACTAGAAGCAGGGCTCAGATCCTTTCGGTATGGATAGATTGAAGAACCCTCTAAGTGTACTGTAGACATTGGTAAAAGTTCCAAGTTTATATCTCTTATGGTTTCAGAGGAGTAGCGATAACAAGCTTTTCGTACACAAGGGCAATAACTTTGTAAGTTCCGGCAGTTATCGAGCAAAGGGTGATTTGGTACCATAACTTTTAATGGCCAATTACAGAAAGAAAAAATTGTTTCAATATCTCTTGAAATAAAAAAGCTGTTTGACCTTTGACCTTTATGTCATTTTCATCTGACAAGGTAGACGCTTCAATACCAAATGGTCCGACGTATCTATGATTATTGATTCAAAAGTAAATATTTGTGTTTTTTCTTGAATGTTCGAAACTTTTAGGGGCAATAACTGCTAGAAAGGGACTTTGGACCCTGTCGGTATGCATAGATTGAAGAAGCGTCTAAGTATACTGAATACATTAGTAAAAGTTTCAAGTCTCTATCTCTAACGGTTAATGAGGAGTAGCGATAACAAGCAATTTGTACAATAGGGGCAATAACTCTATAATTGTTACTTGGTAAGGGTCAAAGGGTTATGTTTTGAAATGTCTTAAGATGTCCTACTACATCCATGAAAAAGTTTTTCTCTACCATCCTAAACAAAAGAGATACAAAAATTCATTAATTAAGAGATTTCCAAATGACCTTGACCTTTGACCTTTATATCATTTTGTTCGGCCAAGGTAGACGCTTCCATCCCAAGTGGTCCGAAGTCTCTATGATAAGTAATACAAAAGTTGAAAGTGATTTTATAGAAATGTAAATACTTTCAGGGGCAATAAATACTAGAAGGGGGGCTCAGATCCTTTCGGTATGAATAGACTGAAGAACCCTCTAAGTGTACTGAAGACATTGGTAAAAGTTCCAAGTTTCTATCTCTTATGGTTTCAGAGGAGTAGCGATAACAAGCTTTTCGTACAAAAGGGGCAATAACTCTCTAACTATTTAAAAGAAGGAGCAAAGGGTATATATTTTAAAATGTCTTAAGATGACCTATTACATCCATGAAAAAGTTATTCTTTACTACACTAAACAAAAGAGATCTAAAAACTCATTAATTAAGAGATTTTCAGATGACCTTGACCTTTGACCTTTATGTCATTTTGTTCGGCCGAGGTAGACGCTTCTATCTCAAGTGGTCCAAAGTTTCTATGACAAATAATAAAAAAGTTGGAAGTGATTTTATAGAAATATAAATACTTTCAGGGGCAATAACTACTAGAATGGGGCCTCAGATCCTTTCGGTATGAATAGACTGAAGAACCCTCTAAGTGTACTGAAGACATTGGTAAAAGTTCCAAGTCTCTATCTCTTATGGTTTCAGAGGAGTAGCGATAACAAGCATTTCGTACACAAGGGCAATAACTTTGTAAGTTCTGGGAGTTTTCAAGCAAAGGGTCATTTGGTACCATAACTTTTCATGACCAATAACATAAAGAATAAATTGTTTCAATATCTCTTGAAATAAAAAAGCTGTCCCAAGGAAAATAGAAAAGAAAAATTATAAGAATAACTAGAGCAAAGCTCGTTGCAAAGCAACGAGTGGGTCTTCCGTTAATGTCGGAAGAAAAGCCGGAAGTTCCTGGAAGAAGCAGAGCTCTTTAACCAACAACAAGAGTAACTTAAATAAAAAGATGAAAAAATCGAATTATTCCTGGAACGACTTAACAAAATCCGAATGATTTTAAGTACGAATTAACAAAAACCTTTCTAATTTCAAGAACGACATGACAAAAAAAAATCCGAATGTGTTCAAGCACGACTTAACAATTATTTTTGGTACAAATTAATTTTACTTTGAACATTACGCTATTTTTTAAGCCGAGGACGTGGAAACAAAATTTCCGGAAAAATCAATTTTTAAACTCCGATATCTCTGTAATGCATCGTCCGATTTTCAAACGGATTTCAGATTTGAATTCACCATGGCCAGTTCTATAAGACTGTAGTATTGTCTTATTTTGTTCAAAAAATGAAAATTTCCAAAAATTGGAACTGCTTCCGGTTTTGAGCAAAATTAATGAACAAAATTTTAAACCCCCCAGTACATTATAGAATAGATACATCTATCATCAGTAAAAATTTCAAAGCGATATCTTTTAACTTTACGGAGATTTCTTCCGGACAAAATCACTTTTTTTAAATTTAAAAATGGCCGCCAAATTTGAACAGAAGTGACGTAAATGCTGAAACTTTAAGATCTTTGAGGCACGGTAACTTTACAAAAGCTCTGAAAATTTCATTGAAATCGGATGAAAACTTTTTGAGATATAAAGCCTAGAAGGAGTCAGAAAAAAAATAAAAAATAAAATAATAATAAAAAGAAACCGAAGAAAAACAAAAGGGTCTTCCGTTGGAAACGGAAGACCCTAATAAAAAACATAAAGAAAACAAAAGGTCTTTCACCTGAAAGGTGGAAAGACCTAATAAACTAGTAGACTAATTGTTCGCGAACAATTAGAGGTCTTTCCACCTCATTGTTTTTTATGTTTGAAATAAGATTGCTTCAATAGAATAAAGTATTTTCTCTGCGTTACTTCATAAAAAAGTGTCAAACGATTAAGTTTGCAATTTTTTATTACTTGACCTTGAACTTTGACCTTTATGTCATTTTGATCTGACAAGGTAGACGCTTCAATACCAAGTGGTCCGATGTATCTATGAATATTGATTAAAAAATTGTTTGTGTTTTAATTAAATGTTTGAAACTTTCAGGGGCAATAACTGCATGAAAGGGACTTTGGACCCTTTCGTTATGAATAAATGAAAGGAACGTCTAAATATACTGAATACATTAGTAAAAGTTTCAAGTCTCTATCTCTAACGGTTAATGAGGAGTAGCGATAACAAGCATTTTGTACAATAAGGGCAATAACTCTATAATTGTTATATGGAAAGGGTCAATGGGTTACATTTTGAAATGTCTTTTGATGTCCTTTTATATACATAAAAAAGTTTTTCTCTGCCACCTTAAACAAAAGAGATCTAAAAACTCATTAATTTAGAGATTTCAAAATGACCTTGACCTTCGGACTTTATGTTATTTTGTTCGGCCACGGTAGATGCTTCCATCCCAAGTGGTCCGAAGTCTCTATGATAAGTAATAAAAAAGTTGGAAGTGATTTTATAGAAATGTAAATACTTTCAGGGGCAATAACTAGTAGAAGGGGGGCTCAGATCATCTCGGTATGAATATATTGAATAACCCTCTAAGTGTACTGAAGACATTGGTAAAAATTCCAAGTCTCTATCTCTTATGGTTTCAGAGGAGTAGCGATAACAAGTTTTTCGTACAATAAGGGCAATAACTCTGTTATTATTTAAAATAAGGAGTCAAGGGGTTATATTTCAAAATGTCTTAAGATGTCCTATTACATCCAAGAAAAAGTTTTTCTCTACCACCCTAAACAAAAGAGTTCTAAAAACTCATTGATTAACAGATTTTCAAATGACCTTGACCTTTGACCTTTACGTTTTTTGTTCGGCCAAGGTAGACGCTTCTATCCCAAGTGGTGTGAAGTCTCTAAGTCAAATAATTAAAAAGTTGGAAGTGATTTTATGGAAACTTAAATACTTTCAGGGGCAATAACTATAAGAAGGGGGGCTCAGATCCTTTCGGTATGAATAGATTGAAGAACCCTCTATGTGTACTGAAGACATTGGTAAAAATTCCAGGTTTCTATCTCATATGGTTTCAGAGGAGTAACGATAACAAGCTTTTCGTACACAAGGGCAATAACTTTGTAAGTTCTAGGAGTTATCAAGCAAAGGGTCATTTGGTACCATAACTTTAAATGGCCATTAACATAAAGAAAAAATTGTTTCAATATCTCTTAAAATAAAAAAGCTGTCCCTGGAAAAAAAGAGAAGAAAAAAAAATAAGAATAACTAGTAGACTAATTGTTCTCGAACAATTAGAGGTCTTTCCACCTCATTGTTGTTTATGTTTGAAATAAGATTGCTTCAATAGAATAAAGGTTTTTTTCTGCGTTACTTCATAAAACAAAGTGTCAAATGATTAAGTTTGCAATTTTTTATTGCTTGACCTTGACCTTTGACCTTTATGTCATTTTCATCTGACAAGGTAGACGCTTCAATACCAACTGGTCCGATGTATCTATGATTATTGATTCAAAAGTTATTTGTGTTTTTTATTGAATGTTCGAAACTTTCAGGGGTAATAACTGCTAGAAAGGGACTTTGGACCTTTTCGGTATGATAGATTGAAGAAGCGTCTAAGTATACTGAATACATTAGTAAAAGTTTCAAGTCTCTATCTCTAATGGTTAATGAGGAGTAGCGATAACAAGCATTTTGTACAATAGGGGCAATAACTCTGTAATTGTTACATGGTAAGGGTCAAAGGGTTATATTTTTAAATGTCTTAAGATGTCCTACTACATCCATGAAAAACTTTTTCTCTACCATCCTAAACAAAGGAGATACAAAATTTCATTAATTAAGAGATTTTCAAATGACCTAGACCTTTGACTTTTATGTCACTTTGTTTGGCCAAGATAGACGCTTCCATCCCAAGTGGTCCGAAGTCTCTATGATAAGTAATAAAAAAGTTGGAAAATGTTTTATAGAAATGTAAATACTTTCAGGGGCAATAACTACTAGAAGGGGGGCTCAAATCCTTTCGGTAGGAATAGATTGAAGAACCCTCCAAGTGTACTGAAGACATTGGTAAAAGTTCCAAGTTTCTATCTCTTATGGTTTCAGAGGAGTAGCGATAACAAGCTTTTCGTGCAAAAGGGGCAATAACTCTGTAACTATATAAAAGAAGGATCCAAGGGGATATATTTTAAAATGCCTTTAGATGTCCTATTACATCCATGAAAAAGGTTTTTCTTTACTACATTAAACAAAAGAGATCTAAAAACTCATTAATTAAGAGATTTTCAGATGACCTTGAACTTTGACCTTTATGTCATTTTGTTCGGCCAAGGTAGACGCTTCTATCCCAATTAGTCCGAAGTCTATATGACAAATTATAAAAAAAATTGGAAGTGATTTTATAGATATGTTAATACTTTCAGGGGCAATAACTACTAGAAGGGGGGCTCAGATCCTTTCGGTATGAATAGATTGAAGAATCCTCTAAGTGTACTGAAGACATTGGTAAAAGTTCCAAGTTTCTATCTCTTATGGTTTCAGAGGAGTAGCGATAACAAGCTTTTCGTACACAAGGGCAATAACTGTGTAAGTTCTGGGAGTTATCAAGCAAAGGGTCATTTGGTACCATAACTTTTAATGGCCAATAACATAAAGAAAAAATTGTTTCAATATCTATTGAAATAAAAAAGCTGTCCCCGGAAAAAAAGAGAAGAAAAAAAATAATAACTAGTAGACTAATTGTTCTCGAACAATTAAAGGTCTTTCCACCTTAATGTTTTTTATGTTTGAAATAAGATTGCTTTAATAGAATAAAGTATTTTTTCTGCGTTACTTCATAAAAAAGTGTCAAACAATTAAATTTGCATTTTTTTATTGCTTGACCTTGACCTTTGACCTTTATGTCATTTTCATCTGACAAGGTAGACGCTTCAATACCAAGTGATCCAATGTATCTATGATTATTGATTCAAAAATTAATTGTGTTTTTAATAAATGTTCGAAACTTTCAGGGGCAATAACTGCTAAAAAGGGACTTTGGCCCTTTCGGTATGAATAAATTGAAGGAGTGTCTAAGTGTACTTGATAATTAGTAAACGTTTCAAGTCTCTATCTCTAACGGTTAATGAGGAATAGCGATAACAAGCATTTTGTACAATAGGGGCAATAACTCTATAATTGTAACATGATAAGGGTCAATGGGTTATATTTTGAAATGTCTCAAGATGTCATATTACATCCATGAAAAAGTTTTTCTCTATCACCCCAAAGAAAACAGATCTAAATACTCATTAACGGATTTCCAAATGACCTTGACCTTTGACCTTTATGTCATTTTGTTCGGCCAAGGTAGACGCTTCCATCCCAAGTGGTCCGAAGTCTCTATGATAAGTAATAAAATCGTATGAAGTGATTTTATGGAAATTTAAATTCTTTCAGGGGCAATAACTACTAGAAGGGGGCCTCAGATCATTTCAGCATGAATAGATTGAAGAACCCTCTTAGTGTACTGAAGACTTTTGTAAAAGTTCCAAGTCTCTAGCTCTTATGGTTTCAGAGGAGTAGCGATAACAAGCATTTCGTACAAAAGGGGCAATAACTCTGTAATTATTCAAAGGCATTAACCAAGGGGCTATATTTAAAAATATCTTAAGATGGCCTACTATATCCATGAAAAAGTTTTTCTCTACCACCCTTAACAAAAGAGATCTAAAAACTCATTAATTAAGACATTTCCAAATGACCTTGACCTTTGACCTTTATGTCATTATGTTTGGCCAAGGTAGACGCTTCCATCCCAAGTAGTCCGAAGTCTCTATGACAAATGATAAAAAAGTTGGAAGGGATTTTATAGAAATGTAAATACTTTCAGGGGCAATAACTACTAGAAGGGGGAGCTCAGATCCTTTCGGTATGAATAGATTGGAGAACCCTCTAAGTGTACTAAAGACATTGGTAAAAGTGTCAAGTTTCTATCTCTTATGGTTTCAGAGGAGTAGCGATAACAATTTTTTTGTACACAAGGGCAATAACTTTGTAAGTTCTGGGAGCTATTTAGCAAAGGGTCATTTGGTACCATAACTTTTAATGGCCAATAACATAAAGAAAACATTGTTTCAATATCTCTTGAAATAAAAAAGCTGTCCCTGGAAAAAAAAGAGAAGAAAAATAATAATAATAACTAGTAGACTAATTGTTCTCGAACAATTAGAGGTCTTTCCACTTCATTGTTTTTCATGTTTGAAATAAGATTAAATAAGAATAAAGTATTTTTTCTGCGTTACTTCTTAAAAAAGCGTCAAAGGATTAAGTTTGCAATTTTTTATTGCTTGACCTTGACCTTTGACCTTATGTCATTTTGATCTGACAAGGTAGATGCTTCAATACCATGTGGTCCGATATATCTATGATTATTGATTCAAAAATAATTTGTGTATTTATTAAATGTTCGAAACGGTCAGGGGCAATAACTGCTAGAAAGGGACTTTAAACCTTTTGGTATGAATAAATTGAAGGAGTGTCTAAGTGTACTGAAAACATTAGTAAACGTTTCAAGTCTCTATCTCTAACGGTTAATGAGGAGTAGCGATAACAAGCATTTTGTATAATAGGGGCAATAACTCTATAATTGTTATATGGTAAGGGTCAGTGGGTTACGTTTTGAAATGTCTTATAATGTCCTTTTAAATCCATGAAAAAGTTTTTCTCTGCCACCCTAAACAAAAAAGATCTAAAAACTCATTATTTAGAGATTTCCAAATGACCTTGACCTTTGACCTTTATGTCATTTTGTTCGGCCAAGGTAGACGCTTCCATCCCAAGTGTTCCGAAGTCTCTATGATAAGTAATAAAAAAGTTAGAAGTGATTTTATGGAAATGTTAATACTTTCAGGGGCAATAACTGCTAAAAGGGGGCCTCAGATCCTTTCGGTAAGATAGATTGAAGAATCCTCTAAGTGTACTGAAGACAATGGTAAAAGTTCCAAATCTCTATCTCTTATGCTTTCAGAGGAGTAGCGATAACAAGCATTTCGTAAATAGGGGCAATTACTCTGTAATTATTCAAAGGTATGAGCCAAGGGATATATTTTTAAATGTCTTAAGATGCCCTACTACATCCATGAAAAAGATTTTCTCTACCACCCTGAACAAAAGAGATGTAAAAACTCATTAATTAACAGATTTCCAAATGACCTTGACCTTTGACCTTTATGTCATTTTGTTCGGCCAAGGTAGACGCTTCCATCCCAAGTGGTCCGAAGTCTCCATGATAAATAATAAAAAAGTTGGAAGTGATTTTATTGAAATTCAAATACTTTCAGGGGCAATAACTGATAGAAGGGGGTTTCGGATCCTTTCGGTATTAGTAGATTGAAGAACCCTCTAAGTGTACTGAAGACATTGGTAAAAGTTCCAAATCTCTATCTCTTATGGTTTCAGAGGAGTAGCGATAACAAGCTTTTCGTATACAAGGGCAATAACTTTTCAAGTTCTTGGGGTCATTAGACACAGGGTCATTTGGTATCATAACTTTTAATGTTCAATCACATAAAGAAAAATTTGTTTCAATATCTCTTGAAATAAAAAAGTTTTTCCGTGGAAAATAGAGGAGAAAAATAATAATAAACTAGTAGACTAATTGTTCTCGAACAATTAGAGGTCTTTCCACCTCATTGTTTTTTATGTTTGAAATAAGATTGCTTCAATAGAATAAACTATTTTTTCTGCGTTACTCCATTAAAAAAAGTGTCAAACGATTAAGTTTGCAATTTTTTATTGCTTGACGACCTTGACCTTTGACCTTTAAGACATTCTCATCTGACAAGGTAGCCGCTTCAATACCAAGTGGTCCGATGTATCTATGATTATTGATTCAAAAGTTATATGTGTTTTTATTGAATGTTCGAAACTTTCAGGGGCAATAACTGCTAGAAAGGGACTTTGGACCCTGTTGGTATGAATAGATTGAAGAAGCGCCTAAGTGTACTGAATACATTAGTAAAAGTTTCAAGTCTCTATCTCTAACGGTTAATGAGGAGTAGCGATAACAAGCATTTTGTACAATAGGGGCAATAACTCTATAATTGTTAAAAGGTAAGTGTTAAAGGGTTATATTTTTAAATGTCTTAAGATGTCCTACTACATCCATGAACAAGTTTTTCTCTACCATCCTAAACAAAAGAGATACAAAAACTCATTAATTAAGAGATTTCCAAATGACCTTGACCTTTGACCTTTATGTCATTTTGTTCGGCCAAAGTAGACGCTCCCATCCCAAGTGGTCCGAAGTCCCTATGATAAGTAATAAAAAAGTTGGAAGTGATTTTATAAAAATGTAGATACTTTCAGGGGCAATAACTACTAGAAGGGAGGCTCAGATCCTTTCGGTATGAATAGATTGAAGAACCCTCTAAGTGTACTGAAGACATTGGAAAAACTTCCAAGTTTCTATCTCTTATGGTTTCAGAGGAGTAGCGATAACAAGCTTTTCGTACCCAAGGGCAATAACTTTGTAAGTTCTGGGAGTAATCAAGCAAAGGGTCATTTCGTACCATAACTTTTAATGGCCAATTACATAAAGAAAATATTGTTTCAATATCTCTTGAAATAAAAAAGCTGTCCCTGGAAAAAAAGAGAAGAAAAAAAATAATAATAATAATAATAATAATAATAATAAAAAACATAAGAAATACAAAAGGTCTTTCACCTGAAAGGTGGAAAGACCTAATAAAAAACATAAAGAAAACAAAAGGTCTTTCACCTGAAAGGTGGAAAGACCTAATAAAAGTAAGGCTAGTTTCTACACTAGTAGACTAATTGTTCACGGAACAATTAGAGGCCTTTCCACCTTCCATAATGATTCAAAAAAATTCCCGAAAATGTTGATAATTATTGAGTAATTAGAGAAAAATCAATTTACGAAGAAAAAAAAGTAAAAAAAAAAAATGGGTTCCGCACAGTGGTATCGATCCGAGTACCCTTAAATTCCTAGGCGAGAGTGTTGCCACTACGCTATTTCGCTTGTTATCTGATAGAAGGTAAAACTTGTTGAGTTGTGTAGTGAATTTGGATGATGATAGAAAGAAGAGACGAAGCGTTCTTCTGTCCATCTAAAATTGATACCCAACGCTGAGGAACCTTTAGAATAGATAGGGGCTTAGCGATTGGTTGGGAGGGCAGTATTTGTTCACCAGTTTATTCATAAAAATCAGTGCTGCTTGTAAACAATGTGGCCGGATAGCGTTGACTAAGAAATCAACAGGTCAGGTCAAACTCTGGTCGCCGGCGGGTATTTGAAGGTGTGGGAACGTCACTTTTGCTCAGCTGATGCGAATTCTCCCTGTGATTTGAAATGCACGTGCTTATAAATCTACTAACTGTCATGCATTCGTGGATTACAAGTACGGAAAATTGGAACTGAATTAAGGCCAGTCATGTATTTCAGCCAAGTCGGGAAATAAACAAACTGAAAGAAAATGTAAATTTAATTCATCTAAAATCGGGGTCTGGGAAGGAAGAGTTATCTTTCGTTGCACTTCAACACAAGTCGTCACAGGTTGCCGATAGAAATGTAAACAAAGATTTTCAGTGAAATTTGAGCATGAATTTATTAGATACAAATATCGAAGCGTTGAAATTTCGTTTCTCGGGACGATGGTTCGATGCCGCTGAGGTGGATAACTTTCTTCAATAGGGTTCATTTCGTTTGAAATTTGGCAGGCAATTAGATTCAGGTGTGAGGAACAGTCCCATGAATTTTCGCCAAGTTCTACAGAGTTTTACTGGAGCTGGAATTTTTATTTGGAGGCGTAGTCTAAAACGCGGTCTGGAGTCAAATGGCAGGCAGTGTTTCACCTTTTTAAAAAATTCTGACAAACAGTTGTAACACTTTTTTAAGGTTTTATTTTAAAAAGGAATATCAAATTTCAAGTTCAAATATCGAGGGTCATGTTCATATAAGAAATCAATCCTTGTATAAAAGAAAGGGGGGGGGGAATTGTTCATATAACTGAACCTGATATATATGTTGCATACACTTATTACTCATTAGTTCTAAGAGGTCAAAGGTCAAGGTCAGGTCAAAGGTCAAGGTCAAGGGTCAAGGTCAAACCTAAAAATAAGGGAGGGGGGGGGGGTGGTGGTGGTTTTAAAGAGCTTATTGCACATATAAATGAATCTGAAATGTATATGTAAAATATACTTGTAACGCATCAGTCCTTTAAGGTCAAGGTCAAAGGTCATGGTCAGGTCAAAGGTCAAGGTCGAAGGTCAAGGTCAAGGTCAAACCTAAAAATATAAGGGGTGGGAGTGTGAATTCGTGTTTAAAAGAGCTTTTTGTACATATAAATGAATCTGATATTATAGATGTTGCGGATACTTATAACACACCAGTCCTAAGATGTCAAGGGTTAAGGTCAAAGGTCAAGGTCAAAGGTCAAGGTCACACATTTAACAGAAAAAGGGGGGGGGGTATTTCTAATGTGTTTGTGAAATCAATGAAATTCAAAGGGGAATTACTGCCAGAAGGGCACGTTGGACCCTTTTGGGATCAATAGATTGAAGAAACTTCTAAGTGTGCTGAAGACATTGGTCAAAGTTTCAAGTCTGTACCTGTTATGGTTTCAGAGGAGTAGCGATAACAAGCGTTTCGTACAAAAGGGGCAATAACTCGCTAACTATTACAAGATGGGAGCTGAAGGGCTACATTTTGAAACGTCTTAAGACGTCCTCCTACATCCTTGATAAAATTTCTCTATATCACCCTAAACAAAAGAGATGCGAAAACTCATGAATACACATATTTACAGATGACCTTGACCTTTGACCTTTACGTCATTTTGATTGGCCAAGGAAGACGCTTCCATCGCAAGTGGTCCGAAGTCTCTATGACAAATAGTAAAAAAGTTGGAAGTGATTTTATGGAAATTGAAATACTTTCAGGGGCAATAACTGATAGAAGGGGGTCTCGGAACCTTTCGGTATGAATAGATTGAAAGAGCGTCTAAGTGAACTACAGACGTTAATAAAAGTTTCAAGTCTCTATCTCTTATGGTTTCAGAGGAGTAGCGATAACAATCACTTCGTACACAAAGGGCAAACACTTTGTAAGTTCTAGGAGTGATCAACCAAAGGGTCATTTGGTACCATAACTTTTAATGGCCAATAACATAAAGAAAAAATTGTTTCAATATCTCTTGAAATAAAAAAGTTGTCCCAAGGAAAATAGAAAAGAAAAATTATAAGAACTAGTAGACTAATTGTTCTCGAACAATTAGAGGTCTTTCCACCTCATTGTTTTTTTTATGTTTGAAATAAGATTGCTTCAATAGAATAAAATATTTCTTCTGCGTTACTTCATTTAAAAAAGTGTCAAACGATTAAGTTTGCAATTTTTTATTGCTTGACGACCTTGACCTTTGACCTTTATGTCATTTTCATCTGACAAGGTAGACGCTTCAATACCAAGTGGTCCGATGTATCTATGATTATTGATTCAAAAGTTATTTGTGTTTTTATTGAATGTTTGAAACTTTCAGGGGCAATAACTGCATGAAAGGGACTTTGGACCCTTCTGGTATGAATAAATTAAAGGAGCATCTAAGTGTACTGAATACATTAGTAAACGTTTCAAGTCTCTATCTCTAACGGTTAATGAGGAGTAGCGATAACAAGCATTTTGTACAATAGGGGCAATAACTCTATAATTGTTACATGGTAAGGATCAATGGGCTACATTTTGAAATGTCTTATGATGTCCTTTTAAATACATGAAAAAGTTTTTCTCTGCCACCCTAAACAAAAGAGATCTAAAAACTCATTAATTTAGAGATTTCCAAATGACCTTGACCTTTGTCCTTTATGTTTTTTGTTCGGCCAAGGTAGATGCTTCCATCCCAAGTGGTCCGAAGTCTCTATGATAAGTAATAAAAACGTATGAAGTGATTTTATGGAAATGTAAATACTTTCAGGGGCAATAACTTCTAGATGGGGACCTCAGATCCTTTCGATATGAATAGATTGAAGAACCGTCTATGTGTACTGAAGACATTAGTAAAAGTTTCAAGTCTCTATCTCTTATGGTTTCAGAGGAGTAGCGATAACAAACATTTTGTACAATAGGGGCAATAACTTTGTATTTATTCAAAGGTATGAGCCGAGGGGCTATATTTTAAAATGTCTTAAGATGTCCTAATACATCCATGAAAAAGTTTTTCTCTACCACCCTTAACAAAAGAGATCTAAAAACTCATCATTTAACGGATTTCTAAATGACCTTGACCTTTGACCTTTATGTTATTTTGTTCGGCCAAGGTAGACGCTTCCATCCCAAGTGGTCCGAAGTCTCTATGATAAATAATAAAAAAGTTGGAAGTGGTTCTATGGAAATTCAAATACTTTCAGGGGCAATAACTGATAGAAGGGGGTCTCGGATCCTTTCGGTATTATTAGATTGAAGAACCCTCTAAGTGTAATGAAGACATTGGTAAAAGTTCCAAGTCTCTTTCTCTTATGGTTTCAGAGGAGTAGCGATAACAAGCTTTTCGTACACAAGGGCAATAACTTTGTAAGTTCTGGGAGTTATCAAGCAGAGGGTCATTTGGTACCATAACTTTTAATGGCCAATAACATAAAGAAAAAATTGTTTCAATATCTCTTGAAATAAAAAAGCTGTCCTTGGAAAAAAAGAGAAGAAAAATAATAATAATAATAAAAAACATAAGAAAAACAAAAGGTCTTTCACCTGAAAGGTAGAAAGACCTAATAATAAAAAACATAAAGAAAACAAAAGGTCTTTCACCTGAAAGGTGGAAAGACCTAAAAACATAAGAAAAACAAAAGGTCTTTCACCTGAAAGGTGGAAAGACCTAATAATAATAACTAGACACGATCTCGTTGCGAGCAACGAGGAGGTCTTCCGTTCGATTTTTAGAATGAAATATGACATCATCGACTTTGATTTTCCACAACAAAACATGTTATGGAAAAAGGAGTGAAGTACTAGTGCTTTATTGTATCGCTTTTTTAAGTTCTCTTGCTTTTTTAAATACTTGCATTTTTTTCAATTAAGATAGAAAAGATCAAACTTGTTTACCTCTGGTCCCTCAAAAACCCTAATTGGGTAACGCAAGAGAAAATCTCAAATCTCAAAAACAGATGTGACGTCATCAATACAAAAAATTTCCAATCAAGTTCAGACCACTATCTATCACATCCTAAAATTTGATCGAAATCGGCCGAGCCGTTTCTGAGAAATCGCGTGCACAAAAAAAGGCAGAAAAATAATAATAACTAGATTCGATCTCGTTGCGAGCAACGAGTGGGTCTTCCGTCCAATTTTTGAATAGATAAGATTTAACTTATCATTTCAAAGATAAAATCATAGATTTAAGCGAAAAAAAGAGAAAATTTTTTTGCGGAACTCGAGGCTTGAACCCGGGTCGCCTGGGCCATGTCCACGACTATAACGACTGAGCTACTCGGACTCCGCTTCAGAACTTTGACGCTCAATTTCTCGAGAATGTCTCGATCGATTTTAAAACTAATTACATATTCTTAATCAGTAAAAGGGTCACTATAAGGTGTAAAAATTTCAAAGAAAAATATTAAAAAATAAAAAAGTCGAAAAATTGAATTTTTGAAATTTCGTTCCGGTGACGACCGGAAGTGACGGCGGACATTTTCTTGACCAAGGTACATTAGAAAAACGGTAGATCTATCATCTCTGAAAATTTCAGCTCTATATTTTTGCTCGTTTTTGAGAAACCTGACAGACAAAATTGACTTTTTAAAATCGTAAACGGACGATAACTTCCGACCGGAAGTGTATTTTCAAAAATGGTTAAAAAACAATAAACTTCAGATAAAGTTGCGTTAATCTTGAAAATTTAAATGAAATCGGTTGAGCCATCTCTGAGAAATCGTCTGCACAAGATCGGTAAGAAAAAAAAAAGAATAATAATAATAACTAGAGCAAAGCTCGTTGCAAAGCAACGAGTGGGTCTTCCGTTAATGTCGGAAGTAAAGCTGGACGTTACTGTAAGATGCACATCTCTTAAACCAATAACAAGAGTAACTAAAATAAAAAGATGAAAAAAAATCGAATTATTCCTGGTACGACTTAACAAAATCCGAATGATTTTAAGTACGACTTAACAAAAACCTTTCTGATTTCAAGAACGACTTAACAAAAAAAATCCGAATGTGTGCCAGGTACGACTTAACAATTATTTTTGGTACGAGTTAATATTACTTTGAACATTACGCTATTTTTTAAACCAAGGACGCGGAATCAAAATTTCCAGAAAAATCAATTTTTAAACCCCGATATCTCTTTAATGCATCATCCGATTTTAAAACGGCTTTCAGTGTTAGATTCAGCTTAATAAGCTCTACAAAACACATATACATTTTTGATTAAATCAGAAAATTCATTTTTTCGAAAATTTTGTTTTACTTCCAGTTTCGATCGGAAGTGATAGATTTTCATTTCCAGCCTTATTACAGAGGTAAATCGATCAAATCATAACCATTCTAAATTTCAAGCCTCTATCTTAAAGCGTTTTTGAGAAAAGTCCGGGACAAAATGACTTTTTGAAAATTTTAAAAATGACGTCACGTCAAAACGGGAGTGACTTTCTCTTTAAAACTTTGACATCTTTGAGGGACGCCAACTTGCAAAAATCTCTGAAAATTTCATCAAAATCGGTTAAACACTTTTTGAGTTATGAAGCAAAAAAGGAGTCAGAAGAAAAGAAAAAGAATAATAACTAGAGCAAAGCTCGTTGCAAAGCAACGAGTGGGTCTTCCGTTAATGTCAGAAGTAAAGCTGGAAGTTCCTGTCAGAAGCAGAGCTCTTAAACCAACAACAAGAGTAACGAAAATAAAAAGATGAAAAAATCGAATTATTCCTGGTACGACTTAACAAAATACGAATGATTTTAAGTACGACTTAACAAAAACATTTCCGATTTCAAGAACGACTTAACAAAAAAAAATCCGAATGTGTTCAAGTACGACTTAACAATTATTTTTGGTACGAGTTAATTTTACTTTGAATATTACGCTATTTTTTAAACCAAGGAAGCGGAATCAAAATTTCCGGAAAAATCAATTTTTAAACCCCGATATCTCTGTTATGCATCGTCCGATTTTGAAACGGCTTTCAGTGTTAGATTCAGCTTAATAAGCTCTACAAAACACATATTCGTTTTTGATTTGATCAGAAAATTCATTTTTTCGAAAAATTTGTTTCACTTCCGGTTTCGACCGGAAGTGACAAAATAATTTTTTCTGTACATTTGCCATAAGTCAATCCGCAGATTTACAATCACAGAAAATTTCAAGTCTTTATAAACAACCGTTTACGAGAAAAGTGCTGGACAAAATCACTTTTTGAAAATTTTTAAAATGATGTAACTAGAAACCGGAAGTGACTTAATGACTAAAAGTTTGAAGGCTTCAAGGGACAAGAAATTAAAATAATCCCTGAAAATTTCTTGCAAATTGGTTGAATAGTTTTTGAGATATAAAGCAAAAAAGAAGTCAGAAGGAAAAACAAGAAGAATAATAATAATAAAAAAAAACAATAGAATAACAAGAGGGTCTTCCGTTGAAAACGGAAGACCCTAACTAGAGCAAAGCTCGTTGCAAAGCAACGAGTGGGTCTTCCGTTAATGTCGGAAGTAAAGCTGGAAGTTCCTGTTAGAAGCAGAGCTCTTAAACCAACAACAAGAGTAACGCAAATAAAAAGATGAAAAAATCGATTTATTCCTGGTACGACTTAACAAAATACGAATGATTTTAAGTACGACTTAACAAAAACCTTTTCGATTTCAAGAACGACTTAACAAAAAAAATCCGAATGTGTTCAAGTACGACTTAACAATTATTTTTGGTACGAGTTAATTTTACTTTGAACATTACGCTATTTTTTAAACCAAGGAAGCGGAATCAAAATTTCCGGAAAAATCAATTTTTAAACCCCGATATCTCTGGTATGCATTGTCCGATTTTAAAACGGCTTTCAGTGTTAGATTCAGCTTAATAAGCTCTACAAAACACATATTCGTTTTTGATTTGATCAGAAAATTCATTTTTTCGAAAAATTTGTTTCACTTCCAGTTTCGACCAGAAGTGACAGATTTTCATTTCGAGCCTTATTACAGAGGTAAATCGACCAAATCATAACCATTGAAAATTTCAAGCCTCTATCTTAAAGCGTTTTTGAGAAACGCCGCGGACAAAATGACTTTTTGAAAATTTTAAAAATGACGTAACGTAAAAACGGAAGTGACGTTGTCAAGAAAACTTTAATATCTTTGAGGGATAATAGTTTCACATTATCTCTGAGAATTTCATCAAAATCGGTTGGAAACTTTTTGAGTTATAAAGCCGAGAAGGAGTCAGAAAAAAAAAGAAAAAGTATAATAATAACTAGAGCAAAGCTCGTTGCAAAGCAACGAGTGGGTCTTCCGTTATTGTCGGAAGTAAAGCTGGAAGTTCCTGTAAGAAGCAGAGTTCTTAAACCAATAACAAGAGTAACTTAAATAAAAAAGATGAAAAAAATCGAATTATTCCTGGTACGACTTAACAAAACCCGAATGAGTTTAAGTACGACTTAACAAAAACCTTTTCGATTTGAAGAACGACGTAACAAAAAATTCCGAATGTGTTCAAGTACGACCTAACAATTATTTTTGGTACGAGTTAATTCAACTTTTAACTTTATGCTATTTTTTAAACCAAGAACGTGGATTCAAAATTTCCGGAAAAATCAATTTTTAAACCCCAATATCTCTGTAACGCATCATCCGATTTAAAAACGGCTTTCAGTGTTAGATTCAGCTTATTAAGCTCTACAAAATAAATATACGTTTTTTATTTAATCAAAAAATTCAAATTTTCGAAAAATTTTATTTACTTCCGGTTTCGACCGGAAGTGACGGATTTTCATTTCCAGCCTTATTACAGAGGCAAAACGATCAATATATCAGCTCAAAAAGATTCAACTTTCTATCTTGAAGCGTTTTTGAAAAAAGCCGCGGACAAAATGACTTTTTGAAATTTTTAAAAATGACGTAACGTAAAAACGGAAGTGACGTTGGTAAAGAAACTTTCAAATCTTCGAGACATTTGAATTGCACATAACCTCTGAAAGTTTCATAAAAATCGGTTAAAAACTTTTTGAGTTATGAAGCCGAAAAGAAGTCAGAAAAAAAAAGAAAAAGTATAATAATAACTAGAGCAAAGCTCGTTGCAAAGCAACGAGTGGGTCTTCCGTTAATGTTGGAAGTAAAGCTGGAAGTTCCTGTAAGAAGCAGAGCTCTTAAACCAATAACAAGAGTACCTTAAATAAAAAGATGAAAAAATCGAATTATTCCTGGTACGACTTAACAATTAATTAACAAAAACCTTTCCGATTTCAAGAACGACTTAACAAAAAAAATCCGAATGTGTAACAGTACGACTTAACAATTAATTTTTAGGTACAAGTTAATTTAACCAATAACTTGATACTAATTTCTTAACCAAAAACGCGGAATCAAAATTTCCGGAAAAATCAATTGTTAAACCCCGATATCTCTGTAATACATCGTCCGATTTTAAAACGGCTTTCAGTGTTAGATTCAGCTTAATAAGCTCTATAAAACACATATTCATTTTTGATTTGATCAGAAAATTCATTTTTTCGAAAAATTTGATTCCCTTCCGGTTTCGACCGGAAGTGACAGATTTTCATTTCCAGCCTTATTACAGAGGTAAATCGATTAAATCATAACCATTGAAAATTTCAAGCCTCTATCTTAAAGCGTTTTTGAGAAACGTCGCGGACAAAATGACTTTTTGAAATTTTAAAAATGACGTAACGTAAAAACGGAATTGACGTTTTCAAAAAAACTTCACAAACTTTGAGGTATTATAGTTGCACACAACCTCTGAAAATTTCATCAAAATCGGTTGTAAACTTTTTGAGTTATAAAGCCGAAAAGGAGTCAGAAAAAATAAATAAAAAGAATAATAATAACTAGAGCAAAGCTCGTTGCAAAGCAACGAGTTGGTCTTCCGTTAATGTCGGAAGAAAAGCTGGAAGTTCCTGTAAGAAGCAGAGCTCTTAAACCAATAACAAGAGTACCTTAAATAAAAAGATGAAAAAATCGAATTATTCCTGGTACGACTTAACAAAATCCGAATGAATTTACCTACGACTTAACAAAAACCTTTCCGATTTCAAGAACGACTTAACAAAAAAAAATCCGAATGTGTTACAGTACGACTTAACAATTAATTTTTAGGTACAAGTTAATTTAACCAAGAACTTGATACTAATTTCTTAACCAAAAACGCGGAATCAAAATTTCCGGAATAATCATTTTTTGAACTAGTATATCTCTGTAATGCATCGTCTGATTTTAAAACGGCTTTCAGTGTTAGATTCAGCGGGATAAGCTCTATAAAACACATATTCATTTTTGATTTGATCAAAAAATTCAATTTTTCGAAAAATTTGTTTCACTTCCGGTTTCGACCGGAAGTGACAGATTTTCATTTCCAGCCTTATTACAGAGGTAAATCGATTAAATCATAACCATTGAAAATTTCAAGCCTCTATCTTAAAGCATTTTTGAGAAACGCCGCGGACAAAATGACTTTTTGAAAATTTTAAAAATTACGTAACGTAAAAACGGAAGTGACGTTTTCAAAGAAACTTCACAAACTTTGAGGTATTATAGTTGCACACAACCTCTGAAAATTTCATCAACATCGGTTGTAAAATTTTTGAGTTATAAAGCCGAAAAGGAGTCAGAAAAAAAATAAAAAGAATAATAATAACTAGAGCAAAGCTCGTTGCAAAGCAACGAGTGGGTCTTCCGTTAATGTCGGAAGTAAAGCTGGAAGTTTCTGTAAGAAGCAGAGCTCTTAAACCATTAACAAGAGTAACTAAAATAAAAAGATGAAAAAATCGAATTATTCCTGGTACGACTTAACAAAATCCGAATGATTTTAAGTACGACTTAACAAACACCTTTCCGATTTCAAGAACGACTTAACAAAAAAAAATCCGAATTGTTCAAGTACGACTTAACAATTATTCTTGGTACGAGTTAATTTTACTTTTAACATTTCGCTATTTTTTAAACCAATGACGCGGAATCAAAATTTCCGGAAAAATCAATTTTTAAACCCCGATATCTCTGTAATGCATCGTCCGATTTTAAAACGGCTTTCAGTGTTAGATTCAGCTTGATAAGCTCTATAAAACACATATTCATTTTTGATTTGATCAGAAAATTCATTTTTTCGAAAAATTTGTTTCACTTCCGGTTTCGACCGGAAGTGACAGATTTTCATTTCGAGCCTTATTACAGAGTTAAATCGATCAAATCATAACCATTGAAAATTTCAATCCTCTATCATAAAGCGTTTTTGAGAAAAGTCCGGGACAAAATGACTTTTTGAAATTTTTAAAAATGACGTCACGTCAAAACGGGGGTGACGTTCTCTTTAAAACTTTTACATTTCTGAGGGACGCCAACTTGCAACAATCTCTGAAAATTTCATCAAAATCGGTTAAAAATCTTTTGAGTTATGAGGCAAAAAAGGAGTCAGAAGAAAAGAAAAAGAATAATAATAATAATAATAAAAAGAAACCGAAGAATAACAAGAGGGTCTTCCGTTGAAAACGGAAGACCCTAATAATAGAAAGAAACAATAGAATAACAAGAGGGTCTTCCGTTGGAAACGGAAGACCCTAAAAAGAAACCGAAGAATAACAAGAGGGTCTTCCGTTGAAAACGGAAGACCCTAATAAAAAGAAACCGAAGAATAACAAGAGGGTCTTCCGTTGAAAACGGAAGACCCTAATAATAATAATAAAAAGAAACCGAAGAATAACAAGAGGGTCTTCCGTTGGAAACGGAAGACCCTAATAACTAGAGCAAAGCTCGTTGCAAAGCAACGAGTGGGTCTTCCGTTAATGTCAAGAGTAAAGCTTGATGTTCCTGCAAGAAGCAGAGTGTTTAAATCAAAAACAAGATCAACTTAAAGTAAAAGATAAAAATAAATACGAATGATACTATGTACGAATTAACAAAAACCTGAACGATGCTAAGAACGACTTAATAAAAAAATACTTCCAAAGGTGTCAAAGTACTTAACAAAATTCGAATTAGTTTTGGTACGAGTTTGAACTTTACGCTATTTTTGAAACCAAAAACGCAGAATCAAAATTTCTGAAAAATCAATTTTTAAACCCCGATATCTGTTATGCATCGTCCGATTTAAAAACATATTTTAGTTGTGTACTCATCATGAAAATTACCGTAGGTTACATATGTTTAATTTTTAATATTGAAAAACAATGAAAAACTAAAACAAGAGGCAAATGGGCCATATCACTTACCTGAGGAACAATAGATATGATAAAATCAGCTTAATGGGGTCACAATGCAAACTACCTGGACAATGTACAATAATACATGTAGATCCTGTATAAATAAAATCCATTTTCCCCTCTAAATATTCTTATATTTATAATCATTAGTTCCTTTTCTAAAAGGATGATTTTATATTGATTTTATAGTCATATCGCATGTTGAGTATTGCAGTTCTCAAAAAGATCCTTAACAATAGTTTATATATGGGATATAAACCTTCATCAAACTCTGAACCTTCTTGTGAGGCCAAAGAACTGTCCTGGGGCCAAAGTCTTAACAATTATAAAGAATCATCTGGCTGATTAGTTTCTGAGAAGAAGATTTTTAAATATTTACTCTATATATTCCTATGTTAAACTTTGACCCCCCCCCCCCACCCATTGTGGCCCAAACCTATCCCCGGGGTCATGATTTTCACAACTTTGTATCTACACTACCTGAGGATGCTTCCACATACATGTAAGTTTCAGCTTTCCTGGCTGATTAGTTTCTGAGAAAACGATTTTTAAAGATTTTCTCTATATATTCCTATGTAAAAATCCATTCCCCCATTGTGACCCCACCATACCACCTGGGACTATGATTTGAACAAACTTGAATCTACACTACCTGAGGATGCTTCCACTTTAATTTGAGCTTTTCTGTCCTAATAGTTTTTGAGAAGAAGATTTTCAAAGATTTTCTCTATATATTCCTATGTAAAACTTGATCCCCCTCTTGTGGCCCCTCCCTACCCCCGGGGACCATGATTTGAACAAACTTGAATCTACACTACCTGAGGATGCCTCCACACAAGTTTAAGCTTTTCATGCCGAATAGTTTTTGAGAAGAAGATTTTTGAAAAATACCAACAAATTTTCAATAATTCTCAATTAACTCCCCTTTAAAGAGGGCGTGGCCCTTCATTTAAACAAACTTGAATCCCCTTCACCTAGTGGTGGTGCTTAATGCCAAATTTGGTTGAAATCTGCCCAGTGGTTCTTGAGAAGAAGATGAAAATATGAAAAGTTTAAACAACGACAACGACAAATTGTGATCAGAAAAGCTCACTTGAGCCTTTGGCTCAGGTGAGCTAAAAACAAAATCAAGGAAACATAATTGCATACTTTTATTGAAAAACAATTTTTCACAGCTAACAATTGTAAATTACTTTAAACAGCCATAATTTTGTTTGTTATAATTTCTTATCAAACACAAACCACAACAAGGCATGATGCTTTCTTAAAGTTCCATTACAGTAACTGTTCATGAATTATCCGATTTAATTTGAATTACTGGTAAATAGTCTGTAGAACACATTAAGGAATATGCATGTAGGTAGAGGTGACAGGTTAACCTCAAAAGCTGAAAAGAATCAACAGGTAAAATCCATGTGGCCACCAATAGCTGAAATTAAAAAAATCAATAAGCTGTGTTAATACATGTACCGGTACTAATAATAGCTGTGTTTACATTAACATATGCATAGTATTTCTGAAAAAAAAAATACACTGACCATGCAGTGTAATTAGTATGACATATCCCGATACGTGACATTAGATGGCACAGGACAGTTTTGTTGATACGTTTCATTGTAGCCTGGGGACGTGTGTTTTCGGAACCCTGTAACTAGAATTTCCTCAGTTCCCATTCAGCACAAATACCTTTAATTCACTCTTTATAAGGCCAAACACCAATTTCTGAAGAAAATTACTAGTCAAAACCTGTAAAATTTTCTACATACTGGTTTTAATGAGATTTTGACCCTTCCATATTTTGCTAATTTTTCATGATTTTTCAGCTTTTTAGACCTCCCCCAGCCAATTCCCTGCAAAGGGTTGACCTTCCGTACCATGTGCATGTTGCACCATCAAATGTCAGAAACTTACCGGTGTATAGTTTATAATGTCCCATCCACCTACTTTTCGTGTTATTTACCCTCCCGTCTGTAACTTGCATTTTCACTGTCTAAAGTCAACACAACAGTCATAGCCGCAGGTTTCACATTTTACTTCTGAATCTCATGTACCTAACATATGGGGCCTACATATTGAATATCAATTTCAACAAGAGACATCCCTCTAAGTAATGATAATCATTAAAAATCATTTCATGAAATTTAGCAACACTCATAAGCCTTTAAGTACAGCAACTCTCAATTTTACAAAAATATTGACGGGTACTTTATCCAAAACTGTCCCTTGCTACCTTTAACTTACACTAACATTCTCTGAAAAGTCATCTTGTCTTAAACTTACAAAGCTTATGCTATTCTGAGAAAAAGTATACCTCATTTTGCCAATTCCATTAAGGATTAAGAAAAATATGGCCATTTAAGTGAACCCAGCATTTCCACTTTCCTCTATTTAACAAAATTCATAGGGCTCTCCATAAATAAAGCATCTTTACCTCATCTTATAGAGGTCAACTATTTTTAACCTCCCTAAATAAGAAACCTTATTCAAAACTACATGCATATACATGATATTATCATGACAAAAGTATCACATCACTTAGAAATACCCTTACATGTATACCCTCCCCCTATTTTTTGATTTTCCTAAGAAGCATTAGTTTGAACACTTTAACCTTAATATTATGAAACTTGTGGCAATTCCCTTAAGTCATTTCTCACACATATTTAAAAACAACCATCACTGATATTGAAAATTGATCTTTTCTTGGTAAATGGATGTAATGTAACATTTTTTTTCACAAAAAGACATGCCGCCATACATGTGATTTCTTGTTTTCATGAAACAGTAAGCTTATAATCATATTTAGTGAATATCTTATTTATTCTTGTTTCTAGTCTCCTTTTAACTTTGCTAAAATAGTAAGACCTACCAGTGTGATGTCTGCTCTTAATTAAAATGAAATTCAAACACAACCGGGTACCTGGGGACGGATGAGAATTCCATGATAAATGCTCAAATTTTACATGTTTTCCTACATTTTTGATGCATATATACAATAAAAGGGTAAACATTTGTTGTTTCTTGATCATGTCGAGAGTAATTATTATAGCAGATGTTATTTCAAGGTCAAATGTACATTTACATATCCAACATGTAATGGTAATGGAGACAATTGGAAAGAGGGGGGGGGGGGGGGGGGGCATGGCTTTTTGAATTCTGTAAATATATCTAAAATATCACTTTTGGATAGGAAGGAGCAAAAACTTGAGTTTTTTGACATATTGTATACTTTGATAACTGCATTTGTCTACATGTGAATTTTATTTGAAAGAAAAATATGCTGTTTTAAGAAAATTGAGTTATATAAGTCAGGTTGCTTAATGTTATTTCATGAAATCAGACAGCAAAATTGCTGCAAATTTATAATTTAAATAATTCAATTGATCAAAACTCTTTTACTGTGCAGTATTAATTCTTATCTCGGTAATTAACTTAAGCCTATTAATTGTCATCAGGATAGGAAATACCTACTTTCTAAGCCAATTTACTCTAGTGGTGGTCATTCTACACATTTAAAAGGCATTTACTTCCCGTGTATATTATAGCTAATAAATCATGTAATGACATATACAATGTATAACCAACAAAATCATCCATTTTCCCAAAATAGACTACTTTTGGTACAAAATCCATTCAAAATTACAGTTAAATGAAATCTGAAAATACCATGTAGTCTTGTTCAAAACTTACACTAACATTCTCTGAAAAGTCATCTTGTCTTAAACTTACAAAGCTTATGCTATTCTGAGAAAAAGTATACCTCATTATGCCAATTCCATTAAGGATTAAGAAAAATATGGCCATTTAAGTGAACCCAGCATTTCCACTTTCTTCTATTTAACACAGATTTATAGGGCTCTCCATAAATAAAGCATCTTTACCTAATCTTTTAAAGGTCAACTGTTGTTCAACCTCCCTAAATAAGAAACCTTATTCAAAACTACATACATATACATGATATTATCATGACAAAAGCATCACATCACTTAGAAATACCCTTACATGTATACCCTCCCCCTATTTTTTGATTTTCTTAAGAAGCATTAGTTTGAACACTTTAACCAAATATTATGAAATTTAAATGCTTCTATTCTGATCAATTGAATTTTTAACCAGCGTGAAATTAAAACCATCGCAATTGATACTTTAGTAAAAATCATGAAAATTTAACACGGTGGAATTAAAACGACTTACAGTATTTCATCCGAACAGCCTCAAAGTATAATTTTCTGCTATACCATTTTTTTTAAATGAATTCTACTGGGGTTTTTTTTTTGCAAATAAATTTAGCGAGGATTTTTTTCTCTTTTATTATTAATGACAGGTTTTAAATACAATATTATGTTTAGTATGTATAAAATTCCATAAACAATTTTACAAAGCTTTGGATTTTAGTTGCACAATGAAAAAATGAGGGATTGCACGATAATACATGCTCATTTTGAAATTTAAAGCATTGTTGATTTCTTTTCCTAGATAGAGATATGCACAAAATGATGTTGCTCTGTGATGCTTTGCCAAGATTAAAAGCATGAGAGAGAGAGAGAGAGAGAGAGAGAGAGAGAGATCTGAGGCACATGTAGTAAAAATTATTACATACATTTGTCTTACTGTAAAAACTGTTTACAATGTAGATGTGTTCTGCATGTAAAGTTTACCTAAAATGAATCAATAAAATTCAATATACCGGTATATAAAAGATAACCTAATCTCAAAGAATTTACAATGTTCTGTGAAATAATCAAATCTTGAGAAGAATGTTTTATAGATATCAGGGAACATTAACCTAAAATGTTAACTTAAAGTTCTTTTCATCTTGCACTCTGATTTACATACTCTTTCACAGGCGATAATCATGTATAACGGCGAGCCAGGCAAAAGTTCTAATTTTAATTAGACTGAATATTTTCCATGTCAAATATATTTATTTAATTAAGCACAAGCCTGTCTGAGTTCTTTAATTCATTAATTAAGTGGAGGTGATATGGTAAAGATCTGCTATATTCAAATATTTAGGGTAAAGTTATCATCATGCAAACATGCACTCTAATTACAACATTCTACTCTTGTGTGCCTTTGGACCCCCCACCCTTTTAATTGCACTGTTTTACAGTGTGTGGTGTGTTGTTCAATACAAAATAAGACACAATAAATAGAAATTCAAACGAGTAGTGTGCAAAACATACACGTGAAAATACATTGGACAGATAATATCCCGAGATTTCTCTGACTCAAATGCCCGCTTTTTATATTGTTACGCACGTCAAAAGCGGAGGTTAGAGTCAGAGGAATGTCGGATTAGATTGAAAAGTGCACAAACACTTTGAAAAGAAAAAGTCAATACGACATATCCTGTATTGAAACATACCTTTATAATCTGTCATGCGTTAATTGAGCTGAAATTTCCACTATCGCCGTCTTGCAGGCATTCTTCTGACACACCGCTATCAGCTGTTGTTCGCAGTCAAAACATGGCGAGTTGACATGGTGAATCGTACGATAATTATTTCGATTAAAACTAATCAGACTAATGAAAACTAACAACGTAATTATCGACCGAATTAACGAAATTGTTTCAATAAACACGCTGATTAACTATATAAAAAAGGAGTTCGGTTTTATGACCTGTACGAAATCTTTTCAGCAGGAGTTACTTTAAGTGTGAATTTTGCACTATTTTTTAAACCAATAACGAGGAATCAACATTTCCGGAAAAACCAATATTTAAACCCCGATATCTCCGCAATGCAGTATCCGATTTTAAAACGAATTGAAGTTTTGTATTTAGCTTTGCAAACTATACAGTATGCTTATAATTTTATGTTTTTAATAAAGTTTTATGATCAGTACGAATTCTTACAGTAGAAGTTACTTTCAGTGTGAATTTTCCACTATTTTTGAAACCAAGAACGCAGCATCAAAATTTCCGGGAAAATCAGTTTTTAAACCCCGATATCTCTGTAATGCATCCTCCGAATTTTAAACAGTTTTCAGCATTAGACTCAGCTTGAAAAGCTCTACAAAAAACGTATACGTTTTTTGTTCGATCAAAAAATTCATTTTTTCAAAAAATTTGATTCGCCTCCAGTTTCGACCGCAAGTGACAGATTTTTATTATATAGCTTCATTACAGAGATAAATTGACCAAATCATAACCATTGAAAATTTCAAGCCTCTATCCTAAAGCGTTTTTGAGAAAAGTCCCGGACAAAATGACTTTTTTAAAATTTTAAAAATGACGTCACACCAAAACGGAAGTGACGTTGTCTTTAAGACTTTAACATCTTTGAGGGACGATAACTTGCTAAAATCTCTAGAAGTTTCATTGAAATCGGTTGAAAACCTTTTGAGTTATGAAGCAAAAAAGGAGTCAGAAAAAAAAGAAAAAGTATAATAACTAGAGCCGAGCTCGTTGCAAAGCAACGAGTAGGTCTTCCGTCGCAACTTCGTGTCGCGAAAGGATTGTCCATCAGTCTGATTTAAACACCTTCTTCTCCTGACACTTGTCAGAGCCAGAACCTGTATTGATAAAATGTCATCTTTACACGACCATTTCTTCTTACCAATAAGAGCTTTAGAAAATTGATTGAAACTCTTCAAATGGAGACAAAAAAATTAATTCATGCCTGTTTTCTATGTAACCTCTAGATTGAGTATTGCACCACTCATTAAACAGATAAAGGCATATCTTTGCTAAGTACATGTAGGTGTTTATTTAGATTGTATGCAAATGTGGAGGTCAAGTGGAGATAGTCTGTTATTGATACAGGTCTATCAGAACCTGGCGAGTGTAAGGAGAAGGGAAATGGTTTTTAATGATACTGGATTATCAATGTGATAATAGTAAGTTCAAGAAATCGAAAACGAGACTCAATTTCAAAGTATTATTTTCATACCAGGCAAGTTCTTCGTTTAACTTACTTCAAGTTTAGGATAACTTTAAAAAAGACATCATTTATGTACATGTATATAATTAATTTAATTATAATAAAAGTGTGGATGTGGCGGTGGGGGAAATGACCCAAAAATCAATTTTCTAAGCGTTAACTTAAGGAAGGAGTCTTTTCTGGTTTTCAACTTGTCAAACGTAAATTTGATTAATTGTTCATTAAATCAAGATGAAAGGAAATTAAAATAGTATATTTTTCTTTCTTTTTTACTATTGTACAACTTGGCATAGAAAAATGTAATCAATGTTTAGAATGGAACAAGGACTATATTTTGGGCGTAATATTGGCGTAGGAAAATATCACATGTTGCGCAATTCAGAATTGCTGCAGATTATATGTATATAATGAGTCTGTTTTAGCATTTTAAAAACAATAACAATAATGTTGGATTTTTTTTACTAATGTGAACTAATAATATGATACTTGGGTTTCAGAATATGTTTTTAAAATATGATTTGCCTATCAAATAACATTTTTATAAGCTTTTTAAAGCGCCCATTATATACATTGATTTTTGTGAAAAAATCACTAAAATCAGTTTTTCTCTCTTATGAAACGGTCAATATATTATCTTTTCTGTCAATTTATATCTTTATATAAAGTCTTCATAATACATAAAAATTAGAAATATTTTATTATTGGAAGCATAAAAAAATAATCAAAATTTCTTCAAAATTTAAGAAAATTAGAGGAAATGCAGGCTAAGCAATATCAATTTTAGTATAAATATTTATTCCAATTTAGTAGTATAAGCTGATAGACACTCTCATGGTCTATGATTTCATCGAAGATTTGAATCTTCAAATCTTAAACAAAAGTCTACAGAACTATAAAGAGCTACACTTATTTTTATCACTCTTTACGTTGAGGAAAAAAATAGTGACCTTGACCTGACCTTTATCCGAAAACAAAAAGGTCAAATTTAATTAAACTGATAGAATCATTAAGTAATATGATCCGTTTGACTGTGTCAAAATTTCATGCATTTCTTATTATAAGAAGTATGTTTGATAATGAAAAGACTCCTTCCTTAAGGGAAATTTTGGTTGAGAGAAAGGGGGGCATTGCTCCCACTGGACCATCTAAAAGGTACTGTTAGCAAGCTCACAAATGATATCCCCGCTAAGAAAGAAGTCATTACTCACGTATTTCTCTATTAGAGAATAATGGATGGTTCTTTTTCTTTAGTGAGTCAGACAAGGCAGGGTATATTTACAGGTCACAAGTAATCTCTATGTCAAACTCTAGCTTTTACTCATTTCCATTAATACAAGATATGACACATGTTTGACTTTGAACTTGCGCAACTGACCCTGGGTCAAGTTCATGACACATCATCGGTCATCAGGAATCTTTACATGAAATAGAAACTCCCAATGTTTCTCCTTAAATGACATAGGGACAAATCATTACACACCCTCAGGTCATAAGCAATCTTTGTGTGAAGTAAGAAATTCCAAAGTGGACCGGAAATAAATTTTGCACTTTTCCTGCCAGTGACCTTTACTTTGTCCAAATGACCTTGGGTTTAGGTCATGACGCTTCGTCAGGTAATGAGTAATACTTGTATGAAGTAAGAACACTTCCAATGTTTCTCCATCAGAAAGATATAGACCGGACACGACGTACGGACGGACAAGGTGATTTTTATTTAACCCCCCCCCCTCAATTTATTTTCGTGGGGTATAAAAATCCTTTTCGCCCGTTTTGTGCGGCACAAAAAAGACCTATATTTTTCAATTATTTCTATCATATCACATATAAATATACATGTAAATGTATGATTTGTATGCACATTTGAGATCTTCTCATCATCGTCGGAAAGGATAAGAAACCCTTGGGGTCCAATAATGTCTTTCATGGGCATTTGTCAGTTTGCATCACTAAATAATTTCAAGCGGTAAGCTATCAAAGCTTTTGAGATGTTACATGTAGATATTGAATATCTATAGATTTGAAGGTTAGGAAAAACAACACTTTTTTATACAGTAAAAAAAAAACTAAAATAGCTTAATGTACGCGTACACATAAATAAGAAGATGTAGCGAAAGCTATAAAGAGTTTATTTTTTCTGTTCTAGACTTTTTCAGAGTTAACGAGCTACAAGTTAACAATCTCTTATTTTGACAAGCTAGATTAAAAATAAAATATTGAGCTGAGTTTTAGGTCACTTAATCTGCATTACAACCTCATACTACACAACTTCAATGATTTTTTTTTTATCAATGTGCATATAACAATAAGTAAAATCCCCAAGAACAAATATCTATCACAATTAAATGATTAAATGCATACATTTTGAGAGGCAGAAAAGTCGCTATATTATAGTCTGCAACTACTACAATTATTTCAAAGAAATAAGAAACTGTCGACACTTGCAGGACTCTGATGATTTAATGACGATCGACCGACTTTATTGCTTAATGTAGTCGTATATCATTACTTCTAATCCTGAGAACAAATTTTATTTAATCTTTGATTTAAAACTGTTAACTTATTAAACCAGAGACATAAATAACTTATTAAGTTATTTATGTCTCTGATAATATATTTTATTCTGTTCATAACTATAGAAGTTTAGCGTGTTCAACAGGTTAATTTTTTAGCCACATTCTCAGATTACGATATCGCACCTTTAATGTGAGGTTGATTGACATCGAATATTTAGACACTTATTGTTTAACAATTGACCGCTGCAGTGAAAGCGTCCTTCCAAATGTTACTCAATTATTTATCAATTGTTGATCTGCAGCCCGGGGGCAATATTCTGAGCAATGTGCGCTGACGCGACACGAGATTTTCGGTCGCACGTGGAGCGGATTGACTTAGCATAGACTGACCGAATAAACACACGGGTGGGAAAATGACAAACATTGAGGAGAAAAATGTACACATGTTAAGTAGTCGCCAAAAATAGGTCTTCGCCACATTTTGAAAAAAAATAAAGCCCTTGCACTGTGATCATGAAACCGATAAAATCTAAACAAATCTTGTTTAAAAACTCATGTGAACATTCTAAAAAAAATCACTAAATCCCTCAATTCTGGACAATTCTTTTATCGTGTAAGCCTCTACCGCCAATCGCAACTTCTCGGGCCTTTCCGGCAAGCTCGGAAAAACACTTCGAATGTATTACCTAGGCGTCCATGACAACCCCCCCCCCCCCCTTTTTATAAAACTTGATATAATTACAACACATTTTATGATCTGTTGAGATTTGAGCTATACTTTATTAAAGGTATCAATATACACTAAAATATAACACAGAAACGACATACAAGACTTCTTGCCGATACATACTTATTTTAATGGGAAGCGACTCCATTTTGTATAAAATTCTAACATCTGGTGATGTTAATACATTCGAGGTGCTTTTTCAAACTTGCCGGAAAGGTCAGAGAAGTTGCAATTGCCTCTACCGCATGTGTTAATTTGATATTTGATTTTTTTTATCCTGCCTTGAACGCTTGGGGACTGTTTCATTTTCTAAATTCGGCTAAATAATTCTTCCAATTTTGAGCGCGCACTCTCTCTCTCTCTCTCTCTCTCTCTCTCTCTCTCTCTCTCATTTTATGTGCAACCTTATGAAGACCTCAACTACTTTCTACGATATCTATAAAACCTCTCAGCAGTATTTAGCGGAAATATTCGTGGGTAAATAAAAAAAAATTAAATTGAAACACAAGTCAATCTTATTTGTACCGGTCAAAATCTCGAATAAACAAATAGTTGGAATCGTACAAAATATCAATAAACATGCACGTGTGATAAAGTACATGTAGAAGAACACGAAGCTACCGCGGATCACTTGTCCACTCGCGCGGGATCTCCTTGGCTATGTTCTAGGGGTGATCATCATTTTAAGGTTTAATCTTTGTGGTTTTTTGTTGTTTATCTATAACATTATTAGTAAATGTATAGTTTTTAGAACATTTTAGAATTACAAATTCACTACTGATGATGTTTCTGATTTGGAATAATATCGCTTTTATCAATTTTTAGAGGGGCTTCTCAATTCACATTCTAATGTTTAATTAAATAAATTGAAGGTGAACAAACTTTAAGAACATAAAATTGAAACAGTTCTTGTATATATATCTTGTTATTAGATAACCACTGACCTCTAGGTAGTGCAGCCGCGACCGATTTCCTCGACCGCGGATGAGGGATCGGATAACTTACGGAAATGTAAAACACACATAGAAAGCTCAGAACCCAGGAAGATTTACAATGTTTGCAGTATGATGACTAAACTCTAATTAATATAAGTTTTTCCCCCTTGAATCCCACAGTTGATCTATCTGTCTGATACTGCTTCAGTTCGAGAATGGCATTGCTTTTATGATTAAACAGAACGATTTCTTATTGACACTCTATCGTTTAATTCAAATTAAGAAGAGTAAGCTTTAATGTCATTGTGTACGATTCTAGTGTTTGCGGCTAAATAAAATCACATATGACAGACGCGATTCTTGTGTATTAGATAACCGCTGACCGCTAGGTAGTCCAGCCGCGACCTTGACGATCGATTTTCTCGGCCGCGGGCGAGATGGGTTATGTAATGACGCAGACAGCTAAGAATTGAGGTCGATTTGAAATGCTTGCAGTAAAATGACTCAAATCTATTTCATGGAAGTTATTTTTTTTTAAATCTAGTTTATGTATCTCACTAGATAAGAAAAAGAACATTTATATTTTCTCGTTTTAGCTTTTCTTACCGGTTGTCCACTATAGGACCTAAACAGAGGTGACTCCAAAAAAAAAAGGCTGTAAGAAAAACATGTACACGTATACTTTTTAGACACTTTTTCAAATGATTCAAAGCATCCCGTATATGCTGGTACACTTTTTAAAAGCTGTTAATTTATGTACGTTATGCGCACGAAGACGATTCGCTTACTTGCCAAATGAATATAGGTACCTGTTAACAAGACAAGCTTTTTACACTCATATTACGCATTACCGGTACAAAATAATTTTGTAACGACATTGATAACACAATAATGAGCAACTTTTCTATCGACAGCTATAGCGAAATATTAACCATTTTTGAGTTATAAAGCGAAGACTTTTAAGGGCTCTAGACCCCTAATTTAAGGGGCCAGCCCTTTTTCAATGGTGTCAAGTGAAAGCCCTTGATACTTTGCACATATTTTGCTCTATATGTGTTTAGAGAAAATTTTAAACTAAAGAGCTACATGACAAAAACACAACCAAAAAATCAGCATTTTTTGAAACAGAAATTCAAATAAATTTTTTGAAACTTTAAAGGAGGAAAATTGTAAAAACAAAACTCGGAGGACAACGTTCAAACTCTCTATTTTTAAGATTTGCGACTTTGTAACACATGATGTGAGCGGTTTCAGAGCCTTTGCGTGCACAAGAATGCCTATATTTTTGGGAAAAAGGGGAATAACTCGGTACCGGAAGTGTCGACTTCAACGATTTTCCTTAGATATTGAGAAATAGTAACTACCAATAAGCTCTGAAAATTTGAACGTTATAGGACAACAAACAAGCAAGATATTTGAGTTTTAAAAAACGTCTAGAAGAAAAAAAAGAATAAAAAGAATTACCAACAGAATCAGTACAAGGTCTTCCGTTGAAAACGGAAGACCTTAATAATAAAAAGAAACCGAAGAAAAACAAAAGGGTCTTCCGTTTGAAAACGGAAGACCCTAATAATAAAAAGAAACCGAAGAATAACAAGAGGGTCTTCCGTTGGAAACGGAAGACCCTAACTAGACACGATCTCGTTGCGAGCAACGAGTGGGTCTTCCGTCCAATTTTTGAAAAGATTAGATTAAACTTATCAATTCAAAGATAAAATCGTAGATCTAAGCGAAAAAAAAGAGAAAAAAAAATTTCGGCACTCGGGGCTTGAACCCGGGTCGCCCGGGCCATGTCCACGACTCTATCGACTGAGCTACTCGGACTCTCGCTTCAGGACTTTGACGCTTAATTTCTCGAGAATGCCTTGATTGATTTTAAAACAAATTACATATTCTGAATCAGTAAAAGGGTCACAATAAGGTGTAAAAATTTCAAAGAAAAATATCAAAAAATAAAAAAGTCGAAAAATTCAATTTTTCAAATTTCCTTCCGGTGACGACCGGAAGTGACGGCGGACATTCTCATGACCAAGGTGCACCAGAAAAACGGTAGATCTATCATCTTTGAAATTGTCAGCCCTGTATCTTTGCTCGTTTTTGAGAAACCTGACAGACAAAATTGACTTTTTAAAATCGTAAACGGACGATAACTTCCGACCGGAAGTGTATTTTCTAAAATGGATAAAAAACAATAAACTTCAGATAAAGTCGCGTTAATCTTGAAAATTTGAATGAAATCGGTTGAGCCATCTCTGAGAAATCGTCTGCACAAAATCGGTAAGAAAAAAAAAGAATTATAATAATAAGAATAAGACTAGAGCAAAGCTCGTTGCAAAGCAACGAGTGGGTCTTCCGTTAATGTCGGAAGTAAAGCTGGAAGTTCATGTAAGAAGCAGAGCTCTTAAACCAAGAACAGGAGTAACTAAAATAAAAAGATGAAAAGAATCGAATTATTCCTGGTACGACTTAACAAAATCCGAATGAGTTTAAGTACGACTTAACAAAAACCTTATTAATTTCAAGTACGACTAAACAATTATTTTTGGTACAAGTTAATTTTACTTTGAACATTACGCTATTTTTTAAACCAAGGATGTGGAATCAAAATTTCTGGAAATATCAATTTTTAAACCCGATATCTCTAATGCATCGTCCGATTTTAAAACGGCTTTCAGTGTTAGATTAAGCTGAATAAGCTCTACAAAACAGATATTCATTTTTGACTTGATCAAAAAATTCAATTTTTCGAAAAATTTGATTCACTTCTGGTTTTGACCGGAAGTGGCAGATTTTCATTTCGAGCCTTATTACAGAGGTAAAACGACAAAATCATAACCATTGAAAATTTCAAGCCACTATCTTAAAGCGTTTTTAGAAAAGCCCTGGACAAAATGACTTTTTAAAATTTTTTGTTTAAATGACGTAACGTAAAAACGGAAAGGGCGTTTTCAAAGAAACTTTAGGATCTTAGAGGCATAATAGTTGCACATAATCTCTCAAAGTTTCATCTCAATCGGTTATAAACTTTTTGAGTTATAAAGCCGAAAAAGAGTCAGATACAAAAGATGTCACCTTTGACCTTCCAAACTGTGCTTGTTGCACCATCAAATTTCAGAAACTTAGAAATGTAAAGTTTATTATATTTCTGTGAATATTTCCTATGTAAAATTACAATGAATAAACATGCTATTCCATCTAACTGTGAAATAGTTTCTATGCTATTCACCAGCAGCATACGATTTCCCTTTTTTAAACTCGGAACACCTCTGGTATAATCCGATCACAGCATTAAATTCAAAGTCCGATAATTCTAATTTGTTTATCATCAAGAAATTCTGCATCGCCAACAAATAAAGTTTTTTTCAGGATAATAATTAAGATACCTATAGCTATTTACTGACAGAAAGACAGACTGAGACTGTTGTGTTGTGTGAGGATGACAGACAGTTTATTGTCCCCCTCAACAGCAACTATTTCACTTGGCTTCGCCCATGAAATAGTGGCTGTCTTGGAGGACAATAAACTTGCTATTATCCTCATACCAAGTGAATAGGTATATAATGTCCCATCCACATAAATTTCGAGTTATATAACCTCCCATTTGTAACCTGCAATTGACAAACAGTGTAAAGTCAACACAACAGTCTTAGCTGCAAGTTTCACAATTCAATTCTCATGTACGTATTAAACATTAGGGGTTTTCATATTGCATACCAATTCCAACAAGGGAGATCCCTCTAATGATGATCATTAAAATTCATTTTATGAATCTTAGCAACACTCATAAGCCTTCAAGTGCAGCATCTCTTAAGGTGGCTCAAAACACCTTGAAATATTTTCTCAAATCAGCAGAAAATTACTTGATTATGATAGATATCATAATTGATAAGAAGTGTTTAAGTCAAATAGGCAAAAAATGTGCAAATTTGGATGAACAATTACATTTTCAAAAATTTAATTCAATAAACAGTAACAAAAGCTCCAGGCGGACTAAAACTCAAACGCTTTAGAAACCCAATACTTTAACCATTAAGCTATGACGGTATACAACCCAATCGAACGATATTATGAGTTCAACAAAATATTTAAATCGCCATCTTGTGAAGAAGTGTCTTAAAAAGTATAATTCTAGGTGTAGTGATGTACTTTAATTTTACAAAAATATTAACGGATACTTTATCCGAATCGTCCCTTGCTACCTTTAACTTAGTACATTTTATGAACAGATGTCTTTGTCTTAGAATAAGAAAGCTAATGCAATTCTGAGAAAAAAGTATACCACATATTGACAATTCCATTGAGGTTTAATAAACATATGGCCATTTAAGTGAACCCACCATTTCCAATTTCTTTTACTCAACACAGATTTACAGGGTTCTCCATAGTAAAACATCTTTACCTGACCTTTTAGAGGTCAATTGTTGTTCAACCACCTTTAATAAGAAACCTTATTCAATACAACATACATCTACATGATATTATCTTGATAAAAGCATCACATAACTTAGAAATGCCCTAACATGTATACCCACCCCCTATCTTTTGATTTTCATAAAAAAGTCATGGTTTGAAATCTTTTACCTAATTTTCTGAAACTTGTGGCAATTTCTATGAGTCATTTCTCACACATATTTGAAAACAATCATCAATGATACTAGAATTTGATCTTTTTATGTTTCTTGAATGATTTGTAGCATTTTAATAATTAAATAGACAAGTATTCCTGCATGTGATTTCTTTTTTCCATGAAAAAAAGTAAGCTAACAATCATATTTATTAAATATCTAATCTATTCTGGTTTATTGTCTCTTTTTAACCATGCTAAAACAGTAAGATCAACAAGTTCAACATCTGCCTTAAATAAAATTAAATTCAAACACACCCGGGTAGCTGGTGGAGGAGAAATCCATTAAAAATGTTCAAATTTGACATGTTTTTTTCTACTTTTTTATGCATATATACCTTAAGCGGGTGAAAATAGATTGTTTCTTGCTCATTTCAAAAGTAATTATCATTGCTGGTGTTATTCAAAAGTCAAATGTACATTTACATATCCTACATGTAATCTTATGGAGAAAATTGGAAAGAGTTGGGTGATTTTTCAACTATGTAAACACATTTAAATATCTTTATAAAATAAAAAATGAAGGAAACATAATTGCATACTTTTATTGAAAAACAAATTTTCACAACAATTATATTTCTTTAAACAGCCTTAATTTTGTTTTTCATAATTTCTTATCAAACATGTACAAACCACAATAGGACATGATGCTTTCTTAAAGTTCCATTATTGTTCATGCATTATCCGATTTAATTTGAATTACCCGTAGATAGTCTGTAGAACACAAGGAATATGCATGTGGGTAGAGGTGACAGGTTAACCTCAAGAGCTGAAACCACAAGAATCAACAGGTAAAAGCCATGTGGTAACAAGAGTCTGCTTTAAGCTGAAATTAAAAAAAATAAATTACAGTAGCTGTGTTAACATACATGTACTTGTAATAGCTGTGTTTACATTAACATATACATAATATTTTTGGAAAAAATACACTGACCATGCAGTGTTATAAGTATGACATATCCAAATATATGACATTAACATTTAGCCAGTACAAAAACAAAAATGTGCATATCAAGTCATAATATCATAACATTAAAATAATTTCTTGGGTATAGACATATCAGATTGAGCGAGAGCAGGAGTGAGCGAGAGAGTTTGTTTTACTTGAAGTGCGACAGCAATATTTCAATTCATAAACTACAAACTTTAGGAATATTACCAATCCAAACAGTGTCAAAGTATAAGCTTCTGCTACGTGTATACCATGTTTTGTCAATTCTACTGTGGTTTATTGCGAATAAATTTAGCGAGGGTTTTTTTCTTACAAATTACATGTTTTAAAAACAATACTATGTATAATGCGCATAAAAATGAGGGATTAATAATACATGCTCATTTTAAAATTCAATGCACTTTGGATTTCTTTTACAAGATCGAGATATTTTTGTCACAACATTAAGTTGCCCTCTGACAGTTTCATGAGTCTTTGCCAAGATTAAAAGAGAGAGAGAGAGAGAGAGAGAGAGAGAGAGAGAGAGAGAGAGAGATCTGAGGCACATTATTTTCATACTATGTTGATGTGATATGCATACATGTAAAGCTTACCTAAAATGAATCAATATGTATAAAAGATAATCTAATCTCTCAAATTACAATGATTCTGTGAAATACTTATATCTTGAGAAGACTGTTTAATAGATATCATGGAACATTGACCTAAATTCTGAGCTTGATATAATATGAAATTTGAGACTTTACATGCCTGTTACACAAGCAATAACCATATATAACAGAGAGCGAGACAAAAGGTCTAATTTTAATTAGATTGAATAATTACTTTGTCAAATATATTTATTTAATTAAACACAAGCCTGAGTTTTTTAATTTATAAGTTAAGTGAAGGCGATATGGTAAAGATCTGCTATAAATATTTAGGGTAAAGTTATCATCATGCAAACATGCACTCTAATTACAACATTCTATTCTTGTGTATCTGAGGACTCCCACCGCTTTTAATTTTAAATTCTTCATGCAATTTACTACTGATATCCTCTCTTCACTTGCCTCGGATAGTCTTTTAAACACCATCACCAGTCCCGTAAATTCATGTGGTCCACTTTGTTTACATGTAAAAATGGCGACTCTCGATCTCGATGTAAATTCAACATACTTGATTTTCCAAAGTCGGTAGCGTGTTTCGGAGAAAGTCTGAGGCAAATAAAGAGGCGATATCAGTAGTAAATTGCATGAGGAATTTAATGGTACTAATTGTTTTCACAGAATTTGCGTATAAATAAGGTAAATCAGTCCAAAACTAGCAAACGTTTTTCTGCGCAATAAATATACATGTACAATTTTTTCAATGGGTGGCCCTGTAGCTCTCCGGTCTGTCATTATTTTTTTCCCGGAGAGCTACAGTTCTGCAGCTACCGTGAAAATACAATGGACAGATAATATTCTGAGATTCCGCTGACTCTAACGCCCGCTTTTATATTGTGACGTACTTCAAAAGCGGAGGTTAGAGTCAGAGGAATCTCGGATTAGATTGAAAAGTGCAAATACTCTGAAAAGAAAAAGTCAATACGACATATCCTGTATTGAAAAATACCTTTATAATCTGTCATACGTTAGTTGAGCTGAAATTTCCACTATCGACGTCTTGCAGGCCTTGCTTCTTTTAAAAATGTAGACACACCGCTATCAGCTGTTTGTTCGCAGTCAAAACATGGCGAGTTGAAATGGGGAATCGTACGATATAATTATTTCGATTATAACTAATAAGACTAATAAAAATTTACAACGTAATTATCGATCGAAATAACGAAATTGTATCGAAAAACACTTTTTTTAACTATTAAAAAACAGAGTCCGGTTTTATGACCTGCACGAATTGTTTTCAGCAGGAGTTACTTTCAGTGTGAATTGTACACTATTTTTTAAACCAAGAACACGGAATCAAAATTTCCGGAAAAATCAATATTTAAACCCCGATATCTCTGCAATGCATCATCCGATTTGAAAACAAATTTCAGTTTTGTATTAAGCTTTGCAAACTCTACAATATGCATATAATTTTGTGTTTTATATATAGTTAAATTACCAGTACGAATTGTTTTCAGTAGAAATTACTTTCAGTGTGAAATGTGCACTATTTTTAAAACCAAAAACACGGAATCAAAATTTCCGGAAAGATCAATTTTTAAACCCCGATATCTCTGAAATGCATCATCCGATCTGAAAACGAATTTCAGTTTTGCATTTAGCTTTGCAAACTCAACAACATGCATATGATTTTATTATTCGCTTAAAAAAATGAAAATTCCGAAAAATTAGAATCACTTCCGGTTTCGACCGGAAGTGACAAAATAATTTTTTTTGTAAATTTGCCATAAGTAAATCCACAGATTTACAATCACAGAGAATTTCAAGTCTTTATAAACAACCGTTTACGAGAAAAGTCCTGGACAAAATCACTTTTTGAAATTTTTAAAAATGACGTAACTAGAAAACGGAAGTGACTTAATGATTGAAAGTTTAAAATCTTCAAGGGACAACTATTTAACATAATTCCTGAAAATTTCTTGCAAATCGGTTGAATAGTTTTTGAGATATAAAGAAAAAAAGAAGTCAGAAGGAAAAACAAGAAGAATAATAATAATAAAAAAAAACAATAGAATAACAAGAGGGTCTTCCGTTGAAAACGGAAGACCCTAAAAAGTGAAAAAGAAACAATAGAATAATAGAAGGGTCTTCCGCTGAAGACGGAAGACCCTAATAATAGGGAAAAAGAAACAAAGCAATAACAATAAGGTCTTCCGTTGGAAACGGAAGACCTTAACTAGTAGACTAATTGTTCTCGAACAATTAGAGGTCTTTCCACCTCTTTGTTGTTTTTTTTTGTTTGACATAAGATTGCTTCGATAGAATACAGTATTTCTCTGCGTTACTTCATAAAAAGTGTCAAACGATTAAGTTTTTTTTTTATTGCTTTACCTTGACCTTTGTCCTTTATGTCATTTTGATCAGACAAGGTAGACGCTTCAATACCAAGTGGTCCGATCTATCTATGATTATTGATTCAAAAGTTATTTGTGTTTTTTTGATTGTTCAAACTTTCAGGGGCAATAACTGCTATAAAAGGGACTTTGGGCCCTTTCGGTATGATAGATTGAACGAGCGTCTAAGTGTACTGAATACATTATTAAAAGTTTCAAGTCTCTACCTCTAACGGTTAATGAGGGGTAGGGATAACAAGCATTTTGTACAATAGGGGCAATAACTCTATAATTGTTACATGGTAAGGGTCAAAGGGTGATATTTTGAAATGCCTTAAGATGTCCTACTACATCCATAAAGAAGTTTTTCTCTACCATCCTAAACAAAAGAGACACAAAAACTCATTAATTAAGAGATTTCCAAATGACCTTGACCTTTGACCTTTATGTCATTTTGCTCGGCCAAGTAGATGCTTCCATCCCAAGTGGTCCGAAGTCTCTATAATAAGTAATGAAAAAGTTGGAAGTGATTTTATAAAAATGTAAATACTTTCAGTGGCAATAACTTCTAGAAGGGGGGCTCAGATCCTTTTGGTATGAATAGATTGAAGAACCCTCTAAGTGTACTGAAGACATTGGTAAAAGTTTCAAGTTTCTATCTCTTATGGTTTCAGAGGAGTAGCGATAACAATCTTTTCGTACAAAAGGGGCAATAACTCTGTAACTATTTAAAAGAAGGAGCCAAGGGGATATATTTTGAAATGTCGTAAGATGTCCTACTACATCCATGAAAAGGTTTTTCTCTACCATCCTAAACAAAAGAGATCTAAAAACTCAATAATTAAGAGATTTGCAGATGACCTTGACCTTTGACCTTTATGTCATTTTGTTCGGCCAAGGTAGACGCTTCTATCCCAAGTGGTCCGAAGTCTCTATAATAAGTAATGAAAAAGTTGGAAGTGATTTTATAGAAATGTAAATACTTTCAGGGGCAATAACTGATAGAAGGGGGGATCAGATCCTTTCGGTATGAATAGATTGAAGAACCCTCTAAGTGTACTGAAGTCATTGGTAAAAGTTTGAAGTTTATATCTCTTATGGTTTCAGAGGAGTAGCGATAACAAGCTTTTCGTACACAAGGGCAATAACTTTGTAAGTTCTGGGAGTTATCGAGCAAAGGGTCATTTGGTACCATAACTTTTAATGGCCAATAACATAAAGAAAAAAATGTTTCAATATCTCTTGAAATAAAAAAGCTGTCCCTGGAAAAAAAGAGAAGAAAAATAATAATAACTAGATTCGATCTCGTTGCGAGCAACGAGTGGGTCTTCCGTCCGGTTTTTTTCCATGATTTAACGACTGAGCTTCTCGGACTCTCGCTTCTAGCAGTAATTATCCTTTGAATTTCATTGATTTCACAAACACATTCGAAATAAACCCTCCCCCCTTTTTATGTGTGCCCTTAGACATTGACCTTGGTCGTTCGATCTTGACCTCTTAGAACTGATCTTTTATAAGTATCTGCAAGATATATATCAGATTCATTTATATGTACAATTAGCTTTTTCGACCCTCTTTCTCCTTATTTTTAGGTTTGATCTTGACCTTTGACCTCTAAGAAATGGTGTATTAGCACCCACCCCCCCCCCATTTATCCCTTATTTTGTAAAAGAATTGATTTCTAATATGAAAATGACCCTCGATATTTGGACTGGAAATTGTATATTTCTATTTAAAATAATACCTAACAAAGTGTTATAACCGTTTGTCAGAATTTTTCAAAAGTTTGAAACCTTGTCTGCGATTTTACTCCAGACCGCGTTTTAGACTACGCCTCCGAAAAAAAATTGTAGCTCCAGTAAAACTCTGTAGAACTAGGCGAAAATTCATGGGATTGTTCCTCACACGTGAATCTAAGTGTTTGCAAAATTTAAAACGAAAGGAACCATATTGAAGAAAGTAATCCATCTCCAGCGGCATCACGCTATCATTCAGAGAAACGAAATTTTAACGCTTCGATATTTCTATCCAATAAATTCATGCTCAAATTTCACTGAAAGTTTGTGTTTACATTTTTATTAGCAGTCTGTGACGATATTTTTTAAAGATCCAAGAAAGGTAACTCTTCCTTCCCATACCCCGATTTTCTATGTAGTTACTCGCGACAAGAGTTTGACCTGGACTGTTGATTTCTTAGTCAACGCTATCCGGCGACATTGTTTACAAGCAGCACTGATTTTTATTAACAAATTGATAAGTATCTGAACCAATTGCTAAGCACATATGTATTCATAATGCTTCTCAATTCTTTTTTTAAACATTTCCCGGAATGTAAACACGGCGGATCTAAACCATACGGGTGTGTATTGTTTTGCATCGCATCACATTCATTTAATTGACAGCCGATAGAATTTGAAACACGCACCTTTTAAGAGTGGTTAGTGACTGGAATGCAAAGCTAATGGTCGCAGGTTACTAGTTGATTTTACAGTATATAGGGTAGACATATTTAAATAGATATCTTTCGACATTTATAAAATTAGCTTGGAAGCGCTTATGTTTAACACATGTATTTCAGCGTTTATAATAATAGCGAAATCCTTCTGATTATAATATACAATAATCTACATTAATATATACATGTAACCCATACCACCTTACATAATTATATTTTCTCACGGTCCTGGAAGTCCTACAGTGAAAACCATTGCGTAATAACTGATATATATGCGCGGATTCGGAACATTTTTCCAGAAAGGGGGAGGGGGGGTCCAAAGAATATATGTTTTTACCAGGGGAAAGGGTTCAAGACATAATTGCGAAAATGTTACTATGTAAATTCAATAAATTTTCATTTTCCACGGGGAAGGGGGGCGGGGGTCGACCCCATCCCCCCTTGACCCCGCTCTAGATTCGCGCATGATTTATTTTCCAACAAAACGTTGGGATGCACGTTTCCGCACCTTCCGCACACTGGACGCTGACATGAAGTGAAGCTGACCTTCCTCCGTCTTCACTGCGGTTCAAAAGAATCTACATTAAATCGTCTTCATCATCTGTAAATTCTGAATCTATGGAAACTCCCTATTTAAAATGTTGTAGTCGTTCAGGATCTGACTAGGAATCTCCAACCAAATATTACGGAGCCTCTCTTCCGTACATGTATGACTAATACTGGGCCAAGCCTGAAATTATTCCATTGTTGTTGGACCCAGCCTCAAAAAACTTCCAACAAGCCAACACGCACTTTAGCTTTCAGATTTCTTATAGTCCTTGCATGAGTTTGGTATGCATCAGCACCGAAAGTCTGATTCCAACTGACCATAATTTACAATTCGAAATTATATATAAAGCAATTATTGAATAACACAATCAAGGTTTAAATAACATATTATGCAGAATTGTAATGAAATCATTTATCAAACAACAATTGAGTATAAATCATGACATTTCATCAGATATACCAACAGGATTAATAACAGAGTTTCAAAAAGCGCAGAAGTCATTTCAAATATTAACTGTCCATCTCTGACTGTGCCTCAGGTGGGATAAAGGCTGTGCGAAATTTAGAACGTTTTTAAAACAAATGTCGAAATATGGCAAAAGTTTTTGGAATAAAAAAACCCAAAATCAGAAAAAAAATAAATTTACACAATAATTAAAAATAGTCCGAATGATTGAATTTCAAACCGTGACATGTTCATCATTTAAAAATTTAATCAATTTCTGTGTTGATCTCAAACATTATTTTAAATTCCTTTTATAACTATTTAGAGTTAATAATCCACCATTAATCTTTTGTCTGACGATCCTTAAGATCATTTATAATTATCAAAGTTTACACGAATATTGTGTATCAGATAACCCTGTACAGCACCGACCGTGGGAATCGATTTCCTCCGCCGCGAGCGAGGGATCGCTTACATAATAACAAATACACAGAGCTCAGAAACGCAGTTAATGCTTGAAATGTCTTATCGTCCACGCGTAAAAACTTTAAGAAAAGCATGCATACTGTTATGAACCTTTTCCAAATGCATTAAAACATCTCGAATACAATAATAAACTTTCTGTGGTGAATTTATGTCAGTTGTACACACAATGTCTTTTCGGTAGCATGCTAAATAAAAACAGGTGCATGTTAAAAAGTAAGCTTTTTACACTCACATTACACAAAACCTGACGAAGTAATATTATAACGGCATTGATACGATCCCAATTAGCAATATTATGTTCTTAGATCGTTCTAAGGTACATGTAATTTAAAAAAAAATCAAATTTCATCCAATCAATTCGAAAAAGATGTCATCAGACGCAGAATTACAAGTGCAACTTGGATATCATATTTTAAAATGAAGTTGGGGTTATTTAAACAAGATTTAAATATGTTATAATATAAAATTAGCTGGGAAGCGCTAACGTTTTACACACGTATTTCAGCGTTGAAAATTGTTTGCCGTGATGATTTCTCTTTGTTTAAATAACGTTTTATTTCTGCACGATTAATAAATTCAGATGAATGTAGGAATGCCGAAATCAGTATATGCCGAAATCAGTATATATAACATGTAAATCGACGACAGAATTTTTATCAGTTCTAACATTCAGAAGTAATCCAGATACAGACTAAACGTAAAACAAGAAATATACATGTACCAGAAATATTTCACGGCTGCTAACATCCCGTGTATACTGTGAAAAATTTAATTCCCAATACAGGTGATGCGTGCCCTATGATCTCAGGACTTTCTCTCACAATGTCCGATCGGCTCCGTAATCACCAAACAATAAGAATAGTGTCCGAGGTACATTTACACACATTTTCATTTGGATTGAGTTAACGGCTCGAGAAGTAGATTTTTTTTCTACATATAAGTCAAGCACGCCAATCGTAACTCAAATGCCAAGACATTCACAACTGTTAAAAATAAATGAATTGGTCTGGTGTGTTGTACAGTGTTTAAAAGGAACTACGTTGTAATTCAAAGCTTAAGATCAAAGATCAAAGATACGCAGGTAACATTACTTTTCGATCGTGGGACTCGGAGGGGGTGGCTTTTATATTAAACTTTCAATATTAAAATCTCAATATTACACTCTAAATTATTACTAAATAAATGCATATATTAGAACATTGTATAACGTTGTAATATTAAAAAAACAAACTATTTCAGTATTAATATTTATCTATGGAATTGAATGTGCATTACTCTAACGAATGAGCTACGCGGACTCTGCATTGCCTGTTACGTAATGTATGACCGTTGCGCTTTACAGCCTGAATCTTAACAAAATTGTTCAAAAGTTTACGTGAACATTCCGGACTTTTCAATTTCACACAGCGAGGGTTTTCATTTATTTATTGCGCTATCGTGCAACACCTACCACACGTATTGTAACACTGGAATGGCATTTTCTTTCAATGCTTACACCATGCTAAATTAGTGCATTCATTTTCTGGTTCGCCACCACCTCTTTCTTATTCTGTTTTACAACTGATAAGATTAAGAACTACACTATTTTTGTAAGCCGATTTATTTCTATTAAATTCTGTATTGTATTTAATATTTTGAATACACAATTGGCCTTGCGTATCTGACAATAACTTATTCAATGCTAAATAAATTTAAATTACATCTGTTGTGTAAGATAAAACAGTGTGTTCTTGAAACAATATATGTAAACAAAATAAATACTGTAGTTATTATCAAGATTGAATTATGAACGTACAAAGGATCAATGAACATGTGTGTGATAAAGTAGAAGCACAAGAAGCGAGTGTTATTCGACTTCCGCGGATCGCATGCATGTCAATTTGGCCGGGATCTTCACGGCCATATGCGGGGTATGGATTATATAATTGTGCACACAGAGCTCCGTGGCCATGTTCACTTAAAATATTTGCAGTTTGATAACTTATTTTATTTAAACAATATATTACTATTTAACAACTTTGAAAATATACAAAGAGCCCCCTTTTCAATGACATATGTCACAATGTCATACATGTATTTACTGAGATATCTACCGTTTGTAATTATGAAGCTAAAGCAGATTAATTTCATCATTTAAAGATTTTATCATTTTTTGAGTTCGTGTTTTGTGTACATTTTTTTTTTTTTACAATTATTTAGATTTACTTACCCACCATTAATCTTTTGTCTGACGATGCTTAAGATTGAAAATATAAACATTTATATGTTATAGAACTTCTTTGTGAACCCATATATGAGAGACGCAAATCTTGTGTATGAGATAACCGCTGACCACTAGGTAGTCCAGCCGCGACCAAGGCGACCGATTTTCTCGGCTGCGAGCTAGGGATCAGTTACGTAATGGTACAAGCAGAGATCAAAAACCAGGTTTATGCTTGCAGAACTTAACAAAACTTACATATAGCCGTCACGCAAAAGCTTGAAGAAAATAATGTATGCTGTTATGAAACTTTTTCGAATGAATTAAACCATCCCGAATTCAATAATACATTTTCTGTGGTGAATTAATGTCAGTTGTACACAATGACTGAGGTCATTTTAACACGATTTAAATGAAATTAATTTTTGAAAAATTCAAAATTCATCCAATCAATTCGAGAAAGATGTCATCAGACGCAGAATTGTAAACGCAACTTAGATATCATGTTTGAAAATTAGTCTGAGGTCATTTTAACGCGATTTAAATTAGTTTAAAATTTTTGAAAATTTTAAAATTCATCGAATCAATTCGAAGAAGATGTCATCAGACGCAGAATTGTAAACATAACCTACATTTAATGTTTTGAAATTAGTATGAGGTCATTTTAACACGATTTAAATGAAATTAAAATTTTCAAAAAAATTAAAAATTCATCCAATCATTTCAACAAAGATGTCATTAGACGCGAAATTGTAAGCGCAATTTAGATATCATGTTTTAAAATAAGTCCGATGTCATTTAAACACGATTTAATTAAATTTAAAAATTTTCAAAAAAATTAAAAATCATCCAATCAATTCGACAACGATGTCATTAGACGCAGAATTCAAAGCGCAACTTAGATATCATGTTCAAAAATTTTTATGATCTCATTTAAACACGATTTAATTAAATTTAAATTTTTTTAAATTCATCCAATCAATTCGAGAAAGATGTCATTGGACGCAGAATTCAAAGCGCAACTTAGATATTATGTTTTAAAATTAGTCTGAGGTCATTTTAATGCAATTCAAATGAGTTTAAATTTTTTTAAAAATTTAAAATTCATCCAATCAATTCGAGAAAGATGTCATCACACTCAGAATTGTAAGCGTAACCTAAATATTATGTTTTGAAATTAGTCTGAGGTCATTTAAACACGATTTAATTAAATTTAAAATTTTCAAAATTTTTAAAAATCATCCAATCAATTCGAGAAAGATGTAATTAGAGGCAGAATTGTAAGCACAACTTCAATATTACATTTAAAAATTAGTCACAGGTCAATTTATTAAGATTTAATTAAATTTAAAATTTTTTAAAAATTTATAATTTATCCAATCAATTCGAAAAAGATGTCATCAGACGCAGAATTGTAAGTGCAACTTGGATATTATGTTTTAAAATTAGTCTGAGATCATTTTAACACGATTTAATTAAATTTTAAATTTTTTAAAAAATTAAATTTCATCCAATTCATTCGAGAAAAATTTCATTGGACACAAAATTGTAAGCGCAACTTAAATAATATGTTTTAAAATTAGTCTGAGGTCATTTAATTACGATTTAATTAAATTTAAAATTTTCACAAAATTTAAATTTCATCCCATCAATTGAAAAAAGATTTTATTAGACGTACAATTAAAGTGCAACTTAGATATTATGTTTTAAAATTAGTCTGAGGTCATTATAACACATTTAATATGAGTTTTAAAATTTAGCTTCCCTACTCGGAATTTCCAGACAATGATTTTTCTCGTGATGCTAGACTATCATGTCCTCTATCATTCCTGAAATTTTCAGCTTTCTATCTTTTCTCGCTTTAAAATAGATGTGTAGACAATGAAAACTTATCGAAAGTGTGTTCTATATCTTGACCCCGGTTAGCTTCCGTACTCGGAATTTCCAGACAATGATTTTCCTCGGGAGGCTAGACGATCATGTCCTCTATCATTCCTGAAAATGTCAGCTTTTTATCTTTGGACGTTTTTGAGGAGATGCGTGGACAAGACGTTTTCGTCAAAAACGTGTCCTATATTTCGACCCCAGCTAGCTTCCGTACTCGGAATTTCCGGACAATGATTTTCCTCGTAAGGGTAGACGTTCATGTTCTCTATCATTCCTGAAAATTTCAGCTTTTTATCTTTGGACGTTTTTGAGGAAATGTGTGGACAAGGAGTATTCGTAAAAACGTGTCCTATATTTTGACCCCAGCTAGCTTCCGTACTCGGAATTTCCGGACGATGATTTTCCTCGTGAGGCTAGACGTTCATGTTCTCTATCATTCCTGAAAATTTCAGCTTTCTATCTTTGGACGTTTTTAAGGAGATGCGGGGACAAGACGTTTTCGTCAAAAACGTGTCCTATATTTTGACCCCAGCAATTTTCCGTACTCGGAATTTCAGGACAATGATTTTCCTCGTGAGGCTAGACGTTCATGTTCTCTATCATTCCTGAAAATTTCAGCTTTCTATCTTTGGACGTTTTTAAGGAGATGCGTGGACAAGATGTTTTCGTTTAAAACGTGTCCTATATTTTGACCCCAGCTAGCTTCCGTACTCGGAATTTCCGGACAATGATTTTCCTCGTGAGGCTAGACGTTCATGTTCTCTATCATTCCTGAAAATTTCAGCTTTCTATCTTTGCTCGTTTTTGAGGAGATACGTGGACAAGAACTTTTTAAAAAATGACAAAATGGCGGATAAGTCCGAACCGGAAGTGATTTTTACAAAATAAAAAAAAGCGTATCAAGTTTATATAATAAAAAATCGATGCTGAAAATTTGACAAAAATCGGACCACCCATCTCCAAGAAATCTTCTGCACAAAAATTGTAAAGAAAAGAAAAGGAAAAAAAAACTAGAGCAAAGCTCGTTGCAAAGCAACGAGTGGGTCTTCCGGTAATGTCGGAAGTAAAGCTAGAAGTTCCTGTAAGAAGCAGGGTTCTTAAACTAACAAACATAAGAAACTAAGACCAAAAAAATCGAATTATTCTTGGCACGAATTAACAAAATCCGAATGATACCAAGTACGAATTAACAAACCTTATCAATTTCAAGAACGACATAGCAAATATAAATCCGAATCTGTAAGAGTACGATTTAACAATTATCGATTAATTTTAAGTACGAGTTAATTTAACTCTGAACATAAAACTATTTTCTTAACCAAGAATGTGGAATCAAAATTTCCAGAAAAATCAATTTTTAAAACTCTTTATCTCTGTATTGCATCGTCCGATTTTTAAACGGTTTTCAGTTTTGAATTATGAATAATAAGCTCTTATTTTCTGCCTTTGTGATTAATTACTAATTATCGCTTAAAAATAAGTTATTATGAAAAGAATTTGTAGCCCTTTTGGCCCCTTATTTGAGGGGCTGGCCCCTTTTTCTTGATATCAAATGAAAGGTCTTGTAAATATAAACATATTTTGTAACACAAGTATTCACGAATTGTTAACCGTTCAAGAGATATCCTAACAACTGTGTTTTAGGGGCCGACCCTTAAACTCCACTTACCAGGGCCACCAAAAAAATATTTCTAGATCCCATATCGTTAAGAACATTATTTTGAGCAACTTTTCTTCTACAAGGCTTTTCAAAATATTTCTCCTTTTCTAGATATTAATGACCAAATTTTTAGACATCTGGCCCCTTGAAACCCCTAATAACGTATCATATGTCTTAGGTATGGTACCGTATAGATAAACAGATGTACAATGCACATGTTTGGTTCTATAATTGATAACAAATTATTTTTCAGTAAAGAGTTATTATAAAAAGACTTTAGAGCCCTCTTGGCCCCTTATTTGAAGGGTCAGCCCTTATTCCTTGATATCAAATAAAAGGTCTTGTAAATATAAACACATTTTGCTCAACAAGTGTTCAGAAATTGTTGACCGTTCTAAAGATATCTGAACAATTGTGTTTTAGGGGCTGACCCTTAAAATCCTTACTGGGGCCACCAACAAAAACTATTAAGGTAGCATATTGTTAAGAACATTATTCTAAGCATTTTTTGTTCTATAATGCTTATCAAAATATTTCTCCTTTTCTAGATACTAAAGATCAAAGTTTTGAACTTCTGGCCCCTTGAAACCCCTAATTACGTAACATATGACTTAGGCATGGTACTGTATAAATAAACAGATATACAATGAACATTTTTGGTTCTATAATTGATAACAAATTATTTTTCAGTAAAGAGTTATTGCAAAAAGACTTAAGAGCCATTTTGGCCCCTTATTTGAGGGGCCAGCCCCCTTTTCTTGAAATCAAACGAAAGTCCTAGTTAATCTGAACAACTTTTGCATTACATGTCTTAACAAAATATTTACACATTATAAGCTAGGGCCGAAAATGTGCGAAAATTTCGTGAAAAAAATTGGTTCCTATTTTTGAGCTCGGGCGAGCTTCGCCGCCTTACGCATTTTTCAAAATATCAAATAAATAGGATCATCTACAGACATTCATCTACTATCCCTGAAAGTTTCACGTTTCTATCGCAAGTAGTTTTTGAGAAGTTACGTGGACAAAATGGTCCTTAAAAATTCACTAAATCCTCAAAATCTCGAACCGGAAGTGACGTCATAAGCCAGAAATTTTATAATATCAAGTATATTTGATGCTCAATGTGTCCTGTAAATTTCATGCTAATCGGTCATGTAGTTCACGAGAAATAGCGTTCGAAAAAAGCCAGAAAAAAAATAAAAAATAAAATAATAATAAGGAAAAGAAACAATAGAATAACAAGAGGGTCTTCCGTCGAAAACGGAAGACCCTAAAAAGTGAAAAAGAAACATTACAATAATAGAAGGGTCTTCCGCTGAAGACGGAAGACCCTAATAATAAAAAACATAAGAAATACAAAAGGTCTTTCACCTGAAAGGTGGAAAGACCTAATAATAAAAAACATAAGAAGTACAAAAGGTCTTTCACCTGAAAGGTGGAAAGACCTAATAATAAAAAACATAAGAAAAACAAAAGGTCTTTCACCTGAAAGGTGGAAAGACCTAATAAAAAACATAAGAAATACAATAGGTCTTTCACCTGAAAGGTTGAAAGACCTAATAATAAAAAACATAAGAAGTACAAAAGGTCTTTCACCTGAAAGGTGGAAAGACCTAATAATAAAAAACATAAGAAATACAAAAGGTCTTTCACCTGAAAGGTGGAAAGACCTAAAAACATAAGAAATACAAAAGGTCTTTCACCTGAAAGGTGGAAAGACCTAATAATTCGAAATAGAGGAGATGGATAGCCAGATAGGACACCAAACTGTCTTTGAAGTTTTACTTCACAAGAGGATCAGTGGGGTAATACCTGTATATAGTAAACACACATCAGTAAATCAAAATGTGTGAATGTCGCATTAATTTTGTAAATTGTCCGTCTGACACCTTGCTCAAGATGTTCACTAATGTCATAATAGGGGTATGTATGATATTAGGAATATTTAATGAACATGAAATATATATCAACGACAAGACATGCATGAATAAACAGAACAATTTTTAGGGTCTTCCGTCTTCAGCGGAAGACCCTTCTATTATTGTAATGTTTCTTTTTCACTTTTTTTTTTCTTTACAATTTTTGTGCAGAAGATTTCTCGAAGATGCGTGGTCCGATTTTTGTCAAATTTTCAGCATTTATCTATTATCATCTAAAGCTTATATACATTTTTTTATTTTGTAAAAATCACTTCCGGTTCGGACTTATCCGCCAGTTTGTCATTTTTAAAAAAAGTTCTTGTCCACGTATCTCCTCAAAAATGAGCAATGATAAAAAGCTGAAATTTTTAGGAATGGAAGAGGACATAACCGTCTAGCCTCACGAGGAAAATCATTGTCCGGAAATTCCGAGTACGGAAGCTAGCTGGGGTCAAAATATAGGACACGTTTTTTACGAGAACTCCTTGTCCACGCATCTCCTCAAAAACGAGCAACGATAGAAAGCTGAAATTTTCAGGAATGATAGAGGACATGAACGTCTAGCCTCGCGAGGAAAATCATTGTCTGGAATTTCCGAGTACGGAAGCTAGCCAGGGTCAATATATAGGACACGTTTTTTACGAAAACTCCTTGTCCACGCATTTCCTCAAAAACGAGCAATGACAGAAAGCTGAAATTTTTAGGAATGATAGAGGACATGAACGTCTAGCCTCACGAAGAAAATGATTGTCCGGAAATTCCGAGTACGGAAGCTAGCCAGGGTCAATATATAGGACACGTTTTTTACTAAAACTCCTTGTCCACGCATTTCCTCAAAAACGAGCAATGATAAAAAGCTGAAATTTTCAGGAATGATGGAAGACATGAACATCTAGCCTCACGAGGAAAATGATTGTCCAAAAATTACGAGTACGGAAGCTAGCCAGGGTCAATATATAGGACACGTTTTCGACGAATTTTTTTTGTCCACGCATTTCCTCAAAAATGAGTAAAGATGGAAAGCTGAAATTGTACAGATTGGTAGAAGATATACAAATCTAGCCGCACAGGGAAAATTACTGTTCGGAAATTCCGAATGCGGAAGCTAGCCGGGGTCAAGATAAAGAACAAACTTTCGATGAGTTTTCATTGTCCACACATGTATTTTAAAGCGAAAAAAGATAGAAAGCTGAAATTTTCAGGAATGATAGAGGACATGATAGACTAGCATTACGAGAAAAATCATTGTCTGGAAATTCCGAGTAGGGACACTTAATTTTAAAATTCATATTAAATGTGTAATAATGACCTCAGACTAGTTTTAAAATATAATATCTAAGTTGCACATACAATTCTGCGTCTAATAAAATCTTTTTCAAATTGATGGGATGAAATTTGAATTTTTTGAAAATTTTAAATTTGATTGAATCGTGTTAAAACTACCTGAGACTAATTTTAAAACATGATATCTAAGTTGCACTTACAATTCTGCGTCAAATGACATCTTTTCCGAATTGGACGGATGAAATTTAAATTTTTCAAAAAATTTAAACTCATTTAAATTGTGTTAAAATGACATCAGACCCATTTTAAAACATGATATCTAAGTTTCACTTGCAATTCTGCGTCTGATGACATCTTTCTCGATTTGATTGGATGAATTTTAAATTTCTCAAAAATTTTAAACTCATTTAAATCGCGTTAAAATGACCTCAGACTAATTTCAAAACATAGCATTTAGGTTACGCTTACATTTCTGCGTCTGGTGAGATCTTCCTCAAATTGATTGGATGATTTTTAATTTTTTTGGAAAATTTTAAACTCATTTAAATCGCGTTAAAATGACCTCAGACTAATTTCAAAACATTATATTTAAGTTACGCTTACAATTCTGCGTCTGATGACATCTTCCTCGAATTGATTCGATGAATTTTAAATTTTTAACTCATTTAAATCGCGTTAAAATGACCTCAAACTAATTTTCAAACCATGATATCTAAGTCGCGCTTACAATTCTGCGTCTGATGTCATCTTTCTTGAATTGATTGGATGAATTTTAAATTCTTCAAAAATTTTTAAACTCATTTAAATCGCGTTAAAATGACCTCAGCCATTGTGTGCAATTGACATAAATTCACCACAGAAAATGTATTATTGAATTCGGGATGGTTTAATTCATTCGAAAAAGTTTCATAACAGCATACATTATTTTCTTCAAGCTTTTGCGTGACGGCTATATGTCAGTCTTATTAAGTTCTGCAAGCATTAACCTGGTTTTTGATCTTTGTACCATAACGTAACTGATCCCTTGCTCGCGGCCGAGGAAATCGGTCACCTTGGTCGCGGCTGGACTACCTAGTGGTCAGCGGTTATCTCATACACAAGATTTGCGTCTCTCATATATGGGTTCACAAAGAAGTTCTATAACATATAAATGTTTATATTTTCAATCATAAGCATCGTCAGACAAAAAATTAATGGTGGGTAAGTAAATCTAAATAATTGTAAAAAAAAAAAAAAAAAAAAATGTACACAAAACACGAACACAAAAAATGATGAAATTAATCTGCTTTAGCTTCATAATTAAAAACGGTAAATATTTCAGTAAATACATGTATGACATTGTGACATGTGTCATTGAAAAGGGGGCTCTTTGTATATTTTCAAAGTTGTTAAATAGTTATTTATTGTTTAAATAAAATAAGTTATTAAACTGCAAATATCTTAAGCGAACATGGCCACGGAGCTCTGTGTACACAATTATATAATCCATATCCCGCATATGGATCCCGTGAAGATCCCGGCCAAATTGACATGCATGTGATCCGCGGAAGTCTAATAAAACTCGCTTCATGTGCTTCTGCTTTATCACACACATGTTCATTGATCCTTTGTACGTTCATAATTCAATCTTGATAATAACTACAGTATTTATTTTGTTTACATAAATTGTTTCAAGAACACACTCTTTTATCTTACACAACAGATGTAATTTTAATTTATTTAGCATTGAATTAGTTATTGTCAGATACGCAAGGCCAATTGTGTATTCAAAATATTTAATACAATACAGAATTTAATAGAAAGAAATCGGCTTACAAAAATAGTGTAGTTCTTAATCTTATCAGTTGTAAAATAGAATAAGAAAGAGGTGGTGGCGAACCAGAAAATGAACGCACTAATTTAGCATGGTGTTCAAAGTTAAATTAAATACCCTCAATTAAAGCGTTGAAAGAAAATGCAGTTCGTGTGGTAGGTGTTGCACGATAGCACAATAAATAAATGAAAACCCTCGCTGTGTGAAATTGAAAAGTCTGGTGACTATTTATAGGAATGTTCACGTAAACTTTTGAACAAGATTCAGGCTGTAAAGCGCAACGGTCATACATTACGTAACAGGCAATGCAGAGTCCGCGTAGCTCATTCGTTAGAGTAATGCAAATTGAATTCCATAGATAAATGCTTGTATTTATACTGAAATAGTTTTTTTTAATGTTACAACGTTATTCAATGTTCTAATATATGCATTTATTTAGTAATAATTTAGAGTGTAATATTAAGAATTTAATATTGAAAGCTTAATATAAAAGCCACCCTCTCCGAGTCCCACAATCGAAAAGTAATGTTACCTGCGTATCTTTGATCTTTGACCTTTAGCCTTGAATTACAACCTAGTACCTTTTTTAAACACTGTACAATTAACACACCAGACCAATTCATTCATTTTTAACAGTTGTGAATGTCTTGGCATTTGAGTTACGATTGGCGTGCTTGACTTATATGTAGAAAAAAAAATCTACTTCTCGAGCCGTTAACTCAATCCAAATGAAAATGTGTGTAATTGTACCTCGGCCACTATTCTTATTGTTTGGTAAATACGAAGCCGATCGGACATTGTGAGAGAAAGTCCTGAGATCATAGGGCACGCATCACCTGTATTGGGAATTAAATTTTTCACAGTATACACGGGATGTAAGCAGCCGTGAAATATTTCTGGTACATGTATATTTCTTGTTTTACGTTTAGTCTGTACCTGAATTATCTGAATGTTAGAACTGAGAAAATTTCTGTCATCGATTTACATGTTATATACTGATTTCGGCATTCCTACATTCATCTGAATTTATTAATCGTGCAGAAATAAAACGTTATATAAACAAAGAGAAATCATCACGGCAAACAATTTTCAACGCTGAAATACATGTGTAAAACGTTAGCGCTTCCCAGCTAATTTTATATTATAACATATTTATACCCGCACTTTCTAAAGAAAGTTCGGGTATATTGTTGTTACCCTGTTCCGTCCGTCCGTCCGTCTGTCCGTCCGTCCGTCTGTCACGTTTTACTTTCTCAAACTGCTCTTACATCTTATAAACCAGCAAACTGAACTCTTGGAGTCTGATTTGGGGTATCATGTTGTTTTGTAAAAAGGTTTCAAAAATTCTGTTAGTCCTGGGGGTCAAATAATTGGTAAAAAATGACGTTTTTTCACAAAAAACCTTCTTCCTCGAACTCCTCCTACATTTTCAAAAGTAGACAAATCATCTTTTGGAATATGTTTTAGGGTATCCTATAGATGCGCAATAAGGTTTCGGAATTTTCAATTTTGTCCTCGGGGTCATTTAATGGCTAAAAAATGATGTTTTTTTTTTACAAAAAAACTGGTTTAAAAAACGTCATTTTTTTTAAGCAGTAGCCAAATAGTCTTCTAGAATATGATTGGGGGTGTCATATTGAGGCATGATCAGGTTCCAGAATTTTTTTTTAATTAAGGGGATCAGTGGGCAACAAAAAATGACGTTTTACAACTTTTGGAGTAGCTACGTCATCTCTTGGGATATAATTGGGGCTGTCCTATGGATGTGCAATAAGGTTTTAAAAATTTAAATTTCATCCTGGTAGTCAAATAGTAGCAGAAAATTGACGTTTATCACTAAAAAAACAAACATTGATCCAAGAGCTCCTCTTATGATTTAATGGATAGACAATCATATCTTGGGATATGATAGGGACTGTTCTATAGATGTGCAGTAAGGTTTTCAAAATTTAAATTTCATCCAGGGAGTCAAAATGTAGCAGAATATTGACGTTTATCACTTTAAAAAAAACATAGATCCTAGAACTCCTTTTATGATTTAATGGATAGACACATCATATCTTGGGATATGAAAGGAACTGTTCCATAGATGTGCATTACGGTTTTGAAAAATTAAATTTAACCCTGAGGCCCATTACCTACCGGTACATACCTTTTGATGCCCTTTAAGGATCAAGAATATATATGGTTAAGGGGTGGGGATCTCAACCATTTTCGAGATATTCGTGCACTTCCTGTTCAAGGGGGGTCATGACCACCCCCGGGGCCCATGACCTACATACCGTTTGATGCCCCTTGACACAAGGAACAAGAATATATAAGGTTTAAGGGTGGGGATCTCAACTGTTTTGAAGATATTAAGGGACTTGCTGTTTGAGGGCGTCAGGACCACCCACAGGGCCCATGACCTACATAACATTTGATGCCCCTTGACATCAGAAACATGAATATATATGGTTTAGGGGTCATGATTATAACAGTTTCTGAGATATATGGTAATTTCAAATTCCTGGGGGGTGGGGATGACCCCAGGGGTCAGACCTAATAAACCCTATATATTGCCAGTAACAGCCAATATATGATTATGAAAACCCTATATTATTATCTTTGTCCGTTTTCAAGTTACCATTTACAATAGAGTCTATGATTCTTCCTACAAGGTTCAATGTTAGACCCCACACCCTTTTGACACCCCCCCCCCTCTCCTCCCCCGAAAAGTGGTTGTCTAACCCAAAATGAGAAAAATCAAACCAGGGTGCACAACTAGATTTGCAGGCCTATCATATCCTAGAGTTTTGTACAATTATGTTCAGCCATCTCTGAGAAACAAGTTCAGAGCGGGAAAGAAGAAAAAGAAGATGAAGAATATATACATGTATTAAGAACCGTACAAAAACAATAAGTCTCCAAACTTCATTCAGGAGACTTAATAATTAATAAAGATTAAATAGAGATAGGATCATCAAACATCAATAATTTAAAGATAATTGACAATTTCTGATTCTAAGGGGGTCAGGATGACCCCTTAGGGTCATGACTTACATGCCATAATGATCTGATGCGCCTGCATGACCTAAGGAGGAATAATATCTTTGGATTAAGGTGGGGATCTCAATGGTTTTTATGATATTTGATAATTTCAGGAAGAGCACTTGGGATCATGACCTACATACCATCTTAAATGCCTTGAACAAAGAAACAATAATATAATATGTACATGATATATGATTCAATTTAAGAACCCAGATATAGATCAATCATCTGTTTTGTAATACTTCCTACGTATATATACATGTACATGTATTAGTTTGTGTTTTGTTCTATACTATTCATGTTCATGACTGTAGTATGGCTTAGTCTTATTTTAAATTACATTAAAAAATTGTCAAATATATGACTTGGAACCCCCACTCCCAAACAAACTCAAATATAAACTGTTCTCTCCCCCCCCCCCCCCCCCCAGATCTCAGAAGTTAACAAAATATACAGTGTATCATATCATTTCCTATTTCATAAAGGCGGGGGGGGGATGGGGGGGGGGTTTAAAGACAACACCTGGGGGTCATTAATGTACTTTACACCAGTTGATGCATCATAATGACTTTAGAAGATATTTTGTATTTTCCTGTTTCGTGGGGTCAGAACAGTCCCATAAGGTCATGACCTACATCGTATTTGATGCATTATAATACATTAAGAAAGAAATACTCCTTCCTTCCTATTATTACTCATATAAAAAATATAAGTGTCTACACTTACTTACATATGTAATACACAAATTTAAAAAGAAATTGTTTATACAGGGTCAATATGGGGTCAACTCAACAGTGCATGCAGTCTGACAAATGAAAAAATAACTTTTGCAACTAAAATGACAGAAACTTTACAAATGCGATAGGAAAGGTAACGATGATAAGCTTATTTAAATATTAAAAGATGATGATGCTGTCAAAGGGAGATTACATTTAGAAAGTGAAAGTAGAACTTATATATTATACATGTGTATGTATGCTGGCAGGAATCCCATGCTGGCATCTTATTATATTCTTATTATATTGTGCTACTGTTACTACATGTATTATGCTTACCTAAATTGGTCAACATCATAATGATAATCCAATTAAAACACAATAATGAATTCCTTTAGCTGATCTTAACTACCGTAATCCTTTTCTGCATACGGAAAACACAGACATGTATGTATGGGTGTTGCTAAAACGCGGAACGGAAAACGGAACGGAATGGAAAATATCATCACGTTTATCGCTTTAAAAGGGTATAGACTGGCCAGAAACGATTTAGTTTGTATCTTTTATTTATATCTAATGAATGATTATCAACATGTTGCTATCTTATTAATATTCATATGAATGTCTATCAATTATAGCATTGTATTCATTCGGCTTTAGTTGAGTACGAAACGGAAAAATCAAATGTATACGAATTGTGAAACATTAACATGATTAAACGAGCAAATTAGCTATAACTTTTTACTTATTTCTCTTATATGGTATTGCTGGCATATCAGCGTAACGTACGCAGTTAGTGAGAGCGTTTTATGCGTGTTTTGAGTATTTTTATATTATTTTCAAATATGATGTACATGTATATACTTACATCAAAATTGAATTTTCGGTGTTCTAGACGATCTTTTATCATACAGACGATACAGTATCATTGAGATGGAAGAAAAAAACTGTAGGACTGACGACATTAAAAAATTAAAATACAGTAAACATTAAAATACCCGGTAATTTGTGAAACTAGTCATTTGTGAAACTAGTATTTTTAGCAATTGAATGCAATTTTGTTTACGTTTGCATTACAAAGCATGCAGTTGTTTATTCCAGCAGCTATATACATATGATCCGAATAGAGAGCTCTAGACGTTGCCTGGTTTGATTTTCCGATTATTTATTGGGACTATAGTCTGTCGATCCCAAAATGTTCATGCAGCACATTTGGACGATTTATAATGGAAAATGTTGACATCTTTTCTCCATTTGGAAGTCACTCAGAAGACCTTGCACAATTTTTCAACACTATCATCCGGGTCTGTTAAAATGCAAAACCCCGTAGACTTCTTTATTTTTTGCCGTGTATTTATACCAGCTAATAAGCTAGAGAGGACGTTTTAAAGAAAGAATAATGAGAATGTTTAATGCTTCTAAAAGAGAATCGCTTGAACCCTGAGGTATATATAAATATACAGCAAAAAGTGAATCGAGGATATTTTGGGACAGAATATAGTGGTCAATGCATGTACTGTTAATTTTGAGGAAATAAATATTCTTGAATAAATAATCTAATATTGCTAATCTTTCAAAAAAAATTAAAAAGGTACATAAAGTATATCGTTTTAGCATACTTAACAAATCTATGAGGTAAATAACATTAGATAAGATTTTCCGTTTTCCTTCCGTTCCGTTTCGCGTTTTAGCAACACCCATGTATGTATACACGTGAACCCATCTAATCGAAGAGCTGGGTAAAACTAGTACCCGCTAATGAGACATGCAAACCTGTGTTGTGTACGTAACTTCAGACAAAGATCAGTCATTTGTAACATGCATGTATTTTTATGACCTATTCTTCAAATCCACTTGCACTATTTTATTAGGTAAAGCTTTAAGGTGGTGCAGGACACCTGCATATTGTGATGTACATGTATACTTCCTATTGAGATAAACAATAAAGTATGTTGAATATTGATTAAATATTTACCCCCCAAATAATGTTATCTAACATTGAAGCGCAATGGGTTAGAGCGTTTACATGTCTGTAAGAGCATTGGGGTCCAAGGTGTATTTTTGGTAATTTACGAATTTTCATGGGGAGGGGGGGGTCTGGACCCCTCACTCCCACCCCTTCTCTAAATCTGTGCACACGATGATGTTCATGTAGGCACACAGAAGCAAATCTAAAACCGGCAACCGCCACGGGGAGGGGGCATAATTTAATTTTTAATTTTGTTTTAAATAATTATATAGACCATTATACTTCCTATGACATAAAATGTTTTAAAAGATTATTGATTAACTGAAAATTCACTGCAAACAGTTCTACCCCAAATTGCACATAAAGTGCTGCTCATGTCACGATGTGTATTATCATATGGGCAGGGATCTCATCCTTCAGTTATGAAAATTATAATTTTTAAATGTATTACCGGAGTTTGCATGTAGCCTTTATTTTTAATTAAACTGGTACAAAACAGTGTTGTTTAGGGGCAAACACATGGTGCGGGTATTACTGTCTAATGACAGCATCTAGTTAAATCTTGTTTAAATAACCCCAACTTCATTTTAAAATATGATATCCAAGTTGAACTTGTAATTCTGCGTCTGATGACATCTTTTTCGAATTGATTGGATGAAATTTGATTTTTTTTTTAAATATTAAAACTCATTTTGATCATTTTAAGATTACCTTAGAACGATCTAAGAACATAATATTGTTAATGGGGATCGTATCAATGCCGTTATAATATTACTTCGTCAGGTTTTTGTGAAATGTGAGTGTAAAAAGCTTACTTTTTAACATGCACCTGTTTTTATTTAGAAAAGTCATTGTGTGTACAACTGACATAAATTCACCACAGAAAGTTTATCATTGTCTTCGAGATTTTTTAATGCATTTGGAAAAGTTTCATAACAGTATGCATGCTTTTCTTAAAGTTTTTACGCATGGACGATAAGACATTTCTGTTAAGTTCTGCAAGCATTAACTGCGTTTCTGAGCTCTGTGTATTTGCCATTACCTAAGCGATCCCTCGCTCGCGGCCGAGGAAATCGATTCCCACGGTCGGTGCTGGACAGGGTTATCTGATACACATTATTCGTGTAAACTTTGATAATTATAAATGTTTATATTCCCAATCTTAAGCATCGACAAAAGATTAATGGTGGATTAGTAACTCTAATTAGTTATAAAAGGAATTTAAAATAATGTTTGAGATCAACACAGAAATTGATTAAATTTTTAAATGATGAACATGTCACGGTTTGAAATTCAATCATTCGGACTATTTTAATTATTGTGTAACTTTATTTTTTTTCTGATTTTGTGTTTTTTGATACAAAAACTTTTGCCATATTTCGACATTTGTTTTAAAAACGTTCTAAATTTCGCGCAGCCTTTATCCCCCCTGAGGCACAGTCAAAGATGGACAGTTAATCTTTTAAATGACATCTGCGCTTATTGAAATTCTGTTATTAATCCTGTTGGTATATCTGATGAAATGTCATGATTTATACTTACTTGTTGTTTGATAAATGATTTCATTACATTTCTGCATAATATGTTTTTTAAACCTTTATTGTGTTATTCAATAATTGCTTTATATATAATTTCTAATTGTAAATTATGGTCAGTTGGAATCAGACTTTCGGTGCTGATGCATACCAAACTCATGCAAAGATTATAAGAAATCTGAAAGCTAAAGTGCGTGTTGGCTTGTTGGAAGTTTTTTGAGGCTGGTTCCAACAACAATGGAATAATTTCAGGCTTGGCCCAGTATTAGTCATGTACGGAAGAGAGTGCTCCGTAATATTTGGTTGGAGATTCCTAGTCAGATCCTGAACGACTACAACATTTTAAATAGCGAGTTTCCATAGATTCAGAATTTACAGATGAAGAAGACGATTGAATGTAGATTCTTTTCAACCGAAGTGAAGACGAAGGAAGCTCAGCTTCACTTCATGTAAGCGTCCAGTGTGCGGAAGGTGCGAAAACGTGCATCCGAACGTTTTGTTGGAAAATAAATCATACGCGAATCTAGAGCGGGGTCAAGGGGGGGGGGGGGGGGGGGGTCGACTCTCCCCCCTCCCCCGTGGAAAATGAAAATTTATTAAATTTACATAGTAACATTTTCGCAATTATGCCTCGAACCCATTCCCCTGGTAAACACATATATTCTTCGGAACACACCCCCCCCCCCCGGAAAAATGTTCTGGATCCGCGCATGTATATAAGTTATTACGCAATGGTTTTTACTGTAGGACTTCCAGGACCGCAAGAGAATATAATTATGTAAGGTAGTATATGTTACATGTAAATATTAATGTAGATTAAAGTATATTATAATCAGAAGGATTGACGCTGAAATACATGTGTTAAACATAAGCGCTTCCAAGCTAATTTTAGAGTTACCTTTCGTTGATCTTCAACAAATATCGTCACAGACTGCGGATAAATTTTCAGTGAAATTTGAGCATGAATTTATTAGATAGAAATATCGAAGCGTAGAAATTTCGTTTCTCTGAATGATAGCGTGATGCCGCTGGAGATGGAGTACATTCTTCAATATGGTTCCTTTCGTTTTAAATTTGGCAAACACTTAGATTCAAGTGTGATGAACAATCCCATGACTTTTCGCCTAGTTCTACAGAGTTTTACTGGAGCTACAATTTTTATTCGGAGGCGTAGTCTAAAACGCGGTCTGGAGTAAAATCGCAGACAAGGTTTCAAACTTTTGAAAAATTCTGACAAACGGTTATAACACTTTGTTAGGTATTATTTTAAATAGAAAAATACAATTTCCAGTCCAAATATCGAAGGTCATTTTCATATTAGAAATCAATTCTTGTTATATTTATTTTTTTAGGTGAGTTTGTAAAATTAAGATTATGTCGGATATTAAATATTGTATAATTTAAGTCACTCCTCTTCTCTTTCTCTCTATACTAACCACTGAAATCAAAATAAGTATGTTGTTAAAAAAAATGACCTTTTAACATTTCTCTATTTATATATACATATTGTATCTTCTATTGCACGGCTTATTGTCATAATCCAGTTACATCTCTACATCTCTCTCTCTCTCTCTCTCTCTCTCTTTCTCTCTCTCTCTCTCTCTCTCTCTCTCTCTCTCTCTCTCTCTCTCTCTCTCTCTCTCTCTCTCGTTAGTTTTGAGTTTATGACATTTATACCATTTAATTACTAAACAAATACGAGAAGAAAATAAACCCCGAAATTTAAGATATATCTGGAACTTAGTATCTAGGAGTCCCCTGTCCCCAACCTCTTTTTGTTTGCAGCAAACATTTTTTTCTTCTAAAATTTACATATTATGAAGAAAATGCCCCCTTACCTTTTTGGGAGAATTTTAAAAACTGAAATTAACAGTGAAATTGACTACGCGCAACCTCCCCCTTATATATTTAGACTTTTATTATTGGCGGGAGGTTGGCAGATTTTCTTTTCTGTAAGATTTTTTAGATGAGTCTGCTCCGCCCTACCGCATTCAAAAACGACGCTTCATGCCTGTCAATTAAGAAAAAAAGACCTAGCTAATGACAACCTTCCTTGATTTTTGATTTTTTTTTAAATTCATTGCAGGAGCTAGATTGTCATAGACGTTTGTAAATAAATGATAATATATAATATAGAGTGTTATCGATGTATTGTCACTTAAGTTCATAACATTAAGTATTCAAAGTACACTGTACATTATTATTATAATTCTTGCTATCAAACAAGCAAACAATGGGTGGATGTCTAGTCAGTGGAAGAAATGTTTATGTAAGTTACACGTTATATCAATTTTAGATTGTGCTTGTTACTCAGAAATCTAGTTTAAAAAGTCAAGTTATAATATAATTTATATAACTAGTAATTATTGTATATTGTTTGCATTTAAATTAATTAAAAACTGCTATCTTATTGAAAAAATATGTGTTGAGAATTCTCCCGAATGGAGGTCATAAACAAAATTCGATATTACAAGGGCATACCCTTATTTGAATAAAAAAAATTAAATGATAATTAAATTCTTCTTTTCTGGTAGATTCTGAAAAGTGCTGCTGCTTTGTATAAAGTTTTTCTTTTATTAGAATAAATATCAAAGAAATGAGCTCCGGTTGGAATTTATATTCTCGTCGGCGCGACCATAAAGTAAACCTTAACCTTGCTGCGGACACGTGATGTTTGACAGTTTTTGATTCGTTTGTTGAAGCCTTGTAAAATTGATGTGTATAAGAATTCCTCGATATATCTAAGCACAAAACATATTGTGTTATTCGCTATATCGCTATGGTGTGTTTTTATATTGGTGATTTTTTTTCTTAGATTGGCTTGTGAAATGAAACATAGCTATAGATCGGCTATGTGAGTTCATAATGTTAAACATGATTAAACTGAGATCAGTCTAACAATGATCGGTTGGCGTCACGGACATCGCATTTGTATGCCTTTCTAATGCCTTATTTGTAGTGAAGGTTGGCATACATGTTGAACTAAAAACAGACCAGATTTTGCATTCTGTAACAATAAGGAAATTTTTATAAGAACACGGAGAGTTTCAGTACTTTGATTACTTTTCACAAGATAGCGTTTTAAAAGGGTGTATAAGCAAGAGAGCCATGCTGTGAGAGGGCCGATGCAGTGACAGAGCAGATCATAGGACATAAAGTTCAGTGGGTCTTTCCCATTTAGTATTGTAGTTGGATCTTTTAGACGTGACTGAATAAATCTTTTCTGGTTTTGCACAGTTTTTAAAAAATTCTTGAACAGTTGTAATACCATACCGATAAGGCCGGTGTAATGAAGAATAATGACCCCCGTAGAAAAATGACCGGGGGTCATTTTTCTACTTAAAATAATGACCCCCCTAGCTGTAGAAAAATTGGATTTTTCTGCAGAAAAAAGACCCCGGGGTCATTTTTCTGCATGTAAGACATGAAGAGAAATGACCCCCGTAGAAAAATGACCCCTGCCGTAAACAAGACTAAATATGTTTTACTACGTTTACACCCCCAACTTTTTTGTGCAAAGTTAGACCTAACCTTAGACACATAGCATCATAGGAGGTTCAGCCCCCCCCCCCCCCCCCCCCCACTTTTTCTCGCTGCAAAGATAATAGTTCCTCAATTTACCTTGAAAAGATTGAAATATTGAAAAGTTGGAGTCTTACATGTAGCCCCCCCCCCCCCTCCTATTAGGAATTTTATGATTTGGGGGTGGGGGTGGGGGTATTTTTGGTAGGTAAGAATTTTTTTTGGAACTATAGGTATAACCCCCCTCCCCTCCCCCCCCCCCCCCCCCACGGATTAGGATTTCAATGAATTTGGGAATAGTTGTTTTTTTTTGGCTTGTCAGATTTCTGAGGATAAGTCTAGCCCCCCCCCCCCCCCCCCCCCACACACACACACACACTTTTAATTTGCTTCCGACGCCACTGCTTTTATATAAGAAATCACTGTATATACGAGGGTCAATCAAAAAATAAAGACAATGTGGCTGTCTATCATATATTTTTCATTAAAGTCAACACTATCAGATTGATCTGTGCACCAACACTTATGTTATTGATGTGCGAAGTTTTAGTCCATTTGATGAAACGGTATTTTTATTACCCCTTTTTAAAAACAATATGTTTTGTCACCACGGCGCACGGTAACGTTCAAAACATGACGTCAATATTAAACACACACAGTTTATAGATAAACCCCTTCTTTATATCACGCTTAGTCTCTTGTGCCTCTCTTCTTACAATTTAAAATTGCACTGAACCACTTAACATCTTATTTGCACACATTTGTTCGAGAATCATAAGTAAGTTCTTCAAAGTTTTCATTTTCTAACAGTCTATCTCTTGGTTTACTGTAACGATAACCCTGAACGTCGGTTAACGCTACTTTTTTTTTTAACAAATATTTACAGATATTCTACTCTCTTTCGGACTGTTTTATATTCAAAATACAATTACCAGGACTCCCACAAAATTTTTTACAGTTAAACACAAACTTGTAAATAATTGTTGACTTATTTTTTGCACCATTGAGCATTTTCACAGCTTGTGTCGGCTTTTTCCTGGGTTAAATCCATTTTGTTTGTACCTCTCGTTGCGCCGTGACGTCCGGCGACGTCGATGTTTTTAGTCAATTCTAAAGAGGGCTATCTGTCATTAGTTACTAATATCTGTTCGACAAAACAATATATCCCGTCTTTTTTTGGAACATAGAATACCTAGACAACACTTAATTTAAGGTTTCAATATTATTTGATTTTAAGCCCAATTTATAGAGATATTACTTTCAACATTATATGGTTTATTGTTGACATAACACAAATTTTGACCGTGCGCCGTGACCTCATTTTTGCAGGATAAGATTCTAAATAATTCTTAGAAATAAAGGAATTTATTAACTTTTTTTCTTGCAAATTGTTTGAAACTGTTGTTAAATTATATCTACCAAAATTAGTAATGATATGACGTTAAGTAACATAGCTATGACAAAAGTCTTCGTATTTTTTGATTGACTCTCGTAGTTCTTCATATCAAAGACAAACATTCACACAAAATGATTCGTCGACATAAAGCAGAAAAATTCTAGCGTAGAAATCATCGGTACTTGTTACTCTAACATGAATAATACTTAACAACTTAATTATATTTTGTTGCGACTACACGAGTGCGATCAGAAATACTTGCAGATGTTGCATAACTTTTCCGTAATTGAAAAAAAGAAAAATACCTTTAAATACACTATAAATAATAAACCTTTTTTCTTAGAAGATCGTGAGGTAATTAACGAATAATTATCAGGAAATGGTTTATATACTTATCGAAAGTTTTGAGCTTCGCATGAGCTCTCGCATACGTTGCACGAACCCTCGCTTACGTTGCACAAGCTATCGCATTCGTTGCATACGTTTTACTGGTCGCATCAAGTCTCCTCTGAATAGTGGACATGCACACTATTCAGACGCGACCAACGGCGATCAAAACCATTGCAGTGCAACGCACGAACATTAGTACGAGCGTTTTACAACGTTTTGTGTACTCGCAAGAGTGATACACGATTTATAAAGATCGTAAGATAAATCGCTGATGTTTATGCGTCTGTTTTGCGACCGTGAGACTGTTGCTCAACGTGTCTCATGTAATCTTGCAACGTTTTACTATCATTGCACGACTTATCAGCCTCAATATGCCATGCTTTGCTACTAGTATATATACCTTGCATATAAGTATCTCTGTTTCAGAACAAAATTTACAATATACATTTATTGCATGATGGTGGGGGAAATACATGTATGAAGATTTATTCCCTCAAGAAAAATCATATTTTCCCGAGGGCTTCGCCCGAGAGAAATTTGTTTTTTGGGGAATAAATATTTGAGCATATTCCCTGAACATTAATGCAATAAACGTTTTATTATACCAAGCAACATATAATTACACAAAATATGTTGATTTCTAATAATGTTTTACTTTTCACAGTTGCAACATTAACGTCGTGATTGTTTGATTTCCCATGTACATGTCTCACTTTTCTTTCATAAATCATAGATAGTTAAGTTGGTTCTGAGATATAAAGAAAATTATAATGATTAAATATTGTTGATTCAATCATATTTGTCTACATCGTATGCTCATATCGGCTTTTTCATTCCCATGACATCGCCCTGTCATTTGACTTTCTAAACCAATCAGATATAATAGAATAATCATATTGAGGTATACTATTAAATGCTGCTGCAAATCTGTATCTTCTTGGGCGGCATCTTTTTTCGCTTTCAACTATATCTACTGAATATGGGCGGTGTATACACCCCCTCTGACTCGCACGATCATTCGTACCATGGAACGCATAATCGCACGCTGAGATCGTGCAAAATTCGTACGAATAATTTTTTCATATACGATTATTTCGGCAACAATTAACGATTCATATCTATTTTTTTTTGGTCGCACGAATATTTGGTCGCTACTGCTCGTGCGCCAATTGTGAAAGGGGCTATATATGCAGACGACACTGTACTGTTAGCTGAATCTCCCGAGGAATTGCAAAGAGAGATAGATTGCTTTCATACTTATTGCATAAAATGGAACCTGAAAATGAACATCGATAAATCTAAAATAATAATATTTAGCAAAGGTAGGCAGAAAGAAAACGTGCAGATAAAATATAACGATAAATTTATTGAAGTTGTTACTGATTTTAACTTATTGGGAATAGTATTTAGCAGAACAGGATCTTTTAAAATTGCAATACAGAAATTAGCCGAAAAAGCTACAAAAGCATTATATGAAGTGTTAAAAAAGGGGAGATTTCATAATCTATCAGTACAGTGTCAACTAGATTTATTTGACAAAATTGTCCAACCTATACTGTTATATGGATGTGAAGTCTGGGGCTTTTCAAATATTGCAATTATAGAAAGAATTCATCTCAAATTTTGTAAACTTCTACTCCATTTAAAACAATCAACTCCAGATTTCATGATACATGGTGAACTTGGTCGATACCCACTTGAAATTCAAATCAAAACACGCATTATTTTATTGGTCAAGAATACTTACCGGAAAAGATACAAAAATTTCAAAGTTAATATATGATCTAGGAATTTGTATGAATCACGAAATTGGGGGGGGGGGGGGAATCCCTTGGTATGAAAATATCAAACATATTCTAAATAACTGCGGTTTATCTAATATAAGGATTAATCAAACTATACATAACTCACAATGGCTAAAGGCAAAAATAAAACTCACGTTGGTAGACCAATTCAAACAAAATTGGCTCTATTCTACAATCATCCCCAAAAGCTCTAAATTATAGAATTTATAAGGAAGAGTTAAAAATTGAACATTATTTTGATACATTATCAAAAAAAGATGCAATTACTTTTTGTAGATTTCGAACATGTAATCACCATCTAACCATTGAAAGTATGGAAGGTAATCGTGTTCAAAAATCCAGACATGTAAACTTGTAAATCCGAATATGCAATCGTGTTGATGTGTGCGCCTGAGCATGAATATGTGTAATTCTGATCGTGTAACCTATAAAACTCGGGCATAAACACGTGTAAGATTTGACTCAGTTCCTTCGCATGATGCACATTTTGCAACTTTATTGTTTACATTAGTTAATTAAACCTTCAACTTTGCACACTTTCAATCCGTAGTTTCAGCATTTGTTACTTCAGGCTCGGCAAAAGCAAATCTGACATGATACAAATTGACAAATGTAAAGTCTACAAGTTTGTCGAATTTTGACATGACCTTATATGGAAACAGTGACGTCACTGATAGAAAAAGGCTAGCTGCAGGTAAAGGCATGCCGTAATCGCCGGAATAGGGACGGAATAAATAAAAAAAATATTAGGTAAGCCTATAATCATATTATCTCTGGATAACAACATTTCATAGAGTATTATTTTTCGGAAAATTAAATTATGAGATTGGTGTACATTTCATCAAGAGAATGTATAAAAGATGCGAATAAAGAATTCGATCGGCTTCAGATATCCTCTTAGAACTGAAAAAATTACATTTAATGACTTTGTTTGAATACACGTGTATAAAGATATATACGCATTTTTATTCATAGGCGTCTGAACCGGGAGGGGGGGGGGCTAACTTTTTTGCCAAGTTAGACCTAACCATTAGGAACATAGCAACAGGGAGGATTCAACCCCCCCCCCCCCTACTTTTTCCTCGCAACAAACAAAATTGTTCCTTAATAGTCCTTAAAGAGAATGAAATATTAATAATGATATTGAAAATTAGAGTCATAGTAGGTATACTACCACCACCCCCCCCCACCACCACCACCACCACTACAGATTAGGAATTTCATGATTTCGGGGGGGGGGGATTGGGCAGGTAAGATTGGAAGTATTGGTATACCCTCTCCCACAGACTAGGATTTTCATGATTATGGGAATTCTTGTCAATAATTTTCATGATTAGTTTAGCCCCCCCCCCCCCCCTTTCAATTTGCTTCCGACGTCACTGGTATTAGAGTACATGCAACAGATTGTTAAAGTATAGGCCTTGGCTGAATAAAGAAAATATCTCCAAATGCATCCTTATCGCTACCACAAAGTTGTGACAAGACCCCCCCCCCCCCCCCTAACGCGAAAAATTACACGGGGTCCGTCAGCTGATTTGCAAAGTTATCGATAAGAAAAACAAACTATTTAAAGACATTGGTTTTGAGATTGTGATTACCCGGTAATATGTGACATAAGAAGCGACACCCTCTTTAAAAAATGAATAAAAATTCCAAAGATAAGGTTAACTGTCGTGAAATTAAAATTATCTTAAGAAATGTTTCTTTGCATTGTCGGCAATATATAGGGAAAAAAGCCTATCATGCAGGTAAAAATTAACAGTTTTTAAAAATTATTTTATGCAATTATTACGGGATTGAGTATGACGTCCTGAATGTCGGTTCAATACAGACTCACGTTGTGAAGTTGGCTGATAAAATTTTTCTCGAGAGCTAATATAATACAGCTTTACAGCCACTTGTGAACTAGCTGTAGGTCTGTAGCTCCCTGTCTAAAAATACAGATGGACGATCTTTGAGCTACAGTGCCTCCCATAGTAAAACTTCAATTTACGGCGCACGAAAAAATATGCACTAGTTTTTTGCGTGGACCCTGAGGTCCACGCAGAAAATATATAAGCGAGGTTAAACCGGATGCTATGGGGGAAAATTCAGCCTGCGCATGAGCTAGTCTGGTTCCTGTGCGTAATGGGTAGCTCAAGGAACCAGGCTAGCACACGTTTATCTGAATCGGGATCGGGATTCCGTACCATATGCACACATAAGTTCAAAGGCGCTGTAATTGTAAAGTTGTCGGTAAACAGTACAGAAACAAAGTATTCCTTTTAAAGAAATGATTGGCATGTGATATAAACTATCAGTATTATGAAATAAGTTAATGTTATGCCGAAACTACAACATGCACCAAATAGCATAATTGGCAGTGTTTTGTTGTTTTCCGAATATACAGTCATGTAACTTTGTAGTAGGCGAGGCTAGATAACTTCTCGATTAAATTTTTTAAGCATTTAAGTATGATTGCATAATTTTGTCACTGTATAAAAATGTAAATCTAAAAAAAAAATGCATCAAAATATGAAACTTTTAATTTACACAAAGCTGTCACTGCATAGTTATATAACAAAGTAGTGCGAATCGTAATGTGTGCGCAAATAGTAGAATTCACCGAATGCATGATACTATACATGCAAACTTCATTCATAGATAGATCATAATTATTTTAGAAGTATGAACCCTTTAAATTCTGAGATAAAATGTCAGGGCTATACATACATGTATACGTAATACAACGTACAAATTTAGTGGTTAAAAGCACTAGAGGCGGTGGAATTTCGTTGGAAACACATGCAAAATAGTCCACGTATTGTGGTCCTTTTTTAAAGGACAGCAACTTGTTTTATTATTATTGAAGATTGTGTTATTATTTATCTTTCACTTACAAACAACAAAAAGTAAAAATACATGTAAAGTAACATAAATTTTTCCGCAAAAAATTACCAAATCCTTGCAGGTCGTTTATTCCAAGTAATTCAGAAAAATAACAAGAGTAAAAATGGGGTACTCTATATGCAATGTTTTTGCCCAAAAATGACTAAGTTTAACAGCTGATATTTTTATAAATTATCAGAAATCATAAACCTAGCAATTTGCATACTTCTGATATATATGTATAAATGATCTGCAAAAGAACAACTATCTTGAAAACTGTTCGAGGAGTTATCGGTACAATAAGGGTACCTTTTTGACAGCCACGTCCGTCTGCAATTTTTACTTTTTCAATAATCGGAAACCCGGTTAAAAATTCACTCTCAAAATTCTTAGAATTCAGAAGCAATGGAGTTACATTTGACCTCACGGCGGTCTTCGAACCCCATGCCGCTCAAAATATATTTACCCCCTTAGGAAATTTCTTAATCCGTCTCATTTCTAGAAAAGAGTACGCATATACTTATATTCCAGTTTAAATTACATGTTAAATTGTTTTTAGAGATATAAGATATTAGGTATTTCATTTTATAATACCATGAGAAATATACTACGGAAATTAGCGCATTCGTCACATCGGCAACGATTTTTTTCTACATGAACTTCTTCCTGTTTGGTCCAGTTTCAATCATACCTCAATTTTTTTTCTAAAAATAATACCGGTGTTTTCGATAGAAAAGGTGTCGTTCATTAAAAGCTTATTGCAACAGTTTAGCTGAATATTATGTTTATTTTTCGTTCATTCCGGTCCGGCGGTTACGGCATGCCTTTTCCCGCAGCAAGGCAGTTGCCATATAAGGTCATGTCAAAATTTGACAAACTTGTAGACTTTACATTTGTCAATTTGTATCATGTCAGATTTGCTATTGCCGAGCCTGAAGTTACAAACGCAGAAACTACTGATTGAAATTGTGCAAAGTTGAAGGTTTAATTAACTTATGTAAACAATAAGGTTGCAAAATGTGCATCATGCGAAGGAACTGAGTCAAATCTTACACGTGTTTATGCCCGAGTTTTATAGGTTACACGATCAGAATTACACATATTCATGCTCAGGCTCACACATCAACACGATTGCATATTCGGATTTACAAGTTTACATGTCTGGATTTTTGAACACGATTACCCTCCATATGAAAGTGGACGTTGGGCAAATATTCCCAGACATGAAAGATTCTGTGCTCATTGCAATAAGTGCGAAATAGGAGATGGATTTCACTACATACTTAGATGTAACTCGTTGCAGCAAGAACGCATTCAATGCTTATCAAATATAAATATAAAAATAAAAAATGCTACAGTATTAGTTTTAAATTTATAATGGCAAGTACAAAACACTGTTTTTTGAGGAAATTATGTGCTTTTATTAGAAAAATAAATAAAAAATGCTCCCCAGGTTAGAACCCCCATACTTCACATTAAAATTTTGTATTAACGAGTCAGAGTTGTATATGGGTTTTTTTCTCTCTCTCTCTCCCGCTTACCCATGCATTGTTAATTATTAAGAAATACCACATATTGTATTATTATAATCTCTGTGTACCATTGTGCAAAGGTGTTGAGATTGAAATAAATGAATGAAATGATACCCTAAACAGAGTTCTTCATATTTCGATTTAAAAAGCATCAACACACCAATATTTCATTTGATTGGTCGAACAAAATAATTTTTGAAATATGGTTTCACAAAACAGAGACCAATTTTGCCTTGATGTGTTATCTATTTATCAATATAAATACCTGCCAAAAATGGTCTGGTCAAGTTTTTAATTTTTTTTTTTATAAAAAAATATTAAAGAATATTAAAATCGTTATACTTGTACTAGTATATCTTTCAAATCTTTGGACAAAATCTTAAGAATAACAATTAGTCACATAAAACAATGATATTTCACAAAGAAATTGAATTGAAAATGCAGAATATTAGAATTTTGCAAATTATCAAAATTGAAATAATCCCAGTATTTAAAATAATCCCGATTAAAACTATTACAATTATAATTTAACAAAAAAAACTAAAGTGTAGTCTAAAAAAAACATTTTAGGATCAATCGTTGAACAAGCCATTTTACATCTGGACAACCTAGATATGATTTTATTCGAAATATGCTTCATTACAATCGGAATCAGTTTGAATTAAAAAAAATTCCTATTTGAAAAATTCAATGGACCTTTGACTAATTTACATCTAGATCAATAAATAATTTTTTTGCATAATAGTATTGTTTCGCAAACCATCAACGTTTAAGGTGGTATGGGACACCTCCATGTTTTGACGTTTTGTTTATCAAAAAAAAAACCAATAAAATGAAGTGAAATTACATAAGTAATGTCTTTCACAAAATTGTCCCCTAATAGCGTAGCGCAGTTAGTTAAATCTGTAAGTCATGAGTTCGAATCGGCTGGGGTTTTTTTGTGGGTTTTTTTGGGGTTTTTTTTCCCCTTTTTTTAACTCTCCAAATTTCTTCCAAAGCTAATTTTTGGTTAAATATTGTCTAAAACGACAATTATAAACCGGTTGAGTATTCTAATTACAATGTACGACAGATGTCCCATACCACCTTAAATACATCAATTACCGAAAAATTATTGGTTTTTTTCAATTTTGGAAAAGTTCTACTCCATACACATTTAAGGGGGTTACATCAATAATCACTTATTTAAAAATGCTTTCTGTATAGTTCTCGCTCTCTCTCTCTCTCTCTCTCTCTCTCTCTCTCTCTCTCTCTCTCTCTCTCTCTCTCTCTCTCTCTCTCTCGTCAAAGTTGGCTGTGTTTTTACCAAAGAAGAAACCTCCCTCTATCATTCTGTTCGGCAATGATGGAAGAATGAAGATCAAACAAACTTCATGATATTGAAGTTTGCGCGCGAGGTCCTCTCTCTCTCTCTCTCTCTCTCTCTCTCTCTCTCTCTCTCTCTCTCTCTCTCTCTCTCTCTCTCTCTACATGTTTGTACTGAACATACATTTAACAGATTAAAATTGATTATTGGTTTGTTCTTTAAGAGAGCTCGATTATCTTGGCAATTTTTTTATTCTATCGGTATCCTGTGTAAGAAGAGATCCAAGTGGCAAAAAGGAAAATACTAAAATTTAATTTAAACGATAAAAAATGCTGATTTTTTCTTTACTGAATAATAGTTTATAGCTTATGGAATTATGTCTTAAAATTGTTGGTAGATCTGATGGTTAGATTGGTTATCCATCCTTCCTCCTATGTCAAAATATACCTATACAGTAATAGATAGATAGATAGATAGATAGATAGATAGATAGATAGATAGATAGATAGATAGATAGATAGATAGATAGATAGATAGATAGATAGATAGATAGATAGATAGATAGATCATTCGAGTGATAATCCCAAACAGTAGTTAAGTAGTAAGAGAAATTAATAAAGTATAATATATGACAAATATATAATATACTCTTTCATCGCCAATAAACAGAATTTAGTTTTTTAATGAAGTAATTTTAATATGTTTTACTTGTAATAATGAGACGCATGTAACCCGTTGTGATGAGAACTATACCTCGGTACAGTATGTCAGTATCTTGTTATAACGAAGGATTTTAATCTCTAAAATATACTTAATCATACACTTAATATATTTGAATATAAATTCAAATCTCGGGTCACTCTCTGTTACAGCAAAAAAAAATTACAATATTGTTGAGACTATTTCACACATAACAAGAAACGATGATACAGGAAAACTTAAATTTATAAGGGGGTCATTATTCTACAGGGGTCACTTTACTTCAGGTAGAGTGTGCTCATTTTTATGAAATGACACTTATTCTTCAGGCAAAGGGGTCATTTTTCTACGTAGAATAATGACCGGGGGGTCATTATTCTACGAAGAAAAATGACCGGGGGGTCATTATTTTACGTAGAAAAATGACCCCCGGTCATTTTTCTACGGGGGTCATTATTCTTCATTACACCGGAGCCATAACTGTAAGAGCTGCGCTGTAATAACCGCGCGTGTCTGTAAGAGGCAGGCGACCGTTTCACTAACAATTCGTAGATCGTAAACGTGCGAGTACACTTACGATTTCCGGACGTGCACGTATCCGAGCGTTTCACTAAACCTATCGTAAACGTAGCACTTACGATTTGCGAGTTACGTCCAACGTTGCGGAACTCTTCTGTCAACGGAGGTATTTTCTACACCAAGCAGTCTTTGACAGACGACACGATCCGCGAAATGGAGGACAATTTTCGAAAAGCGAACTGGACAGAGGAGTCCATCAGTATACTGGTGGATCTTGTTACAGATCCCGAGCGATGGGCTGTTATTCGAGGGAAATTCAGCCCATCGCTCACCGTCCAAAAGAAACAGCGGGTCTGGGAGGAAATTGCTGAGCGGTACTTTTAAAAAAAAATATACAATATAGTCATACCAGACGTAGTACCGAAATTATAATTGTGAAAATATATTTCTGCATGTATGTAAAATAATGTAGGCTATCTAGATTAGTATGCCTCTCAAATTTTTCATTTTATGAATTTTTTTCTCTGTAAATGTAAATAGCCTATCTGACAATTACTTTTTTTCCATTGATATACAGCTCAGTTAAAATTTTAAATAAAATTGACTAAACGTTATTATAATTGCTTAGTGACAAAATAGTGAATGAGGATATCATCGAAATCATGGGCACTGTGTATTAATCTTAATATTGTAATGTTTTGAATGTATGCATTATACATATGAACAGTGTATTTGTTACACATGCATGTATTCATTGAAGTTCCTTTATACAACTGTTATTAAGATAGTAGATTTTCCAAAAATTATTTGGGTACATGCATGTATGTATGTTGGCCTATAATGCATTTTCTGAATTTTCAGAGTGAATGCTACATGTAGTTCTGCATGTGTCAGAACAGTTAAAGACGTCAAGAAAAAATGGCAGGGCATTCAGAGCCACACAAAGAAAAAGGAGGCCAACAGGTATAAGAGAATGATTAAGCACTTATGACATATCTAGACGGATTCACAGTGTTTTGTTGCACATTAATTTTTACTGTACATATATATTAATCAAATTACTTAATAATATGTTAAGCTGCAATTCATTTTTACATCAAGGTAATTTAAGACCAAGCAAATGTTGTGATTATTGTCAAGACACAACATAGCTTATTAAACATCTAATTTTTTAATGTGACAATGTCAAAGAAATATGGTCAAAACTGTGTACGATTATGCGATTAGGTAAACATGTAATTATAGGTTATGGGCATTTTCTTAAAATTATATCACGTTAATGTTATGTAGATCTGAGAAAAAAGCTCACAAAGTCTGAGAGAATATGTAAAGAATTATTTAATAAGAAATATGAATTACATTATAATGTACTTAAAATCATCGAAATATTCATCAAAACTTAAAACATTAATGAATATATTGTGATTACTATTGTATACCCTAGACACCTAGGGTCTGCGTATGTGTATAGGTGCTACACACGGGGACCATGTGATGGACTTTATGTAGATGTCTTTGTCCTCCGGGTTAGCCATGGTATTACATGTACATGAACATTTATATAATATATTTCTATCGATCACTAAGATAGCTTAATTTGTATTTAAAGAAAGATATATACCAGTTTTTCTTAATTTTATATATACACAAGTTGTGTGTGCACATGTATATTACATACATATTACATACATATAATGGGTCCTCTTTACATGTATGCATCTTTAGAGATTATCGACTAATCTTTATTTCATAAACAATGAGAAATTATCTACCAAAATCATTTATTTTTATATATTTGATAATATGTTGCTTTTAAGACAACCAGTTAGTAAAAGACTTTTTTAAAAGTCATCTTAATGAGAGCATGTACATTTTTATCCAGCATTAATATAAAAATTAAGGAAATTAAGGAATTGAGAACAATATGTATGTTCACTAATAATTGAAGTTCTTGTACACTTTCTTTGTTCTTATAAATAAAAGATAAGAACAAACCCGTTTGCTTAAAATAGATAACAAAATACTCAGTGGATAACTGTCTCGATCTCCGTGAAATTAGTGAGAATAACAAAGATTCAAGTTGCAAATGGTTTTATGAATCTATTTTTTTTTTATCAGACATTACATTTCAATGAACATTCAATTTTCGTAAATCAAATTTTAAAAAACGAATTAAAGGAAAACTGGCATTTGGCGTTCCAAATCATTTAACTCATTAGTACCAAAAAAATTATCCGATCGACCCGATATAAGAATGAATAAATCGTGGAGGGTGTAGGTTCTTACAATGTTGTAAGTTTGGCACAAGTCAGGTTGTTGTTATATATATAAAACAAAATATAACATTTCCATTCCCATCCCCCTCTCTCTCTCTCTCTCTCTCTCTCTCTCTCTCTCTCTCTCTCTCTCTCTCTCTGATTTTTAAACCAGGGTTTCAACCCCCGTATTCTCCTTCCCCCTGGATCAGAGGGTGAACTAAAATGCATAAGTACATTATAACATCAGAAATATATCTTAGCCTCGCACTGATCATAAAAGTAGCAATACATACATAGTCTCAATAACATGTTTTCTTTTAGTCATTGTGTATTGATTTTTTGAAGAGCTCAATGCGGCTGTTTCAAGGACCTCCCTACACATTTACACCGCATGTTCTCAAATGAAATAAATTAAGTGTAGTAACAAAAACCTTTCAAACTACCCTTTAATTTTACTGGAATATGATGCAAAGATATATCATAAATAAGTGAAAACCTTTTCGGTCGTCTCAAAATGTTTTTTGAAATAAAGACTAACGCCCTGGCTTTCATATTTTAAAACATGTTTTGAAATCTGAGGTTATTATGCAAGTCAATACCAAAATTCGCATTTATTTGCTTTATGTCTTCAATATTTCAGTTATCATTATCAATATGATAACTACAATTATTGACATTTTCCAATATATCATGACTTACAGAGAACACGTATCCTTGGGTATGCCGGTCGGGACCTCCTTTAATCCTTTGTAATCACATGTCACAGACGTCCCCGTGTAAAAACTCGACGGTTCGCACGAACAGGGAGCGGGACAGGCGACAGTCGTCATGTCAGAAAACACAGTGTTAAGTAAAACAGTCCACAGCATGGAATAAGTTACATAGACCAAACGATTCTTAAAACCGCACCCCATTCCTTAACTTTAAAAAAGCTATTCTAACTTAATGTGTAGTAGTTCAAACACTTAAACCGTTTATAATGCGGTTATAGAAAAGCGCAAGGTCAAGAAAGAATACTGATTGGTTAAGGTTTTCCCAATCATTGCGCATAGCCTTGCGCATGACCAGTTAAACTGTTTTAACCAAGAATTTTATATATAAATCACAGTTACATTTATTCATATGTTTCCTATAAAAATATTCAATCTTAAAACCTGTTTTCAGATTATAATTTTTATAAACAAATGAATCATTCTAAAACAAATAGAATAATAATGTTTTATAGTAAAATGTCATTCAGAAGTACATATTGTATTTGATAATTGGAGGTCATGGAAGGTTTGCCCAAAAGTATACCCATAAGTGGATATTCCTTTTTTTTATGTAAGTGTCACCGTTCATAAGCGTGTATAAATAATAAAACATTGCAGCTAGCATTGAAAGGCACGCGTTAAATGTGTCTACAGGTAAAATATTCCCCTAGTTTAGTACATGAAAGCAGTGCGTTATGAGTAACCGAGTGGATGTAACATTGAATTTTTAACCGGGTTTTCCAACGGGAAAATCCGGTTATTAAAATGGTGAAAATGGCGGGCGGGTGGGCGGGCGGCTGCCAAAAGGGTACCCTCATTGTACGGATAACCCCTCCTACAGTTTTCAAGATAGGAAGTTGTGATTTTGCAGATCAATTGTACATATATCAGAGGTGTGCATATTAATATTGCTAGGATTTTGATTTCCGATAATTTATCGAAAAAATACCAGCTTTTGAACTAAGTCATTTTTTGGCAAAATGTTGTATATAGGGTACCCTCATTGTACGGATAACTCCTCCTACAGTTCTCAAGATAGGAAGTTGTGATTTTGCAGATCAATTGTACATATATCAGAGGTGTGCATATTGCTAGGATTTTGATTTCCGATAATTTATCGAAAAAATACCAGCTTTTGAACTTAGTCATTTTTTGGCAAAATATTGCATATAGGGTACCCTAATTGTACGGATAACTCCTCCTACAGTTCTCAAGATAGGAAGTTGTGATTTTGCAGATCAATTGTACATATATCAGAGGTGTGCATATTGCTAGGATTTTAATTTCCGATAATTTATCGAAAAAATACCAGCTTTTGAACTTAGTCATTTTTTGGCAAAATATTGCATATAGGGTAGCCTCATTGTACGGATAACTCCTCCTACAGTTCTCAAGATAGGAAGTTGTTCTTTTGCAGATCAATCGTACATATATCAGAGGTGTGCATATTGCTAGGATTTTGATTTCCGATAATTTATGAAAAAAATACTAGCTTTTGAACTTAGTCATTTTTGGGCAAAATGTTGCATATACATGTAGGGTACTCCATTTCACTGGATAAGGGTTGACATGGATTATGGATACAGTTTACATAAAAGAAAACCTGGTTTGCTGTCACATTGACAGCTTTTCACTTGTTACTGGATTGAGATAAAAGTAAAATTATTTGCACAATTAAAAAGGAGAGTAAACGTATGCATGACGTGAAGATTTTTTAAAACGATCAGTCATATGAGCAGGCTTTACAGAGAAATTAAATCTCTTGTATCTATTGCTTCTGATGGAAACATTTACGACTATTTATGTTCTAATTCGAACTATCTCAAACGAACATAAAATATTTACAACCTTATTCAATCATAACAACACTGATTATGGGTAAGTGCTCCAAGACTAGCGCATTTATTCAATAAAATACATAGATACCGCGTTAATATATGTCGAATTCTTGGGACAAAACTCATTATCTGCAACAGAAATATTATAGCATTATGCATTTTATTAATATTTTGTGCAATCAAACCCAATACATGAATGATTATGTATAAGTGGGTGGGCGGGTGGGTGCAAAGCGTGTAAACAGCGCTAAGTCTTGAGCTCGAATAACTTAAAATCACAAAGCATACCAGTCATGCCCTAATAACTGGTCTAACCAGTATTACTACGCGTAAACCACCCCTAGTAAACAAACTATAAATAGCAAACCACGTGCTCGATAAAACGTTGTTATATCTTTCAACCTGAATTAAATATATATACACCTGTTATAGGGATATAATCATAATCAAACCGAAAACGGTATTTGATTCCGGGTTACTCTTCTAATTGGCTGGATAAAAAGTGCCGAAGAAAAGGAAACGTATTGTCTAACACGTGTTATAGATGAACATTTATAAAAAGAAGGTAAATAAAAATATTGATATCCATTGAGCAATTTTCCTTAATAAAGAGCTCCAGGCCCCTCTCTCTATCTACATGTAGCTGTATCTCTCTGAAACACAAACTTCCTTGATCTTAGGAAAGATTGTCCTTAAAGGTTTGTTCTGAAGTGGTTTATTTTAGAGGAAGGTTCTCCGTACAAAAAACCCCTGGTGTGGAGTTTCCTTTTATTTTAAGATCACCGTTTGAAATATCGTAGCTAACATTAAATAGACATACGTTAATTTCTATTTATTGAATTGTTCTTTCGATTTTTAAATTATTTCATAGACTGGAACTAATTGACATTATGATATTGTGAAAGACATTCAATAGAAATGTGTGTACGAGTAAAATGCTTTCTTTTGTGACTGCTTAATAAATGGAAGGAATACATTCTGAATAATTAAATGCTCTGAATAAGAATGCATTCATGTCAGCTATTTAAGTCTAAATACATGTACAATTATTTCTCTAATTTTGAAGGGATATTAATTGAAAACAAAGGTATATTTGTGTTTACTTTTAACCAATATTTTTCAATCGCATTGTGACTGGTTTTGTTATATAACAGAGATTTTTTAGGGGAAAAAACCGTCATGTTTTACATTTGATTCTATAGCGGTCACTTGATCACATATTTGTAGTTCTCCTGTATGATTGTTTGCTTCATTTTAAATGTGTTGCCCCTGCCCCCAATATTGATCGAGCTGAATTATTTTTTCAAAAATCGAAAATTCAAATGTGGCAAAAATCAATTTTTGGCGACTCCGTCAGTTAAAGTTCCTCCTAATGAGTTTCAGTTTGCGTTCTGTTTGTTTATTCGGCCAGTCTGTGTTAACTCAACCACCCGGGCTGTGCAACCGAAAAATCTCGTGTCGCTTTCGTGCACACAGCCCTGGACATAGATAGCCCCAGGTAATATGTAATTTTAAAAACACTTGGAATGGTGCTTTTACTGCAGAGGTCAATTGTTTAAATACTAATTTAACGTTTTACGTCAAAGATCTTATATTTATAATAATTGTATTTGTTCTCATCTTTAAAAGTTAATGAAATACGTTGTGCAATACGGTCCTTCGCCTTAGAAATAATTAGGGTACTGCAATAGTCGGCGGTTTTCTTATTTCTTTGAAATTCACTTGACTTAACAGAATAGCAACATAATTGTCTCCCAAAAATAGATGCACTTCTGAAAGCTACACATAATCGACTTAAAACCCAGCAGAAAATTTCAAGCCTGACTTTTCAAAATGGGAGATCGTAAAATTGTAGCCACTATGAAATAGTAAAGGGCAATCGGTTTTTAGAACGCAGTACGCAGTTCGCAGTTCGCAATTGAATAGTGAACTGCGTTCTATAGAACGCAGTTCGCAATTCAAAATTTAGTGCGATTGAATAGTGAACTGCGTTCTATAGAACGCAGTTCGCAATTCAAAATTTAGAATTCATATTTGGGGCCCGCTTGCCTTATATGCAATTGAATAGTGAACTGCGTTCTATAGAACGCAGTTCGCAATTCAAAATTTAGAATTCATATTTGGGGCCCGCTTGCCTTATATGCAATTGAATAGTGAACTGCGTTCTAAAGAACGCAGTTCGCAATTCAAAATTTAGAATTCATATTTGGGGCCCGCTTCCCTTATATGCAATTGAATAGTGAACTGCGTTCTATAGAACGCAGTTCGCAATTCAAAATTTAGAATTCATATTTGGGGCCCGCTTGCCTTATATGCAATTGAATAGTGAACTGCGTTCTATAGAACGCAGTTCGCAATTCAAAATTTAGAATTCATACTTGGGGCCCGCTTGCCTTATATGCAATTGAATAGTGAACTGCGTTCTATAGAACGCAGTTCGCAATTCAAAATTTAGAATTCATATTTGGGGCCCGCTTGCCTTATATGCAATTGAATAGTGAACTGCGTTCTATAGAACGCAGTTCGCAATTCAAAATTTAGAATTCATACTTGGGGCCCGCTTGCCTTATATGCAATTGAATAGTGAACTGCGTTCTATAGAACGCAGTTCGCAATTCAAAATTTAGAATTCATATTTGGGGCCCGCTTGCCTTATATGCAATTGAATAGTGAACTGCGTTCTATAGAACGCAGTTCGCAATTCAAAATTTAGAATTCATACTTGGGGCCCGCTTGCCTTATATGCAATTGAATAGTGAACTGCGTTCTATAGAACGCAGTTCGCAATTCAAAATTTAGAATTCATACTTGGGGCCCGCTTGCCTTATATGCAATTGAATAGTGAACTGCGTTCTATAGAACGCAGTTCGCAATTCAAAATTTAGAATTCATATTTGGGGCCCGCTTGCCTTATATGCAATTGAATAGTAAACTGCGTTCTATAGAACGCAGTTCGCAATTCAAAATTTAGAATTCATATTTGGGGCCCGCTTGCCTTATATGCAATTGAATAGTGAACTGCGTTCTATCTAGAACGCAGTTCGCAATTCAAATTGTTGAATAGTGAACTGCGTTCTATCTAGAACGCAGTTCGCAATTCAAAATTTAGAATTCATATTTGGGGCCCGCTTGCCTTATATGCAATTGAATAGTGAACTGCGTTCTATCTAGAACGCAGTTCGCAATGCAAAATTTAGAATTCATACTTGGGGCCCGCTTGCCTTATATGCAATTGAAGAGTGAACTGCGTTCTATCTAGAACGCAGTTCGCAATTTAAAATCTAGAATTCATATTTGGGGCCCGATTGCCTTATATGCAATTGAATAGTGAACTGCGTTCTATCTAGAATGCAGTTCGCGATTCAAAATTTAGAATTTATATTTGGGGCCCGCTTGCCTTATATGCAATTGAATAGTGAACTGCGTTCTAGAACGCAGTTCGCAATTCATTTTTGGGGCCCGAAATTTTCAGGGGCATCTACTAGTGGTATTTCACTACCACTGTGAAATTTGGTGATGCAGTAATCTATAGTTTTTGAGATCTGTATGGTGTCCGGATAGGGCCATTTGCATTAGCGCGACATCGCGTTCAGATAAACGAGACATTGCGCTAACACATGTACACAACACACCGTCGCGCTAACGCAACTTTGCACAACACGCCGTCGCGCTAACACAACTTTGCACAACACGCCGTCGCGCTAACTCAACTTTGCTTAACACACCGTCGCGCTAACGCAACTTTGCAAGTTTCACAGTCTAGTTGGAAGTCGTGTCCGGAAATATTAGACTGCGCATGCTGAAATATGCATGTACGCAAGCATGGATAAAAAATAAATAAAATATACTTTGAAATATATATATTATTTTCATTTATTATCAGTGCATATGAATAATAAAATATAGTTACTAGTGTGTCACTAGATAAGGATATGAATTTCGTGGATCATTGTTTAGTTGATCCACGAAATTAAATATTCATTGAAGTGCAATTTTAATTAACATTTTGTATTGATAGGTTCATTGGCCACTAATTTACGTATACTTGATATTGTGATTTTCACTTTATCCACGAAAATTGATGCCCTTGAATATCAATGAAACTACAGTATTCAATTGCATATAAGCCCGATTCTCAGAAACTATAGATAACTGCATCACCATATTTTCACAGTGGTAGTGAAATACCACTAGTAGATGCCCCTGAAAAATTCAGGTCCCGAATATGAATTCTAAATTTTGATTTGCGAATTGCTTTCTAGATAGAACGCAGTTCACTATTCAATTGCATATAAGCCCGATTCTTAAACATAGGTAATAACAGATTACAAAGCTCACCGAGACGAGGGATCACCTTTTTGAGGAATCACCTTTATGAGACCACCTTTATCATATTATTTGAAAATCATAGTTAATGATCTTGGATATACATGGATACTGTTTTGACAAAATATCGTATAACAATATCATATAATAAAAATTGTATAATAATCATATGTTCATTTCATAGGGTATTATATGATACAATGTTTATCAATACGATAATATAAAATACTATATTGCATCCTATGATACCAGTACAATATATATCATATATTACAATAACATACTGTAATAAATAATGATGAAATATGATATTGTAACATATGATATGACATTGTATCTTGTTATACATTATTGTATTTGATCACATAATACAATATCATAATATATTATGATATTGATATGATATGATACATTATAATAATATATGATACAATATCATATCACATACATGTAATGCATCACAATATTATACTGTATAATATTATAGCATGATATTGCATTGTATGATATTGTATCATATTTAATACAATGTAGGATATTGTATCATATGATACAATAAAATTAGCTACAACATTGTATCATATCAATTGATACAATATCATGTGATATAGTACTATATTATATCATACAATATCATAGTATACTTTATTGTATTATATGATACAATATCACATTATACAATATCATATAATACATTTTCATATATTGATATAATAATATATTATATAAACCAATCTCATTTTATACAATATCGTATCATATGATATGATATATATTATACAATATCATATCATATGATACTATTTTATGTTGCAATATCATATGAAATAGCATGTGATAACATATAATATATGTGATATTATACAATATCATATTATACAATATTGTATCATAATAAACAATACTATACATAACAATATCACAATACAATATCATATCATAATGTACAAAAAAAATTGATACAATATCATATCGTATCATATAACTTTTTACAATATAATATATGATCTAATATTGTATCATATAAAACAATAGTGTATCATATCATACTATACTATATCATAGGAATCATATTATATCATTTAACAACGAACACATCTATCAAGCAGGTTTTAGATAGGATAATTTTTTTTAGCAACTTTGATAATGGAGATCTGCATCTGAAGCTACCTCTGCAGTTCATTAATATTATAGTTAAATCAACTATGCAAGCTATTATCTATAAAATTTGTGACCTGTTCCAAAAAAACAAATCTCATCCAGCATCCGAAACATACGCCTCAGATTCAGCATTCAAGCCTGCCAGGTGCATCAGTATCATAAGACGTATCATCCATGCAAGTTTTATGAAGTTAGGACCAGTAATAACTAAGATATAATCATCAGAGGGCACCTGCTCCAAAAACTTTAACAAACTCTTAAAACCTTAACCTCCTTCAGCATCCGAAACCTATGGCTCAGATTCAGCATTCATGCCTGTCAGGTGCATCAGTATTATAAGACGCACCATCCATATAAGTTTGGTGAAGTTAAGACTAGTGATAACTAAGTTATAATCATCAAAGGGCACCTGCTCCAAAACTTTAACCAGCTCTAAAAACCTTAACCTCATCCAGCATCCGAAACTTATGGCTCAGATTCGGCATTCCTTCCTGTCAGAGGCATCAGTATCATACGACACACCATCTATGCAAGTTTGGTGAAGTTAGGACCAGTAATAACTAAGATATAATCATCAAAGGGCACCTGCTCCAAAAACTTTAACCAGCTCTAAAAACCTTAACCTCATCCAGCATCTGAAACCTATGGCTCAGATTCAGCATTCAAGCCTGCCAGGTATATCAGTATCATAAGACGCACCATCTATGCAAATTTAGTGAAGTTAGGACCAGTAATAACTAAGATATAATCATCAAAGGGCACCTGCTCCAAAAACGTTAACCAGCTCTAAAAACCTTAACCTCATCCAGCATCTGAAACCTATGGCCCAGATTCAGCATTCAAGCCTGCCAGGTATATCAGTATCATAAGACGCACCATCTATGCAAATTTAGTGAAGTTAGGACCAGTAATAACTAAGCTATAATCATCAAAAGGCACCTGCTCCAAAAACGTTAACCAGCTCTAAAAACCTTAACCTCATCCAGCATCTGAAACCTAAGGCTCAGATTCAGCATTAAAGCATGTCTGATGCATCAGTATCATAAGATGCACCATCCATGCAAGTTTGGTAAAGTTAGGACCAGTAGTAACCTATAAATTGCTATCAAAGGGCACCTGCACCAAAAACTCTAACTTGCTCCAAAAACCTTAACCTCCTCCAGCATCTGAAACTCATGGCCCTGATTCAGCATTCAGGTCTTTCAAGTCCATGAGTAGGTCAAGATGCATCATCCATGCAAGTTTGGTGAAGATAGGACAAGTAATAACTTAGATACAGGACCTGCAACAAAAACTTTAACCAGGTTCGGACGCCGACGCCGACGCCGAGGGTATAGCATAAGCTCCCCCCGACTTCGTTTCGGTGAGCTAAAAACTACCAAAATATGAATTCTAAATTTGAATTGCAAACTGCGTTCTATCTAGAACGCAGTTCACTATTCAATTGCATATAAGGCAAGCGGGCCTCAAATATGAATTCTAAATTTTGAATTGCGAACTGCGTTCTAGATAGAACGCAGTTCACTATTCAATCGCACTAAATTTTGAATTGCGAACTGCGTTCTATAGAACGCAGTTCACTATTCAATTGCATATAAGGCAAGCGGGTCCCAAATATGAATTCTAAATTTTGAATTGCGAACTGCGTTCTATAGAACGCAGTTCACTATTCAATTGCATATAAGGCAAGCGGGTCCCAAGTATGAATTCTAAATTTTGAATTGTTCTAGATAGAACGCAGTTCACTATTCAATTGCATATAAGGCAAGCGGGCTCCAAATATGAATTCTAAATTTTGAATTGCGAACTGCGTTCTATAGAACGCAGTTCACTATTCAATTGCAAATAAGGCAAGCGGGTCCCAAATATGAATTCTAAATTTTAAATTGCGAACTGCGTTCTATAGAACGCGGTTCACTATTCAATTGCATATAAGGCAAGCGGGCCCCAAATATGAATTCTAAATTTTGAATTGCGAACTGCGTCCTATAGAACGCAGTTCACTATTCAATTGCATGTAAGGCAAGCGGGCCCCAAATATGAATTCTAAATTTTGAATTGCGAACTGCGTTCTATAGAACGCAGTTCACTATTCAATTGCATATAAGGCAAGCGGGCCCCAAATATGAATTCTAAATTTTGAATTGCGAACTGCGTCCTATAGAACGCAGTTCACTATTCAATTGCATATAAGGCAAGCGGGCCCCAAATATGAATTCTAAATTTTGAATTGCGAACTGCGTCCTATAGAACGCAGTTCACTATTCAATTGCATATAAGGCAAGCGGGCCCCAAATATGAATTCTAAATTTTGAATTGCGAACTGCGTTCTATAGAACGCAGTTCACTATTCAATTGCATATAAGGCAAGCGGGCCCAAAATATGAATTCTAAATTTTGAATTGCGAACTGCGTTCTATAGAACGCAGTTCACTATTCAATTGCATATAAGGCAAGCGGGTCCCAAATATGAATTCTAAATTTTGAATTGCGAACTGCGTTCTATAGAACGCAGTTCACTATTCAATTGCATATAAGGCAAGCGGGCCCCAAATATGAATTCTAAATTTTGAATTGCGAACTGCGTTCTATAGAACGCAGTTCACTATTCAATTGCATATAAGGCAAGCGGGCCCCAAATATGAATTCTAAATTTTGAGTTGCGAACTGCGTTCTATAGAACGCAGTTCACTATTCAATTGCATATAAGGCAAGCGGGCCCCAAATATGAATTCTAAATTTTGAATTGCGAACTGCGTTTGATAGAACGCAGTTCACTATTCAATTGCATATAAGGCAAGCGGGCCCCAAATATGAATTCTAAATTTTGAATTGCGAACTGCGTTCTATAGAACGCAGTTCACTATTCAATTGCATATAAGGCAAGCGGGCCCCAGATATGAATTCTAAATTTTGAGTTGCGAACTGCGTTCTATAGAACGCAGTTCACTATTCAATTGCATATAAGGCAAGCGGGCCCCAGATATGAATTCTAAATTTTGAATTGCGAACTGCATTCTATAGAACGCAGTTCACTATTCAATTGCATATAAGGCAAGCGGGCCCCAAATATGAATTCTAAATTTTGAGTTGCGAACTGCGTTCTATAGAACGCAGTTCACTATTCAATTGCATATAAGGCAAGCGGGCCCCAAATATGAATTCTAAATTTTGAATTGCGAACTGCGTTCTATAGAACGCAGTTCACTATTCAATTGCATATAAGGCAAGCGGGCCCCAAGTATGAATTCTAAATTTTGAATTGCGAACTGCGTTCTATAGAACGCAGTTCACTATTCAATTGCATATAAGGCAAGCGGGCCCCAAGTATGAATTCTAAATTTTGAATTGCGAACTGCGTTCTATAGAACGCAGTTCACTATTCAATCGCACTAAATTTTGAATTGCGAACTGCGTTCTATAGAACGCAGTTCACTATTCAATTGCGAACTGCGAACTGCGTTCTAAAAACCGATTGCCATAGTAAAGAACAGAAGAAATAATGTCTGTGACTTTCACTTCATCTTCTTATTTATAAGTATGAATCCATAAATTTTTGTTTCATTATTTAAAAAGTGTTTATGTTCTCTCAAACTAAGATCTGCAGGATTTCAGTATCTTTACTTAGAAATCATTTAGTGATACAAATAGACACTTCTCAATGAGGAGAGTGCAAATATACATACATGTACATGAACAACAAGTACATGTAATTAACATGTATATGTGATATGATAGAAATAATTGTAAAACATAGGTCGATTTCGTGCCGCACAAAAGTGGCAAAAAGGATTTTTGATCCAGTGGGAGCTCTGCCCCCCCCCCCCCCCCCCCCCTCTGACCCCACTGACTCTTTCTTGCAACCAAAATTTCCCTGAAATTTACATTTAGAACATGTACATTTTTAAAGATTTGAGTATTCTTTTATTTGCTTGTCAAGATTTCCGATAAATTATGCTCTTCCTTTCAAATATAACGCCGAGTGCCTGCACGGGCAAACATTATACGGAGAGTTGTCCCTCACACTGAACACCTCTCGTATAGCGCACCCTCGGGTGGGGGAAGGCGTCCTCGTTCATTTACAGTTTGTGTTCGTTTCAATCTTTTAATTTTAACGCTGCATTTTACATAAACTATTTCATGTCTTAGCGGTAGAGGTGTAAGTATGAGTGCAGGGAATCGAAATGTTTATTAAACATAAAAACACTGTTTTCCATGAATCAACGAGGTGGATTTTGTGTTCATCACACTATGATAAAGTTTCAGTTTGTATCACCTGTCATCAGTTTTACATAAACTTATTAATCGCTTTGATTTTCTGGTCGGAATAATTAAATACACATACATTTATGATGTGTGATTTAAGTTATCATAAACTAGATAATATCCCGCACAAGCGCGGGAATTAACACTTAAAACATTTTAAAATATGATACAATGCTTCGTGTATATGGCCTCTATTCTTATTGTTGCAGATGTATGACTGAAAAAAAAACCTGCAAACTTTTTTTCATTTTTCCCAAAGCAAGGAGTGGCTGTACAGTGCGTCATTTCTTTTTTCTAAATTTTGTTTTTTTAGGTCTTTAAGCTAAAATTCACTATAACTAATATCACTGTCTCCAAAAAAATCAGATAAAAGACTGTAACCTTAGCAGTCCCGATTCAAAGAAGATGGGAGAATAAGATGGCGCAACTGCCCATTCAGTTTAGTCGTAAAATACAATTTTGAATTTATTTTTTCCCAATTAAATCTATTGAAATATATTATAATACAAGTTTGCAAAAGCACTATTTCTAATTATTTTCAGTTTTTAATATTTAAAAAAAAAGATCAGAAAAACAAATATTGCCAGAAATGTTGGTGGTATCGAACACATAACGTAAAACCCTAGATATATAAGGTTAGCTTATGTCAGGTACTGTAACAACAAAGTATGCTCTTTAGATGTTATGTATGACATTGGGCACGAATTTACGGACTTGTATTATTTTATCAAAACGTCCAATTGTTGGGATACAAAATGATATTTTTTATGCATAGTGGGTTATCTCTCCACTTTTTTGTTGATTGATATTGGCTTGTTTTTCATTAGACCTTACTTAGACTATAAGAAAAATATGGAGCACAGACCCACTCTGTAAAAGAAAATGCCTTGAAGTTCTAAAATATGACAGTATTTGCACGTTTTGATACGTATACGCCTGTTTGAGTCAACATATTCCGAGTAATGAACATATTTATAGGTTAAAAATCAATAATATGTTAAATATATATTGTTTTAAATGATTTTTTAAAACAATATCAGATTTATTGATATTTTATTTTTTCAGTAGCTTGTCCGACCGTGTATGGGCATTTTACACGCCTTATCCACCCATCTTCTTTCTCGTTTTATGCACACAGCCATCATCTATTCATACAGACGTATAGTTTTCAACACGATTTGTTTATGTTTCACAAATTAATGTATATGGTTTACTACCATTCTGCAGAGGTATAAAAAATGTTTGTAGTTTTAAAAACGATAGATGACCCCCCCCCCCCCCTTCTCCTTACACTCGGCAGGGTATAATAGGTATCGATAAGAGGTCATCTTCACATGACCTCTACACTTTGTTTAAACCATGTAATGGGTGAATAATATTTATCTAATAAAACCTTTGTTCAATTTTCTTGAACAAAGATTTATGCACACTTCTCTTTATCTCTGTCTCTATATTTCTCTCTCTCTCCACCTTTCTTCATCTCTCTCTCTCTCTCTCTCCTCTCTCTCTCTCTTCCAGCACACAAAATCTTCCTTGATGTAAAGATAGAATGTATTTAAGGAGGGCGGTCTAGATATATGAACACAAGACTGGATTTTCCATGAAAGAGACTTGTCAGACACTTGTGACTTTCCCTGGTCGCTGGTTATTTCCCTGATATAAAGATTAACAATAGATCTACATTTGCATCAAAACTGTCTACACTCGATACCAAACCTTCCTAATCTCAAGAGCTTCATCTTGTGATTTGAAGAGCGTTTCCAAGTTGAAAGTGGTTCTATTCCGGACTCGGATGGCGTGATACAAAATGCATCCGCTCCACAAGAAAAATGAAAGTGTTGGTACTATTTATGTGCCTTGATTTTGATCCCACTTGTATGACCACTTAGTAATGTCGCTTCATCATCAAGAACAGTTTGATACGTGTAGTCCACAGAATCTAGTGGGGAGTAACTAAAACAGTACACGACCACAGAAAGAAGCGCGTACAACAAAGAATGAATTATTAAACAATAAATACAAGTTATTCGCTCTGTCTTAATTATCAATTTTAAGAACGTTTTTCGTTTTGTGCAGATTCTTTCATTCATTCGTGTAGAGAATGGAGTCAAAAACAAACAGATGTTTCATTTCAACTCTCCTAATAAAAGGAGACCTAAATAAACCCGCTCAATAAACAACGGACAGAAAAAACAAGTTTATAAAGAGCATCAGTGATAACTAAATCATACCATACCCTATAGTAATTCTGGATAGAAACATGCGGGAATATGAGAGGAGATTAATCTAAGAACTATCATATACATATAGTTAGCTAAGAATAGGATTTGAACCCCGCTCAAACAGTAACACCCCTTATATTCATTCTAAGATGTATGTCCTAAATGTAAAATAACGAAATCACAACACCAAACGAATATGGAGAGCCATGTATCAAATAGTCTTAATTATATCATGTACTGTATCTATATTTAAACTATTACATAGAAATGAATCCATCATTGCGAATTCTGACGTTTTTATACTTGACTTTATATGGTCCATTGACTGTATATTTCAGTGTTGAAAGTCACGTGAGTGCTCATTTCAAGGGTATAAAATCTAAGCGAGATATGTAGTAAAAAGTTATTCACAACTCACATTATCACTTATTATCAGGCAAGACCTTTATAAAATATGGGAGGCACAAAAAACTTTTAATTTTCATGTGTGCGATATGTTTGACGAAGTATTTTGTAACAAAATAACTGTTTAAAAATATGCCAGATGTAAGAAAAATTGTATTTTTTGCTGTCAAAAAGACTCCCTCAATTCATACTATTTGTCAGTGTACAAGTTACTGATTTTGTCATTATAGTTTCCGTGTTAAAGTAACACCACACGCAAATATATAAATCATTTAATATATTTCAATAACAATGATCAGTTCAAACATTGAAGCAACACTTCATTTCATAATAAATTGAATAAAAAATCTTACAAGAAAAAAGCCAGGGAAGATGGACATTCATAAACTAAACTAAAATAAATGGACGATATATAGTGCCACCTTGGGGATGTCATCAATCAGTCGTAACCTCTTGTTCACGCCACACCTTCCGTGTACGGCTTACTTCCCAGTGAACTTCACACACGTCAATTACCTTATTAAAAAGGGGGGGGGGCACACCCTTTATGTAGGCCTTTAGCTTACTTCCTCATATCACATCACACACTCTCAGTATTTAGCTAGGTTACCTTTTCATCTACTACACGCTAGTTGTATATAATAAAACAACTTATTTACATTTCACAATCTTTAATATATATTTTTGTGTAACTAAGCCCCACAGTCAGATACGTTTGACTTATATTCCTGCATTGAAACCTCCCTAATAACACCTCTTTCACAATCTACTGACGGTTATAAGGCCTATAAAAAAACCCAGTGTGTTTAGGGTAACACTGATGAAAAAATTAGGTTAGGTAGATAGGGATTTCTTTTTATTTTATCATTTTTTTTTCTGCATGAATCCTAAGAATGTTGGTTTGTGTAATATTTAAAAACGAATTCTTTAATATAAATAATATAAAATTCACAACCGGATAAAAACAGACAACTAAAAATGGTAGGATAGGGGCATTTTTGTAGGTTAGGTCGGGTTACCCTAAACACACAACTTTTTTTTAGGCCTAACCTGTCTATTCACATACTATTTTTATAAGCCCAAACCATCCATAATATACCAACACAAGTTTCTGGAGAAAACAGCAATTATTGGTTACACTCAAGACCCACAACAAACCTAGCATGGCAGTAAGTTTCTACTTCCATCTTTCTTAACTTCAACCTTTTCTCTAGTTAATACACAATAAACATACTTAATTTCATGTGTATGCTGTTAAGCAGAAATTGATTTCACCAGAAATTGATTTAAAACAAAATTTATTTTTCAACAAGTTAGCATGGATTTGAATTGGCCTTTTTAAAGACATATCTATTCTTATATATTCATACATGACATTTAGCAATGTACTGATTTTCCAGTCATTGTTTTCCACAAAAAAGATAAATAAATACCCAGCCACATGTTATTCACTTAAATCCAGGAAATCTCCAAAATACACCGTCCTTTCAGAAATCATACACTCTCTTTCTCCCACATACTTGCAGTCCCATTTGACACAAATTTCAATAAACCCTAAGGGAATCTTTCCATAATATACTTCTATGTTTAACGATAAAATAGGGATTACTTTCTGTTGAGAATTGCCATATTCTTCAGAATTGGGATTTATGTCAAAAGAATCTGGCTCACCAAAAATTAATGTAAAATTGTCAAACAATTAGAAGAGACCACACATTTTGTTAATGGTGATGACAAAACTTGCCTCAAATTTTAGAAATATAGCCCATACAAATAAATAAAAAACCAAACAAGTCAGCATAGACAAAATGTTCATAGCAATTCTTAAGTACAAACCTCTTTTTCTTTTAGCTTAGTACCTCAACTAACAATCACAAATGCAGATGCACTAGTAGATGAATTCTTTAATATGAATTCACTTCAAAAACATACATGAGCAGTATTCTTTGTTTCACATTGATGCACTTATTATAGGCTTTTAAGAGATAAACAAAAAACATATCATGTTAAAATTAATCACAATTTGTGTGCAATTGAGATACAATAACATAAGACAGTATCACTGGTTTCCTTTTTAAAAAATAAAGCACAAAATGAAAATCGGTGCAATTTCTTTTAAAAGGAATATCTATAATGCCATCCAACCCAATGCAATAGTGTTTGCTGTGTCTGTTTTTTGTCAGCTGTTGATGACACATGAAACATATCTATTCTAGATAACCTTCCAATAATACCAGGTGCACGTAACGGAAACAGACATTCCTTTGGCATGAAAAATTATTTTAAAAAATTGTAATGAGTTAAGAAAACTCTTAATATATCGAAGAAACTTGAATTTCCTTGACAGACAGTGACCTTGACCTAGCTAGGGCGACATTGAACAGACTCGTTGTTATTCTGTTCTTCTTCGTCCACATCAAACACGCCGGTGATCCGGTAACCCATGTTTATCAGCATGACCTCCAGCGGATCTGCATTCATTCTTTTTTGATTGGCCAAAGCTGCATCATCGGAGTTGTCCACTTCTCGCTCATCTTTAGACCCGTCCTGTAAAGTGACGCATGTACATATATTATGAATTCCTTTAGTAAATATTTCAAAACTATATCAAATTATATTGTCACTTAACTAGTTTAATTTGTTAAGCACTGGACTCAGATTTGTTTTGTTTTACCTCCACTCTGGGGCTCCATAACCTGACAACAGGGTCGATTCCACTGGTGGCCAGAAGACACTGGGTGGGGTGGGGCTGAAGGCAGTTCACAATGGAGTCATCTCCCCTTAACACTCTGACAATATTTGTTGTGTCCCTCTCACAGATGAAAAACGAGCCATCATCCGACCCAGCCACCACATACTGACCTTTGCTAAAAATAGACAGACACACCTATATCACCTTCACAAAACATCACACACGTATAAACTAAGACTAAACAAATATACATTTATTACATGTTTGTCACAATATGTAGTGAATATCACCAATCTTAATTTTTTTTTTCAATTTATTATACTACAGAAACTTTCAACATGGATTTTTGCAAATTTCTGTTGCAATGAGGTTAGGAGTTTCACCAAAGAAGTCCCGCAATGTAGGGGTTTACGTAGCGACACTGGAATAAAACAAGTGCTAAAAGAATCTCTCATGGTAAGTGTTGAATACTATTCAACGAGTAGTGTGTTTTTCCTCCCTGAGCCTTGGCGAGCCTTGCAAAGGTTTGGAGATAAAATTCATACGCTATCACAAACCATGAGAGATCCTATATAAATCACAGTTATCAACTTAAACACACTGACCATTGCTTCAAACAGATAAAGAACACAAACGCTGGTACATACCACTACCATCTAAATGAAGCTCCATCCTCAAATACCCATAGACAAATAACCAAATAGTTTATACTTAGAAAAGTTACAATTTACAAACATGTTGAGGTGTATATTAGACAATTAGTCTTACTGTGACGTAAAAGTGTATATTAGACATTAGTCTTACTGTGACATAAAGTTGCATATTAGACATTAGTCTTATTGTGATGTTAGCTTGTATATTAGACATTAGTCATACTGTGACGTAAGCTTGTATATTAGACATTAGTCATATTTTGACGAAAGTGTGTATATTAGACATTAGTCTTATTGCGATGTAAGCTTGTATATTAGACATTAGTCTTACTGTGATGTAAGCGTGTATATTGGACGTTAGTCATACTGTGACGTAAGCATGTAAATTGGACATTAGTCTTATTGTGATGTAAGTGTGTATATTAGACATTAGTCATACTGTGACGTAAGCATGTATATTAGACATCAGTCTTACTATGACGTAAGCATGTATATTAGACATCAGTCTTACTGTGACGTAAGCATGTAAATTGGACATTAGTCTTATTGTAATGTAAGCGTGTATATTGGACATTAGTCATACTGTGACGTAAGCTTGTATATTGGACATTAATCTTACTGTGATGTAAGCATGTAAATTGGACATTAGTCTTAGTGTGAAGTAAGTGTGTATATTAGACATTAGTCTTAATGTGATGTATGTGTGTATATTAGCAATTAGTCTTATTGTGATGTAAGTGTGTATATTAGACATTAGTCTTATTGTGATGTAAGTGTGTATATTAAACATTAGTCTTAGTGTGACGTAAGTGTGTATATTAGACATTAGTCTTATTGTGATGTAAGCGTGTATATAAGACATTAGTCTAATTGTGATGTAAGTGTGTATATTAGACATTAGTCATACTGTGACGTAAGCTTGTATATTAGACAACAGTCTTACTGTGACGTAAGCGTCTATATTGGACATTAGTCATACTGTGACGTAAGTGTGTATATTGGACATCAGTCTTACTGTGACGTAAGCATGTATATTGGACATTAGTCTTATTGTAATGTAAGCGTGTATATTGGACATTAGTCATACTGTGACATAAGCTTGTATATTGGACATTAATCTTACTGTGATGTAAGCATGTAAATTGGACATTAGTCTTAGTGTGACGTAATTGTGTATATTAGACATTAGTCTTATTGTGATGTATGTGTGTATATTAGTATTTAGTCTTATTGTGATGTAAGTGTGTATATTAAACATTAGTCTAATTGTGATGTAAGTGTGTATATTAAACATTAGTCTTAGTGTGACGTAAGTGTGTATATTAGACATTAGTCTTATTGTGATGTAAGCGTGTATATAAGACATTTGTCTAAATGTGATGTAAGTGTTTATATTAGACATTAGTCATACTGTGACGTAAGCTTGTATATTAGACAACAGTCTTACTGTGACGTAAGCGTCTATATTGGACATTAGTCATACTGTGACGTAAGTGTGTATATTGGACATCAGTCTTACTGTGACGTAAGCATGTATATTGGACATTAGTCTTATTGTAACTTAAGCATGTATATTGGACATCAGCCTTATTGTGACGTAAGCGTGTATATTGGACATTAGTAATACTGTGACGTAAGCATGTATATTAGACATTAGTCATATTGTGACTTAAGTGTGTATATTGGGCATTAGTCTTACTGTGACGTAAATGTGTATATAAGACATAAGTCATTCTGTGACGTAAGCCTGTATATTGGACATTAGTCAAGCATATATATTAGACGTTAGTCTTACTGTGACGTAAGCATGTATATTGGACATTAGTCTTATTGTGACGTAAGCGTGTATATTGGACATTAGTCGTACTGTGACGCAAGCTTGTATATTTGACATTAGTCTAACTGTGATGAAAGCAAGTATATTAGACATTAGTCTTCTGTGATGTAAGCAAGTATATTGGACATCAGTCTTACTGTGACGTAAGCATGTTTATTGGACATTAATCTTATTGTGACATAAGCGTGTATATTGGACACAAGTCATACTGTAACGTAAGTGTGTATATTGGACATTAGTCTTATTGTGACGCAAGCTTGTATATTGGACATTAGTCTTATTTTGACGTAAGCTTGTATATTAGACATTAGTCATACTGTGACGTAAGCCTGTATATTAGACATTAGTCATACTGTAACGTAAGTATCTATATTGGACATTAGTCGGACTGTGACGTAAGCATGTAAATTGGACATTAGTCTTATTGTGATGTAAGCGTTTTAATTGGACATTAGTCTTACTGTGATGTAAGTGTGTATAGTGGACATTAGTCTTATTTTGACGTAAGCGTGTATATTGGACATTAGTCATTATGTGACGCAAGCTTGTATATTAGACATTAGTCTTATTGTGACGTAAGCATGTATATTGGACATCAGTCTTACTGTGATGTAAGCATGTATATTGGACAATAGTCTTATTGTGACGTAAGCGTTTATATTGGACATTAGTCATACTGTACTTTGACGTAAGCTTGTATATTAGACATTAGTCTTATTGTGACGTAAGCATGTATATTGGACATCAGTCTTATTGTGACGTAAGCATCATTAGTCTTATTGTGACGTAAGCGTGTATATTGGACATTAGTCATGCTGTGACGCAAGTTTGTATATTAGACATTAGTCTTATTGTGACGTAAGCATGTATATTGGACATCTGTCTTACTGTGACGTTTGCATGTATATTGGACATTAGTCTTATTGTGACTTAAGCTTGTATATTAGAATTAGTCATACTGTGACGTAAGCTTGTATATTAGACATTAGTCTTATTGTGACGTTAGCAATATTCTTTATCCCATATGAACTTTTTTTCCAGTCAATCAAAAGGTGTGTTACAACCAGAAATTAATCCTTACTATGTAAAACTTGGCATTCCTATTGGAACCCTCTCTGATATTCCAGTTTTGCGCAGAATTTTACAATTATTGACTTTCAATTTTTTCAATAAATAGTTTAGAGAGCTAATGAATACATGAATGTTGACTTAGACCATAGTGAATTAAGTTTGTTGTTTGTTATACATTACTAAATAAAGTACTGAATTCAGCTCCACTAATGATTTTTCTTTGTTACCAAATTAAGAACTGAATTTGGCTTGCTGTTACCTTTTTGTTTCTGAATACATACTGACCCCAGCTTTTGGTTGTTCCTTTGTTACTGAAAAAAGTACATTCCTTAGCATTTTGTTTTGGTACTGAATTAAATACTTTTTGTTGTCTCTTCGATACTCAATTAAATTTGACTTTGGCTTTTTGTTGTTCCCTTGATACTGAATAGTTTTCTATTGTCTCCATGTAACTAAATTAAGGACAGAACTTATTAATAAATACTGTGTTCAGCTTGTGACCATTCCTTCGTTACTGACCTGACATAAGTATTGTTTTCAGCTTGTGACCGTTCCTTCGTTACTGACCTGCCATAAGTACTGTGTTCAGCTCGTGACCATTCCTTCATTACTGACCTGCCATAAGTACTGTGTTCAGCTTGTGACCGTTCCTTCGTTACTGACCTGCCATAAGTACTGTGTTTAGCTAGTTACCGTTCCTTCGTTACTGACCTGCCATAAGTACTGTGTTTAGCTAGTTACCGTTCCTTCGTTACTGACCTGCCATAAGTACTGTGTTCAGCTCGTGACCATTCCTTCATTACTGACCTGCCATAAGTACTGTGTTCAGCTTGTGACCGTTCCTTCGTTACTGACCTGCCATAAGTACTGTGTTTAGCTAGTTACCGTTCCTTCGTTACTGACCTGCCATAAGTACTGTGTTCAGCTTGTGACCGTTCCTTGGTTACTGACCTGCCATAAGTACTGTGTTTAGCTTGTTACCGTTCCTTCGTTACTGACCTGGATAAGTAGTTTGCTTCCTTGATGTCGGTAGTGGTATTGCAGTGTCCACAGAAGCGAGCCTCGTAATCATACGCCAAGGCTCGCCAGCAGGTCTCCTGATCCGAGATTGACACGCTCCGTTTGACAGAGGGATAAAAAGAATCAGACTTTTCTGAAGTAGACTCAGATTTCTCATCTGTAAATAAAATCACACAAGCTAGCAAGATTATGAAAATGTCTCTGTACAAATGTGTTGATATAAACGTTATATGTGCAATGTCATATTTATCAATAAACTAGCTTCCTTTTTGTAAACCTATTAATTCAATAATTTTTGTTGATAAATACAACTGACTGTGAAAAAAAAACCTTGAATTTTAGCACAGAAGTGTACTGTTATAAGAAAGGAGGAACATATGATTATCTAGCAATTCATGAAATAGACTTTATCTTTAAGATCATGAAATACACATCATCTATCAATTCATGAAATAGACATCATCTATCAATTCATGAAATAGACATTATCTATCAATTCATGAAATAGACATCAACTATCAATTCTTTAAACAGACATCATCTGTCAATTCATGAAACAGACATCATCTAAAATTTAATGAAATAAACATCATCTGTCAATTCATGAAATAAACATCATCTGTCAATTCATGAAATAGACAGCATCTATCGATTCATGAAATAGACATCATCTATCAATTCATGAAACAGACATCATCTGTCAATTCATGAAATAAACATCATCTGTCAATTCATGAAATAGACATCATCTTTCAATTCATGAAATAGACATCATCTATTAAATCATGAAATAGACCTCATCTAGAAATTCATGAAATAGAAACTATCTAGCAATTCATGAAATAAACATCATCTAGAAATTCATGAAAAGACATTATCTATCAATTCATGAAATAAACATCATCTATCAATTCATGAAATACACATCATCTATCAATTCATGAAACAGACATCATCTATCAATTTACATAATAGACATTATCTATTAAATCATGAAAAAGACATCATCTACAAATTCATGAAACAAACTTCATCTGTCAATTCACAAAAAAGACATCATCTATCAATTCATGAAATACACATCATCAAGCAGTTCATGGAAGACACATCATTACGCAATTCACAAAATAGACATCATCTATCAATTCATGAAATAGACATCATCTGTCAATTCATGAAATAGACTTCATCTATCAATTCATGAAATAGACATCATCTATCAATTCATGAAACAGACATCATCTATTCATTCATGAAATAGAGATCATCAATCAATTCATGAAACAGACATAATCTATCACTTCATGAAACAATCATTATCTATCAATTTATGAAATACACATCATCAATCAATTTATGAATTAGACATCACCCATCAGAGCCTCTCACACAGGGGGAATTAGCACTGACCTCCTGAGTCTGTTTTGGAGTAAATAGCTGCTTTGATGTCCTTGTCCAAAGTCTCACAGGCGTTGCTTTTAGCGTAGTCCGGGAACTTGCTCTTAAACTGCTGAAGACAATCGTAGGCTTCCTGTGGCCAAGAAAGCTCGTACAAGGACCTGCCCAATCGGAAGTGAGCTTTCAAATGGTTTGGGTCGATTTGTAGAGCACTATGACAATCTCTTAATGCTGCATACAGGTCTCCATCCCTGTCAGATGTAAAAGTAGGACTGAGTCTCTCTATATTATATAGGCACTAGACAGACACTTTAGACATCACTAGACAGACACTTTAGACATTCTCAGTAAGTTTACAGACACTTTAGACATTCTCAGTAAGTTATATAATGTGAGTGTGTGTTTTGATGATTATGGTATATTTGTGTCCTTATTTATTTTTTCTGTGCACCAGCTATGACATTTTTGCTTGAATAAGACATAAGATTCAATATCCAACAATAAAACTTCTTTCCAAATGCTTAACAGAGACTGAAAATAAATAAAATATCTTATATCTAAACATCTATTTCTGCATTAATGTTAGGTACATTTAATATTTACCTGTTATTCATATAAACTTAAAGAAACATCCTAACATAATTTTATGAAATAAACCATTATTCTGTAAGAAGATGTACAAGCAAACAGGTGTTTCAAGCACATCTCTTATATTGACTCGGTTATTCTTTTAGATACAACCTACCATTTTCTTTTCATGAATGCAGCAGCTCTGTTGCCATAGAGCACCGATGCCCACGGAGCTCGCTGGATGGCCTGGTTATACAGAATGATGGTCTTGGAACACTGGTCCATCTCAAAGTAACGATTGGCTTTCTTCTTGATCACCTCCACTGCCGGGGGAATCGGTTTGGCACTGGTGGTGGTTTTCAACCTGTTATTACATGTATGATCCAACTCAAAAACCTTTTACAATCAATGTAATAAGCTATAAGTTTATCATTGACTGAGATATCTAGCCATATAACCTGAGTTAATTTCCAGTTTAATGAACCAAGGGAAAAAAGTCTTGCAATGGTGTTATCTTTTTCTTACTGAAACGTTGATGAGATGTTACTTTTTTCAAGACTGAAGCCTTGTAAAGGTGTTATTTTCTTCTGAAGCTTTGCAGCAGGGTTCGACAGTCACCTTAGTTCGTTAGTCACAGATTTAAATTTGGACTAACGAATTTACTCTTTAGTCAGTTCTGTCAGACTAATAAAAAGTTCTGCTTAAAAAATTGGGTAAATTATCAATGTGCAATTGTCAACACTTTACTTGAAAACCCTGCCTTTATTTTTAGTATCTAGCATGATGTAAATTGATATGATACATTGCGGTGATTATAGAGCTACTGAACGAAAACAAGAGAGGTATGCAGGATGTTATGGATAACTTGACTATTTCTTTGCCCTTCGGAGATGTCATAGAAATTAGCCTTATTTAGTAATTATGTGACAAGCGCACTTGTTCACAACAATGGCTTCAACAGGGGCGCTTATTGTTTATTATTTTTAACTGATTTTAAAGAACTTAGATAACAAAAAGAACATGGAAGCTCAAAGCCCAGATCTTTTACACAGATCTATTTATAGCATCTGTTATGGCGGCATACTCCAAGATAGTGAACAAGCAGCTCATTGCTATGTACTGAATAGTACAATTATACAACTAAGCCACTGCTACACCTGTTACAAAACCATATCAAAAACACAATGTGGTGCATATTATGCACAATTTTCTAGCAAATTATATTAATTAAAGTGTGTATTTTATCAGGCAAAATACAGTAATGCATTTTTAATTTATTTTTAACTGGCAAATAAAATTGACTTTTTCAGATTGTACGCTTTTCATCAATTATAACGATGATCAAATAATTCATTGCGCTTGGATTTCATTACGATAAAAAAGGCTTGTGGTTTTTTGGCGAGACTCTGTCTCTAATATCGCTTGGGTTAAGTTCCGATCACGAAATTACAGAAATTGCGCTTGAGTTATAAAATTATCATTAAACATTGATAGTTTTGGGGAAAATGGTGGCCGTTGATTTCCACATTTTTGGGTGCGTATTATACACAAGACCTGCTCGTTTTTTCCCCACATTTTGGCCAACTTTGGAGGTGCGTATTATACACGAGTGCGTATTATACACAACACTTTACGGTGATACATGTACATATTTCTGACTGAAACCTTGCTACGGTATTATCTTTTTGTAAATTCTTTTAATGATGTAACTTTTATTTGACGGAAACTCTGTGTTGTTACCTTTTTCTGATTGAAGCCTAAGGTACCTGTAATCTTTTTCTGATATAACCATGAATAGGTGTTACTCTTTTCTAAATGAAGTCTTGCGGCAGTGCTAGAACCATTTTAACAAGACCTTGGACTTTCAAAACAACGTAACCATCTTTTTCTTGCATCAAAACAAGTTAAAAACAAGAACGGAATTCTTGGGTCCCCCGCTGGTCAAGCAGTATACTAGTATCGACCAAGGCTGATTTAGGAACTTGACCAAGGTATTAGAGGTATAAACATTTGGTATAAATTTCATGTAAATCCGTCAAAATTTGTAGGCATGAGAGCGCTTACAAGGTCAATTTCTGGATAAAACGGAGTCATTATTGTGGTCAAAGTCCCATAACTCCAACAAAAAAGTATCGACCAATGCTGACTTTTGAACTTGACCAAAGTATTAGTGGTATAAACATTTGGTATAAATTTAATGAAAATCCTTTAAAATTTAAAGGCATGAGAGCGCTTACAAGGTCAATTTTTGGATAAAATGGGGTCATTATTGTGGTCAAAGTCCCATAACTCCAACAAAAAGTATTGTCCAATGCTGATTTTCTAACTTGACCAAGGTAATAGTGATATACACATTTGGTATAAATTTAATGAAAATCCGTCAAAATTTGTAGGCATGAGAGCGCTAACAAAAAAGTATGACGGCCGGACACACGGACGCATGGACGGACGCCGGGCATTTCTATGTCCCTGCACCGCGTTGGGGCGGGGGACAATGACACTGGTTTCAAGTGAAATATGCATATATTGCTTTGACGTAGCTCAAAAGCCAGAAAAATCTTACTGATTTCTAAGAGCCATGGCTTAGTGCCCAGCAATGAAATAGACTTGCCTATGTCACATTGCTGTTTGACACAACTAGCCAAAGTCCAAGCTCTTGTTAAAACGGTTCTACTTATTTGGACTGAAGCCTTGCAGTGGTGCTACTTTTTTTTGACTGAAGCCTCGCGGTGTTTCTCCTCCACATCCATCTCTGCTCTCATCATCGCCGCAGCAGCCACAGACACCCCATTGGAGACACCATTGGTCACACCATTTGAAGCACCGTTTTTATGAGAGTGAAAATGGAAACCATTACTGCCACCAGCATCTGTAAGAAGGAAAATTTAAAAGTAAGTGTAACCTTGTTTAAAAGACCAAACAGGTAAACATGTATTTTAAGCAGAAACCAGATCTGGTTCAATCATCTTGAGTCAAGTAAACTGTAAGGCAGTCATCTGATAAACCATCACAACCATTTACCTTTAACCACTCCATTGGCAGCTAGAACCATTGATATGTCAAACTTCTTTGCCTTTCTGCGTCGATTGACATCAAAGATATAGATCTGTTCTCCTCCCAGATTGACCAGTAATTCCCGACCGTCGGGGCTGAAGGACAGATAAGTGGATGCTAGGGAGCGGTAGCGTTTCTTGTAGTCTTGCTGTTTTTGAGGCAGATGACCTAGCGATAGAAATGGTGATATCTGAATCAGCAACACTGCTCACTATATGTTTGTATGTGTAGTTCATATTAGTGCTCTTTTTATGTGAAAACTTGAGGTGGAATTTATGTAAGGCATAATTGCCTTTGCACGACATGTTTATATTTGTACAATGTACATGTACATGTGTTGCAAGATCAACATCAAAAATTCGTGAGGATACAATACTTTATTAATCAAGTTTACACATACCAGCTATAAAGTAGGTGACAGCATCATGAGGAATCGGGAAGTCTTCAGGGGAGGAAGGTGCCAACGGACTTGATCGCTCCCATGACCAGGGAGATCTGAAATGACAAGAAACAAAATGGTGTTTAACATGATGTCAATGAATGAAGTGACATAGTGAGAAAGTTCATGATCCTTATATACAGTGTTTAGTTTCTAACTATTCTAAATTGCTTCATTTCCATGGACTCACCTGAGCAACAATGTCCACAACTTTGATTAGAAAAGTACATCAAAAGACGATAGATAAATTTTGAACAGAAGCGTTCACTTGAGCTTATGGCTCTGGTGAGTTAAACAAGAAGCCAATAGGCCTTAACGGTCACCTAAGTAGCATATAACCCATACACAAACTTGTCGAGGAGTCTCATATATGCATTTAATTAGGATTCATTCTGGAGTAGAATTTTTTTTTAATTTGTAATGACGACCACCTCCCTGACTGAAATCGTTCAAAAAGAACAATGAAACCTATAATTTTGGTGAAAACTTAAAGATCTGGTCTACAAAATCATGAATTCATTTTTCCTTTCAGGAATATGAGAGTAAAGAAGATAATTTTTTAACATTATATGCATTAACACCTATACATCCATATTGGCCCGGTGTAACGAAGAATATTGACCCGGGTTGAAAATTGACCCGGGGGTCATTTTTCAACGTTAAATATTGACCCGGGGGTCATTTTTCAAAGTTGAAAATTGAGACCAAAATCGTGAAATTTATATCCGGGGTCATTTTTCAACGGTATGAGAAAGATTTTTCTAAACTCTGATGACCTCAACACGTTGAAAATTGATCCTGTTGAGAATTGACCCCAACTTCAGAGTTTTGATCTGAACTGGAACTTACTCTACACGGTTTAAATGTACAATCATGCACATATTTGAAAGTTTCAGTTTTAAAAAGTTTATGCTTTCCGATATATATGCGGACGTGGCTAATTTCTTTTCGGTTGATATGTCCGATTTATCATTTAATTTTGAGACTCAAAATATGATATCCATTTATTATTACAATACTATGTAAATAAAGCTAAGCCGATGACCGTTTGCTTCTGAATGGAACAGGCTAATAGGGCTAGAATACTTTTTGACATAGAATTGGTTTTCATTCCCTCGTGTGACAGAATTTAAAGTTTAAACTTGTCATAATCTCTGATAAATATATCTAATTTATATGTAATGTATTTAATGTATTGCCCGTTATCGTCACTTTTCAAGTAAATCAACAGAGCTCTATTCAACAGGCACCTGACGTTGTATATTTTTCTAATAATTTAAATTTATAACCTCTATACTGTTTTATTGGATAAAGGGTATATATATTTATATTAAGACAAAAGGATATAGTGTCATATACCTATGCTAAATTTTAAAAAAGTCAGAATATTTCCCTGACAAAAATATAAATGAATGGTTGTCATATTTTCACCCTTTTTCATATATACTGTATTATACATATATACACAGCATATACATATCTATATATGTTTTAATTTTTTTTTTACGACTTAACAATAATTTTTCATAAACTTGTCAGATTAACTTTATTGAAGCACCATCTATTTTTCTGCATATGCAGAGTCATAGTCCTTTTTAAAAAATGCAATTTATTTCTATTACTTTGAGTTTTCAATTCCATTTTTTACCTGTAAATTAGAAACACAGGCAGCTAGCGTAATATATTTTCTCAAAATTAAAAACATATACCCTCTACAGCAAAAATGTTATCAATTTAAAAAAGTAGGTTTGCATCTAAATATACAGTCGGAGGATGGTTGATCTAAATTTATTCATGGTATACATGGAAAGGCATGCAAAAAGTTGAATATATTAAGATTACTCACGCACACAATTGATAGATAAACACTTGTTAAAATTCGTCTTTTATCAGACCTAGATTGGAATATGGTGATGTTGTGTGGAGCAGCTGTATCACGGGAAAATCCGAATTCCTTAAACATGTACAAATTGAAGCAACCAGGACAGTGACAGGGATCAGATTTAATTCTTCTAAAATCATTTTATATAGTGATCTCGAAGGGATAAACATAAACTAATTATATTCTACAAGATTATAAATGGTTTAGCACCACAAGATACGTTAGATTGAATTCAATCATATTTTCTTAGGTCGAATGAGCTTTTTTACTATCTACCACTATATATTTATTACAATAGCTTTGCTCCGTCTACATGTAAATTATGGAATAATCCTCATGCAGAAAAGAAAATGTCATCAACTTCATCGTTCTTTAAGTCAAAACTTAAAAAATGAAATATACATAGAGCTTACAAACATTTCAGTTAAGGCAATAGGAAATATTGTTTTACGTTTATTACGGAATAAAGCTAGTAAAGCTTACTTATTTAAGGATATTTTAACTGATGAAAGTCGATGTTTATACTGTGGGTCTGAATCTGAAGGAAATGTGATTTTTCCCCTGGATGTCCAAGATACACTCAACCAAGAGACGAACTTTTTAAACAACTTATTGACATTAGTGTACCTTTTTATATGAACTATATACTTTATGGTAGTTCTGATTTTTCATATAGATAAAATTGTTTCCCATGTTATATTTATATTAAAGCTCCCAGGCGTTTTGATTCTTTTAAGTTACACTGTTTAAATCTATTTAAGTATTATACATGTATATTTACTTAATTTATAGTTCCCTTTTATTTACTGTTCTTATCAAATGGGCTGGATCATGAAAATCTCATTCTTATGTTTGTATCTCTATAAGTTTAAATCAAGGTGATAGGTTTGTTAATGTAGGTGTGAGTGAACCTGTCTACCAACAATATGTCTTACAATCATATATGGTATATATTCAGATAATTATTTAATATTCAAGTATCCCCTGTCTTATATGTACACATAATATCAATGATATTCTGTATACCTGTATACTATATTCTTATGACCATAAATAATTTCTTCTTGACTTTGTATGCTTGAAGGGGTTTACATAGGATATGACTGTTATCCAATCCATTCAATAATTTGAACATTCCGTTCAATAAAAAACGTTTAAATTAAATCAATGATGTAGGTGGCTGTGGTAGGAAGGTCAACCATATACCCCAATGCTGCTGTATGATCTTCTACTACATATTTCTATTCAAAAAATGCAATTTACCAATTTTATGACGGAAACAATTACTGTTAGTAAATTAATGTCAAATTTTTTGTGAATAAAGCAATTTAAAAACTATTAAAGCAACCTAATTTTATTGTCATCCTGTACAAAAATTAGGTTGCTAACTTGCTACAGATTCCATAAAGTAGAATTGTTTATGCCTAGAAACTTTCGTAATTTGATGATATTTAGTTACATCAGAAGTTATCGTAACGGAACAAATAAATCATTAAAAAAGAGTACATTTTAGCATATCATCACTTTTGTAAACTGTTATTGGCTGGATGGGTGTGAATACAAAATTCAGATAGTCTCAGTTTTATCAAACTGAGTGTGTGCAAACACGATAATCTCAATACGACATACTGTAAATTTTGTATTTACACCCACCCAGAAAATTTACAATGAACAATATAAAAGTTTCAATTTACTGGGTGAACGTAAAACCAAAATTGAACAATATGACGTATTGTAATTTTTTTGAATTATTTATATTTGTACACTTCTCCGGCGAATTAAAAAAAGGAGTTTTACTAAATTGAGTATTTTAACGTGTAGCCATGTATACAAATATTCTGAAAAACATATATTTTAAAAATATATATATAGATATCACACAAAACAGCAATAATACGCGAAAAGTTTATTATGAATAAAATAAATATATTACATATTTAAAGGGATAATGTGTAAATTTAAAAAAAATGATTCAAGTCTCATTTTAACCCCCCCCCCCCCCCCCCCCCGTTGAAACATGTAAATCTAAAGAATAAATATGTAAAGACTGATAATTTTTATTTAAATAAACTCAAGTTATAATATTGATTCGTTAATTTGTGCTTCTTTGCTGTTGAATTTTGAACCGGATCAAAATTCCACGATGTGGGTCAGTTTCCAACGGATAAGGGTCTTTATTCAACACCATTGGTCTCAATATTTAACGTTGAAATATGACCCCGGGTCAATTTTCAACCCGGGTCAAAATTCTTCGTTACACCGGCCCTAATTTTCGTTCAGCAACGAGGGACCTCTTGAATGAAAGCTCATCAAATTGTCTCTTTCCTGTTAAAATTTCGTGGTTTGAAGTCAGATTCGTTTTCCGGCAAAATGCGTCTGTATTGAAAAACTCTGAAAATGAAAGTAAAAGTAGGGAATTTCTCAGTTTTGGAAAGGGTGTTTATCAAACAATTTCATTTCTTTTCTTCAAATGATAATTCAATTTTGACACTTGTTTTGAAAATTGCAAATCCTCTTTTCTGACATGTGTCAATGATTCTGATTTAAAATGTCCCAATAAATGTATATACACTCTGCAAGTACAAGGATTATTTTGCTGTAAGGCACTACTTTGTTGTCCTACCGATTCTAAAAATAGTTAGAGGGATATACCCAATATAAAACAGTCATTGTGGTTATTTACAATTCTTAGCTTATATATTCACTCTAGACACTATACAGAACCATGATTCCAAATTTGGAAAAATTCAATACATAATTATGGATTTTGCAGCATTGATACACATGCATGAAATTTGAAGAAACAGTCCAGTCATAATTTACCTAAACAACATATAGCTCATTGGCACTCGATGCTCTTCAAATTGCATAAATTGAGGAAACTTTAATCTCAAGAATTAAAATACATGTAAAACATAAACATTCAATATTTTACCAAATTTATTTTGTTCATATTCTTATGAAAAAGCTCAATTATGTCTGATTTTATAAAAAAAATTGTCGTAAAAATCATGAGTTTTTCTTTAGTTACAAAAACGAATTGTTTTCAAACACCACGAAAAAGGTAAAATAGAAAAGTATAGGGATTTCCCTATCCATCAAGGTATTACATGTAGGCATTGGTTTATAAATAATAAAGTTATATGACTCTATAATGTGAGGCCCTCAATTCAGTTTTCGCTCCATTTTGATGCTAGCTTGAGATTACCTTACCAATGACGTCATAATGACGTCATAATGATGAGTTGCTTTTACTCATAATATGTATTACGGTGCGACCGTTGGGGCGAGCGCAGCATGTGATAAAATAATAATTGAATTATGATAAAACAATAAAAATAAAAGTAGCGACGTAAAGTAAATGAATTTGAATGCAGAATAAAATAAACATGCCTATGTTTTCCAGTAAATTATTCATATATTCATAAGATTTTGTTATCTATTTATATATAAAATTTATCTCGGATAAAATGTGTTGAATAATAATGATTCTAACATAATGTACATTACAGTTTATTTCCTCTTTTCTTGCAGCAGACATTTTTCTTAAACTTACATAAAAACAATTGACTTATCACAGAGTCACCCGTTTAAAAAAAATCAAATTTACGTATAAAAAAAAATTGCTGATCATATAAGGAAAATGGATCCCCCGGGAGCATGTAATAAATGGAAGTGAAAATAAAGACACTATTGAGCAGCTAAAGAGCTAAAGGATACTACGCACTCCCAATTCTTCACCCGGATTAGAATTATCCTGATTTTGAGAATTTCTTTTTCTTTTTGCTTGCGAAGATTTTTTGAATGATGTTGCCACGCCCCCTTTTAAAAAAACTTTTGGAAATTACCGTAAATATAGTGAATAAAATAAATGTGAGCATTCATCCAAATGAGAGCAAGCTACAGCTGTTTCCTATCTTTGAAGAAATGTCCCCATTCGTTAGCTCTGCAAGATTTTGAGAAGATTTTGGTATTTATATTTCAGCAGATTTACAATTACTACTTAGAGTAATTTCCCCTTATTGTGACGTCAAAGTTCACGTCAGTCAAGTGTCGTCTGTCTCTTTAAAAAAAAAAACCTACGCGAAATATACTGTTTTGTTTACTTAAAAGCATTATGTTCTTGAAATTACATAATTGATCTGTTTCTCAAAAGTTCTACTTTGATTCTCGCGAGATGGTATCCAGTCTAGTGAGATCGACCGACATTGAGGAATTGCATTGTGGGTCGAAATTTACTGACGCCGAAAAATTCTGTCGGATCAATGTGTAAGAAATCCATTTTGACGTCACTCGAAATGACGATAACTCCGTTAGTCTTATGTAATGGATGTTGCGTTGTGTCAGCAGTATATTTACAATGCATGTACATAGTCGTTTATCTTGTTCTCGTGAGAGTGTGAAATAGGAAACCAAAATAACAGGGAACTACTGGGACGATTAAAACAAGGCATTACTGGTCCGATTTACTGACGCCAAAAAAATGCGTTGAATGAATGTGCAAATAGTCCGAATATTCTATTCACACACGCCTTGCCGGTAGAGCTCGCTTCGCGCCGGCACTGCGCGCCGGCGAGCTGCGCTCGCTATAAGTGTAATATTTGCTGAACTTTTATTTAAGCCTAATTTCGGAACAAATGCACATGACTTTACTCAATAAATATATGTCATAGGGAAAAGAAACTTGCTAATAAGGATTTTTTCTTTTACTCTTGTATATTGTTACCATGGTAACAAATTTAACAAAAACTATCAAAAGAAATATCTTAAATTGTGGAAGAGAGTCTACATTTAACTAAAGTTCAAAATCCAGAAGAACAAGAAATACCCTCTAAGTCTGTGAAATATGTATAATCAATGTAAAGTTTCCCAGTATCTAATATTCTAAATTATCTGCATGTAAAATACTGGCCAGGGTATATAGTTTTTACAGGTTCCTTCTTTTAAACTTAGACGAGTGTAGTTACAAAAATAAATTTTACTTACATCAAGTGTGGCTCATTGTTGTGTTTTATTTTTCGAAGAAGTTCCATTTCAATTTACATGTTATCTAAAATGAAATGTTTTGATTTAATTCTACATTATCAATCACTATCCACAACATTTGCAATTCCATGTCAAAAGCAGCCACATGTTGAAAATCCTGGGGGGGGGGGGGTGTCGTTGTGATGGATATTTTCTTAGAAGATGTGCTATTAAAATGATTAAACTTGTTGAAATTGTTGGAAATCTAGTTTATTCACATAAATGAGAAGATGTACAAAAGAAAAATGCAGGTTTATCATAATAATTGCAAATAAACAAGAAATATGCCTCACCAGCATGGAGCTTAATATGGGTATAGTCCACTAATGCATTTTCCATAGGCGGTAATGTTAACGTTATGGTTCATAGCTCCGGCCCTAATTTTCGTTCAGCAACGAGGGACCTCTTGAATGAAAGCTCATCAAATTGTCTCTTTCCTGTTAAAATTTCGTGGTTTGAAGTCAGATTCGTTTTCCGGCAAAATGCGTCTGTATTGAAAAACTCTGAAAATGAAAGTAAAAGTAGGGAATTTCTCAGTTTTGGAAAGGGTGTATATCAAACAATTTCATTTCTTTTCTTCAAATGATAATTCAATTTTGACACTTGTTTTGAAAATTGCAAATCCTCTTTTCTGACATGTGTCAATGATTCTGATTTAAAATGTCCCAATAAATGTATATACACTCTGCAAGTACAAGGATTATTTTGCTGTAAGGCACTACTTTGTTGTCCTACCGATTCTAAGCATAGTTAGAGGGATATACCCAATATAAAACAGTCATTGTGGTTATTTACAATTCTTAGCTTATATATTCACTCTAGACACTATACAGAACCATGATTCCAAATTTGGAAAAATTCAATACATAATTATGGATTTTGCAGCATTGATACACATGCATGAAATTTGAAGAAACAGTCCAGTCATAATTTACCTAAACAACATATAGCTCATTGGCACTCGATGCTCTTCAAATTGCATAAATTGAGGAAACTTTAATCTCAAGAATTAAAATACATGTAAAACATAAACATTCAATATTTTACCAAATTTATTTTGTTCATATTCTCATGAAAAAGCTCAATTATGTCTGATTTTATAAAAAAATTGTCGTAAAAATCATGAGTTTTTCTTTAGTTACAAAAAAGAATTGTTTTCAGACACCACGAAAAAGGTAAAATAGAAAAGTATAGGGATTTCCCTATCCATCAAGGTATTACATGTAGGTATTGGTTTATAAATAATAAAGTTATATGACTCTATAATGTGAGGCCCTCAATTCAGTTTTCACTCCATTTTGATGCTAGCTTGAGACTACCTTACCTATGACGTCATAATGATGAGTTGCTTTTACTCATAATATGTATTACGGTGCGACCGTTGGGGCGAGCGCAGCATGTGATAAAATAATAATTGAATTATGATAAAACAATAAAAATAAAAGTAGCGACGTAAAGTAAATGAATTTGAATGCAGAATAAAATAAACATGCCTATGTTTTCCAGTAAATTATTCATATATTCATAAGATTTTGTTATCTATTTATATATAAAATTTATCTCGGATAAAATGTGTTGAATAATAATGATTCTAACATAATGTACATTACAGTTTATTTCCTCTTTTCTTGCAGCAGACATTTTTCTTAAACTTACATAAAAACAATTGACTTATCACAGAGTCACCCGTTTAAAAAAAATCAAATTTACGTATAAAAAAAAATTGCTGATCATATAAGGAAAATGGATCCCCCGGGAGCATGTAATAAATGGAAGTGAAAATAAAGACACTATTGAGCAGCTAAAGAGCTAAAGGATACTACGCACTCCCAATTCTTCACCCGGATTAGAATTATCCTGATTTTGAGAATTTCTTTTTCTTTTTGCTTGCGAAGATTTTTTGAATGATGTTGCCACGCCCCCTTTTAAAAAAACTTTTGGAAATTACCGTAAATATAGTGAATAAAATAAATGTGAGCATTCATCCAAATGAGAGCAAGCTACAGCTGTTTCCTATCTTTGAAGAAATGTCCCCATTCGTTAGCTCTGCAAGATTTTGAGAAGATTTTGGTATTTATATTTCAGCAGATTTACAATTACTACTTAGAGTAATTTCCCCTTATTGTGACGTCAAAGTTCACGTCAGTCAAGTGTCGTCTGTCTCTTTAAAAAAAAAAACCTACGCGAAATATACTGTTTTGTTTACTTAAAAGCATTATGTTCTTGAAATTACATAATTGATCTGTTTCTCAAAAGTTCTACTTTGATTCTCGCGAGATGGTATCCAGTCTAGTGAGATCGACCGACATTGAGGAATTGCATTGTGGGTCGAAATTTACTGACGCCGAAAAATTCTGTCGGATCAATGTGTAAGAAATCCATTTTGACGTCACTCGAAATGACGATAACTCCGTTAGTCTTATGTAATGGATGTTGCGTTGTGTCAGCAGTATATTTACAATGCATGTACATAGTCGTTTATCTTGTTCTCGTGAGAGTGTGAAATAGGAAACCAAAATAACAGGGAACTACTGGGACGATTAAAACAAGGCATTACTGGTCCGATTTACTGACGCCAAAAAAATGCGTTGAATGAATGTGCAAATAGTCCGAATATTCTATTCACACACGCCTTGCCGGTAGAGCTCGCTTCGCGCCGGCACTGCGCGCCGGCGAGCTGCGCTCGCTATAAGTGTAATATTTGCTGAACTTTTATTTAAGCCTAATTTCGGAACAAATGCACATGACTTTACTCAATAAATATATGTCATAGGGAAAAGAAACTTGCTAATAAGGATTTTTTCTTTTACTCTTGTATATTGTTACCATGTAACAAATTTAACAAAAACTATCAAAAGAAATATCTTAAATTGTGGAAGAGAGTCTACATTTAACTAAAGTTCAAAATCCAGAAGAACAAGAAATACCCTCTAAGTCTGTGAAATATGTATAATCAATGTAAAGTTTCCCAGTATCTAATATTCTAAATTATCTGCATGTAAAATACTGGCCAGGGTATATAGTTTTTACAGGTTCCTTCTTTTAAACTTAGACGAGTGTAGTTACAAAAATAAATTTTACTTACATCAAGTGTGGCTCATTGTTGTGTTTTATTTTTCGAAGAAGTTCCATTTCAATTTACATGTTATCTAAAATGAAATGTTTTGATTTAATTCTAAATTATCAATCACTATCCACAACATTTGCAATTCCATGTCAAAAGCAGCCACATGTTGAAAATCCTGGGGGGGGGGGGGGGGGGGGGTGTCGTTGTGATGGATATTTTCTTAGAAGATGTGCTATTAAAATGATTAAACTTGTTGAAATTGTTGGAAATCTAGTTTATTCACATAAATGAGAAGATGTACAAAAGAAAAATGCAGGTTTATCATAATAATTGCAAATAAACAAGAAATATGCCTCACCAGCATGGAGCTTAATATGGGTATAGTCCACTAATGCATTTTCCATAGGCGGTAATGTTAACGTTATGGTTCATAGCTCCGGCCCTAATTTTCGTTCAGCAACGAGGGACCTCTTGAATGAAAGCTCATCAAATTGTCTCTTTCCTGTTAAAATTTCGTGGTTTGAAGTCAGATTCGTTTTCCGGCAAAATGCGTCTGTATTGAAAAACTCTGAAAATGAAAGTAAAAGTAGGGAATTTCTCAGTTTTGGAAAGGGTGTATATCAAACAATTTCATTTCTTTTCTTTAAATGATAATTCAATTTTGACACTTGTTTTGAAAATTGCAAATCCTCTTTTCTGACATGTGTCAATGATTCTGATTTAAAATGTCCCAATAAATGTATATACACTCTTCAAGTACAAGGATTATTTTGCTGTAAGGCACTACTTTGTTGTCCTACCGATTCTAAAAATAGTTAGAGGGATATACCCAATATAAAACAGTCATTGTGGTTATTTACAATTCTTAGCTTATATATTCACTCTAGACACTATACAGAACCATGATTCCAAATTTGGAAAAATTCAATACATAATTATGGATTTTGCAGCATTGATACACATGCATGAAATTTGAAGAAACAGTCCAGTCATAATTTACCTAAACAACATATAGCTCATTGGCACTCGATGCTCTTCAAATTGCATAAATTGAGGAAACTTTAATCTCAAGAATTAAAATACATGTAAAACATAAACATTCAATATTTTACCAAATTTATTTTGTTCATATTCTCATGAAAAAGCTCAATTATGTCTGATTTTATAAAAAAAAATTGTCGTAAAAATCATGAGTTTTTCTTTAGTTACAAAAAAGAATTGTTTTCAAACACCACGAAAAAGGTAAAATAGAAAAGTATAGGGATTTCCCTATCCATCAAGGTATTACATGTAGGCATTGGTTTATAAATAATAAAGTTATATGACTCTATAATGTGAGGCCCTCAATTCAGTTTTCGCTCCATTTTGATGCTAGCTTGAGATTACCTTACCAATGACGTCATAATGACGTCATAATGATGAGTTGTTTTTACTCATAATGTGTATTACGGTGCGACCGTTGGGGCGAGCGCAGCATGTGATAAAATAATAATTGAATTATGATAAAACAATAAAAATAAAAGTAGCGACGTAAAGTAAATGAATTTGAATGCAGAATAAAATAAACATGCCTATGTTTTCCAGTAAATTTTCATTATTCATATTTTCATAAGATTTTGTTATCTATTTATATATAAAATTTATCTCGGATAAAATGTGTTGAATAATAATGATTCTAACATAATGTACATTACAGTTTATTTCCTCTTTTCTTGCAGCAGACATTTTTCTTAAACTTACATAAAAACAATTGACTTATCACAGAGTCACCCGTTTAAAAAAAATCAAATTTACGTATAAAAAAAAATTGCTGATCATATAAGGAAAATGGATCCCCCGGGAGCATGTAATAAATGGAAGTGAAAATAAAGACACTATTGAGCAGCTAAAGAGCTAAAGGATACTACGCACTCCCAATTCTTCACCCGGATTAGAATTATCCTGATTTTGAGAATTTCTTTTTCTTTTTGCTTGCGAAGATTTTTTGAATGATGTTGCCACGCCCCCTTTTAAAAAAACTTTTGGAAATTACCGTAAATATAGTGAATAAAATAAATGTGAGCATTCATCCAAATGAGAGCAAGCTACAGCTGTTTCCTATCTTTGAAGAAATGTCCCCATTCGTTAGCTCTGCAAGATTTTGAGAAGATTTTGGTATTTATATTTCAGCAGATTTACAATTACTACTTAGAGTAATTTCCCCTTATTGTGACGTCAAAGTTCACGTCAGTCAAGTGTCGTCTGTCTCTTTAAAAAAAAACCTACGCGAAATATACTGTTTTGTTTACTTAAAAGCATTATGTTCTTGAAATTACATAATTGATCTGTTTCTCAAAAGTTCTACTTTGATTCTCGCGAGATGGTATCCAGTCTAGTGAGATCGACCGACATTGAGGAATTGCATTGTGGGTCGAAATTTACTGACGCCGAAAAATTCTGTCGGATCAATGTGTAAGAAATCCATTTTGACGTCACTCGAAAGGACGATAACTCCGTTAGTCTTATGTAATGGATGTTGCGTTGTGTCAGCAGTATATTTACAATGCATGTACATAGTCGTTTATCTTGTTCTCGTGAGAGTGTGAAATAGGAAACCAAAATAACAGGGAACTACTTGGACGATTAAAACAAGGCATTACTGGTCCGATTTACTGACGCCAAAAAAATGCGTTGAATGAATGTGCAAATAGTCCGAATATTCTATTCACACACGCCTTGCCGGTAGAGCTCGCTTCGCGCCGGCACTGCGCGCCGGCGAGCTGCGCTCGCTATAAGTGTAATATTTGCTGAACTTTTATTTAAGCCTAATTTCGGAACAAATGCACATGACTTTACTCAATAAATATATGTCATAGGGAAAAGAAACTTGCTAATAAGGATTTTTTCTTTTACTCTTGTATATTGTTACCATGGTAACAAATTTAACAAAAACTATCAAAAGAAATATCTTAAATTGTGGAAGAGAGTCTACATTTAACTAAAGTTCAAAATCCAGAAGAACAAGAAATACCCTCTAAGTCTGTGAAATATGTATAATCAATGTAAAGTTTCCCAGTATCTAATATTCTAAATTATCTGCATGTAAAATACTGGCCAGGGTATATAGTTTTTACAGGTTCCTTCTTTTAAACTTAGACGAGTGTAGTTACAAAAATAAATTTTACTTACATCAAGTGTGGCTCATTGTTGTGTTTTATTTTTCGAAGAAGTTCCATTTCAATTTACATGTTATCTAAAATGAAATGTTTTGATTTAATTCTACATTATCAATCACTATCCACAACATTTGCAATTCCATGTCAAAAGCAGCCACATGTTGAAAATCCTGGGGGGGGGGGGTGTCGTTGTGATGGATATTTTCTTAGAAGATGTGCTATTAAAATGATTAAACTTGTTGAAATTGTTGGAAATCTAGTTTATTCACATAAATGAGAAGATGTACAAAAGAAAAATGCAGGTTTATCATAATAATTGCAAATAAACAAGAAATATGCCTCACCAGCATGGAGCTTAATATGGGTATAGTCCACTAATGCATTTTCCATAAGCGGTAATGTTAACGTTATGGTTCATAGCTCCGGCCCTAATTTTCGTTCAGCAACGAGGGACCTCTTGAATGAAAGCTCATCAAATTGTCTCTTTCCTGTTAAAATTTCGTGGTTTGAAGTCAGATTCGTTTTCCGGCAAAATGCGTCTGTATTGAAAAACTCTGAAAATGAAAGTAAAAGTAGGGAATTTCTCAGTTTTGGAAAGGGTGTATATCAAACAATTTCATTTCTTTTCTTCAAATGATAATTCAATTTTGACACTTGTTTTGAAAATTGCAAATCCTCTTTTCTGACATGTGTCAATGATTCTGATTTAAAATGTCCCAATAAATGTATATACACTCTGCAAGTACAAGGATTATTTTGCTGTAAGGCACTACTTTGTTGTCCTACCGATTCTAAGCATAGTTAGAGGGATATACCCAATATAAAACAGTCATTGTGGTTATTTACAATTCTTAGCTTATATATTCACTCTAGACACTATACAGAACCATGATTCCAAATTTGGAAAAATTCAATACATAATTATGGATTTTGCAGCATTGATACACATGCATGAAATTTGAAGAAACAGTCCAGTCATAATTTACCTAAACAACATATAGCTCATTGGCACTCGATGCTCTTCAAATTGCATAAATTGAGGAAACTTTAATCTCAAGAATTAAAATACATGTAAAACATAAACATTCAATATTTTACCAAATTTATTTTGTTCATATTCTCATGAAAAAGCTCAATTATGTCTGATTTTATAAAAAAATTGTCGTAAAAATCATGAGTTTTTCTTTAGTTACAAAAAAGAATTGTTTTCAGACACCACGAAAAAGGTAAAATAGAAAAGTATAGGGATTTCCCTATCCATCAAGGTATTACATGTAGGTATTGGTTTATAAATAATAAAGTTATATGACTCTATAATGTGAGGCCCTCAATTCAGTTTTCACTCCATTTTGATGCTAGCTTGAGACTACCTTACCTATGACGTCATAATGATGAGTTGCTTTTACTCATAATATGTATTACGGTGCGACCGTTGGGGCGAGCGCAGCATGTGATAAAATAATAATTGAATTATGATAAAACAATAAAAATAAAAGTAGCGACGTAAAGTAAATGAATTTGAATGCAGAATAAAATAAACATGCCTATGTTTTCCAGTAAATTATTCATATATTCATAAGATTTTGTTATCTATTTATATATAAAATTTATCTCGGATAAAATGTGTTGAATAATAATGATTCTAACATAATGTACATTACAGTTTATTTCCTCTTTTCTTGCAGCAGACATTTTTCTTAAACTTACATAAAAACAATTGACTTATCACAGAGTCACCCGTTTAAAAAAAATCAAATTTACGTATAAAAAAAAATTGCTGATCATATAAGGAAAATGGATCCCCCGGGAGCATGTAATAAATGGAAGTGAAAATAAAGACACTATTGAGCAGCTAAAGAGCTAAAGGATACTACGCACTCCCAATTCTTCACCCGGATTAGAATTATCCTGATTTTGAGAATTTCTTTTTCTTTTTGCTTGCGAAGATTTTTTGAATGATGTTGCCACGCCCCCTTTTAAAAAAACTTTTGGAAATTACCGTAAATATAGTGAATAAAATAAATGTGAGCATTCATCCAAATGAGAGCAAGCTACAGCTGTTTCCTATCTTTGAAGAAATGTCCCCATTCGTTAGCTCTGCAAGATTTTGAGAAGATTTTGGTATTTATATTTCAGCAGATTTACAATTACTACTTAGAGTAATTTCCCCTTATTGTGACGTCAAAGTTCACGTCAGTCAAGTGTCGTCTGTCTCTTTAAAAAAAAAAACCTACGCGAAATATACTGTTTTGTTTACTTAAAAGCATTATGTTCTTGAAATTACATAATTGATCTGTTTCTCAAAAGTTCTACTTTGATTCTCGCGAGATGGTATCCAGTCTAGTGAGATCGACCGACATTGAGGAATTGCATTGTGGGTCGAAATTTACTGACGCCGAAAAATTCTGTCGGATCAATGTGTAAGAAATCCATTTTGACGTCACTCGAAATGACGATAACTCCGTTAGTCTTATGTAATGGATGTTGCGTTGTGTCAGCAGTATATTTACAATGCATGTACATAGTCATTTATCTTGTTCTCGTGAGAGTGTGAAATAGGAAACCAAAATAACAGGGAACTACTGGGACGATTAAAACAAGGCATTACTGGTCCGATTTACTGACGCCAAAAAAATGCGTTGAATGAATGTGCAAATAGTCCGAATATTCTATTCACACACGCCTTGCCGGTAGAGCTCGCTTCGCGCCGGCACTGCGCGCCGGCGAGCTGCGCTCGCTATAAGTGTAATATTTGCTGAACTTTTATTTAAGCCTAATTTCGGAACAAATGCACATGACTTTACTCAATAAATATATGTCATAGGGAAAAGAAACTTGCTAATAAGGATTTTTTCTTTTACTCTTGTATATTGTTACCATGTAACAAATTTAACAAAAACTATCAAAAGAAATATCTTAAATTGTGGAAGAGAGTCTACATTTAACTAAAGTTCAAAATCCAGAAGAACAAGAAATACCCTCTAAGTCTGTGAAATATGTATAATCAATGTAAAGTTTCCCAGTATCTAATATTCTAAATTATCTGCATGTAAAATACTGGCCAGGGTATATAGTTTTTACAGGTTCCTTCTTTTAAACTTAGACGAGTGTAGTTACAAAAATAAATTTTACTTACATCAAGTGTGGCTCATTGTTGTGTTTTATTTTTCGAAGAAGTTCCATTTCAATTTACATGTTATCTAAAATGAAATGTTTTGATTTAATTCTAAATTATCAATCACTATCCACAACATTTGCAATTCCATGTCAAAAGCAGCCACATGTTGAAAATCCTGGGGGGGGGGGGGTGTCGTTGTGATGGATATTTTCTTAGAAGATGTGCTATTAAAATGATTAAACTTGTTGAAATTGTTGGAAATCTAGTTTATTCACATAAATGAGAAGATGTACAAAAGAAAAATGCAGGTTTATCATAATAATTGCAAATAAACAAGAAATATGCCTCACCAGCATGGAGCTTAATATGGGTATAGTCCACTAATGCATTTTCCATAGGCGGTAATGTTAACGTTATGGTTCATAGCTCCGGCCCTAATTTTCGTTCAGCAACGAGGGACCTCTTGAATGAAAGCTCATCAAATTGTCTCTTTCCTGTTAAAATTTCGTGGTTTGAAGTCAGATTCGTTTTCCGGCAAAATGCGTCTGTATTGAAAAACTCTGAAAATGAAAGTAAAAGTAGGGAATTTCTCAGTTTTGGAAAGGGTGTATATCAAACAATTTCATTTCTTTTCTTTAAATGATAATTCAATTTTGACACTTGTTTTGAAAATTGCAAATCCTCTTTTCTGACATGTGTCAATGATTCTGATTTAAAATGTCCCAATAAATGTATATACACTCTTCAAGTACAAGGATTATTTTGCTGTAAGGCACTACTTTGTTGTCCTACCGATTCTAAAAATAGTTAGAGGGATATACCCAATATAAAACAGTCATTGTGGTTATTTACAATTCTTAGCTTATATATTCACTCTAGACACTATACAGAACCATGATTCCAAATTTGGAAAAATTCAATACATAATTATGGATTTTGCAGCATTGATACACATGCATGAAATTTGAAGAAACAGTCCAGTCATAATTTACCTAAACAACATATAGCTCATTGGCACTCGATGCTCTTCAAATTGCATAAATTGAGGAAACTTTAATCTCAAGAATTAAAATACATGTAAAACATAAACATTCAATATTTTACCAAATTTATTTTGTTCATATTCTCATGAAAAAGCTCAATTATGTCTGATTTTATAAAAAAAAATTGTCGTAAAAATCATGAGTTTTTCTTTAGTTACAAAAAAGAATTGTTTTCAAACACCACGAAAAAGGTAAAATAGAAAAGTATAGGGATTTCCCTATCCATCAAGGTATTACATGTAGGCATTGGTTTATAAATAATAAAGTTATATGACTCTATAATGTGAGGCCCTCAATTCAGTTTTCGCTCCATTTTGATGCTAGCTTGAGATTACCTTACCAATGACGTCATAATGACGTCATAGTGATGAGTTGTTTTTACTCATAATGTGTATTACGGTGCGACCGTTGGGGCGAGCGCAGCATGTGATAAAATAATAATTGAATTATGATAAAACAATAAAAATAAAAGTAGCGACGTAAAGTAAATGAATTTGAATGCAGAATAAAATAAACATGCCTATGTTTTCCAGTAAATTTTCATTATTCATATTTTCATAAGATTTTGTTATCTATTTATATATAAAATTTATCTCGGATAAAATGTGTTGAATAATAATGATTCTAACATAATGTACATTACAGTTTATTTCCTCTTTTCTTGCAGCAGACATTTTTCTTAAACTTACATAAAAACAATTGACTTATCACAGAGTCACCCGTTTAAAAAAAATCAAATTTACGTATAAAAAAAAATTGCTGATCATATAAGGAAAATGGATCCCCCGGGAGCATGTAATAAATGGAAGTGAAAATAAAGACACTATTGAGCAGCTAAAGAGCTAAAGGATACTACGCACTCCCAATTCTTCACCCGGATTAGAATTATCCTGATTTTGAGAATTTCTTTTTCTTTTTGCTTGCGAAGATTTTTTGAATGATGTTGCCACGCCCCCTTTTAAAAAAACTTTTGGAAATTACCGTAAATATAGTGAATAAAATAAATGTGAGCATTCATCCAAATGAGAGCAAGCTACAGCTGTTTCCTATCTTTGAAGAAATGTCCCCATTCGTTAGCTCTGCAAGATTTTGAGAAGATTTTGGTATTTATATTTCAGCAGATTTACAATTACTACTTAGAGTAATTTCCCCTTATTGTGACGTCAAAGTTCACGTCAGTCAAGTGTCGTCTGTCTCTTTAAAAAAAAAAACCTACGCGAAATATACTGTTTTGTTTACTTAAAAGCATTATGTTCTTGAAATTACATAATTGATCTGTTTCTCAAAAGTTCTACTTTGATTCTCGCGAGATGGTATCCAGTCTAGTGAGATCGACCGACATTGAGGAATTGCATTGTGGGTCGAAATTTACTGACGCCGAAAAATTCTGTCGGATCAATGTGTAAGAAATCCATTTTGACGTCACTCGAAAGGACGATAACTCCGTTAGTCTTATGTAATGGATGTTGCGTTGTGTCAGCAGTATATTTACAATGCATGTACATAGTCGTTTATCTTGTTCTCGTGAGAGTGTGAAATAGGAAACCAAAATAACAGGGAACTACTTGGACGATTAAAACAAGGCATTACTGGTCCGATTTACTGACGCCAAAAAAATGCGTTGAATGAATGTGCAAATAGTCCGAATATTCTATTCACACACGCCTTGCCGGTAGAGCTCGCTTCGCGCCGGCACTGCGCGCCGGCGAGCTGCGCTCGCTATAAGTGTAATATTTGCTGAACTTTTATTTAAGCCTAATTTCGGAACAAATGCACATGACTTTACTCAATAAATATATGTCATAGGGAAAAGAAACTTGCTAATAAGGATTTTTTCTTTTACTCTTGTATATTGTTACCATGGTAACAAATTTAACAAAAACTATCAAAAGAAATATCTTAAATTGTGGAAGAGAGTCTACATTTAACTAAAGTTCAAAATCCAGAAGAACAAGAAATACCCTCTAAGTCTGTGAAATATGTATAATCAATGTAAAGTTTCCCAGTATCTAATATTCTAAATTATCTGCATGTAAAATACTGGCCAGGGTATATAGTTTTTACAGGTTCCTTCTTTTAAACTTAGACGAGTGTAGTTACAAAAATAAATTTTACTTACATCAAGTGTGGCTCATTGTTGTGTTTTATTTTTCGAAGAAGTTCCATTTCAATTTACATGTTATCTAAAATGAAATGTTTTGATTTAATTCTACATTATCAATCACTATCCACAACATTTGCAATTCCATGTCAAAAGCAGCCACATGTTGAAAATCCTGGGGGGGGGGGGGGGGGTGTCGTTGTGATGGATATTTTCTTAGAAGATGTGCTATTAAAATGATTAAACTTGTTGAAATTGTTGGAAATCTAGTTTATTCACATAAATGAGAAGATGTACAAAAGAAAAATGCAGGTTTATCATAATAATTGCAAATAAACAAGAAATATGCCTCACCAGCATGGAGCTTAATATGGGTATAGTCCACTAATGCATTTTCCATAAGCGGTAATGTTAACGTTATGGTTCATAGCTCCGGCCCTAATTTTCGTTCAGCAACGAGGGACCTCTTGAATGAAAGCTCATCAAATTGTCTCTTTCCTGTTAAAATTTCGTGGTTTGAAGTCAGATTCGTTTTCCGGCAAAATGCGTCTGTATTGAAAAACTCTGAAAATGAAAGTAAAAGTAGGGAATTTCTCAGTTTTGGAAAGGGTGTATATCAAACAATTTCATTTCTTTTCTTCAAATGATAATTCAATTTTGACACTTGTTTTGAAAATTGCAAATCCTCTTTTCTGACATGTGTCAATGATTCTGATTTAAAATGTCCCAATAAATGTATATACACTCTGCAAGTACAAGGATTATTTTGCTGTAAGGCACTACTTTGTTGTCCTACCGATTCTAAGCATAGTTAGAGGGATATACCCAATATAAAACAGTCATTGTGGTTATTTACAATTCTTAGCTTATATATTCACTCTAGACACTATACAGAACCATGATTCCAAATTTGGAAAAATTCAATACATAATTATGGATTTTGCAGCATTGATACACATGCATGAAATTTGAAGAAACAGTCCAGTCATAATTTACCTAAACAACATATAGCTCATTGGCACTCGATGCTCTTCAAATTGCATAAATTGAGGAAACTTTAATCTCAAGAATTAAAATACATGTAAAACATAAACATTCAATATTTTACCAAATTTATTTTGTTCATATTCTCATGAAAAAGCTCAATTATGTCTGATTTTATAAAAAAATTGTCGTAAAAATCATGAGTTTTTCTTTAGTTACAAAAAAGAATTGTTTTCAGACACCACGAAAAAGGTAAAATAGAAAAGTATAGGGATTTCCCTATCCATCAAGGTATTACATGTAGGTATTGGTTTATAAATAATAAAGTTATATGACTCTATAATGTGAGGCCCTCAATTCAGTTTTCACTCCATTTTGATGCTAGCTTGAGACTACCTTACCTATGACGTCATAATGATGAGTTGCTTTTACTCATAATATGTATTACGGTGCGACCGTTGGGGCGAGCGCAGCATGTGATAAAATAATAATTGAATTATGATAAAACAATAAAAATAAAAGTAGCGACGTAAAGTAAATGAATTTGAATGCAGAATAAAATAAACATGCCTATGTTTTCCAGTAAATTATTCATATATTCATAAGATTTTGTTATCTATTTATATATAAAATTTATCTCGGATAAAATGTGTTGAATAATAATGATTCTAACATAATGTACATTACAGTTTATTTCCTCTTTTCTTGCAGCAGACATTTTTCTTAAACTTACATAAAAACAATTGACTTATCACAGAGTCACCCGTTTAAAAAAAATCAAATTTACGTATAAAAAAAAATTGCTGATCATATAAGGAAAATGGATCCCCCGGGAGCATGTAATAAATGGAAGTGAAAATAAAGACACTATTGAGCAGCTAAAGAGCTAAAGGATACTACGCACTCCCAATTCTTCACCCGGATTAGAATTATCCTGATTTTGAGAATTTCTTTTTCTTTTTGCTTGCGAAGATTTTTTGAATGATGTTGCCACGCCCCCTTTTAAAAAAACTTTTGGAAATTACCGTAAATATAGTGAATAAAATAAATGTGAGCATTCATCCAAATGAGAGCAAGCTACAGCTGTTTCCTATCTTTGAAGAAATGTCCCCATTCGTTAGCTCTGCAAGATTTTGAGAAGATTTTGGTATTTATATTTCAGCAGATTTACAATTACTACTTAGAGTAATTTCCCCTTATTGTGACGTCAAAGTTCACGTCAGTCAAGTGTCGTCTGTCTCTTTAAAAAAAAAACCTACGCGAAATATACTGTTTTGTTTACTTAAAAGCATTATGTTCTTGAAATTACATAATTGATCTGTTTCTCAAAAGTTCTACTTTGATTCTCGCGAGATGGTATCCAGTCTAGTGAGATCGACCGACATTGAGGAATTGCATTGTGGGTCGAAATTTACTGACGCCGAAAAATTCTGTCGGATCAATGTGTAAGAAATCCATTTTGACGTCACTCGAAAGGACGATAACTCCGTTAGTCTTATGTAATGGATGTTGCGTTGTGTCAGCAGTATATTTACAATGCATGTACATAGTCGTTTATCTTGTTCTCGTGAGAGTGTGAAATAGGAAACCAAAATAACAGGGAACTACTGGGACGATTAAAACAAGGCATTACTGGTCCGATTTACTGACGCCAAAAAAATGCGTTGAATGAATGTGCAAATAGTCCGAATATTCTATTCACACACGCCTTGCCGGTAGAGCTCGCTTCGCGCCGGCACTGCGCGCCGGCGAGCTGCGCTCGCTATAAGTGTAATATTTGCTGAACTTTTATTTAAGCCTAATTTCGGAACAAATGCACATGACTTTACTCAATAAATATATGTCATAGGGAAAAGAAACTTGCTAATAAGGATTTTTTCTTTTACTCTTGTATATTGTTACCATGGTAACAAATTTAACAAAAACTATCAAAAGAAATATCTTAAATTGTGGAAGAGAGTCTACATTTAACTAAAGTTCAAAATCCAGAAGAACAAGAAATACCCTCTAAGTCTGTGAAATATGTATAATCAATGTAAAGTTTCCCAGTATCTAATATTCTAAATTATCTGCATGTAAAATACTGGCCAGGGTATATAGTTTTTACAGGTTCCTTCTTTTAAACTTAGACGAGTGTAGTTACAAAAATAAATTTTACTTACATCAAGTGTGGCTCATTGTTGTGTTTTATTTTTCGAAGAAGTTCCATTTCAATTTACATGTTATCTAAAATGAAATGTTTTGATTTAATTCTACATTATCAATCACTATCCACAACATTTGCAATTCCATGTCAAAAGCAGCCACATGTTGAAAATCCTGGGGGGGGGGTGTCGTTGTGATGGATATTTTCTTAGAAGATGTGCTATTAAAATGATTAAACTTGTTGAAATTGTTGGAAATCTAGTTTATTCACATAAATGAGAAGATGTACAAAAGAAAAATGCAGGTTTATCATAATAATTGCAAATAAACAAGAAATATGCCTCACCAGCATGGAGCTTAATATGGGTATAGTCCACTAATGCATTTTCCATAGGCGGTAATGTTAACGTTATGGTTCATAGCTCCGGCCCTAATTTTCGTTCAGCAACGAGGGACCTCTTGAATGAAAGCTCATCAAATTGTCTCTTTCCTGTTAAAATTTCGTGGTTTGAAGTCAGATTCGTTTTCCGGCAAAATGCGTCTGTATTGAAAAACTCTGAAAATGAAAGTAAAAGTAGGGAATTTCTCAGTTTTGGAAAGGGTGTATATCAAACAATTTCATTTCTTTTCTTCAAATGATAATTCAATTTTGACACTTGTTTTGAAAATTGCAAATCCTCTTTTCTGACATGTGTCAATGATTCTGATTTAAAATGTCCCAATAAATGTATATACACTCTGCAAGTACAAGGATTATTTTGCTGTAAGGCACTACTTTGTTGTCCTACCGATTCTAAGCATAGTTAGAGGGATATACCCAATATAAAACAGTCATTGTGGTTATTTACAATTCTTAGCTTATATATTCACTCTAGACACTATACAGAACCATGATTCCAAATTTGGAAAAATTCAATACATAATTATGGATTTTGCAGCATTGATACACATGCATGAAATTTGAAGAAACAGTCCAGTCATAATTTACCTAAACAACATATAGCTCATTGGCACTCGATGCTCTTCAAATTGCATAAATTGAGGAAACTTTAATCTCAAGAATTAAAATACATGTAAAACATAAACATTCAATATTTTACCAAATTTATTTTGTTCATATTCTCATGAAAAAGCTCAATTATGTCTGATTTTATAAAAAAAATTGTCGTAAAAATCATGAGTTTTTCTTTAGTTACAAAAAAGAATTGTTTTCAGACACCACGAAAAAGGTAAAATAGAAAAGTATAGGGATTTCCCTATCCATCAAGGTATTACATGTAGGTATTGGTTTATAAATAATAAAGTTATATGACTCTATAATGTGAGGCCCTCAATTCAGTTTTCACTCCATTTTGATGCTAGCTTGAGACTACCTTACTTATGACGTCATAATGATGAGTTGCTTTTACTCATAATATGTATTACGGTGCGACCGTTGGGGCGAGCGCAGCATGTGATAAAATAATAATTGAATTATGATAAAACAATAAAAATAAAAGTAGCGACGTAAAGTAAATGAATTTGAATGCAGAATAAAATAAACATGCCTATGTTTTCCAGTAAATTATTCATATATTCATAAGATTTTGTTATCTATTTATATATAAAATTTATCTCGGATAAAATGTGTTGAATAATAATGATTCTAACATAATGTACATTACAGTTTATTTCCTCTTTTCTTGCAGCAGACATTTTTCTTAAACTTACATAAAAACAATTGACTTATCACAGAGTCACCCGTTAAAAAAAAATCAAATTTACGTATAAAAAAAAATTGCTGATCATATAAGGAAAATGGATCCCCCGGGAGCATGTAATAAATGGAAGTGAAAATAAAGACACTATTGAGCAGCTAAAGAGCTAAAGGATACTACGCACTCCCAATTCTTCACCCGGATTAGAATTATCCTGATTTTGAGAATTTCTTTTTCTTTTTGCTTGCGAAGATTTTTTGAATGATGTTGCCACGCCCCCTTTTAAAAAAACTTTTGGAAATTACCGTAAATATAGTGAATAAAATAAATGTGAGCATTCATCCAAATGAGAGCAAGCTACAGCTGTTTCCTATCTTTGAAGAAATGTCCCCATTCGTTAGCTCTGCAAGATTTTGAGAAGATTTTGGTATTTATATTTCAGCAGATTTACAATTACTACTTAGAGTAATTTCCCCTTATTGTGACGTCAAAGTTCACGTCAGTCAAGTGTCGTCTGTCTCTTTAAAAAAAAAAACCTACGCGAAATATACTGTTTTGTTTACTTAAAAGCATTATGTTCTTGAAATTACATAATTGATCTGTTTCTCAAAAGTTCTACTTTGATTCTCGCGAGATGGTATCCAGTCTAGTGAGATCGACCGACATTGAGGAATTGCATTGTGGGTCGAAATTTACTGACGCCGAAAAATTCTGTCGGATCAATGTGTAAGAAATCCATTGTGACGTCACTCGAAAGGACGATAACTCCGTTAGTCTTATGTAATGGATGTTGCGTTGTGTCAGCAGTATATTTACAATGCATGTACATAGTCGTTTATCTTGTTCTCGTGAGAGTTTGAAATAGGAAACCAAAATTACAGGGAACTACTTGGACGATTAAAACAAGGCATTACTGGTCCGATTTACTGACGCCAAAAAAATGCGTTGAATGAATGTGCAAATAGTCCGAATATTCTATTCACACACGCCTTGCCGGTAGAGCTCGCTTCGCGCCGGCACTGCGCGCCGGCGAGCTGCGCTCGCTATAAGTGTAATATTTGCTGAACTTTTATTTAAGCCTAATTTCGGAACAAATGCACATGACTTTACTCAATAAATATATGTCATAGGGAAAAGAAACTTGCTAATAAGGATTTTTTCTTTTACTCTTGTATATTGTTACCATGTAACAAATTTAACAAAAACTATCAAAAGAAATATCTTAAATTGTGGAAGAGAGTCTACATTTAACTAAAGTTCAAAATCCAGAAGAACAAGAAATACCCTCTAAGTCTGTGAAATATGTATAATCAATGTAAAGTTTCCCAGTATCTAATATTCTAAATTATCTGCATGTAAAATACTGGCCAGGGTATATAGTTTTTACAGGTTCCTTCTTTTAAACTTAGACGAGTGTAGTTACAAAAATAAATTTTACTTACATCAAGTGTGGCTCATTGTTGTGTTTTATTTTTCGAAGAAGTTCCATTTCAATTTACATGTTATCTAAAATGAAATGTTTTGATTTAATTCTAAATTATCAATCACTATCCACAACATTTGCAATTCCATGTCAAAAGCAGCCACATGTTGAAAATCCTGGGGGGGGGGGGGGGGTGTCGTTGTGATGGATATTTTCTTAGAAGATGTGCTATTAAAATGATTAAACTTGTTGAAATTGTTGGAAATCTAGTTTATTCACATAAATGAGAAGATGTACAAAAGAAAAATGCAGGTTTATCATAATAATTGCAAATAAACAAGAAATATGCCTCACCAGCATGGAGCTTAATATGGGTATAGTCCACTAATGCATTTTCCATAGGCGGTAATGTTAACGTTATGGTTCATAGCTCCGGCCCTAATTTTCGTTCAGCAACGAGGGACCTCTTGAATGAAAGCTCATCAAATTGTATCTTTCCTGTTAAAATTTCGTGGTTTGAAGTCAGATTCGTTTTCCGGCAAAATGCGTCTGTATTGAAAAACTCTGAAAATGAAAGTAAAAGTAGGGAATTTCTCAGTTTTGGAAAGGGTGTATATCAAACAATTTCATTTCTTTTCTTTAAATGATAATTCAATTTTGACACTTGTTTTGAAAATTGCAAATCCTCTTTTCTGACATGTGTCAATGATTCTGATTTAAAATGTCCCAATAAATGTATATACACTCTTCAAGTACAAGGATTATTTTGCTGTAAGGCACTACTTTGTTGTCCTACCGATTCTAAAAATAGTTAGAGGGATATACCCAATATAAAACAGTCATTGTGGTTATTTACAATTCTTAGCTTATATATTCACTCTAGACACTATACAGAACCATGATTCCAAATTTGGAAAAATTCAATACATAATTATGGATTTTGCAGCATTGATACACATGCATGAAATTTGAAGAAACAGTCCAGTCATAATTTACCTAAACAACATATAGCTCATTGGCACTCGATGCTCTTCAAATTGCATAAATTGAGGAAACTTTAATCTCAAGAATTAAAATACATGTAAAACATAAACATTCAATATTTTACCAAATTTATTTTGTTCATATTCTCATGAAAAAGCTCAATTATGTCTGATTTTATAAAAAAAATTGTCGTAAAAATCATGAGTTTTTCTTTAGTTACAAAAAAGAATTGTTTTCAAACACCACGAAAAAGGTAAAATAGAAAAGTATAGGGATTTCCCTATCCATCAAGGTATTACATGTAGGTATTGGTTTATAAATAATAAAGTTATATGACTCTATAATGTGAGGCCCTCAATTCAGTTTTCGCTCCATTTTGATGCTAGCTTGAGATTACCTTACCTATGACGTCATAATGACGTCATAATGATGAGTTGCTTTTACTCATAATATGTATTACGGTGCGACCGTTGGGGCGAGCGCAGCATGTGATAAAATAATAATTGAATTATGATAAAACAATAAAAATAAAAGTAGCGACGTAAAGTAAATGAATTTGAATGCAGAATAAAATAAACATGCCTATGTTTTCCAGTAAATTATTCATATATTCATAAGATTTTGTTATCTATTTATATATAAAATTTATCTCGGATAAAATGTGTTGAATAATAATGATTCTAACATAATGTACATTACAGTTTATTTCCTCTTTTCTTGCAGCAGACATTTTTCTTAAACTTACATAAAAACAATTGACTTATCACAGAGTCACCCGTTTAAAAAAAATCAAATTTACGTATAAAAAAAAATTGCTGATCATATAAGGAAAATGGATCCCCCGGGAGCATGTAATAAATGGAAGTGAAAATAAAGACACTATTGAGCAGCTAAAGAGCTAAAGGATACTACGCACTCCCAATTCTTCACCCGGATTAGAATTATCCTGATTTTGAGAATTTCTTTTTCTTTTTGCTTGCGAAGATTTTTTGAATGATGTTGCCACGCCCCCTTTTAAAAAAACTTTTGGAAATTACCGTAAATATAGTGAATAAAATAAATGTGAGCATTCATCCAAATGAGAGCAAGCTACAGCTGTTTCCTATCTTTGAAGAAATGTCCCCATTCGTTAGCTCTGCAAGATTTTGAGAAGATTTTGGTATTTATATTTCAGCAGATTTACAATTACTACTTAGAGTAATTTCCCCTTATTGTGACGTCAAAGTTCACGTCAGTCAAGTGTCGTCTGTCTCTTTAAAAAAAAAAACCTACGCGAAATATACTGTTTTGTTTACTTAAAAGCATTATGTTCTTGAAATTACATAATTGATCTGTTTCTCAAAAGTTCTACTTTGATTCTCGCGAGATGGTATCCAGTCTAGTGAGATCGACCGACATTGAGGAATTGCATTGTGGGTCGAAATTTACTGACGCCGAAAAATTCTGTCGGATCAATGTGTAAGAAATCCATTGTGACGTCACTCGAAAGGACGATAACTCCGTTAGTCTTATGTAATGGATGTTGCGTTGTGTCAGCAGTATATTTACAATGCATGTACATAGTCGTTTATCTTGTTCTCGTGAGAGTTTGAAATAGGAAACCAAAATTACAGGGAACTACTTGGACGATTAAAACAAGGCATTACTGGTCCGATTTACTGACGCCAAAAAAATGCGTTGAATGAATGTGCAAATAGTCCGAATATTCTATTCACACACGCCTTGCCGGTAGAGCTCGCTTCGCGCCGGCACTGCGCGCCGGCGAGCTGCGCTCGCTATAAGTGTAATATTTGCTGAACTTTTATTTAAGCCTAATTTCGGAACAAATGCACATGACTTTACTCAATAAATATATGTCATAGGGAAAAGAAACTTGCTAATAAGGATTTTTTCTTTTACTCTTGTATATTGTTACCATGGTAACAAATTTAACAAAAACTATCAAAAGAAATATCTTAAATTGTGGAAGAGAGTCTACATTTAACTAAAGTTCAAAATCCAGAAGAACAAGAAATACCCTCTAAGTCTGTGAAATATGTATAATCAATGTAAAGTTTCCCAGTATCTAATATTCTAAATTATCTGCATGTAAAATACTGGCCAGGGTATATAGTTTTTACAGGTTCCTTCTTTTAAACTTAGACGAGTGTAGTTACAAAAATAAATTTTACTTACATCAAGTGTGGCTCATTGTTGTGTTTTATTTTTCGAAGAAGTTCCATTTCAATTTACATGTTATCTAAAATGAAATGTTTTGATTTAATTCTACATTATCAATCACTATCCCCAACATTTGCAATTCCATGTCAAAAGCAGCCACATGTTGAAAATCCTGGGGGGGGGGGGGGGGGTGTCGTTGTGATGGATATTTTCTTAGAAGATGTGCTATTAAAATGATTAAACTTGTTGAAATTGTTGGAAATCTAGTTTATTCACATAAATGAGAAGATGTACAAAAGAAAAATGCAGGTTTATCATAATAATTGCAAATAAACAAGAAATATGCCTCACCAGCATGGAGCTTAATATGGGTATAGTCCACTAATGCATTTTCCATAGGCGGTAATGTTAACGTTATGGTTCATAGCTCCGGCCCTAATTTTCGTTCAGCAACGAGGGACCTCTTGAATGAAAGCTCATCAAATTGTCTCTTTCCTGTTAAAATTTCGTGGTTTGAAGTCAGATTCGTTTTCCGGCAAAATGCGTCTGTATTGAAAAACTCTGAAAATGAAAGTAAAAGTAGGGAATTTCTCAGTTTTGGAAAGGGTGTATATCAAACAATTTCATTTCTTTTCTTCAAATGATAATTCAATTTTGACACTTGTTTTGAAAATTGCAAATCCTCTTTTCTGACATGTGTCAATGATTCTGATTTAAAATGTCCCAATAAATGTATATACACTCTGCAAGTACAAGGATTATTTTGCTGTAAGGCACTACTTTGTTGTCCTACCGATTCTAAGCATAGTTAGAGGGATATACCCAATATAAAACAGTCATTGTGGTTATTTACAATTCTTAGCTTATATATTCACTCTAGACACTATACAGAACCATGATTCCAAATTTGGAAAAATTCAATACATAATTATGGATTTTGCAGCATTGATACACATGCATGAAATTTGAAGAAACAGTCCAGTCATAATTTACCTAAACAACATATAGCTCATTGGCACTCGATGCTCTTCAAATTGCATAAATTGAGGAAACTTTAATCTCAAGAATTAAAATACATGTAAAACATAAACATTCAATATTTTACCAAATTTATTTTGTTCATATTCTCATGAAAAAGCTCAATTATGTCTGATTTTATAAAAAAAATTGTCGTAAAAATCATGAGTTTTTCTTTAGTTACAAAAAAGAATTGTTTTCAGACACCACGAAAAAGGTAAAATAGAAAAGTATAGGGATTTCCCTATCCATCAAGGTATTACATGTAGGTATTGGTTTATAAATAATAAAGTTATATGACTCTATAATGTGAGGCCCTCAATTCAGTTTTCACTCCATTTTGATGCTAGCTTGAGACTACCTTACCTATGACGTCATAATGATGAGTTGCTTTTACTCATAATATGTATTACGGTGCGACCGTTGGGGCGAGCGCAGCATGTGATAAAATAATAATTGAATTATGATAAAACAATAAAAATAAAAGTAGCGACGTAAAGTAAATGAATTTGAATGCAGAATAAAATAAACATGCCTATGTTTTCCAGTAAATTATTCATATATTCATAAGATTTTGTTATCTATTTATATATAAAATTTATCTCGGATAAAATGTGTTGAATAATAATGATTCTAACATAATGTACATTACAGTTTATTTCCTCTTTTCTTGCAGCAGACATTTTTCTTAAACTTACATAAAAACAATTGACTTATCACAGAGTCACCCGTTTAAAAAAAATCAAATTTACGTATAAAAAAAAATTGCTGATCATATAAGGAAAATGGATCCCCCGGGAGCATGTAATAAATGGAAGTGAAAATAAAGACACTATTGAGCAGCTAAAGAGCTAAAGGATACTACGCACTCCCAATTCTTCACCCGGATTAGAATTATCCTGATTTTGAGAATTTCTTTTTCTTTTTGCTTGCGAAGATTTTTTGAATGATGTTGCCACGCCCCCTTTTAAAAAAACTTTTGGAAATTACCGTAAATATAGTGAATAAAATAAATGTGAGCATTCATCCAAATGAGAGCAAGCTACAGCTGTTTCCTATCTTTGAAGAAATGTCCCCATTCGTTAGCTCTGCAAGATTTTGAGAAGATTTTGGTATTTATATTTCAGCAGATTTACAATTACTACTTAGAGTAATTTCCCCTTATTGTGACGTCAAAGTTCACGTCAGTCAAGTGTCGTCTGTCTCTTTAAAAAAAAAAACCTACGCGAAATATACTGTTTTGTTTACTTAAAAGCATTATGTTCTTGAAATTACATAATTGATCTGTTTCTCAAAAGTTCTACTTTGATTCTCGCGAGATGGTATCCAGTCTAGTGAGATCGACCGACATTGAGGAATTGCATTGTGGGTCGAAATTTACTGACGCCGAAAAATTCTGTCGGATCAATGTGTAAGAAATCCATTTTGACGTCACTCGAAAGGACGATAACTCCGTTAGTCTTATGTAATGGATGTTGCGTTGTGTCAGCAGTATATTTACAATGCATGTACATAGTCGTTTATCTTGTTCTCGTGAGAGTGTGAAATAGGAAACCAAAATAACAGGGAACTACTGGGACGATTAAAACAAGGCATTACTGGTCCGATTTACTGACGCCAAAAAAATGCGTTGAATGAATGTGCAAATAGTCCGAATATTCTATTCACACACGCCTTGCCGGTAGAGCTCGCTTCGCGCCGGCACTGCGCGCCGGCGAGCTGCGCTCGCTATAAGTGTAATATTTGCTGAACTTTTATTTAAGCCTAATTTCGGAACAAATGCACATGACTTTACTCAATAAATATATGTCATAGGGAAAAGAAACTTGCTAATAAGGATTTTTTCTTTTACTCTTGTATATTGTTACCATGGTAACAAATTTAACAAAAACTATCAAAAGAAATATCTTAAATTGTGGAAGAGAGTCTACATTTAACTAAAGTTCAAAATCCAGAAGAACAAGAAATACCCTCTAAGTCTGTGAAATATGTATAATCAATGTAAAGTTTCCCAGTATCTAATATTCTAAATTATCTGCATGTAAAATACTGGCCAGGGTATATAGTTTTTACAGGTTCCTTCTTTTAAACTTAGACGAGTGTAGTTACAAAAATAAATTTTACTTACATCAAGTGTGGCTCATTGTTGTGTTTTATTTTTCGAAGAAGTTCCATTTCAATTTACATGTTATCTAAAATGAAATGTTTTGATTTAATTCTACATTATCAATCACTATCCACAACATTTGCAATTCCATGTCAAAAGCAGCCACATGTTGAAAATCCTGGGGGGGGGGGGGTGTCGTTGTGATGGATATTTTCTTAGAAGATGTGCTATTAAAATGATTAAACTTGTTGAAATTGTTGGAAATCTAGTTTATTCACATAAATGAGAAGATGTACAAAAGAAAAATGCAGGTTTATCATAATAATTGCAAATAAACAAGAAATATGCCTCACCAGCATGGAGCTTAATATGGGTATAGTCCACTAATGCATTTTCCATAGGCGGTAATGTTAACGTTATGGTTCATAGCTCCGGCCCTAATTTTCGTTCAGCAACGAGGGACCTCTTGAATTTAAGCTCATCAAATTGTCTCTTTCCTGTTAAAATTTCGTGGTTTGAAGTCAGATTCGTTTTCCGGCAAAATGCGTCTGTATTGAAAAACTCTGAAAATGAAAGTAAAAGTAGGGAATTTCTCAGTTTTGGAAAGGGTGTATATCAAACAATTTCATTTCTTTTCTTCAAATGATAATTCAATTTTGACACTTGTTTTGAAAATTGCAAATCCTCTTTTCTGACATGTGTCAATGATTCTGATTTAAAATGTCCCAATAAATGTATATACACTCTGCAAGTACAAGGATTATTTTGCTGTAAGGCACTACTTTGTTGTCCTACCGATTCTAAGCATAGTTAGAGGGATATACCCAATATAAAACAGTCATTGTGGTTATTTACAATTCTTAGCTTATATATTCACTCTAGACACTATACAGAACCATGATTCCAAATTTGGAAAAATTCAATACATAATTATGGATTTTGCAGCATTGATACACATGCATGAAATTTGAAGAAACAGTCCAGTCATAATTTACCTAAACAACATATAGCTCATTGGCACTCGATGCTCTTCAAATTGCATAAATTGAGGAAACTTTAATCTCAAGAATTAAAATACATGTAAAACATAAACATTCAATATTTTACCAAATTTATTTTGTTCATATTCTCATGAAAAAGCTCAATTATGTCTGATTTTATAAAAAAAATTGTCGTAAAAATCATGAGTTTTTCTTTAGTTACAAAAAAGAATTGTTTTCAGACACCACGAAAAAGGTAAAATAGAAAAGTATAGGGATTTCCCTATCCATCAAGGTATTACATGTAGGTATTGGTTTATAAATAATAAAGTTATATGACTCTATAATGTGAGGCCCTCAATTCAGTTTTCACTCCATTTTGATGCTAGCTTGAGACTACCTTACCTATGACGTCATAATGATGAGTTGCTTTTACTCATAATATGTATTACGGTGCGACCGTTGGGGCGAGCGCAGCATGTGATAAAATAATAATTGAATTATGATAAAACAATAAAAATAAAAGTAGCGACGTAAAGTAAATGAATTTGAATGCAGAATAAAATAAACATGCCTATGTTTTCCAGTAAATTATTCATATATTCATAAGATTTTGTTATCTATTTATATATAAAATTTATCTCGGATAAAATGTGTTGAATAATAATGATTCTAACATAATGTACATTACAGTTTATTTCCTCTTTTCTTGCAGCAGACATTTTTCTTAAACTTACATAAAAACAATTGACTTATCACAGAGTCACCCGTTTAAAAAAAATCAAATTTACGTATAAAAAAAAATTGCTGATCATATAAGGAAAATGGAATCCCCGGGAGCATGTAATAAATGGAAGTGAAAATAAAGACACTATTGAGCAGCTAAAGAGCTAAAGGATACTACGCACTCCCAATTCTTCACCCGGATTAGAATTATCCTGATTTTGAGAATTTCTTTTTCTTTTTGCTTGCGAAGATTTTTTGAATGATGTTGCCACGCCCCCTTTTAAAAAAACTTTTGGAAATTACCGTAAATATAGTGAATAAAATAAATGTGAGCATTCATCCAAATGAGAGCAAGCTACAGCTGTTTCCTATCTTTGAAGAAATGTCCCCATTCGTTAGCTCTGCAAGATTTTGAGAAGATTTTGGTATTTATATTTCAGCAGATTTACAATTACTACTTAGAGTAATTTCCCCTTATTGTGACGTCAAAGTTCACGTCAGTCAAGTGTCGTCTGTCTCTTTAAAAAAAAACCTACGCGAAATATACTGTTTTGTTTACTTAAAAGCATTATGTTCTTGAAATTACATAATTGATCTGTTTCTCAAAAGTTCTACTTTGATTCTCGCGAGATGGTATCCAGTCTAGTGAGATCGACCGACATTGAGGAATTGCATTGTGGGTCGAAATTTACTGACGCCGAAAAATTCTGTCGGATCAATGTGTAAGAAATCCATTGTGACGTCACTCGAAAGGACGATAACTCCGTTAGTCTTATGTAATGGATGTTGCGTTGTGTCAGCAGTATATTTACAATGCATGTACATAGTCGTTTATCTTGTTCTCGTGAGAGTTTGAAATAGGAAACCAAAATTACAGGGAACTACTTGGACGATTAAAACAAGGCATTACTGGTCCGATTTACTGACGCCAAAAAAATGCGTTGAATGAATGTGCAAATAGTCCGAATATTCTATTCACACACGCCTTGCCGGTAGAGCTCGCTTCGCGCCGGCACTGCGCGCCGGCGAGCTGCGCTCGCTATAAGTGTAATATTTGCTGAACTTTTATTTAAGCCTAATTTCGGAACAAATGCACATGACTTTACTCAATAAATATATGTCATAGGGAAAAGAAACTTGCTAATAAGGATTTTTTCTTTTACTCTTGTATATTGTTACCATGTAACAAATTTAACAAAAACTATCAAAAGAAATATCTTAAATTGTGGAAGAGAGTCTACATTTAACTAAAGTTCAAAATCCAGAAGAACAAGAAATACCCTCTAAGTCTGTGAAATATGTATAATCAATGTAAAGTTTCCCAGTATCTAATATTCTAAATTATCTGCATGTAAAATACTGGCCAGGGTATATAGTTTTTACAGGTTCCTTCTTTTAAACTTAGACGAGTGTAGTTACAAAAATAAATTTTACTTACATCAAGTGTGGCTCATTGTTGTGTTTTATTTTTCGAAGAAGTTCCATTTCAATTTACATGTTATCTAAAATGAAATGTTTTGATTTAATTCTAAATTATCAATCACTATCCACAACATTTGCAATTCCATGTCAAAAGCAGCCACATGTTGAAAATCCTGGGGGGGGGGGGGGTGTCGTTGTGATGGATATTTTCTTAGAAGATGTGCTATTAAAATGATTAAACTTGTTGAAATTGTTGGAAATCTAGTTTATTCACATAAATGAGAAGATGTACAAAAGAAAAATGCAGGTTTATCATAATAATTGCAAATAAACAAGAAATATGCCTCACCAGCATGGAGCTTAATATGGGTATAGTCCACTAATGCATTTTCCATAGGCGGTAATGTTAACGTTATGGTTCATAGCTCCGGCCCTAATTTTCGTTCAGCAACGAGGGACCTCTTGAATGAAAGCTCATCAAATTGTCTCTTTCCGGTTAAAATTTCGTGGTTTGAAGTCAGATTCGTTTTCCGGCAAAATGCGTCTGTATTGAAAAACTCTGAAAATGAAAGTAAAAGTAGGGAATTTCTCAGTTTTGGAAAGGGTGTATATCAAACAATTTCATTTCTTTTCTTTAAATGATAATTCAATTTTGACACTTGTTTTGAAAATTGCAAATCCTCTTTTCTGACATGTGTCAATGATTCTGATTTAAAATGTCCCAATAAATGTATATACACTCTTCAAGTACAAGGATTATTTTGCTGTAAGGCACTACTTTGTTGTCCTACCGATTCTAAAAATAGTTAGAGGGATATACCCAATATAAAACAGTCATTGTGGTTATTTACAATTCTTAGCTTATATATTCACTCTAGACACTATACAGAACCATGATTCCAAATTTGGAAAAATTCAATACATAATTATGGATTTTGCAGCATTGATACACATGCATGAAATTTGAAGAAACAGTCCAGTCATAATTTACCTAAACAACATATAGCTCATTGGCACTCGATGCTCTTCAAATTGCATAAATTGAGGAAACTTTAATCTCAAGAATTAAAATACATGTAAAACATAAACATTCAATATTTTACCAAATTTATTTTGTTCATATTCTCATGAAAAAGCTCAATTATGTCTGATTTTATAAAAAAAATTGTCGTAAAAATCATGAGTTTTTCTTTAGTTACAAAAAAGAATTGTTTTCAAACACCACGAAAAAGGTAAAATAGAAAAGTATAGGGATTTCCTTATCCATCAAGGTATTACATGTAGGTATTGGTTTATAAATAATAAAGTTATATGACTCTATAATGTGAGGCCCTCAATTCAGTTTTCGCTCCATTTTGATGCTAGCTTGAGATTACCTTACCTATGACGTCATAATGACGTCATAATGATGAGTTGCTTTTACTCATAATATGTATTACGGTGCGACCGTTGGGGCGAGCGCAGCATGTGATAAAATAATAATTGAATTATGATAAAACAATAAAAATAAAAGTAGCGACGTAAAGTAAATGAATTTGAATGCAGAATAAAATAAACATGCCTATGTTTTCCAGTAAATTATTCATATATTCATAAGATTTTGTTATCTATTTATATATAAAATTTATCTCGGATAAAATGTGTTGAATAATAATGATTCTAACATAATGTACATTACAGTTTATTTCCTCTTTTCTTGCAGCAGACATTTTTCTTAAACTTACATAAAAACAATTGACTTATCACAGAGTCACCCGTTTAAAAAAAATCAAATTTACGTATAAAAAAAAATTGCTGATCATATAAGGAAAATGGATCCCCCGGGAGCATGTAATAAATGGAAGTGAAAATAAAGACACTATTGAGCAGCTAAAGAGCTAAAGGATACTACGCACTCCCAATTCTTCACCCGGATTAGAATTATCCTGATTTTGAGAATTTCTTTTTCTTTTTGCTTGCGAAGATTTTTTGAATGATGTTGCCACGCCCCCTTTTAAAAAAACTTTTGGAAATTACCGTAAATATAGTGAATAAAATAAATGTGAGCATTCATCCAAATGAGAGCAAGCTACAGCTGTTTCCTATCTTTGAAGAAATGTCCCCATTCGTTAGCTCTGCAAGATTTTGAGAAGATTTTGGTATTTATATTTCAGCAGATTTACAATTACTACTTAGAGTAATTTCCCCTTATTGTGACGTCAAAGTTCACGTCAGTCAAGTGTCGTCTGTCTCTTTAAAAAAAAAACCTACGCGAAATATACTGTTTTGTTTACTTAAAAGCATTATGTTCTTGAAATTACATAATTGATCTGTTTCTCAAAAGTTCTACTTTGATTCTCGCGAGATGGTATCCAGTCTAGTGAGATCGACCGACATTGAGGAATTGCATTGTGGGTCGAAATTTACTGACGCCGAAAAATTCTGTCGGATCAATGTGTAAGAAATCCATTGTGACGTCACTCGAAAGGACGATAACTCCGTTAGTCTTATGTAATGGATGTTGCGTTGTGTCAGCAGTATATTTACAATGCATGTACATAGTCGTTTATCTTGTTCTCGTGAGAGTGTGAAATAGGAAACCAAAATTACAGGGAACTACTTGGACGATTAAAACAAGGCATTACTGGTCCGATTTACTGACGCCAAAAAAATGCGTTGAATGAATGTGCAAATAGTCCGAATATTCTATTCACACACGCCTTGCCGGTAGAGCTCGCTTCGCGCCGGCACTGCGCGCCGGCGAGCTGCGCTCGCTATAAGTGTAATATTTGCTGAACTTTTATTTAAGCCTAATTTCGGAACAAATGCACATGACTTTACTCAATAAATATATGTCATAGGGAAAAGAAACTTGCTAATAAGGATTTTTTCTTTTACTCTTGTATATTGTTACCATGGTAACAAATTTAACAAAAACTATCAAAAGAAATATCTTAAATTGTGGAAGAGAGTCTACATTTAACTAAAGTTCAAAATCCAGAAGAACAAGAAATACCCTCTAAGTCTGTGAAATATGTATAATCAATGTAAAGTTTCCCAGTATCTAATATTCTAAATTATCTGCATGTAAAATACTGGCCAGGGTATATAGTTTTTACAGGTTCCTTCTTTTAAACTTAGACGAGTGTAGTTACAAAAATAAATTTTACTTACATCAAGTGTGGCTCATTGTTGTGTTTTATTTTTCGAAGAAGTTCCATTTCAATTTACATGTTATCTAAAATGAAATGTTTTGATTTAATTCTACATTATCAATCACTATCCCCAACATTTGCAATTCCATGTCAAAAGCAGCCACATGTTGAAAATCCTGGGGGGGGGGGGGGGTGTCGTTGTGATGGATATTTTCTTAGAAGATGTGCTATTAAAATGATTAAACTTGTTGAAATTGTTGGAAATCTAGTTTATTCACATAAATGAGAAGATGTACAAAAGAAAAATGCAGGTTTATCATAATAATTGCAAATAAACAAGAAATATGCCTCACCAGCATGGAGCTTAATATGGGTATAGTCCACTAATGCATTTTCCATAGGCGGTAATGTTAACGTTATGGTTCATAGCTCCGGCCCTAATTTTCGTTCAGCAACGAGGGACCTCTTGAATGAAAGCTCATCAAATTGTCTCTTTCCTGTTAAAATTTCGTGGTTTGAAGTCAGATTCGTTTTCCGGCAAAATGCGTCTGTATTGAAAAACTCTGAAAATGAAAGTAAAAGTAGGGAATTTCTCAGTTTTGGAAAGGGTGTATATCAAACAATTTCATTTCTTTTCTTCAAATGATAATTCAATTTTGACACTTGTTTTGAAAATTGCAAATCCTCTTTTCTGACATGTGTCAATGATTCTGATTTAAAATGTCCCAATAAATGTATATACACTCTGCAAGTACAAGGATTATTTTGCTGTAAGGCACTACTTTGTTGTCCTACCGATTCTAAGCATAGTTAGAGGGATATACCCAATATAAAACAGTCATTGTGGTTATTTACAATTCTTAGCTTATATATTCACTCTAGACACTATACAGAACCATGATTCCAAATTTGGAAAAATTCAATACATAATTATGGATTTTGCAGCATTGATACACATGCATGAAATTTGAAGAAACAGTCCAGTCATAATTTACCTAAACAACATATAGCTCATTGGCACTCGATGCTCTTCAAATTGCATAAATTGAGGAAACTTTAATCTCAAGAATTAAAATACATGTAAAACATAAACATTCAATATTTTACCAAATTTATTTTGTTCATATTCTCATGAAAAAGCTCAATTATGTCTGATTTTATAAAAAAAATTGTCGTAAAAATCATGAGTTTTTCTTTAGTTACAAAAAAGAATTGTTTTCAGACACCACGAAAAAGGTAAAATAGAAAAGTATAGGGATTTCCCTATCCATCAAGGTATTACATGTAGGTATTGGTTTATAAATAATAAAGTTATATGACTCTATAATGTGAGGCCCTCAATTCAGTTTTCACTCCATTTTGATGCTAGCTTGAGACTACCTTACCTATGACGTCATAATGATGAGTTGCTTTTACTCATAATATGTATTACGGTGCGACCGTTGGGGCGAGCGCAGCATGTGATAAAATAATAATTGAATTATGATAAAACAATAAAAATAAAAGTAGCGACGTAAAGTAAATGAATTTGAATGCAGAATAAAATAAACATGCCTATGTTTTCCAGTAAATTATTCATATATTCATAAGATTTTGTTATCTATTTATATATAAAATTTATCTCGGATAAAATGTGTTGAATAATAATGATTCTAACATAATGTACATTACAGTTTATTTCCTCTTTTCTTGCAGCAGACATTTTTCTTAAACTTACATAAAAACAATTGACTTATCACAGAGTCACCCGTTTAAAAAAAATCAAATTTACGTATAAAAAAAAATTGCTGATCATATAAGGAAAATGGAATCCCCGGGAGCATGTAATAAATGGAAGTGAAAATAAAGACACTATTGAGCAGCTAAAGAGCTAAAGGATACTACGCACTCCCAATTCTTCACCCGGATTAGAATTATCCTGATTTTGAGAATTTCTTTTTCTTTTTGCTTGCGAAGATTTTTTGAATGATGTTGCCACGCCCCCTTTTAAAAAAACTTTTGGAAATTACCGTAAATATAGTGAATAAAATAAATGTGAGCATTCATCCAAATGAGAGCAAGCTACAGCTGTTTCCTATCTTTGAAGAAATGTCCCCATTCGTTAGCTCTGCAAGATTTTGAGAAGATTTTGGTATTTATATTTCAGCAGATTTACAATTACTACTTAGAGTAATTTCCCCTTATTGTGACGTCAAAGTTCACGTCAGTCAAGTGTCGTCTGTCTCTTTAAAAAAAAACCTACGCGAAATATACTGTTTTGTTTACTTAAAAGCATTATGTTCTTGAAATTACATAATTGATCTGTTTCTCAAAAGTTCTACTTTGATTCTCGCGAGATGGTATCCAGTCTAGTGAGATCGACCGACATTGAGGAATTGCATTGTGGGTCGAAATTTACTGACGCCGAAAAATTCTGTCGGATCAATGTGTAAGAAATCCATTGTGACGTCACTCGAAAGGACGATAACTCCGTTAGTCTTATGTAATGGATGTTGCGTTGTGTCAGCAGTATATTTACAATGCATGTACATAGTCGTTTATCTTGTTCTCGTGAGAGTTTGAAATAGGAAACCAAAATTACAGGGAACTACTTGGACGATTAAAACAAGGCATTACTGGTCCGATTTACTGACGCCAAAAAAATGCGTTGAATGAATGTGCAAATAGTCCGAATATTCTATTCACACACGCCTTGCCGGTAGAGCTCGCTTCGCGCCGGCACTGCGCGCCGGCGAGCTGCGCTCGCTATAAGTGTAATATTTGCTGAACTTTTATTTAAGCCTAATTTCGGAACAAATGCACATGACTTTACTCAATAAATATATGTCATAGGGAAAAGAAACTTGCTAATAAGGATTTTTTCTTTTACTCTTGTATATTGTTACCATGTAACAAATTTAACAAAAACTATCAAAAGAAATATCTTAAATTGTGGAAGAGAGTCTACATTTAACTAAAGTTCAAAATCCAGAAGAACAAGAAATACCCTCTAAGTCTGTGAAATATGTATAATCAATGTAAAGTTTCCCAGTATCTAATATTCTAAATTATCTGCATGTAAAATACTGGCCAGGGTATATAGTTTTTACAGGTTCCTTCTTTTAAACTTAGACGAGTGTAGTTACAAAAATAAATTTTACTTACATCAAGTGTGGCTCATTGTTGTGTTTTATTTTTCGAAGAAGTTCCATTTCAATTTACATGTTATCTAAAATGAAATGTTTTGATTTAATTCTAAATTATCAATCACTATCCACAACATTTGCAATTCCATGTCAAAAGCAGCCACATGTTGAAAATCCTGGGGGGGGGGGTGTCGTTGTGATGGATATTTTCTTAGAAGATGTGCTATTAAAATGATTAAACTTGTTGAAATTGTTGGAAATCTAGTTTATTCACATAAATGAGAAGATGTACAAAAGAAAAATGCAGGTTTATCATAATAATTGCAAATAAACAAGAAATATGCCTCACCAGCATGGAGCTTAATATGGGTATAGTCCACTTATGCATTTTCCATAGGCGGTAATGTTAACGTTATGGTTCATAGCTCCGGCCCTAATTTTCGTTCAGCAACGAGGGACCTCTTGAATGAAAGCTCATCAAATTGTCTCTTTCCTGTTAAAATTTCGTGGTTTGAAGTCAGATTCGTTTTCCGGCAAAATGCGTCTGTATTGAAAAACTCTGAAAATGAAAGTAAAAGTAGGGAATTTCTCAGTTTTGGAAAGGGTGTATATCAAACAATTTCATTTCTTTTCTTTAAATGATAATTCAATTTTGACACTTGTTTTGAAAATTGCAAATCCTCTTTTCTGACATGTGTCAATGATTCTGATTTAAAATGTCCCAATAAATGTATATACACTCTTCAAGTACAAGGATTATTTTGCTGTAAGGCACTACTTTGTTGTCCTACCGATTCTAAAAATAGTTAGAGGGATATACCCAATATAAAACAGTCATTGTGGTTATTTACAATTCTTAGCTTATATATTCACTCTAGACACTATACAGAACCATGATTCCAAATTTGGAAAAATTCAATACATAATTATGGATTTTGCAGCATTGATACACATGCATGAAATTTGAAGAAACAGTCCAGTCATAATTTACCTAAACAACATATAGCTCATTGGCACTCGATGCTCTTCAAATTGCATAAATTGAGGAAACTTTAATCTCAAGAATTAAAATACATGTAAAACATAAACATTCAATATTTTACCAAATTTATTTTGTTCATATTCTCATGAAAAAGCTCAATTATGTCTGATTTTATAAAAAAAATTGTCGTAAAAATCATGAGTTTTTCTTTAGTTACAAAAAAGAATTGTTTTCAAACACCACGAAAAAGGTAAAATAGAAAAGTATAGGGATTTCCTTATCCATCAAGGTATTACATGTAGGTATTGGTTTATAAATAATAAAGTTATATGACTCTATAATGTGAGGCCCTCAATTCAGTTTTCGCTCCATTTTGATGCTAGCTTGAGATTACCTTACCTATGACGTCATAATGACGTCATAATGATGAGTTGCTTTTACTCATAATATGTATTACGGTGCGACCGTTGGGGCGAGCGCAGCATGTGATAAAATAATAATTGAATTATGATAAAACAATAAAAATAAAAGTAGCGACGTAAAGTAAATGAATTTGAATGCAGAATAAAATAAACATGCCTATGTTTTCCAGTAAATTATTCATATATTCATAAGATTTTGTTATCTATTTATATATAAAATTTATCTCGGATAAAATGTGTTGAATAATAATGATTCTAACATAATGTACATTACAGTTTATTTCCTCTTTTCTTGCAGCAGACATTTTTCTTAAACTTACATAAAAACAATTGACTTATCACAGAGTCACCCGTTTAAAAAAAATCAAATTTACGTATAAAAAAAAATTGCTGATCATATAAGGAAAATGGATCCCCCGGGAGCATGTAATAAATGGAAGTGAAAATAAAGACACTATTGAGCAGCTAAAGAGCTAAAGGATACTACGCACTCCCAATTCTTCACCCGGATTAGAATTATCCTGATTTTGAGAATTTCTTTTTCTTTTTGCTTGCGAAGATTTTTTGAATGATGTTGCCACGCCCCCTTTTAAAAAAACTTTTGGAAATTACCGTAAATATAGTGAATAAAATAAATGTGAGCATTCATCCAAATGAGAGCAAGCTACAGCTGTTTCCTATCTTTGAAGAAATGTCCCCATTCGTTAGCTCTGCAAGATTTTGAGAAGATTTTGGTATTTATATTTCAGCAGATTTACAATTACTACTTAGAGTAATTTCCCCTTATTGTGACGTCAAAGTTCACGTCAGTCAAGTGTCGTCTGTCTCTTTAAAAAAAAAACCTACGCGAAATATACTGTTTTGTTTACTTAAAAGCATTATGTTCTTGAAATTACATAATTGATCTGTTTCTCAAAAGTTCTACTTTGATTCTCGCGAGATGGTATCCAGTCTAGTGAGATCGACCGACATTGAGGAATTGCATTGTGGGTCGAAATTTACTGACGCCGAAAAATTCTGTCGGATCAATGTGTAAGAAATCCATTTTGACGTCACTCGAAAGGACGATAACTCCGTTAGTCTTATGTAATGGATGTTGCGTTGTGTCAGCAGTATATTTACAATGCATGTACATAGTCGTTTATCTTGTTCTCGTGAGAGTGTGAAATAGGAAACCAAAATAACAGGGAACTACTGGGACGATTAAAACAAGGCATTACTGGTCCGATTTACTGACGCCAAAAAAATGCGTTGAATGAATGTGCAAATAGTCCGAATATTCTATTCACACACGCCTTGCCGGTAGAGCTCGCTTCGCGCCGGCACTGCGCGCCGGCGAGCTGCGCTCGCTATAAGTGTAATATTTGCTGAACTTTTATTTAAGCCTAATTTCGGAACAAATGCACATGACTTTACTCAATAAATATATGTCATAGGGAAAAGAAACTTGCTAATAAGGATTTTTTCTTTTACTCTTGTATATTGTTACCATGGTAACAAATTTAACAAAAACTATCAAAAGAAATATCTTAAATTGTGGAAGAGAGTCTACATTTAACTAAAGTTCAAAATCCAGAAGAACAAGAAATACCCTCTAAGTCTGTGAAATATGTATAATCAATGTAAAGTTTCCCAGTATCTAATATTCTAAATTATCTGCATGTAAAATACTGGCCAGGGTATATAGTTTTTACAGGTTCCTTCTTTTAAACTTAGACGAGTGTAGTTACAAAAATAAATTTTACTTACATCAAGTGTGGCTCATTGTTGTGTTTTATTTTTCGAAGAAGTTCCATTTCAATTTACATGTTATCTAAAATGAAATGTTTTGATTTAATTCTACATTATCAATCACTATCCCCAACATTTGCAATTCCATGACAAAAGCAGCCACATGTTGAAAATCCTGGGGGGGGGGGGGGGGGGGTGTCGTTGTGATGGATATTTTCTTAGAAGATGTGCTATTAAAATGATTAAACTTGTTGAAATTGTTGGAAATCTAGTTTATTCACATAAATGAGAAGATGTACAAAAGAAAAATGCAGGTTTATCATAATAATTGCAAATAAACAAGAAATATGCCTCACCAGCATGGAGCTTAATATGGGTATAGTCCATTAATGCATTTTCCATAGGCGGTAATGTTAACGTTATGGTTCATAGCTCCGGCCCTAATTTTCGTTCAGCAACGAGGGACCTCTTGAATGAAAGCTCATCAAATTGTCTCTTTCCTGTTAAAATTTCGTGGTTTGAAGTCAGATTCGTTTTCCGGCAAAATGCGTCTGTATTGAAAAACTCTGAAAATGAAAGTAAAAGTAGGGAATTTCTCAGTTTTGGAAAGGGTGTATATCAAACAATTTCATTTCTTTTCTTCAAATGATAATTCAATTTTGACACTTGTTTTGAAAATTGCAAATCCTCTTTTCTGACATGTGTCAATGATTCTGATTTAAAATGTCCCAATAAATGTATATACACTCTGCAAGTACAAGGATTATTTTGCTGTAAGGCACTACTTTGTTGTCCTACCGATTCTAAAAATAGTTAGAGGGATATACCCAATATAAAACAGTCATTGTGGTTATTTACAATTCTTAGCTTATATATTCACTCTAGACACTATACAGAACCATGATTCCAAATTTGGAAAAATTCAATACATAATTATGGATTTTGCAGCATTGATACACATGCATGAAATTTGAAGAAACAGTCCAGTCATAATTTACCTAAACAACATATAGCTCATTGGCACTCGATGCTCTTCAAATTGCATAAATTGAGGAAACTTTAATCTCAAGAATTAAAATACATGTAAAACATAAACATTCAATATTTTACCAAATTTATTTTGTTCATATTCTTATGAAAAAGCTCAATTATGTCTGATTTTATAAAAAAGATTGTCGTAAAAATCATGAGTTTTTCTTTAGTTACAAAAAAGAATTGTTTTCAAACACCACGAAAAAGGTAAAATAGAAAAGTATAGGGATTTCCCTATCCATCAAGGTATTACATGTAGGATTGGTTTATAAATAATAAAGTTATATGACTCTATAATGTGAGGCCCTCAATTCAGTTTTCGCTCCATTTTGATGCTAGCTTGAGATTACCTTACCTATGACGTCATAATGACGTCATAGTGATGAGTTGTTTTTACTCATAATATGTATTACGGTGCGACCGTTGGGGCGAGCGCAGCATGTGATAAAATAATAATTGAATTATGATAAAACAATAAAAATAAAAGTAGCGACGTAAAGTAAATGAATTTGAATGCAGAATAAAATAAACATGCCTATGTTTTCCAGTAAATTATTCATATATTCATAAGATTTTGTTATCTATTTATATATAAAATTTATCTCGGATAAAATGTGTTGAATAATAATGATTCTAACATAATGTACATTACAGTTTATTTCCTCTTTTCTTGCAGCAGACATTTTTCTTAAACTTACATAAAAACAATTGACTTATCACAGAGTCACCCGTTTAAAAAAAATCAAATTTACGTATAAAAAAAAATTGCTGATCATATAAGGAAAATGGATCCCCCGGGAGCATGTAATAAATGGAAGTGAAAATAAAGACACTATTGAGCAGCTAAAGAGCTAAAGGATACTACGCACTCCCAATTCTTCACCCGGATTAGAATTATCCTGATTTTGAGAATTTCTTTTTCTTTTTGCTTGCGAAGATTTTTTGAATGATGTTGCCACGCCCCCTTTTAAAAAAACTTTTGGAAATTACCGTAAATATAGTGAATAAAATAAATGTGAGCATTCATCCAAATGAGAGCAAGCTACAGCTGTTTCCTATCTTTGAAGAAATGTCCCCATTCGTTAGCTCTGCAAGATTTTGAGAAGATTTTGGTATTTATATTTCAGCAGATTTACAATTACTACTTAGAGTAATTTCCCCTTATTGTGACGTCAAAGTTCACGTCAGTCAAGTGTCGTCTGTCTCTTTAAAAAAAAAAACCTACGCGAAATATACTGTTTTGTTTACTTAAAAGCATTATGTTCTTGAAATTACATAATTGATCTGTTTCTCAAAAGTTCTACTTTGATTCTCGCGAGATGGTATCCAGTCTAGTGAGATCGACCGACATTGAGGAATTGCATTGTGGGTCGAAATTTACTGACGCCGAAAAATTCTGTCGGATCAATGTGTAAGAAATCCATTGTGACGTCACTCGAAAGGACGATAACTCCGTTAGTCTTATGTAATGGATGTTGCGTTGTGTCAGCAGTATATTTACAATGCATGTACATAGTCGTTTATCTTGTTCTCGTGAGAGTGTGAAATAGGAAACCAAAATTACAGGGAACTACTTGGACGATTAAAACAAGGCATTACTGGTCCGATTTACTGACGCCAAAAAAATGCGTTGAATGAATGTGCAAATAGTCCGAATATTCTATTCACACACGCCTTGCCGGTAGAGCTCGCTTCGCGCCGGCACTGCGCGCCGGCGAGCTGCGCTCGCTATAAGTGTAATATTTGCTGAACTTTTATTTAAGCCTAATTTCGGAACAAATGCACATGACTTTACTCAATAAATATATGTCATAGGGAAAAGAAACTTGCTAATAAGGATTTTTTCTTTTACTCTTGTATATTGTTACCATGGTAACAAATTTAACAAAAACTATCAAAAGAAATATCTTAAATTGTGGAAGAGAGTCTACATTTAACTAAAGTTCAAAATCCAGAAGAACAAGAAATACCCTCTAAGTCTGTGAAATATGTATAATCAATGTAAAGTTTCCCAGTATCTAATATTCTAAATTATCTGCATGTAAAATACTGGCCAGGGTATATAGTTTTTACAGGTTCCTTCTTTTAAACTTAGACGAGTGTAGTTACAAAAATAAATTTTACTTACATCAAGTGTGGCTCATTGTTGTGTTTTATTTTTCGAAGAAGTTCCATTTCAATTTACATGTTATCTAAAATGAAATGTTTTGATTTAATTCTACATTATCAATCACTATCCCCAACATTTGCAATTCCATGTCAAAAGCAGCCACATGTTGAAAATCCTGGGGGGGGGGTGTCGTTGTGATGGATATTTTCTTAGAAGATGTGCTATTAAAATGATTAAACTTGTTGAAATTGTTGGAAATCTAGTTTATTCACATAAATGAGAAGATGTACAAAAGAAAAATGCAGGTTTATCATAATAATTGCAAATAAACAAGAAATATGCCTCACCAGCATGGAGCTTAATATGGGTATAGTCCACTAATGCATTTTCCATAGGCGGTAATGTTAACGTTATGGTTCATAGCTCCGGCCCTAATTTTCGTTCAGCAACGAGGGACCTCTTGAATGAAAGCTCATCAAATTGTCTCTTTCCTGTTAAAATTTCGTGGTTTGAAGTCAGATTCGTTTTCCGGCAAAATGCGTCTGTATTGAAAAACTCTGAAAATGAAAGTAAAAGTAGGGAATTTCTCAGTTTTGGAAAGGGTGTATATCAAACAATTTCATTTCTTTTCTTCAAATGATAATTCAATTTTGACACTTGTTTTGAAAATTGCAAATCCTCTTTTCTGACATGTGTCAATGATTCTGATTTAAAATGTCCCAATAAATGTATATACACTCTGCAAGTACAAGGATTATTTTGCTGTAAGGCACTACTTTGTTGTCCTACCGATTCTAAAAATAGTTAGAGGGATATACCCAATATAAAACAGTCATTGTGGTTATTTACAATTCTTAGCTTATATATTCACTCTAGACACTATACAGAACCATGATTCCAAATTTGGAAAAATTCAATACATAATTATGGATTTTGCAGCATTGATACACATGCATGAAATTTGAAGAAACAGTCCAGTCATAATTTACCTAAACAACATATAGCTCATTGGCACTCGATGCTCTTCAAATTGCATAAATTGAGGAAACTTTAATCTCAAGAATTAAAATACATGTAAAACATAAACATTCAATATTTTACCAAATTTATTTTGTTCATATTCTCATGAAAAAGCTCAATTATGTCTGATTTTATAAAAAAATTTGTCGTAAAAATCATGAGTTTTTCTTTAGTTACAAAAAAGAATTGTTTTCAAACACCACGAAAAAGGTAAAATAGAAAAGTATAGGGATTTCCCTATCCATCAAGGTATTACATGTAGGTATTGGTTTATAAATAATAAAGTTATATGACTCTATAATGTGAGGCCCTCAATTCAGTTTCGCTCCATTTTGATGCTAGCTTGAGATTACCTTACCTATGACGTCATAATGACGTCATAGTGATGTAGTGTAAACGCATTGTATTATTGTATGTGTATTGTTATGCATGACCTCTGACCCTGGTCCACCCCAACTTTACCTGGTCCAACCTACTGGAGCTCCAGTTCTGATCCTGCCGTATACCGCACCACACCTGTTACCCTGTTTTTCCTTATATATTTTTACCATTGTCTGTTGTCTGCCGCATATTGTCAGGTAAGACACCAGATATTTGAACTATATGTTTTGTAGTTTCTCGGCTACACAACATTGGCGTCGCCGGTAAACTTTTATTGTATTTTTGTGTATTTTTGGATATTTTTGTCCACACGGCGATACACATATCGCCGATTGGATTTTCTCGGTCAAATTCGTTTTTGAGCATTATATTTTTTTATATTTTGCATTGGACGTTTATTATAAGCGTCAGGTGCGTTATTCCTGCAATTTGACCGATAATTTCATGTTTTCATAGTGTTTTTTTGTCACGGCGTGCTGACAGTTAGCACGTGCGGCGTCGTGATATTTTCATATCGGAACTCAATATTGTCATTATTTTTTCTATTGTGTATTGTCGTTTGCTTGCGTTTTCATAAGCGTACTTAGAACGAAATTTAGTATAATTCGTCTTGTATTTTTGTCACTCGTGTTTCTGTAAACACATGGGTGACCGTTTCTCATGCATGATAAGCATGAATTGTAAACACGTGTTCAAGAGTATAAAATTTTCGTAGTTTTTCAATTATTTTTCGTATTTATGTACATGTAGTATATTGTCACACTCAAGTGTTTATCTGACTTTGAGAGTCATGCTTGTGGTTATTATTGCCTAGAAAAGGTTTTTCTTATTTTTGACGTTTTGTTTACTGTTTCGGTCGTCTTGTCTGTCGCCATTTTTAGCGCCAAATCGACTGTGACGTTTTAAAGTGAAAGTAACTTTCACTTTCGATTTCACTTTTCTGAAAACGTGTTTGTTTACATTAGACTAGTTAGTAGTTTATGAAATATATTTTCAAGCTTTAGTTAGTAGTTTTAAGTAAGGTTATTATATTGTTTACATGAACATTTACTTAATTCATTAGGAGAAGTAATATTTTGAAATATTTTCTAGAACTCTTTTTGCTGCTGTAGTGTACACTATCAGTTGTGGGCAGCATTATTTGATAAGTTCACAATATCATAAGGTCTTTTCATATCTGTTGACAATTAAATTGTATAAAATTAGCTGAACATATCATAAGTTCAAGTAGTTTGGGCTATTATATTTGTAAATTTTTCAGAATTTTTAAAATTACACTTTAGAAAAAAAAATGTTTAAAAAAAAAAAGAGAATTTTTGTTTTTTTTCTAAATTTTTCAAATTGTTTTTTTTTACTGAACTAGGTTATTATTGTTCAGTCTCTGTTTTAAAACAAGTTTTTGAATTAGAGATATTTCATTTATTTGTCAAAATTAGTTCAGGCTTTGAAATTACTAAAGTTAGAACTGATTACTTAATTGTGATCACCAGCATGCAGTCAACTATGCAGTCAATAATGGACAAATCATTGACCTACCATCAATATGATCAACAATATGTATTATAATCCAATCAACATTGGATATATTATTGAGGGGGTGAGTGCACAGAGTGCATTTCAGCAACCATTAGTAGGTCCAGTGTCTATAGGCCAACTTTCCCTGCAGACAGGTACAGTGCTACATGGTCATAATGCCCCTCCAGGATTCAACCAACATTACAGTGGAATCCCTGCACCATATGGAACACCATATTCAGCTCAATACCCTCCACAAAGTGCTATTCTAAATCCATGGGGGGTAATGTCAGGTGTTTCAATGGGACCAGAAAATAACACAAATATGTTAGTTGGAAGTTCTTCCATGACACGGGGAGGTTATTTACCATCAAATGTCAATGGAATGATGCCAACTGGATATACCGTTTCAAGGGCCACTGGAACAAGTTACACTGGTACATTTTCCCAGGCACAGGGTGGTTCGACTGGTTCCATACCGCCAAGTGTTCAGGGGTTAATGATGCCATACCAAACAACATCAAGTCTAAGTGGATTTCCTTCCCATGCAGCAAGCAGTTTCCAGTCATCGGTTTCTCAGGCATCAGTACTACCGACCACCAGTGTACCCATACCACAAAGCGGCAATATACCATTCAATGGTCAGGGTACTATTGTCAACATAGTACCATCTACCACCAATATACCTATACAACAGGGTAGTTATGTACCATTTAATGGTCTGGAAACCAATGTCAATATAGTACCATCTACTACCAATGTACGCATACAACAGGGTAGTTATGTACCATTTAATGGTCTGGAAACCAATGTCAATAATGTATCACCTACAAACAATGCATCCATACCACAGGGTGGTTACGTACCAATAAGTGGTCAAGATACAAGTGTCAATAATGTACCATTTACCAACGGCGTACCAATACCACAGGGCATCTATATACCGATGAGTAGTCATAGTACGAATCTCAACATGGTACCACGTACATATACCAACAGTACTCCTATACCACAGGGCGGTTACTTACCGATTAGTGGTCAGGGTACAAACGTCAATAATGTACCACCTACAAACAATGCATACATACCACAGAGTGGTTACGTACCAATTAGTGATCATGGTACAAATGCCAACATAGTACCACTTACAAACATTGCACCTGTGCCACATGGCGGTTCCGTACCATTCAGTGGTCAAGGTACAAACTCAAACCTGGTAACAGCCATTACACCACAAGCGGGTTACATTCCATGTACTAGTCAAGGTGTTGATCTCAAGGTTATGTCACAAACATTGTACCCACCAGTTCAATCAACACAGAACTCAAATACTTCCAACCAGTATGTGCCATGTACACCAAATCAGGCTATGCTAAACAGCACTAAACAACAGGTACTGACACAAAATCATATTCAACCACCACCAGGATTCCAACAACTACAGTCACAACAGGTTTCACAACAGAGATATGCTCCGACATTGCCAACACAAAATCAGCTGACACAACAAGTTTACACTCAAGCATTACCAACACCAGTCGGCATTCAGCAGCAACAACAACACAATTTACAGACACTACTCAATCAGAAGACCACTCCAACACAGCAGTACACCATTCAACAATTGCAAAATGCAGGTCATCTTGGTCAAGTACATCAACAAACTCAAATGCGAGATGTACCATGTCAAATACTGCAAAATGTACCATGCCAAAATACATGTATTGCACCAGCTCTGATGCAGGATCTGACCCCAGGCCTAACGGATCAAGTCAGTCGGACTCTGTTACATGGCAGTAACATACCTCCCCATGGAACAGGTTTGACAGTTACGGGTAGCATTCAGTACCAAGTCAATCTGGCAAAGTTGCAAGGTGGTTATGAACCACTAATGGCTTCAGCCAGTACTGAATCTATTACTGGAAATGTGGAGAAGATTTCCAAGATGCAGATGCCTTGCTACAATTCTGAGTCGGTCCAGACAGTGGGCGCTTTAAAACCGCTAACTGTTGAGGTATCTGACCAGGGTTCTTCAGTGTCTGGCAATATCCTTGAAACAGTCAAAGCAAGCATTTGTTCTGACCATGCACGGATCACACAGCCCTATGGATCTAAGCAAACACTCATGTTATTGCAGCAGTGCCAACAACCACATTTGCAAGGTGTACTTGCGCCACTCCTAGCACTTCAGTTGCCTCCTGAACAATACATGGCACAACCTCAACATCAGCCAATCATGTCGCTCTCACCACACCAACAGTTTGTAGAATGTTCACAAGAGCAGCAGATGACACTGACCACTATCGAGCAGCAACCTGCAACAATGCTTCTAAAGCAACACTTGTCAACCCTGCCATCATCCCCAGATCACGCTAACACAAAAAGTGGTAACATACACAATGATTGTGGTGAAGATGATAGGCGAGATGTTTGGAATGAACATGAAATGTCAGATTTTGCTGAGGCACTGACTGACGGAAGAGAGCAGCCAGAGGTGTTTGATACACCTGAAGAAGACGCTTTGCTGCGGACAGTCAAGAGACACTATGTTGAGGTCTATAAACGGCTGTCCACCCTGAAGAATCATGTCGACTCTTTGGTCACAGACATGCAGACCATCACAAAGGGAATGGAAGCAATTGATCTTGAGCAGAATCATCTGAAATATGACTGCTAGTGAGAAATAACTGTAAATTTGTTAATAACTTGTTATGATTCATTAAGCAGAATGTTACATGTATCAAGACATTTGCAGCTGCTGATAAATTTATGTTATTGACAAACCAGTATGAACAACAATTAAATGCTATACAGTTGTGAAAGTAACTCAAATACTGCCTGACTATCACTATTTTAGTAAACATTTGTTTCAAAACCAGTTTTCGTATTAGAACTTGTAATTATTAGTTATGTAGTATTTGCTAGTAGTTTTCTTGATTAGTATAAACAAAATACTGGTACAATATGCATTTGTTTCAATAAGTAAGATAAACATCATGTTCTGAACAAGTCAGTAGAATGTTATATGTTCGTCATTTGCTCTATTGAAGTTCAATATACTTAAATTATCATATTATTAGTATGTTATTCATGGACCTTGTATTTCAGTGGATGAAGAAGTTGAGTTCCAAAACCAGGGTCACGTCAAATTTATAGTTTATTATTACCAATAACAGTATACTTAGTCAATATGTGTCATGTAACTTTTTATAGTTAATATATTCCCCGTCCATGTTTTCATATTTTTGGTTGTTCATATTTTGATACAGTGTGTAGTTGAAAGAAGCATTCCTTTTCATGTAAAACTAGTTTGTTTTGTTATTTATTATACAAGAAATAATTTGTTAGTCAAGAAAGGATGATTGGATTTGTCATAATTAGATTTACTTAGTAATCCATTTTGTGCTTTCAATTGAACAATTGGTATTTGATAGCTCTCCGTTGCTGTTAAGTTAGTTAATCTACCGATATATATAGGAAACATCAGCTACTGCTTCAACATCCTCAAAGGCTTCTATAGACATACATACAAACAATTATGGATTCTGACATAATGCAACAGAAGACCATGTCCAAGTTACAGAATGGTCAGCTAGATCAACAGGACTTTTCCGAAGTTCATGACGGAGCAGAATGTTCTACGGATCATGAGACGGCGGACTAAGAATGTTGCATCTTAAACTCAGCTGTAGATTTTACCATATGGATCAGAGCCTTTTTCCACATAGGCCCACATTAGTTATTGTTTATCTTGGTATATACCTACCTTCACTTCACCAGAATAAAGCTGCATTTAGACAATAATTTGTTGGTATATAATTGTACATACCGTACAAGTGTTTGTTAGTGGACTCTGATCACTCCATTACATAGAGGCCTTACCTTGCTCAGCATTGTCTGTATCCTAACTGTGAAAGGAGGGGAGGATCACCTTCAGCACCAGCACATCTTCAAGATATTTAGAAATATACGTCCCGTTTACTTAATTGACGAGACTGCATGCGATGAGCCAACTCCAGTACTCAAAATTCATATCTTTGATAATAGGTGCCTCAGGACGCTGATGTCCACAGCGCCATCACATTGTAATGTTCCTGCTAAATTTAGGGCTAGATATTGTTCTGCCCAATTCAAGTGGGATTTGTACTTAATCTCGTTGTATTTTCATATGGTAGTTTTCTTAAATAATTCCTCCAAAACTTTTTTAGAGAAATTTTAGCATATTTTTCAGTATCTTGTATTGTCAACCCTTTTAAAAAAGAGATTACCTACTGTAGTCTATATACATTCATCTTTTTATTATAAAACGGGGAGGAGTGTAGTGTAAACGCATTGTATTATTGTATGTGTATTGTTATGCATGACCTCTGACCCTGGTCCACCCCAACCTTACCTGGTCCAACCTACTGGAGCTCCAGTTCTGATCCTGCCGTATACCGCACCACACCTGTTACCCTGTTTTTCCTTATATATTTTTACCATTGTCTGTTGTCTGCCGCATATTGTCAGGTAAGACACCAGATATTTGAACTATATGTTTTGTAGTTTCTCGGCTACACAACAGTGATGAGTTGTTTTTACTCATAATATGTATTACGGTGCGACCGTTGGGGCGAGCGCAGCATGTGATAAAATAATAATTGAATTATGATAAAACAATAAAAATAAAAGTAGCGACGTAAAGTAAATGAATTTGAATGCAGAATAAAATAAACATGCCTATGTTTTCCAGTTAATTTTCATTATTCATATTTTCATAAGATTTTGTTATCTATTTATATATAAAATTTATCTCGGATAAAATGTGTTGAATAATAATGATTCTAACATAATGTACATTACAGTTTATTTCCTCTTTTCTTGCAGCAGACATTTTTCTTAAACTTACATAAAAACAATTGACTTATCACAGAGTCACCCGTTTAAAAAAAATCAAATTTACGTATAAAAAAAAATTGCTGATCATATAAGGAAAATGGATCCCCCGGGAGCATGTAATAAATGGAAGTGAAAATAAAGACACTATTGAGCAGCTAAAGAGCTAAAGGATACTACGCACTCCCAATTCTTCACCCGGATTAGAATTATCCTGATTTTGAGAATTTCTTTTTCTTTTTGCTTGCGAAGATTTTTTGAATGATGTTGCCACGCCCCCTTTTAAAAAAACTTTTGGAAATTACCGTAAATATAGTGAATAAAATAAATGTGAGCATTCATCCAAATGAGAGCAAGCTACAGCTGTTTCCTATATATCTTTGAAGAAATGTCCCCATTCGTTAGCTCTGCAAGATTTTGAGAAGATTTTGAGAAGATTTTGGTATTTATATTTCAGCAGATTTACAATTACTACTTAGAGTAATTTCCCCTTATTGTGACGTCAAAGTTCACGTCAGTCAAGTGTCGTCTGTCTCTTTAAAAAAAACCCTACGCGAAATATACTGTTTTGTTTACTTAAAAGCATTATGTTCTTGAAATTACATAATTTATCTGTTTCTCAAAAGTTCTACTTTGATTCTCGCGAGATGGTATCCAGTCTAGTGAGATCGACCGACATTGAGGAATTGCATTGTGGGTCGAAATTTACTGACGCCGAAAAATTCTGTCGGATCAATGTGTAAGAAATCCATTGTGACGTCACTCGAAAGGACGATAACTCCGTTAGTCTTATGTAATGGATTTTGCGTTGTGTCAGCAGTATATTTACGATGCATGTACATAGTCGTTTATCTTGTTCTCGTGAGAGTGTGAAATAGGAAACCATAATTACAGGGAACTACTGGGACGATTAAAACAAGGCATTACTGGTCCGATTTACTGACGCCAAAAAAATGCGTTGAATGAATGTGCAAATAGTCCGAATATTCTATTCTATTCTATTCTATTCTATTCTGCCTTGCCGGTAGAGCTCGCTTCGCGCCGGCACTGCGCGCCGGCGAGCTGCGCTCGCTATAAGTGTAATATTTGCTGAACTTTTATTTAAGCCAAATTTCGGAACAAATGCACCATGACTTTACTCAATAAATATATGTCATAGGGAAAAGAAACTTGCTAATAAGGATTTTTTCTTTTACTCTTGTATATTGTTACCATGGTAACAAATTTAACATAAATTATCAAAAGAAATATCTTAAATTGTGGAAGAGAGTCTACATTTAACTAAAGTTCAAAATCCAGAAGAACAAGAAATACCCTCTAAGTCTGTGAAATATGTATAATCAATGTAAAGTTTCCCAGTATCTAATATTCTAAATTATCTGCATGTAAAATACTGGCCAGGGTATATAGTTTTTACAGGTTCCTTCTTTTAAACTTAGACGAGTGTAGTTACAAAAATAAATTTTACTTACATCAAGTGTGGCTCATTGTTGTGTTTTATTTTTCGAAGAAGTTCTATTTCAATTTTCATGTTATCTAAAATGAAATGTTTTGATTTAATTCTACATTATCAATCACTATCCCCAACATGGCATATATACAGTATAATGTTTAATTTTCATGTCGCTGTTTTTCCTGAGGGATGAGCTTTTCGTTACAGTCACGCCGAAACATGCATACTACAGTACACGCAAACGTATAGATATAGTATAGACACCTATACATGTAAGGAAATGACATTCTTTTCATGTTTTGTCAATAGGAAACGGGACAGATCTCGATAAGATCAAAGAGCAATGATATATATTTAGGCGGGAAAATCATTACTTCCCTGTAGTGATAAAACAAACGAAGAAAGATAAATAAGACAGAAAGTGAGAGGAATGGAGAGGGGAAGCTAATACTTGATGGAGAGGGAAGTAACAATCGAGGAGAAGAGCGAAAGATGAGACATGGCAACCCGCCATTCAATTACTTATTTGTGTCGCACTGGCGAGACTGTAAAGTGACACTGTTTATTCATATGTACTTCTGTATTTATTTTTCGTAAATCAAACGGCTGAGAGACATTACCAAATCTTCCACCAGACATGAAGTCTGATCACGTACTTAGTAAATTCAAAATTTACCTTATATATCACTAGAAACAAACCATATACTATAATGAGGGAATGTAAATATAAGCATTAAATGATTTATTTTTGACGTCGTCGTGTCAATATATGTTAATAATGCTATAATATTAACACTGTAAAATTAGATACTAAGTTCTTGATTACAAAATATTAACTATTCCCTCCATAAAAAGAAAAAAGGAATCAAACAAATTGATGATGATAAAAAACTTTATTTACATGATTATTTTCTCCGATATTATATAAAAAAGAAATGCATGTGCATACATCAAATACCCCTACCCCTCCCCCAAATAAATCCATCTTGGAAAAAAAAATATGCTCATTTCCGTTCAATCTCGAAATCAAAATCGCACATGCTTTGATAATGATACACACTATACTATAAGCACATATTGAAAACAGCATCGATTGATTAATGATTTCAATTGGAGAACATACAATATGTTCAAAAGATACATTTAAAAAAATGTTCGCACATGCTCTGATAATGATACACACTATACTATAAGCACATATTAATAACAGCATCGATTGATTAAAGATTTCAATTGGAGTACATAAATTATGTTCAAAAGAAACATTTTAAAAAATGTAAGTGGTAACACTTCGTATCATCACAAGTTAAAAAATAAAATTAAACACGCGACAGAATTAAAAAAAAAATCATATCTTTATCAAATGTGTGTCTGATTTGCTTTGGCTATATCGTAGACGCTCATGTTACTTTGGTGACGTAACAACTAATGTTGGAATGAATTGAATTTTTACTGCGTATCAAACTTCACCAAAAAAGGACTAATACGTAGATCCATGTCCATATCACGCCAAGATATTTGATAGAATGTGATTTGAATTTAACTCGTTGTTTTCTATTCCCTAGCCTTGGAAATTCTTATACACTCTAGCCTGCTTATTTTTTCAATTCTATTTTACACGACGTACCATGTTAAAATAGATTGAGATATGTCTCGATTTGTTCCCAAGTAACTCGGTATCAGATTAAATCTGCTCATGTGTACGATTCTACACTGTCTTTCGTCTGCTCACATGTATGAGTCCACGCTGTCTTTCGTAGGTGTGTCCTTACTAGGGAAATCGTCCCCGGAAGACATGGTAGCCAAGCTTGTATTCTTGTTTTTGGGATGAGAATCGGAAGTACTCAGTACCCCAGTAGAGTCGATACTCTCCGGTGGCTGTCGTCTGCAAAGTCCAAAGACGCGATGTAAACCTGCAATTTTGTCAAAGGCGCGGCGAAATTTGGTATTCGTAAAGTAGTAGACGAGCCAGTTGATCGAGGGATGGAGATGGGCAAAGACGGTCACATACAGATGGGCTTCATGTGGGAAAGTGTCATTTCTGTCTACCACGATGATGAGAGCATACGGGATCCAGCATGTGGCGAAAACCGCGTAAATTATGAACAGAGTTCGCGCCAGACTGATGGAGGATTTGGATGGCTGATCTCGAACTTGGTGCTTTTTCATCCTCTTTGTGCTTTTGGTCACCATGATGTAGATGTTTAGATACGAGAACCCCGTAACAAGAACCGGAATCCAGACTAGAGTTACCGAAAACACGACAGTGTAGTAATACGTTGCCATCCGATCCCAAATACACTCCAGGCTCTTTCTGTCGAAAGAATGATCACCAATTCCCGCCAAATTCAAAAGCACCAGCAGAAGACCAACGGAGTACAGCGATATACACATCAATATGCATGTGGGTTTCTTGAAAATTTTATCGTAGTATTGATGATGGCAGATAAAAATGTATCGGTTGAAACTCATCAATGCAATTGTACCTAGCGAGTTCACGCAGGACATCGTGCAACCGTACGCTATGAACTGACAAAGCCCTGGGTACAAGCTGAAGAAATTTTCGCCCTCTAGCTTTGCTGTAAAATAAAAAAGATCATTATGTTAATCTATTGATGCAAGCAATAAGACCCACATTAGCGAGCAATATATTTTATATTTAAATCAAAAGTAACCAAAAAATCGTATATTTACCAACAATGCTCATGCCGTCAGCCACAAGCGTTACATACATGTCGGATATCGCCAAATTTGCGATGAAGATGGACTCTAGCGATTTCATGTCTTTCATCACGCAGAGCGCTAACAAAATCAGGATATTCCCACATGTTCCCACTAGACCCGCCAAGAGGAGGATCACAATGACGGAAATCGCCACCCCCGGGGATTCCGTCAAAAATTGATACCGGTCAAATAACCCCGGATCCGAAAAACCCGGAATGGCACTGGTAGTGTCGTTTGATAAATTCATGGTGCCCCAACAAAACAAATGTCACTGGCTGAAGAAAAAAATCAACTGAAAGTTGTGATCACTTTAATCTTTGGGTGTCTTATGAATAAACAGGGCGAAAACATTTGATATAATTGGTTTCCAACTGTAAACAGATAATTCCGGTTAAATAAGGGAGACTTCCTGTGTCCATTGTTTCTCCTGTACTTTAAATCGAGAATGAGAAGTTAAACGGAAAAGTGGTCTATAGTGTCCATATATATATATATAGTTATTGAGGAAGTGTTTATTTCAAAATGTCAGTCAAGGATAGGCATGTGATGTTGTGATTTTCGAGAAAACCTCATCCCACCCTTTAATTGCCTCTAAAGTTCATGCAAAACACATCTGCCATGATCTGGAGAAGATTACTAATTTCATTGCAGGTACAAAATGTGTATTTCAGGAGGCGTTAATTTCTTCCTGTTGGAACGAACACGGAAATTGACACTTGTTAATATATCATTCTAAATCTTCGGCGAGTCGATCATTTCGATTTTTTTTTTTTCAAATTTCTTACAAAAAAAATTTGAAAAAGACATATTCATGTCGCTCTTTTGACTATTATATCTTATAATTATAAAGTATTTTGTCAAATTTTATTCCTCAATCATGCGTCCAAAATATAGCCTTTTTCAAACATTTTCTCCTCTTTATTATTAAAAAAAAACACTTTAAATAAGGAATAAGGAATCATTCTTTGAATATTATGAGGTGATAATTTTGGTTGGGGCGTGATCAAATCCAATAAAGCCCGAAGGGCTTTATGAATTGATAGATTTGATCACGCCCCGACCGAAATTATCACCTCATAATATTCAAAGAATGATTCCTTATTACTTATATTTATATAATTTTAGGCCATCGTACGATTAAATATTTAAATATAAATAAACAAACCCCGCTGGAGCCTCAATCTGGCTGCATTTGTATTATGGGTTATATAGTACAAAATCAATACTATATAAATAGTGCCTGTTTGGGAGGGTAACAGTTGAAATTGACACCCCTCGAAAACCATTGTCAACCGACGCGAAGCGGAGGTTGACAATGGTTTTCGAGGGGTGTCAATTTCAACTGTTATCCTCCCAAACAGGCACTATTTATTTTGTTATACTGAATGTCTTTTTTAAAATTTTTAAGAAAATTTTACTGCTTTTATATAGGAATAACGTGAATTCTACAGCGAACCGTACGCGCATAATTTTCGCGCATGTAACATTTTTTAATGTTTCCCGTTGCCAAGTGCGTTGCTAACGCTGAGGGTAATAGTAAATATTATTAACTGCGTCTTAACCAATCAGATTTCAGTATTTAACATGAAAGTATAACAATAAGTGTTATCACAGGCAAAAACATTGGAATATGTAAATATAAAAATATACATGTAATACCAATACACTTTTTAAAAAAATGAATGGTAATACAGACTTCGAGTACTGTTGTTATTGAAAATTGAACGTCAACCATTTCCCATGCTAACATAATGGGGAAAAATACACCGAATGTAAATATGTATACATAAGTGTATGCCAAAGACATTGCATGAAATGCGTGGAAGTAAAATCAAAGTACTGAAAGTACTATCAGACGGAGGCATCATTTTGGAGGAAGTTAAACCAATGACAATATATGATTTTTTGATTTAAGGAATAACAGTGCGCTTACCGCTTATCATGTTAGAATATTCGCGAAGCGGTTTAGTATTATTGCGCGAGGATATTTTTTTAAGGTTGACATCAGAGTTAGGTAAATAATATTAAAATAATTACTGTTCTTCTCTTATTTCAACCTTATAAGTTTGTTATATTACTTATTAAAGGTGTTTATTTTTTACAAAAAAGGAAGGAGGAAATTATTTTGCATCACAAAACAACATGGGAAACTGTACATGTTTATTTTAAATGCATACAACTCGAATTACTCTTATGTAATTAGATTAAGTATCATTATATTTCCTGTGTATATTGACTTGCAAACCCACACCTGTTCAAGACAAAAGATAGCCTCTAAATTGCAAACTACTTCGTCTAACCGTACATCCATCCCTACCCCCCCCCCCTTTTTTTTTTATCTTACAGAAGGGGTATCTTGATTACTGAGTGTCGTCGATACAGATATTCTCTTATTATGATCGTTAAAAGAGAGAGAGAGAGAGAGAGAGAGAGAGAGAGAGAGAGAGAGAGAGAGAGAGAGAGAGAGAGAGAGAGAGAGAGAGAGAGAGAGAGATTTTGAATTTGCAGAGAACTCAAGTTCAGTTACATGGTACCAGTTTTAATGATATATATTATCGCTATTGTTTGTATCATATAAAAGATTTCATGTCAATGCTATCTAATTTTTTTTTCACGCGCAACACTCTTATCAGCTTGTTAAAACACACTTGCGGGGGGGGGGGGGGGGGTGCAGTGGAAAAGAATGATACGTCAATTGATAATACGCGAACGAAGAAGCACACCATGTTTATTCATTGAATCTCGTAATTATTTAGTATTTCGTCCACCGCTAGATGGTGCTTAGGGAATCCTTATTATTTGACGTCACGGGCTTTAGACAATCACAATATACGGAGGCTGTTATACAGCCACCGTCTAAAAAGGGATTAAACGGCAAAGTGTTTTTCTACATGTATGTGTGTTTCAAACGGGTTATTTAATGCGGGTCATCTATTTATTTAGTTATTTAGTTTATTTTTTGGGTAAAAGCTTGCTACTTTCATACCCGCATGAATTAAAGATGAAATAAATATATGACTGGCATCATGCAGTTATCCTCGTACGCGCATCTTCTATGAACCACCAACGTAAAATAACAATCATCGCTTACGGTTTGAAATTTGGGAGATTGCTAATCAAAGCCATGCTTGTCTCTCTATTCACCTTTTGCATGCCACCAACTTGTTCAGTACTGACTGAAGACAGTACATGTATCTAAAAGTCTAACGCGGCGAATTATAACCGAGAGAATTAGACTTAAATATTAGAATAGAAAAGAGCTAACAATAGAAGAACGTGTTCGAGAAGTTGTCTTTGTGCAATATGATTAGTTTGAAAGGAAAAAACCCAAATCTATACATTTGTGTAATCAATCGACCAAGATGGTACCTTGCAGACCACTATTCACCTTATTGACCAATCCAGCAAACTATTGGGGAAAAAACTCTACCGGTATTCTGTAATTAATCGCTGAAAAAATTGTAAAAATCTGACTTGACAGTTCACTTGTATCAAACCTAATGTGATAAGATCGTCTGACAGATTTATATTTAATCGATACAGGTTTTTTTATAGGCCTATGGCTTCTTGATTCTATGACATTAAGCTTTATAATGGCCGATAAGATCTCTGGAACATGTAAAATTGACCCGTATAGGCCGCTGTCATGACATATCAGATATTTATAGACGCGGCGATGAAAACAGGTACGTTTTCAGGCTTTTAAAAATTAGTTGTCTTACCACGTTATATTTTTCATGAAAGCCATTTCAACTCTATCCCAGGCCTTATTTTATATTGAATTTGATATCTGTAATAGTATTTGTGAATAAATTTATATATCTGTATAAATAATACTACACTGTACTAGCTAGGCCTATACATGTAGCCTCTATATACATTAGTTTACATAGTTAATTTAGCAATGTGACGATTGAGTAAAAGTTACCCCCCCCCCCCCGAAAAAAAGACAGGGATAACCGATATGTGTAACACGACACGGTATTTTGGAATTTAAACATAGTAGGCTGTACATGAGTCGTAGTATCGTTTTTTGGGAAATAACTATGGAGGCACAGCTGGGTATAATTTCTATGCATCTGATTCACTCTAAGTCTTGCTCCTTTTAACTTAAGTCTATGCAAAGATTAACAGAATATAGTCTGAAGATAGAACCATTATTAATATCATCACTAGCATTGTGTTGATTTGGTCGAAATACCTGAAACCAATTATGTTATTTTTTTTCTCTGCTTGATTATTAACAAATTGAATAAAACTGAATGTTTTATTAATTTATTTAGCATTAGACAGTGACACATCTGGCAGTCATTTGATACAGAGAGTCTTTCATTGTCTCAAAAGTCAGGAGAGCGACTCCGATCATTCCACATATAGTGACGTTAAAGGCAGAAACAGCTATAAATCAAAAACGTTAGACTTTGGGCAACTGGATGTTTCCGAGATTGAGAGAGAATGTAATCAACACCGAGCTCCAAATTCTGTTCGGAAAGTGTCTCTAAATCATACAGACTTGAACTATGTCACCGGTGCTGTAGCGAAATTCAGAAGCCTTGTTCATCTGGAACTGAGTCATAATAAAATAAAATTTATCTCCTGCCAGCTAGCCGAGTTACAGAAACTAAAAGTGCTCGATCTTTCCTTCAATGAACTTGATGAAATACCAATGGCAGTTCTCTTAATGGAATCGCTGGAAACATTGAATGTGAAACACAACCAAATAGAGTATTTACCAACTGGACTTCTAGAATTAACTAACTTGCGAACATTAGAGTGTGAGGACAATCCAATTCTGGCCCCTCCCCCGGATGTTTGTTGCCTGGGAGTGAATTACATTTTTCGCGCTCTTCGTGACCAGCGATCAAAAATTAATCTTCTTGGAGATTTCAAACCTTACTACTCAACAGATAAGAAAGTGACGCTGGAGCCTTTGTTTAAACTGTGTACAGACTTTGTAGTGCGTCGTGGCATTGACTACAATACAATGAGTACCATACCACCTAAAATTAAGAATTTCTTAAATTTGGTCAAATCTTCAAATGAAACACGATTCCATCCAATCATGAAGTGTGCCAAATGCCGTGGATATTTCTCTCAACGACATCTCTTTCTTAACCATCTTTGTGATCAATTGAGAAGAGTATAACGATAGACCTCAAATACTCTAGCTGTTATTTAAATTCGCTGTGATTGAATAAAAAAAAACAATTAGATTGCTAAAAAAATATACTGAACATGTACTTCATTAATATTCACCCTGTTCCTATAATCAAAAAAGTTTAATTTTTGGTTAAATCTTTTTTTTTTCCATGTAAAAAATTCTCATCATTTATGATTCCATCCCTGATATGTTACATTTATTGTATTGTGCACATGCATTAATTAAATTTACTGTTATTGTTAACCATTAGTATTTAATACCTGTTTATTTTTAATCTGTGTAAATCAAACTGTGATACTGCATAAATAAAAAGATTTGAATTTTTTTTTTCCATTTATTACTCACAATTTAAAGATGTTTCTTATTATCTGAAAGAAAGCTTAAAGAAACTGCGTGTGCGATATTTTTTTTCCAAAGACCCAACATATCTCTGCCCCATGTGTGCAAGTTATTTTTCTATTAATTATGTCGACATGCAAGATACAGATGTTGACATGCAAGATAGTTATGTCTCCCTATTTAAAAAAAAATGAGTATACTTTCGTTATCTTTTCCGCTTGGTCAATGATGGATGTATTTTTTGTCTTTTTTTTTTATCAAGGCTACATGTACTCAAAAAGCCAAAACATTCAGAGATCAAACTAATAATGGATAAAAAAAAATAAATAAAAAAACAAGGGAAACAATCCAACAGGTTTTTAAAAATAATTTAATGTGTACAGTCATCACTAAATTTTAAATGCATCAGAAATCATGTGTTGGTAATAATTTAATCCCTCTTAAACACACATTGTTAAACTCCTTTTAAAATACAAACTTTGTGTGTTTTACAGTGACAGAGAAATTCTACCTAATAATTAATACATGTTCATCATAATTATAACCATAACACAATTTTAAAAAAATGTCAAGGAAACATAGCTGCAAAAAAGTAACAAAGTTACAACAAAAATATGGCCAGATTTCATAGAACATTACTGTTGAACACTTTAATTACACCAAAAGACATTTATGGACCCTTTTCCTTTCTATAACCCGCGGTATTCATAAAAGGGGCCTAACTCTGCATATAATCTGAAACTGTCAGCAAAATTTACTTCATCAATTTGATGAAATTAATATTTCTTTTCCTTTGTCCCATTCGAACTCTGATTGAGGCTATTGGGACTTCATTCAATTAGTACTAGTGTGTAGTACATACAATTGCAAACATTGTTGTCTTCCAAATTCAATGATGAATTTGAAAAGTATCTAAATAAAACAAAACAAAAATTATTTCATTTACTTGTACAGTGCCTTGAATCAACAGCTATAATTTACATAATTATGCTATGTTTTTGTATCATATTGCAAAAAAAAACTAGAATATCTGAGGGATTTGTTCTACAACTATTCCTGAAAAACTGCAAACTCTTGTTTTTCTTAATGCCACACAATTCTACCACATTACACTACATATCTTATAGAATGCAATTTCAAGTTATGACTATAATTTCAATTTGATTTTTTTTTAATTGCCTACTTAATTTTTCGGTATGAATTAACTCACAAATAACTCAATTTTTCTTTTTTAAGAATTAAATAGGTACATGTATTCTACAGTTTTCTTTCATCAAAATGGTAGAGAGCAAATCACAAAAAAAAAACAAGGACGAAAGTCAATATGGCAGCACAAAAATCAAACTCAAAAGGAAAATTCCAATACTGGTATTCAGTACACAATGTTCAGAGAGTATCATAGACAACCATATCATATGGCAACATTGAATATTGCATGTAGGTTCATGTATATACTTTGCATTTGTTGAATATAATGATAAATTTTAAAAAAATTTCTGATCAGAAATAATTTCAAATTATTTTGTGTCTTAATAATCATATACCTGTACAGATTACTGCAAAATATGAGTCTAATATCAAATACTGTTTGAAGTATACATGTCATCAGTGTGGTTTGCATTTATCCAAGTTCATGTTACTACCATTGTATTAACTGTTACAAACATATTTTGAGATTTTCCCTAACAGGATCAACACATGTTTAAGAGTGGTATTAGAGCTCATTCACGTATCTACAGCAACGTCAGAAGGCTCTAGGAACAGGTTAATAAATTCAATATAATAACGTTGGAACTTCCTAGGAAGTGAATCCCAAAATATCACTTGCTAGGCTGTAAAAAAAATTATTTAAAAAAAAAATTGAAACCTAAACTCTTCATTTCACTGAAATCTTGCTGATGAAGAGAAATCAGAAAGGTGGATATTGAACTTTGTAGAAATTGTTCAACACTGGTATTAAATTGTATTTTCTGTAGGAAAGACATGAATAGTCCTATAAGACTTTCTCTTATACCCCCTCTCCTTCCTAAACTAAAAAGACATGTCCCTTGATACATTTTGGGGGTTTGTTTTAAATTATAAGCCATTTACAGTACAGTGTTCATATCGCAACTATGGCAGCTAAGCATGAAATATCTCATCCTAACACAAGTAATAAATGACTAACTTTTAATACTTTTGCATTTTAAAGTCATTAATAGAGGATCTGAAAATTATTCAGGACTGTAACAACACAGAAATCTTAAAATACTTCACCACACTTTTTGAAAGTTTCTAACAGATTATATGTATTGGGTTTAATGGTCAATTCACATTCAAGTTGGACAGAAGACTACAAAGATGTTGAATACCAGTATATACTCCATTATGCTAATTTGAAAATCTCTCTCTCTCTCTCTCTCTCTCTCTCTCTCTCTCTCTCTCTCTCAAAATAATACTGAAGAAAGGAACACTAATTAGAAGTTGACTTATTCAGATACACAATTTCAGTTTATCAAAACACAGACTGATATTCAAGTAACTATACCTTGGCAAATATGTGTAAAAAAAAAAATTAAATTCACAATGTTCAACACACAGAATTATAAACTCTGAAACAAATCATGCATACCATTTTTGTTTTTCCTAACAAACATATTTGAAGAATCAACAAATACATCTTCACCATCAACTTATCAAGACATGATGCATACATGTAAACAAATTTTTAATACAGAGATGTGTTTTTAATGCAACAGAAAATTACATTGAAAACATACACACAGTTTGTTGTTATACACATACATAATCTATAGTGGGTTCTCACTTGAACCATTGAAACAATGAGCAGTGCAGACCATAAGCACAAGACACATTCATCATTAAATGAAACCAAAAAAAAAAACAAAACCTGAAAGCACCAACTTGAACACATAGCAGAAGGACCAGGCAAGAGAGAAAACAATTTTGTCAGTAAAACAGCATTTACCGGTAATTCTCGGAACTAAGCAACGACAGAGCCCGGAGTGGATAAGGACCAGAACAAAATCAGATGTGTACTCAAAACAACAACCTATAGGTCAAAACATGTGGGAAGAGTAATTCAATTCCAGTAATTATAATTACAGGTGCAATACCTATCTAAAGTAGGACAGGTGCATACATTTGTATTTTTGGTTTCAAAAATCCATCCTTTGGAAAAACAGTTTGCAGTTGCGAGTAACAAAACCTGTGTAGAAAAATTCACCGCGATTGTCATAACTTCCCAAGAAGTCCAGATCATAGACTCCTTACGCACATGATTATTTTTTACAAAAAATCAGACCTAATTAATTTCATAGACTTGACGCAAGATAGTGTTTTACAGCTACCATAATCTGTACGTACTCACATACATGCATATGCTTGTTCATAAATAATCATATGACAGACCTATGCTACATTTGGTACAGGTACATACCATACATACCAGTAGCAAATGCAAAAAATGTCATGTAACCATGCATGTTATAAACCTAAAATAACCACAAATGCTACAGGCACAATAAGTTATATAACCATGCATTTTAAATACATATACATGTACTATAATTAAAGTGACCATGGTTTTTAAAGATACATGAGACTTAATATGACCTTGCTTGTAACACGTTCTTTCTTGGAACACATAAACATGCACTAGTTTCAAAAAAACATAGCTGTATTTGCTCCATATGACGAGTATGAGTTTGAGGCGAAATTAAACTCAGAGCATTGGAGGTTGCTCAAGGTCTGGCTCAGATCGTGCGAGTCTAGTTTTTGATCACAACACACTTGGAAGCGACAGAGTAAAAGCAGAGAATCACAGCGAGCTCTTGGAGAGTTGGGGGAGGGGAGTTCTTGTGGGAGGTTTGTACTTTTTTCTCTCTCTCTGAGGGACTAGTTTCCTAGTGGACGAATACGTCTCACCTGTACAGGCGAGTAAAGTCTCGTAAGGCTTGCGATACTTCCTTGTAATGCTCTGCACTGTGGGTAAAAAATAAAGATACAATGTAATACTAAGAACTTAAGCAACTCACAAATAAATTAAGAGCCCTCTATACACTTTACACTTATTTCACTGTATTTAATAAATGTATTTTTAAAATGTAAAACAGAAAAATATGCATAATTTGAAATCAATTCAAGTATTCTGAACATCAGATAAGAAGCATATAAACTATCCGAAAGCTTTATTTTTGCATCATTTTCACAGTCTTTTAAATCTTTAGTACTTATTTTATCTTTGAATTGAATATTTTACAGCACATACTGCATGTTGAAATTGAACTACATATACTCAAAATGCAAATCTATATTCAACATTACTTTCCTGAAGTTATAAAAAAAATTATCATTAGTGTATAAAAGGTTCTTAAAATCTTTCATGGATTTCGTAGTTACATGAATATTGCTGTAACAGTTGTTGCCGACTAACCTTGTGACGGCTTTGTGGAAGTCTGTGAGTTGCTTGTGTGTTGCTGTGACTGCTCCCCCACTATTGGACGTAGGCAATGCTTTTAATGTTGTCTCCAACCAGCGACAAAATGTCTTCAAAAGAAGAAAACTTGCATTAGGTTTTAAAACCATTAACTCCTCAATAACAAGTATGAAAAACTTCTTGAAACAAAAATAAAAAAACAAAGGAATTCTATTGATAATGCTTCTTTTTTTTGAAAATAACATCAATACATACTGGTCTGTCTATTTTCATTAATTCAAATATAACTTCTCCGAAATCTGTTGTCATGAAGGTTGGTAGGCAGAATATACAGGCGTTGATCAGAGCATGCACCAGGGCCTGTCCATGGTCATTCAGAAGAGCCTTCACTGCCTTCTGCCTCAGGGGGAAGTCATCCTTCTCCTAATAAGAAATTAGTATGTACGATTTTGTACATGCCACTACAATTGTTAGGACTTTCACCTCTTTTTATATGATTAACATTACATGGAATCAAAACAACTGCTTAATTACGATAACAACTGCATTGACTGACATCTTCAGTCTATTTTTCCCCTCCTAAGACTCTAGCATTCAATCAGAGATGATATTCCTGTAACCCTGACCTTAATCATATGACATTGAAAAGGGTCATAAAACATTTAAGGAAAAAGAAACCAATATGCTACATGTAAGTAAAAGCTTCTCTTAATTATAAGCTAACACAATATTGATGGATTGAAATGTAATTCTCTGACACCCTCAATGAATGTTATCTTTCTTTGTCCATCTTGTTAAGTAAATCTGACCTCTTTTTTGGTGGCACACATTAAGAAGTCTGACAGGTACTTCATCACTGAGGCATTGGCCTCTTTGTGGTCCAGTGAACAGGCAGCTATTGCACATCGAAGGATAGGTTCTACCATACCACACTGTAGGTAGGAGATGGGGGACTGCTGGACAAACCTGTCAAAATACACCACAGGTGTGTCAGGTGATTATGAGGTATATTACAGGTAAAACAAAGTACATGTACCATACATACCTAAGAGAGAAAGATTGCAGTAAAAAATCAGTTATATTTAGACTTATTTTGATGTGCATAAAAACATTTGCATGAGTTCAAGTTATAAACACAAATTACATATAAATAAAGTTCTACCAAGTGTTCTACACAACATCAAGTTACCAATCCATTATACAAGATATAACCTTCTAGCTTTATCCTTTAAATATGCTTTAAACAAAATTCTTATTTTGCACCATAGCTTGGTATGATTTTTTTTTTAGTACTGAAGGCAGAGAAGATTTACCGTAGACAGAGCCTAAAGAGATCGTCCACTGTGTCAGGGTGATTCCTCAGACCATTGTGTTCTTCCAGTAACTTAAAGGTCGGTACACAGAATGCCTGGAATGGAGAGATAAGGCTAATTTGCATATAAAAGTTTGAATTTTTTATTTATCAGTAGAAACATGTATTTGGTAATTTTTGCATTTTCTTATTTTCTTTTCACTTCATAACAATAAAAATAAATTGTGCAGAAATGATATTCGTTACAGTTTTTACAGTTTACTATATTCTTAGTGCAACAAATAACTTACACAAATCAAAAAATTTACAGATTTACATGTATTTCATTTTAACAAACTTTGGGGTGTGCAAAAAAAATAACAGGATAAACATGTATCATGTACTGTGTGTGATACATACCTCTAACATGTGTAGCAGCCCGGGTTGACAAGCGGCTTCCATTCCGTACTCATCCACCAGAATACTGCCCAGATACAGGAAACAGGAGTGTTGGTGGGACTGATACAGGCTGATCATCTACAAACACACACACACACAAGGATAAAACAACGGCATGTAAGGCTAAGAAACAGTGCCAGCTATTTGTCCTTCATATGAATTTCTTGTGAAAAGGGCATTCACATGAATTTCATTTGAAATTTTCTCACATGAATTTCACATGAAAACATTTGTGTAGGTAAGATACCATAAAATCATATCATATGCACTTAATATGTAATTTACTTTTCACATGAAATTTTCTCACATGAAATGTAAATGCTCTTTAGACATGAATTTTACTTGTGAATCTTGTGAAATTCATGTGAAGCAGAATTGCCTATGAAGGCAGACCAACAATTTACACTACTAAAGAAATCACCACTGTTGGTGAGCCAAATACAATCATCTAAAGAACGTTTGCATCAATATTTTGACATTATCTGATGTACCGTAATCCGGTGAATATAATACGCAGTAGTGTGCAATACGCACCCCCCACTTTGGGCCTGAAAGTGGTGAAAAAAAGCTTGTTGGGATGTATAATACGCATCAAAAAAATTGACCAAACAGTAATCCTGAGTATCAACAAAGCAGTTATACTTTGTATGCACGCTCAACTTCATCGCGGGAATACGCTACCGGAAATAAGAAAAACACAATATTTTCTTAGAAATGGATTTATTGTAACTAATACATCGCGGTAATATCTTTAATTCATAATCAATGTTTGAAATAGGCCTTGTATTAAATATTCTACCGTAAAAAATCAACTACTTTTAACAAGCGTGATATAATTGTTTAGTCATTACAATCCCTGTGAAGTGAAAAACAGACGATGTACAGGTATGGAGATAACGGACCTAATTAAATTCTTAAATGACTCCGATCAAAGTGATCAATTAGAGGCCTGGAACATAATAAAATATATGCACAAATAGTTGTGTTGTGTATAGTACACATAGCCTAAGGGGGTGTCTGAGATACCCAAGGTGTCAAGCGTTAGCGGTGGGGGACCACAACTGTTTCACTGGCTTCAATTAACGGAATAGGTTATAGAATTATTTATATTCAAAATTATTTGCAATAAATTAATTAGCATTACTTGAAAATGGTTAAAAATGAGCCAAATGATGTGTAAGCTGTTTTCAAAGATCGGCTACAAATAGCACGTGGCCATCGAAGTCCGCATTCTATTAATAACAGCTGTAATGGCGGCGTACACGGAGATAAAGAATAGGCAGTTCAAATTAATTTTTAAAGGCCATTTTGAAACAGTTTATTTATTAACAGACTTAAAGTGTACATTTTCTTTAATTACATGCTATAACAATGATTTCCTAAGGGTTACATAGTAATATATATGTGATAATGAAGGAATGTTACGATGTATAGAGGGGTAGCGGTCCTGTCTGTGAACAGCATAGGTAATACGGCAGTACAATACCCCGTGCTTCAGCTAGGGACAAAATATGTCCAAATCCTACAGGGATGTATAATACGCACCCCTTTCTCGCGGTAAAAAATGCTTGGAAAAAAGTGCGTATTATATTCACCGGATTACGGTACTTATGTGTCACCTGATGTTCTCACCTGACTAACGAGAGGTGTGAGTAAGTCAGCTGACTGCTTTCCTAAACACCTGACTGCAAATCGTATACAGCGACAGCACCTCTCCGTGATTCGGACGTCTCCTTGGTATTTGTCACACGCCCGTGAGAGCACTGGCCAGACCTGCTGAAAGACACAGTAATGACGTACAGAAAGGGCAATGAACCAAATACATAAATAAGCTAAAAAAATCTACATGTAAAATTCATTAACAAGATGTTTTGGAATTTATATCAGAAGATGTAGGAAGATGCTTGTATTTGTTAACAAACATTTCTAACTCAACACATATACTATGAGATTGAAATAAGTTGCATCTTCAAAGAATTATGAAATATAATCTGTCTGAGCTCAAGCAGTTTACAGTCCACGAAACTGTTTCTCCAACAAAATAAACACAATTAAATTCAAACAATTTACACAATATCTGATTTTCCCCCAATTTTTTTTGTTTTTTTTTCATATCATGATAATAGGCTACACGTTTATCAATGGAAAGGAAAGGATACTTTATAGTTTACTGTAGGCACCCTTAACACTTTACAAGAATGATTTTGAGGACAAACCTCTTGTATCACTGGTTTACAGGGATGGACCTGGCCATTTGTTACTTTAGGATTTACATATCTGGAACAAAAAAAAATGCATGGCATATGAAAAATGATTCATAATTACTATTCAATTTATTTGTAAAACTATACACAGGTATATTCAACTCTTGAATGTAAAAATAGACACAAAAGCACAATATAAAGTAGAAAAGTTTAAATTTACATTGTGGTCCTGTATATCTGGAAATACAGCATTTTTGAGTCTGGTAACCTAGACTGTCACATTTATAAATTTCAGTGAAACTAATCTAATTTTTTTTACCTAAATATTGCTGCCAGTCTGTCCAACCATTTCGTGGGATCATGTGGGCTACCCTGTTTTGGATTATTCATTGGCTCTTCTATTAACTACAATGATTTACCAAAATTATACATCAAGGTAGCTATACTACTAAAAGAAATATTGCTACAATGACTCACAAGAATGTACACTCTATTTATTCTATTACAAGGAGGAAAACTACTGTATAAATGATTTACAGAAAGTAAAATCTAATTTTATTCAATTAGAGGAAGGACAGCTACAATGATTAACAGTAATGTACAACCTATTTATTATGCTCAGACAATGTATTGTTTAAGAAATAAACAGCAATTTAAAAAGTTCACTGGAATATGAACTTGGTTGGTCATGTGATCGAATCCTGTGAAGCCAAAAGAAGATTTGATCATGTACCAACAAAGTTCATATCCCGGTTAAGTTTTTAACACCGCTGTTTATTACTTATATTTATGTTTGAGAATGGCAAACTGTTCAGAATCAATAATAAAATGGTGATTTTATGATTACAATATTGCAACCATCAAGCGATAAGTGCATGCGGTTATCACTGTGACGTCATGAAAACATTCATACAGAATTGAACGTTTTTGCTATTCTATAAATTCATATAAGGAAGCATATTTGCAAATGTAAATATATAGAGATAATTTGAGAGATTGGAATTCGTGCAGTCTAAAAGTATTAAAACAGAGGTTAATATTTCTCTGTATACAGCATGAAAATCTACCACAATATGCATGAAACTAAATTTACAACAAGAAATGACTTACTTTCGAAAGAGGTAGTAACTGAAATGTACATAATTGCCGTAAACCATCTGCTATCTTATCATGGGGAAACTGTGCTAAAATAGTCGCTGTACCTTTAGAAAGAAAATAATCAAAATACATGGAAAGCTTTCATGAGAGAGAGAGAGAGAGAGAGAGAGAGAGAGAGAGAGAGAGAGAGAGAGATATGCACAACTTTTGTGGACAAAACAGAAAAAGAATAAAATATAACAGTTTGAAATCTACATGTATCTAGATAGCAACTCACTGGTATTAACTAACTTTAGAAAGAAGAAAAAAATAGAAAAACACCCACCTTTAAGCAGACCAATGGCAGCATCATTAGACAACTGAAACGTCTCCAGGGCCGACACAATCTGGACCAGCCCCTGGAAGTGGCTGACCATCTGTTCACGACACATGGTGGAGATACACTGTAGAGAGTTCGCTGCCGCTGTAGAGAGAGTCTTCTCCTGAAGTCCAGCTAACAGGAACTGTAATATGGCATCTGGAACCAAAAAAGATAATAATATGTTATTATTCTGATAATCTTGGTATTTTTCACTATAACTACACCACATTACCTGGATATTTTGAGTGGGTTTCTTTTCACCTAATTACTTAGATATTCAGGTTTTAAAAAAACCAAAAAACTTTTTTCCATCTGATGCCTAGTTATTTAATATCTACTCAACTATTTACTTTCTATGATATTTTCAACATAATCAACTATAAATCTGAGGAAGTAAGGCATTCATTTCTAATATCTTTGGATATTCTTTCCTAAAATCATACACATGTAAATTAATTAATTATTTTGATATTACAAGTGATTTTCCTCTTTCTCACACCATATTTTTGATCTTTTACTTAGATATCATAGGTGCTTTCCTGCCCAATCAGATCACCAACATTTTTTTTATTTCATTGTCGAATCAGACCACTTATCTAGATATTCGGATGTACATTCTCTTTATCTCCTAAATATTGGGAGTTTTTATCCTAGGTTTAACCTGGTTTTTTTTTGCTGTTCAACCAGATCACTTTCCTATGTACTCCGAGTGATTTTAAGCCCATTACATAAAATAGTGCAGGGTTTTATCCTGTCCAACTAGATCACTTACCAAGATACTCTGCATGTTTTTCCGTCCATTCACACAGCTCTCCAAACAGCTTGATGCTGGTGTACCTAATGGCCAGGTGAGCCGTGGGGGGCATGGACAGGATGGACTTCACCACGAGGGGCACTATCTCATTCTCTTCTCTGTAAAAAGGGCAAATTCTTAACATGAGAGGGGAAATTCTTAAAATGAGAGGGGTGATTCGTCAAATATAATTGCTGAAATAATTTTTTTGGATCACTGTTTTGAGCTGTCTAAAATTGAACTGATACTGTATTTTTCATAAATATTCCTTGAACAACGATTTTCATGGACTTCATTGTTGAGTCGGTCCACGAAATCAAATACTCAATTATGCACAATTTTCTTTTCCAGCTAAATTGTTAAACCAAATACATGCTTGACTTACGGCAGTAGATTTTTGGCTACAGCTGTCATTACAAAAAGAGAAGCCTCTATCACTTCCCAAGATGTATTTTCTGTCTGAGTTTTTATATTTTCAAACATCTGAAGAAAAATAAACAAACAATGAATCTAAAAACTTCATAAATAATTCACATCTTTATGCGTATAATAAACAAATTAAATTCAACATTTAAAATCAATCAAATCAGAGCTGTATATGAAATTTTCACCAAAAAATTTCCTAAAATCTGTAAGCATGAATACATCAACATGTTATATAAGCCTAAAATAAAAGCCCCCAAAAGCTGGTTTTCAATAAATAAAGTACTAGTCTATCTTTATTTTTGACACAAAATCTCACCTGAGTAAAACATTGTGAGGATCCCACGATAAAAACCACATCTTTAATTAACTCTGAGACTCTTAATCTAAACTCTCCAAAATCATCGTTTTCATCTGGTATTCCTTCCTGTTAAAAAAAATAAAAATAAACACATTTATTTATCATACAAAGAGTACAGGATAAAACATTAATTTCATAAACGATCTGTGACCCTACAGGAAAATTCGGGTTGACTGACCATAGAGCTACAATTTCTCCCAAACAAAAATTTTGTATTATACAGCACACACAAAAAATTTCGATAGTTTTGGATTGATCTGCAGCCATACTAATAATTATTCAATCTACATGTACAAAGTCAGTCTATGAAGACACATACATGTTTATGTGTATGGATACAACAAAATCTTCCAAATGCTCTAACCAATTTTCTTTGTTGATATACAGAATTTGCAACATATAAAATTACATCTATATTCAGGGGAGAAAAAAAAGCGGAAAACATGAAGTTTTCTTCATTAGTACAAATACTTTTTATTCCATTTTGGTTTTTATCATGTACCAGTAGTAAATTTATATGAGAAGACGAAAATCAGCAAAAAGGAGATGGAGATGAGATTTTTGCACTGATACACACATAAAACTTTGAGTACACACTGACAGAATAGATCTGTAGTATACTTACATGATCTGGCTCAATCTGACAGTGCCGACACAGCGCCACGATTAACCTCTGTATGTACGGCTTGAATACGTCTGTGATCTCCTGTACACTCCGCTGATACAGCTCTTCCGAGAGACGGTACCAAAAATTAAAGGAGATTTCTCCCACCTAAAAATACACAGATCAATTACACATACTGTACAATGTACAGTTTAGTAATTTTACCATTAGTCACACTAAAACTTTTTATTTTGGGGGGGCAAAATTTTACTTATGTATCAATAATCTAATTCTAATGTTCTGTTAAGAGTGATTTTTTACCTAATGAATGCCCATATGTTTAAAAATCAATAATTGTGCCGTAATGAACCGATTTAAATATTTTTAAAAAATAACTCAGAATGTAACCTCACCTCATATAAATGATGGCCAACACAGGTCAACAGAAGTTCAAGGACACTCAAATCTCCCAGACCCTGAAAATGATTAAAAATGATTTTTTTTTAAATTGTACAAAATTTAAAGTTTCTAAATGTCTTTTTCACACTCATACCTGGTTTGTATTTCATATTGTATGTAAAGATTGCTTTCAAAATTGGTAAAAATCATCATGATGTTACATGCAAAAAGTTAAAGCTAATAATATCCTATTGGCTCTTCATAGGACAGTGCAACAGGTATGTTTTCAATGTGAAGAAATAGTACATGTACATGAAGTATATTTTAAGCTCTTGCAATCAGAAGATGAACAGACCTGAGTGGGGGTGGTGACCATTGGTTCTAGAAAGGTCTCTGCCAGTTCTGTGAACACTCGGCAATAGTTCATGGACCTAAAAGTTCACACAGAAAGAAAGGCTTTTTGTTACCACTGGTACACAACAATTCACATAAAAACACAAATTCAAACTTGACAATGTACATAGTAAATGATTAATGAATCCTTTTTGGTAACTTTATAGTTCTAAAACAAACTATTTATGATCAGAAATTCAGAATCAAGTTGACCAACTTCCAAGTGTAACCTATCCTATTTAAAGATATTTAACCTACTTAATATGTGACCTACTTATCGGTATCCTCCATGGCAACAGACATGTGATAGGGCTCCATGAGAGTGACCACTCCCTGGTATAACTTCTGTGACAATTGTAACTGTTCCTGAAAAAAAAAAAAAAATAAAACTGTTAATTCATCTTTAACTGTACATTTACCATTTATTCAACTATCTTCAAATACTTTTTAATAACTTGATATATGAAAGTCTACGTAAAAGTTTCATAATTAGTTATCAACTATTGGTGTTGAATATTCAAATATTTTATTGTAAACGTAAAACATTCCACTGATTATTGATTAAAGTTTCTTATCATGGACATGTATAATAAATCATGCAATAAATCATATTGTTACATTGTTACATGTACATTGTAACGTTACAGGCACCTGAATATTTATCATTCAGTTGCTTAATAAGTCAAATATAACAAAATTCTACCCCTACTATATATCTATATAATTATAGTAGGGGTAGGATTTTTCGATATTTGATGATACATGTGCCACTACTGGATTGATGGAGCTGATGTTGAGTGATCGAATGAACAGGTACAAGAAACTTACCTGACAGTTGTAACAAGAGTAGAGGGCAGATACAATACAATCAGCCGCCGCCTCGTGGAGCATGTTTGGACAGCCATTGTTTGACTATGAGGGAAAGAAAGGCAATACATGTATCTTTATTTCTTATTTTTATAAAGAAATATCTTCAATAAACGAAATATCTTCAATAAATGTTTTTCGATACATATATAAATTTGAGAATTATGAAGAGATAATTCTGGTTGAGGTGTGATCAAATCCAAAAAAGCCCAAAGGGCTTTATGATAGATTTGATTATGCCCCGATCGAAATTATCACCTCATAATATTCAAAGAATGATTCCTTATTCCTTATAATATAATATATATATTATATAATATATATAATATAATTTTCAGTAATTGTACGGTTAAATAATAGAAACTTATGAAACCCCCGTTTGCAGCCCAACAACACATCATTTGAATTTATTGGACTGTACATTACAATATTAATTTGTAGTGTTATCACATACAAGGACACAGAAAAATGTAAAAAAAATCTTATAAAACCAGTTTGTTAAGATTTTTAAGTTTATTTTTTTTACTCTTATAGATGTTGTGCAGTTAACATGTACTCAACTTTATATTTAGTTCTCTCCCCAACTAAGCTACTCACCATGACTTGGAAGGGAACCATCAGGAGCTTGCTGTTCACGATGTCGTGTTCTGGTATCACACCGAGGTTGAACCAGCTTCCCAGGCACCGAAACACCTTGATCTGGTTCTTCTCATCACAGCTTGGGTCCTCTATCACTGCAGTCTGCGAGAAAAAACTCACACATTACCAATCATCATTATTTAATGCAAAGAGTGAAATACCACACATTTTGCAAATGAAAGTTTTTTTTTTATGTTATAGAGTTTTATTTTCTATACACAAACATACATCTGTATACACATACATGTACTTTGTTATCAATGTTCATAACTGTTTGCCAACATGGTAACTGTCATTTAATGAGCTGAAATAAATTATGAGGGAAATAAGGGATGATGCTCTCACCAGCAGCTGTAACATCATGGGTGAAGCTTTCAGGAATTCTTTCGTTATTTCTTCCCTTCTGTTGGCCCCAAGTCTCAGTGATCTGCTATTCACCTAAAAATATGAGGTTTAGGTAAATGTCAGAAATCAGAAATGTGTATCTAAGAGTTAATTATTTGTTTTTATGTAAATGTTCAAAAAAGATAATTTCACCGAACATAATTCCTCAAAAATAGGATGTGAATGAATATGAGCAGGCTTTTTACTACATTCTTTTCTTTGATTTTGAAATTGTCATAATGTACTGTTATACAACAAATTGTTATTGTGTACATGTAACTGGCAAATAAGATGTGTCTTGAACTTTCATAATAAACAGATTTCTATAAAAATAAATCTCACCTCTTCTGGTAGAACTGTGAGTACCTCTAACAAAAATGACATTTGGTGTGGATTTCCTCCAAATCTACCAAAAAAAAAAAAAAAAAATAAAAAAAAAAAAAACTATGTCAGAGACATAAAAAAACCCAACTTTCTCCTCTCTCTTCTTCCATTCAGTAGAGGTAGATTTATTGTAAAGCTGACTTACTTCTGAATGAGGTCAAGAGAAGCATCTTTCCAAGAAGCCATTTGTAGGGCTAGATCAGCTAGGGCCAAGCTTAACTATAGAGGAAAACAAAACATAGTTTCAGTAACACACCTTTAAATTATAAAGAAAAAAAAATGAAAAATATTAACATCACTTAAAATTCTTCAAATGTTGTACCTGAGTCACAATAACTGGCTGTGTTTCAGCATTGATTTTCCCTGCATGCTCCAACAGGGAATCCCTTAATGCCTGAAAGATAAGGGTAAATCCAAATATTTTCTACACAAATGAATACAAGCCAAAACAAATGCAAGTGGCAGCCTAGGATGATAATTTAGAATATCTTAATTTCTCCCAAAGATATGTTAATGATTGAGTAATTTTAATGAATACTGTATTTTACATTCCAAAGCAGGATATGTGTCAGACTTACAGTGTGGGAGGCTGGAGGCAGCTCATGAAAGGCATACTGGATCTAGAAAACACAAAACACTAGCTTTTATTGATTGATTCACATAGACATTCCATCGTTGTTAATTCATTTAATCTCAACTGTTTACTTTTATACAAACCAGAGCATTCATAATGCATGATAATTAAGGACAGTATCAAAAGTTTCAATTTCATAAAATCAATATTGATTATTAGGAGTGGTGTTCTATCTTGGATACTTATATTGATAATTTTTATAAAGTGACCAATGTATGACCAGAAATTGAGGCACGAAGGATAGTCCAGAGAATCATTTAAGGTATCAGTTCAAATATAAAGTAACAGCATATCTCAACTGAGATTAAAGCTTTAAAAGTAAGGTTTTTAAAGCCTTTGTAAAGTATTGACCACTTTGCCTAAAATGTAATTACTCACTTTTGTTCTCATTGTCTGGGCTGCAAAGTAACAAGATTCCATACTCTGGTGTAGCCGTAACAGTTGATCTGCTATCTGCCATGCATATACCTGGAAATTGCCAAGTAATTGAATGGAAAAGACTCACAAGACATATAAAATATTTTGCTGAATACATTAGTGACAATGCTTGATGGACCTGTGTGTAGAGTTTGTAAATTTTTATAGCAATTTCCCCCATAAAAAAAACAACTTTTGCATTTTCTTAACCCCCCCCCCCCTCCCAAATGCTTGTCAACTTAGCATGTGAATTAATTAAAGATGTTAACTTTCTTTTACTAACACAAAAAAATGTTAAAAGAATAACAAAATGCTGCTTAAATAAAGTTATAGTAAAATAACAAGAGAATGTGCAATTTTGTCTTGAACATGGATGTTGACTTACTGATCTTTGCAGCTCCCCTAGCCATACCGACGCTTTCTCTTTGCCGCTCACGTCTGGATTGTTGTACAAAGCATGCAGGGCCTGTCCAACCGCCTCAAGCGACGGCTCACTGTCCATATTCAATGACTAGCTGCAGCCTCAAGAGAGGAAAAACGAACTCCAATTCGGTTCTCGTGTTTTTTCTGGCAGAGACCTGCCGGAAGTTGCTTTCTCTGTTGCAGTTCCGCACACAATATTCAACACCTTTTAGAAAGAAATTATGAACATAAGACCAGTTATGAATCTGATAGAGAATTGTTCATTTAACGCAATCATATCTTAAATCATTTGCTACATATTCTAAAAATTCAAGAGATAATGATAGTAATGAATCATACGAAATTTGTATGTACGAGTTGATTTAGAGGTGACGAAAGTGAAAGTAGAAAATAGAAATAACAGATTGATATCATGGTAATGTCTTGTGACTAACAACCGGTTCGTTTGCACTCAGTGTTATGGACGCTGATGGTCTTCCTTTAGTTGGGTCCGGAGTGGACTACACTAAGGTATTTCATTTGTTGATTTTGTTGTTTAATTACACAACTTCATAGTTTAAAAAATGTCAAGAAGTGGGCGTCTCCAAAGTAATTGTAAAGTCTCACACAGTTACACGACTCACACCTGTCATAGTTATTCAAATTCGATTGTAGTTTGTTAATATTATGAAACATTGAAATTTTTTTTTTATTTTTTAAGCATTGTCCTTACATGCACAGAGTTGTTTATGTTTTTGTATCTTTTTAGCTTTAACAGCTGTTTAATCCATGTCATAATGAAACAATTTTCTTTGCAGGTGGAAGCTATTCAGCAAAAGAGAACAATCGCTTTTATCAATCATTACATCACCCACACAGCAAGCTTTCTAAACAGATTTTCTTGTGTTTGTGAGGAAAAACTCGAGCATCTTTCAAACAGAATTCAGAATTTGGAAATTACTCTAAGTTTATTGGAAACAAAGGTAAATCTTATACTTCACATGCAAATGATAATGAAAGGATAGAAGTAAACATATGGGTACATGTAGATCAATAAATCTATCTTAAAGACTTCTTCAAATGGAAAGATATACCTAGATAAAACTGTTTTATTTTTATTAATTGCACACACTGATCGAAGAACGTTCAATACTGTATACAGTCGTTTTACCGGTAACAAACCAGTATGCGGTTTCGGCGTGCATGCGACTATTATTATCAGAATTCCAAATGTTTTTATTTTTTGTTTAAATCACGTTTCTTTGTCCTTCTAAACTGTAGTATCAAACTTCCGAAAATATAAAGGATGAATTACGGAGATAATAATTTCAACACCCCCTCCATTTTCTTAGTTTCGAATACGTTTTCCAGTATCAAATCAAGCGCTCTCTATCACTTCTGACCGAATATTTTGGGGCGGATTGATTTCAAAAATGCACTAGAGGTACATGTCAATAGACTTATTAATGAAGAAGGAAAAATAATTGTGGAAATATGTTATTTAAACAAATAATATGATCGTTATTTTTATCGTACCGTTTTCCTGTCAAATTGAAACTGGACTTGAACAGTTTTTTTCATTTTGCATTACTTTATGAAATTAAATTTTCATGAATATAATAGTAATTAATGATAAGTAGTTGCCATTTGCCTTTGTTTTGCCCATATATCTATCAATATATCCAGCCAAATAATACTTCTGTCGCAATGAACCGAAACTAGGAAAACTACACGTGATACTGTCTGAAGTCGTAATTTCATTCAAAGCTCAATTATTACTTGATATGATGCATTATCTCATTAAATGGATTACAATTACTAATTATCCACTAAAAAGGGTTCAATAACAAACTTATTTTCATACTTTGGTTTAAATGTTTTCACACTTTCGTTTGTTCTGCCTTGCACTTCTGGCAGTTCATATCTGGGTCACCTTTTTAATTTTCAATAATACAGTAAATAATCGTGCAAATGTCAAACAACTCCTCACACTGATAGAATATTTATTTCTGTATTATAATTACCTAGCCTGGATTTTTTAAAACCTTAACTTCGTTTTTCACCAATAATTTTTCTAAAAATTATTCGGTACTGGCAAATATTCGTTACGGTACCGGTAAAACGACTGTACAGGAAAATATTCGCCCCTGTTTTATTTTTGCCCCCTTTGCCCTTGTTGTCAGTGGGCAAATTTAAGACTTAGCGAATTCAAATGTCTCAAATTATCACTCTTTAAACACAATTGTATCTGGGGGAATTCAAGACAGAGTGAAACTGTTTGCAAGTGTATTAAGGCAAAATTTACATGAGGCGAAAATAACGATGTGTTCAGTAAATATTTTTTTTCCATTATTTTGTTGCTTTGTATATATAAGTAATTGAATGATTTTTATATTGTAGTTGTCCTCCATCCCTGGTTTAGACAGTGTGACAGCTCCAGCCAGTAGTACAACAGCAGCCCCGACAGCCACCTCAGATGCCACATCTTCAACCACATCAGGTGCACCCCCGGCACCACCTGCCCCTGGAGCACCACCTCCCCCAGTAAGTCCCAATCTATCACTTGGTACAAGTAACAGTTGTGTTGGGCATTGAAAGGGGTCCATTGAATTCTGATTTTCTTTTTACCTCTACCAAAAAAGTGCAGAATCTGAGATATCATTTGACCGTTTACATACGGCTGCATAAAAACTATGTATTAGAAAATGCGCTTACTGAGATAAAGTGCTTTTCTGGTAGTAATCAAACTGGGTATTGTACTTGTTGCTGAGATGTGACCTAAAGGAGTTGTAATCAGTATTAAGTGCCATATCCACAAATTAATGTGTTTCTGTCACTCAGTCCACACAAACTCAATTATAACAATGTGCATTTTTTGAATTTGATATTTTGTATTTTTAGCCCACTCAGGATGAGGCCCCTCCAGCCCCACCCCCAGAGGAAGAGAAACCTGCTAACCCTGTATCCAAGGATCCTCGATTCGCTAGATTCTTCAAAATGTTACAAGTGGTAAGATCTGCAGTAATGATATGGAATGATAATTTTGAAATTGATTTAAATGCAACATGATGTGCACCGTGATGCAATAACATTATTCCTCCTATAAACTGTTGGATACATTAAATTGGATCCAGGGGGTTGTTATATTAGTCTTTGTAATACATGTGTATATATCTTATATTATGTGTTTCTGATTTTTTTTTTATTAAAAATCATATTACTTAATTCTAATTTTGACTTGACCTAATGATGGGCATTGTAGCATATTTTTTAATGACCAATTTAACTTAAATTAAGATTTGTTGAATTTTATTTAAGGGAGTACCTGAGCCTGCAGTTAAAAACAAAATGAGAGCAGAGGGATTAGACCCATCATTTCTGGAGTGAGTATAAAAGCCGCCTTAAAGAATTTGTTTGCCCTATCCCAACCAGCTTAGGAAAAAGTACCAATGTTAATTTGACAATATTGACCTGTGTAATTTCTACCCACAGTAAATTAAAAAAAAAACCAGAATGCATTATTTTAAAATGAACAGTTACTGGTACTTTAATGAGAAAGTGCATTTTTGAAATGCATTAATTTTACAAGTACACGTTATGTGAATGCCAATATTAAACTATGTTTCATTTTGTATACCAGTATGTTTAAAAATTCTTTATTTTTTTTCTTGACAAAATCAATTAGTTCTTAATAAATGTAAATTGATGAGAATAACCTACTGTTTTATTTTTTCATTGACAGTAATCCTGATGCCCCAGCGCCACCGGAGAGCAGCAAGAAATCTGACAGTGACAGTGATGATTTCGGTGACAGTGACAATGACAGCATGAGTGACTGAAGATGATAATTACCCAATGACAATTATCATCTGATTGGCTAGAGTTATTTTAATGGTACCAGGATGGGGAGGACATTAAGAGTTTCCTCTTGCCAACAACTGGATGATTAGTTATTTGTTTATTTACTCTGTCAGTGAGTGATAAACATGCACTGTACTCTAATGTCAGATTCTTGATTTTAGAACTGAAATTAAATTATATTGAGTGTTTTATGATTTACCATATGTCGAATTGTTGGTTGAATGGATTAAAGGAACTTGTATATATGAAAACAAGATTCTTTTTCACATGTATTGATTCAGAATCTAAATGTATCATATACACATCTACAATGTATTATAATATGTATTAAAGCAATTTCAGAACCATGCAGAGTATACTTCATTTATTCATGGAATATTCATTATTTTTTTATGAAAATGGATGGTCAACAAAATTGCCATCAGATCTACCTTAGATTTTAAGGTACACGTATGATTTGTTTAGCTATAAACTATTATATAGTACAGAAAAAATCCTTATATTTTACCTTTTAAATTTAGGCATTTTCTTATATTTTTAAATTGAGCTCTTCTTTGAAAGGAGATCAATACAGTCTAAAAATATCCAAGACCATCGAGCCCTCTTAATTATCTTCTGACGTAATTTTATGAGAAGACATAAAATTGTCTGTGTTAAGACAAATTATTATAGTGTGATGCAGCTAATCACAAACTTTGTTTACAATGATCCATTACTGGTTAAATGTATCCAGCATCTAAAAACTGTGAACAATATTAAATACCTATGTGTGTCAAGAAACAGTTTAGCGTGTAAATGTAATACATGTATCATGAAAGATGGTTGGGGCTATTATTACTTATCACTGACTGACTATGGAAATGTCATGTTGATCAATCTCATAGATGGCAAGGCAAAGCCAAGTTATCTTCGAGACTGATCAACTTGATATGTTTCCGTAGTTGGTCAGTAACAAACCTAATGAATTTTTTTTCCCCTGAGAAATATTAAGCGAGACAATTATTCATGAAAAGCTATGATCTATGCAAAACTATGTAAAAGTGGCCTTACAATTCACTCAATTTTACATAATTACTTTAAACCAATAAGTGCTACATTTCGGTCCAAGGGGAAACAAAATACCATGAAGATGCAATCCATTTTAACGCTACACATATACTAGTTTATTGATACATAGAGGATTTATTTTGTTCCAATTAAAAATATCTTGAGATAGATAGATCAAAGTTGAATTCAACTGGATTAAATATACTAGTAAAAGATAAACACAAAATGATTCATCAATATTTTATTATGACATTTTTTTCTATTTTAAAGAATTTACATTTTTTAATCAAACATCTTGAAAAAAATGGACATATTTATTACAATTGGCAACAATATCGATTCCAAGTGTTCATTTTAACAAAAAGAGTGACTGTACAATGGTATCTTTAAAATTACCACTACTAATTCAAGAATGAATTCCAATTTAATAATCCACTGTATCTGTAGAACAAATAAACTAATTTTTTTCCCAAATCCAAAATTTCACATGCATGTACAAGTAATCAAGTATCATTTTGGTTTGATTGGATATATTTGAACAATTTAAAGGCCTCTTTCCTAAATACATATACAGAGTAGCTAATAAAACTAAAGACTGTCAAATATATGCCTTGTATAGTCACTGAAAAAAAGGGGGGATACATAAATGCAGGTCTCCCTAAAAAAAGACATAGGAATTTGTTTTTTAATAGACACCCGTGACATGATAAACTCAACACAAAATATTGAAGTCTCTTAATAGACAGAAGCATTGCATTGCTGAATACATTTTTTTTTTCATGAACATTGAGTGAAAAATCAACACTAGAAAAACTAATAATACCTGTTTCACAACAGATCAAATAAAATAAAAATTCAACAAACCTTCAATAAACATTCAGATCCCAATTTGATACACACTACAGATTCATGGGAAAAAGGAAAACCAACGACATATATCTGAAACTGGAGGTTACTGTTTTCTAATTAATATCATTAGTTTTCTGATTTTCTTAACTACCATAATTACCCCTTAGTACCAGTAAATGAATGCCCATAAAAATTTATAACAATTACCAATGTAATAGTTTTTTTTTTTTTTAAATCAGAGAACACTTGATTAATATCTTTGAATTTATTGTTTGGGCCTATAAAACACAATTTTCTGGTAAAATACTATTGAAAAGGAGGTAGGAAGTTTAATTTACTCTAATTTTTTTATATCATCTTTGGCTTTGAAAAATAACATACAATTTTATGACCGCACAACAAATAGCATGCCTTGAAAGTATCTCCTTAACCTTGTCAAGGAAGCCTTAAACCCCTCCCCCCATCCCAGTAACAAAAAAAAAAAATAATTTTCTGCCCATTATATTTCAAGGGTAAAAAAGCTGAAATTCCCTTACAATCTTATCAAGTAAAAGGGATAACAGTTAAATTTGCCAAACAATTGCATTTTAATAAAAGTTTATACATCAAATTTACCTTGATAATGTATTACAACAAAAAGCAAAAGTTGATGTGAGTGTACATAGGATGTGGCACCAAAAAAATAAAGCCACTGAAACTTACAAAAAACTAAGGAATGCTTTCTGTGCATTACAAATGGACCAGTGGACATGTTTAGATACGCACCTTAAAATGGCACATACAAATTGTTCATATCTGACATATGAACTTAAGTTTGAACAAATGTTCACAAAATTAATACAAAAAAAAAATATACACATATTTTATCACAGTAATTTGGTCTGGGGTTTTAAACATCATATTTGTCTCCAATAACCTGCAAGTTTTTGTTGCTGTTGTACATACATGTATCTATATCTGTCACGAACAATTTACACATTGAAATACAGCCATAGTTTCTTTAAAAAAAAAACCCCAAAACAACAACATGCATTTCTTGCTGCTTTCGACATGGTAAATCTAAACCTCATTAAACCTTAATTGAAATTCTACATTAAAAAAAAAGAAAAACACCTGATTCGTTTATCAAGTTTTCAGCAGGTATTGGAGATAATCAAGATCTTGCACACATTTAGACACAAACATCACTGTCTGAGTCACAATCAAATCTTAGCAAAGGAACAGACTTCTGAATGAGAATGAAAATCAGTTCACCTATAATGTACAATAACAAAAATCTATCCCAACTTCACAATCATAACCATTTGCATAAAAAAATGCAAAGTTTACTTAATAGAACAAACATTATGTTTACTTTTATTTGTTTCATTATAAACTTGCCTTAGCTGACAGCATATACAAGAACATATAGCCCTCATGCATCAGGTGTAAGTTAGGCGATACACATATGGATTTCTTCATGCATAGAACAGCAAATGAACCAATTGATAAAAATGGCTTGCAGTCCAAATTTGGTTCTTTTTAAGCATTAATACATTATCTAAAATGCCAGTAATATTTTTGATATATAAAAAAGCACAACTTGCAGAAATGCAAGGTAAATGATGGTGTTAAACTACAATTAGATCATTTACTTTCTTAAACCTTTCAAAAATTTTGGAGGTACTAATGCTTTGTTCCAACAAATAATTCCTTTTGACTTTGATTTTTGATTAAAAAAAAAATAAATATACTAGTAGTCTCATGCTCTGAGGATTCAAATGATGTATAGCAGTTCATACATAAATTAACATACCATTTATGATTTCACATTACAGGAATGGCCTGTGCACAGTAACACTTCTCGATGATATGTATGAAATTAAAACATACATTATTTAAATGTATAAATATCTCTTAAAATATATATTAACATACTACTATATACATGTAACTGCCCTAAATTGCAAATCATATACCAGGTATTCATGGTGTTAGATTGTTGGAAAATGAAAAATTAAATTGCCGACGTTTGAATTTCAAAGTTATAATACTGTCCTTTACAAATCAAAAAAAAAAAAAAAAATTTCAATAAAAGGTACTTTTAAAGCCTAAAGTCAAAAATTTTGAAGAATATTTTTATGACCAACTAACCTGATAAATGCATACACTAAGGCCATCCTTAAAAAAGATGGTTTGTTTGGAATTGCTGTTGGGGGGTTTCCAGACTCAAAAGGGAGGGTAAGATTTTTTCTTTAAAATGGAGCTTTAGCCAATTAAAAATTGGTAGAAATAAAAATCTCGATAAACAGTGGAAATTTAATGCTTCTTTTTTTCCTTGTCATTTTTTCTTTAATAAAAAAAATTCTTTTTATTTTTTGTGTATATAATTTTATCAGTGGGGAGTATTTTAATGAGGTGGGAGGCAATTCCAAACAAACAATAATTATATTTTGGCCTAATTATTTTCTATTTGGTGATGATAGTCAAGTGTAAAATTCAAAAGAAATCAATACCATACTCATTAACAATAGATACCAGATTATGTACATAAAGAGTACCTCTCACAAAATAGTACACAAAAAAAAAATCATCATACAGAATAGGTAGGCGAAACCAATAACGTTTAGGCCGGATAACAACAGAACCACACAGATTATACATCCACAATTTAGCAGTGTTGTGCCTGGGGAAAAAAAAAGTAAGGTGACTATTTTTGATCCAGTCGAAGCGTAGTGTCATTCATTGCCCCGTAGCTCCTTGGGCTTGCTAATCAGCATCTCCCTCGGGAGGGAGTTGGACCTGGGGAAATGGTTCGGAGGGGGAGGGCTGAGGAGGGATCACGTGGATGCTGCCGTCCTGCTGCTGTTGGACGATTCCTTGGTCTGGAGGGGGCGGGTCATCCACGGAGGACAGGTTGGATAAGGACTTGCTTTTGACGCACTGGAAATCCACATGGCGACTCTTGGCCTCTTCCTTCTCCCACGACATGCGGATGAACGGTCTTTGGACGTAGTTGTATATCACTGGAAACAGATCGAAATAATTTTTTGTATTGAAATCTCATTGTTGCGAGTGTGACACAACATACACATAAACACAAGAAAATTTACAGTATATCAATGAATAAATTGAATTGAAATTGAAAGTTCAATCAAAACTGGCCATTTTTTTTTTCAGTTTAATTTTGAAGTTTCTGGTGGTAAAAAGCTATAACACACTGACACAATTTACTTTTGTGTAAAATCATGTACATTGTGGAATAAAATGAGCAATTTCACTCTTTCTGCCTAGTATGAATCACACAAAAATAAAACAAATGTAAGTGTTAATTCTTACCCTCAGGTCTTCCCCCGGGACGCTTTCTGACCTTCTCTTTGTTGGTTGGGTAGCCTGTAAAAAGATTTTTAAAATTCTTAGTTTTAATTGCAATTTGAAAGTTTCCTTTTGTAAAAAATTTCTTTTTTTAATGGTCATAACTTTAACATAATTGTAAATCTGACATCACATAGAATTCCATTTCATCCAAAAAAGATTTTGCCTGTTATCATGACCTACCTTCGATTCCAAGTCGAATTTTCTTAAGCCCTCTTTCTTTCAGCAACTGTTTTGCTACATCTCGGTTTTCGATGTACTTGAAAAATCGGTACAAGTGTGTACTATACACAACTGAAAGTAAAGAACTAACTGTATAGTACCAGAAAAATATCCTTTGAGCAAAGAGCCCGCAATAAACAAATTAATATGATTCTAATGAACCTTATCATTATATTTCGAGTTATAACACAATTTAGAACAAAGGACAGAAAGTTGAAGGGATTTGTGAAAAAGACTCCACTGAGAGCATGAACTCATTATTAGCATGGCTGCTGTAATATTGTTTTACTGTGCATGGTTATAACAATATCAGTGTTGTGCTGTTTAACCTCCCTTACTTTGTGAATACTCCTCCCCCAGGGTCTGTGGTGGGTAGTCGTTGTCCCAGTCCAAGATGTCTTCGTCTGTCAGCACCACAATGTGACACTCCCGGTCTCCATTCTACGAAAACAAAGCATTCTTTATCAGTTTAATTACAAGGAGGGCAAAAAAAACCAGAACATGATCATACCATTGAAGTAGAAAAATACATGTTAAATTTGCAGTGGAATGCAGCAAATGAAATGTATAATTTCAATATACTGCATAAGTATATTGTATACAAGGAATAACAGATATGTTGTGGATTTTCCACCATTGAAAACATATACCAAATGACATAACAATGACAGTTTGGTAAAAAAAATAAATTTAATTGAAAACAATAAATATTTGACTAGCAATTCCTTTCAGAGCTGATGGATAGCTGATGCATCATTTGGACAAGGGCTTTATTTCCTGGGCAGGTACTATATTACCTGGACAGATGCTACATTACCAAAGCAGGTGCTACATCACCTTGGCAGGTGTTACATTACCTGTACAGGTGCTATATTACCTGATCAGGTGTTACTTTACCTGGGCACACTGAACCATCTGGGGGAGAAGCAGCTCCTCTAGGAAAGCGTCAAACTGCTGCCTGGCTCCCTCATTGGACAACTCATGGAGAAGACCGCCTGTCAGCATTTAAAAAAACAGACAGTTACCATAAAGACGAATATATTCATCTGAAAATGAACTATAATCCATGGTACAGAGAAAAATCCCCTACATTACCTTAACTGATAAAGCCAGTAAAAAATTGAAAACTCAACACTGACTGTCAGTCAAGAAAAACTGAGGTAAATAAACAAAGATCCACTTACGCAGGTTTTGGCATTTGACAGTGTTAGCGTCAAATGGAATCAGGAGATAATCACATGCCTCCCTAAGCTCCCTGACGGTCACACTGGGTGGGCAGCGAATCATGCCCGACTTGTAGTAATCCTAAATGATAAAGGAAAATCAATCATAGAGCGATGCATCAATATTCAGCTCGATAAACATTATCTTTTTTTAAAAAGCTAAAGGGTGATGATCCGCCACTCTTCTAATTTCTACAAGATTAACCACCCTAATTGTTGGCCTTGGCTACATGTTTTACTATTGGATACAGAAAATGTTCCGGATTTCGGAATCACCTTCTCCCTACCTACTGTATAGCAAATAGTTTTGGTTAGGTGTTAAATACTAGCATATATTTTGAAGACTTGTATTTATTTGCAAAAATTATCAAAGTCACCCAAAATAAGCTTGTGCGTATCAATATTGTGCAAAATGTTGAAAACTCAAAATCATTGTCCAAATTAGCTTCTTTAAATGCTATTCTTTAATTCTCTTGGACAAAAAATACTGGGTAAATTCAGACTCACCAGAATAGCTCTGAATACACAAGCAGAAATGCCATCAGCCACCTCATATTCTCCCCGCTCGTTGGGGCGGATCAAATTATTTTCCATTGAGGAGGTAAACATTCTGCAACATAAAAAAATTGTTCATTTAATTCTGTTAATATCAAAAACATGCAGTAAACATTTACAACAGTTATTGCATTAAATTTATAGCAAACAGTTAATTATAATCAAGAATTTTTATAATTACGTTGATATAGCATCCATCGGATAGATCATATCAAAAACAAGTTCTGACTTACAAATTACACAGAACAACATATAACTAAACAAGCATCAATTGGTTAACAAAGGCAGAGAGCCCATTATATACATACCTGCCGAGCATGGTGTTGGGATGGGCTCGGAACAAATCCTGATCGACAATAAATCGAGTCTCGTCTACAACGAGAGTGAGTCTCTCTCCAAGCCTAGGGCTGTTGTTACCTACACCGAGCTTGGCAATACCAGCTGCAAGGCTTTCTCGGGGGTCAAAGCTGAATTTGGATTTTACGAGACCATCCTGATCACCCCCACAGGGTAATAAGGAACGGGCGTGGAAACCACACCGAACAGGGCTGCTTTCGTTGTCGGACATTATGTTGATGTCTCCGTCTTCATTACTACTGGCAGTTTCTAGACTGTGGGTTCGTGACCTGTTCACCAGGCAGGGCTTTGATTTGGGGGTTCCTAGACAGCTGAACATAAAGAGACACAATGGGCATTAGAAATCAAGATGACAGGTTCTGACTTCTTTTACATGCAAAATTTGTAGTCGTTGCTTTGGTATAGAAAAGGAAGTTGAACAAAAGTAGCATTGAAGAAGTTTAAAACACAACAAATATTCATTTGATGAAATGAATAGATTGCTTTAAATATCATCTACAACGGAACCTGTGCAGGTCACTATATTCCCATGAATACTTCCATTTATATAAGATTGCATGCTTTGTTACCGTCATAAAAACACAACTCAAAGAATTTGACAGACACTTAGCAGCTAACTTGTAATGTTTTAAGAACAATCTACAAAACCTATGAATTCTGCAGACAGTATCAACAGTTTATGCCCCCGACATATCCCCCCCTCCCCGAATTTTTTACCTGATACTTTTGATACAAGTTTTCTTTCTGTCCTCCGTCTCGGAGTAATAATCTGTGTCGCTGCTGTTACTGTCGTACTGCGTACTCGTATTTTGCTGCTGTTGCTTGTGGCGTCGATAGGCCATCCCACCATAGGGGAAGCCAGTCTATCGAAGGGGGAAGTCACCGGTTTTTACACATTAGGTCGCCCCTACAGAATGCATTTCAAGCAATATTACTTCAAATCTTGGAAAGTTTAAACTGGATATTTTATTTACTGTTCTTCCCAAAACTACAGAAATACAAACCATCATTACTTCCCTTAGCTAAAAATATCAACGAAAATGCTTATGACAAATGATTCAGTGAGCAAAAGAAAGATAAACTATAGATTTGACCTAAAAGTATGCAGGCTACATCTGAAAATTGCTGATAGTGTAGCCACATTTTAGGTAACAAATCATTTTCTAGATAATTATGTTCCTATACCATCGCGTGATATTTTGACTGTGAGTGCTAAAACTTTATTGCTCTTCTAAAAAGCATAAACAAATCTTAACACATAAAAGGAATTACTTCAAATTACATATCCCATGGACAAGTTGAAGTTATTACTTACTACGCAAAACGGAAACACCTTTTTCACAATAATATCGCGATGCATTGTGGGATATTAAGCGAACAAATCGTCTACAGTACTGCTCAAAAATACATTGAGTAGTCGAGTTGCGAAATGTAATTTTTCTCTCTATGAGATACAAACTGTATATTACGTTGAACTATTTATCCAGGTATATAAAGAAAGAATTAAATGTATATAGAGAAAGGATTAATGCTGGATACACTTGCTTGCCGAAAAGCATGTGCCACCCCCTCCTTAGAATAAACTCAGAAATTAATGATGTACGCATAAATCAAATAATACTGGGGAGAAAAAGCAACGGTTCCTTTTCCAATTCACATTCGAAAATATATATATATTGAAATAGAGAAGAATTGATTTAAAAATGTTTGGCACTGAATATATACGGAAATTGATTACTGGTTCTTTTATATTTTGGGTGGGGAGGGGGATCTTTTGTAACCTAAATTGTGTCGACGGCGTGTTTTGAGTATATGAAATGTGTGTGTGTGTGTGGGGGGGGGGGGGGGGTTGATTGTTTCATGCGTCCGTAATAGAAAAATAAAAGTTAATCAAGATGCTCTTACATGTTTGCGGGCACTCTCGATCTCCTCTCAATTTCTTAAAAAATGAACCACGAGCACCCGATGTTGTATTTTTTCTTTTTAGTAATACACGTGTGTTATTATATTGTATTAGGAGAATAAAATATAGAACGTCATGCAGGCGCCTGTGCAACAAGCCTTTATTGGATGGCTATGTCTACAGTTAATATTTCTGATATTACTGACCGATTAAAATTTCTTTGGATATAGTCACATAGTCACGACCTTTGCTCTAGTGTCCTTTAACAAACCAAATAGCATATAGACCGTATATCTATACAGACCGTGTGTTTTATATTACAGAAAAAAATCAATATAAATCAGAGTATGTCTTTAGATAAATATAGCATGATACACGCATTAGATGATAAAATCAAACAAATGAAAAATATAAAATCAAACAAATAAAAAATATAAAATCAAACAAATGAAAAATATAAAAGCAAAGCAAATGAAAAGTATGAAATCAAAATTTTCAATTCTTTTAGAGGCCCATTGCCAAAAAGGATTTAAATTACATTAAGGAGATGGTAATCATGCACACATATAAGCAAAAAAAAATATATTTCATGGATAAAGTAAAAACCACAGTTTCAAGGATACGTAATTTCGTGGCCAATGACCCTATCAATACAAAATGTTAATAGAAATTTCACTTCAATGAACATTTTATTTTGTGGTGGATTAACTTAACGACGAAATCCACGAAAATTGGTATTCAACGAATATTGATGAAACCACAGTATATAATTATGTATGTACACGGATTATCCATGATTTACGTAAGAACTAATGTTAGTCGATCAGCTGACCTGTAGATTTTTTTTTTAAAGAACATGACCCGAACGACCGGGAAAGAATTATAAACAGGGATCGAATTTAATTACACAAACTGACCAATCAAGGACGGGTTAAGGGATGAATTCTTAAGCGACGGACGACAAAACACATGGTTAATACTTATCGCTTAATCACGATATAGAAAAGAAAAAAAATCACAGCCATTTAAAAATGCAGCAAATCTCTTTGTTGTACATACATTTTTCAACTCCACACGTCAAAATAATCGCCTTATTTAGAGATACGTTAGTCTTTAAACATTTAGAACTAGAGGGCGATATGTGACCAAAACAAAAAGAAGCTGCAAAATTTTATGTTCGGTGAGACATAATGCGTGGAACGTAAATTCGTTGTTGTTTCCGCATATTTTCTAATATAGACATGTGTTTTGTTGTGGGGTTGTAAATGCAGATTTTGTGACTGAGAAATTCGAAGAAACAAGTCAAATATGCCGAAAAAGCACGTAGCTGGATCTACGGTACCCAACAAACCTGCTACCAAGCCGGAGCCAGAAAACAGGGACCCCAACGGCCTGAACAGCCATATTAAGGTGAGAAAAACCAACTAACTTCATCGTCAAACTGCATGTAACGAATTAAAGCTATTATATAGCTAGATAGTTATGGAACCGTGGGCAGTTCTGGTCCCAACTCTCTTCCCCCATAGCCACATGGCCATGGGTTCTTCCTCTGTTGCCCCTGTAGAGATCTTGAATGCCTTACGAATCAAGTTCTTACATTGTGTAAATTGAATTTATTAGTCCTCTAAGATAGTGCAACCCAACAAAGTGAAAACGATTGATACGCATTAATATATTGTATATATACACAAATACGTAATTTGTTTAATTAAAAAGATTGTTGATCGATATAAAATTGCCATTTGGTAATACATGTATAATTTTATTGATATGTAAAATAACGTCCTTTCTTCATTTTTTTTTCTGCATTGTAAATTCATATGACCGAAGACCATTTAAAACGCATCGATCTTGCTTTTAATATCATAGTACGTAGTTTCTTTGTTTTATCAAACACTTGAAAACTAAGATAATGCTACAGTCCAGATGCCTATTAAACATACTAATATCTCTGCATTATCATCTTACAGAGTTTTAAAAGACTTCAGAATTATCATCCAAATATGGATACAAAATAATCAGTTTTGGTTACACACGTAGTTTTGAGATACCGATTGGCATTTACATCCATATAATGACAGCTCTGCCTCCCCCCCCCCCCCTCCCCACCCCTAACCCTAACCAACTTATTGTCGCAGCAGACATTTTAAAAGGAAATTAACAGTGAAACAGTATACCCCCTCCCATCGATTAAGATTTTAATGACTGAGAAGTTGCCCCCCCCCCCCCCATCAATATATTTGATTTTTTGAAAGGGCGATGCTACATGCCTGCGTGTGATTTCTAAAGGGGTGATATCAAACTACGAATGCTGAATAATGATAAAAAATAATATTTTACATAGTTAGGGGGTTGGGGTAAGAGTCCCACAAAGTTTGTCATCCGACATTGATATCCAGAACATAAAGAATCATTTTAACAAGACCTTGCACTTTCAGATGGACATATCTATCTATTTCTTGCGTCAAAACAGGTAAAAAATGACACAGTTTCAAGCAAAATATGCACCGAATGCAAAATCTTAGCTCAAAAGCTAGACAACTCAGTCTCTTGTTGATTTAAAAGAGCCATGACCGAGTGGCTAGCAAGAAGTAGACATGCCTACGTCGCAATACTGTTTGGCAAAACTAACCAAAGTCCACGCTCTTGTTAAAATGGTTCTATCAATTATAAAAATACATGTATACTGAGTATACCGGTATATTTCAAATGATGAAGTGAATACTAACTACTTCATGATGGACTTTGGATTCAATATATTTAGTTTTGAAGGAGAGAGGGGGTTTTTGGTGAAAACTATGTGAATCTTATTTCATCTTTTTTAATGTCCGACATTGAACTCTGAAGAATCCGATTGTGTTTAGTTGTTGACAAAAAAAACTTATCTGGATTTAATCAATTTGAATTTCATTTAATTTTAAATTTACTTTTTCCCGTGTATGAACATACAAAACATTAGCTGCATTGAAAACACGAAATGCGTGCAGTGCATGGCTGACGTTAGATTTCCAAATACAGCAAAACTCGAATATTACAAACACGGACAAAGCAAATTTAGGCTATAACGAATTCTTATACTATTGTTACCTTCATAATGTTACCTTCATAATGTTACCTTCATTATGTTACCTTCATATTGTTACCTTCATAATGTTACCTTCATAATGTTACCTTCATTATGTTACCTTCATATTGTTACCTTCATAATGTTACCTTCATAATGTTACCTTCATTATGTTACATGTAAAATATTTCGTTCAATAAGAAAAGTATTGATTGACATTAACAGAAATTCGCGTTCTTTTCTTCTACTCGGTGAAATATAAATACAAACATTAGAACGTCATTTTTGGTCATTTATACAAAATATAAAGTTAGCGATCATTGCGCATTCCCTCCCATGTTTTTCTGCAATGTTGTTACTTTCGTACCTACATGAACCTCAAAACGAAAGAAAACAGTTTCGTATTTAAAACAATTGTGCCAAAGCATTGTACGTAATACTTTAGCATTCGTAGACTTTCCTGTAGCGTTATTCAATGCATGATTACGAAGGTTTTGTATTTTGCCAATCAAGTAGCTGCAGAATTGTAATTTAAACGGTAAATCGGATTGAGGGTAAATCGGGGATATATATATATATATATATATATATATATATATATATATATATATATATATATATATGTGTGTGTGTGTGTGTGTGTGTGTATATATATATCCCTTCTGTCTATCTATACACATACACAGACAGTAATTTTTTAGATATCCATTAAAAAAAAAGGAATTTAATGGTTTTATTTAGTTAACATGATTTAGCACCCGTGTCTCATTCTAATATACATGTGCATTGTATCAATGTTTTTAAAAAGTATATTGACATAAATATATTTTTCAGATCGAGTTTTATGACGTTACCGGCGAGCCGTATGGAACCCGAAGTTTTGACATTACGTGGGAATTTTCCAAAATGTTCTACGAATGTTGTTTGGGATTTATTTACAACTTGTGCGCATGCGTCGCAGCTCCATGCACGGCGGGGTGGTGGGGCTGTCAATTCGCCTTTGTGGCTTTCAAAAACATCTGGTTCTTTGCGCCCTGTTTAAAGGTCATGGAGATTTCTTGTTCGGTGTTTGCCAGAATTTTCAGAAGTTGCATAAGATGTTGCATTTATCCGCCATGTCGATCTTTGGGACACTTTTTTATTGCGTTTCGAACGGAAGGCGTGAACGATGCCGAAGACGATGACCCATTTTACCATCTCCCTCCGGCCCCCGTCAGAAAAACCAGAATTATACAAACCCCTTCTCGTAATAACAAAGTGGCTCCAGAAAAAGAGGACCAAGGAAAAGGAAATAAGCCCACAAATAAAGGGAAGGGGGACAACCCGAAAGTAGTTCCGGGGGTGGTGGTGATTGGGTCTGTACCTGACAAAGAAGATGATGGCGATTACATTGGCGACAAGAATAATATGGTGAACGCCATCAAAAGGCAGATGATGATGTAATTTTAACGACAAGCATTTTAATTAAAACTTTGTGCCAAAAGAGGATTGTACGGAAAAAAAGAGTATGGCGCGATCTGAAAGTTCCTTCTTTAACATTGGCGCTAACAATTAAGGTCAAGATCTAGTAAATGAAAGGTGCCTACAGGTTTTTGAAATTCAAGATATTAATACTTTTAATGATGCTTCATAACAATATCTTTGTTTCATAGGGTGTACCGTGGCTGAAATATGAAGGATAAAAGTAGCATATCTCGGAGTTTTGTCAATTTTTGACTAATGAAATATATCTAGACTGCCTACAGTCTCTCCAAAAACGGCATTAAACAATAAAGCTCTTGACATCCTCTTTAAAATTATGTCAAATTGAATATATATAGGTACCGGGATTACTTTTCCAGTGATCAAATATAGAAATGTCAAAATATTGTTTTATTTTCTACATAATTTCTTTAAAGCTGTAAAATTACGGGAAAAGATTCATTTAAAGGAGAGGTCAAGAGCTTGTTTAATGCCGTTTTTGGAGAGACGTAATTTCGTTGGTAGCAAGTTCTATTCGTAAATATTGTTGTATATACGTTCGTGGGGATGTAAATTCGTTGTCAAGGGTTACACGCGAAAGCCACGAACATTTTACCCCTCAAACAATGATGATTCCACCATACGTATATATCAATTTATCATATAGTTTTGTTATATAAATCTCGCAAAGGCCATATATACAAGTATTTATTGTTTTAAGCATTTATTTTGTTTTCAAATTAAATGATTAAATATGCGCGTGTATATTTATGGCCCCGAAAGAGCAAATGGATTTGGAATAAAATGTGGAATCATTTAAATTCGTTTGGACCAAAATATCTATCTAAACTTTTCACTTTTATCATTCGTAAGAAGGATGTAATTTCGTTGATATGAATTCCTTTATGTTTTACGTACATGAACATATGTGATAGGGGGATGTGCTCGGAATTCGTGGATGATCAGGGACATCCGCGAAATCCGTGAAAATTGGGCTACAATGAATTCTATTCAGAAAGGCTCGATGGTTTTGGCAAATTTCGTGGCTGTATTGATCTCTTTATATGTAAAAATATAGTAAAATAACCAAATAGAAAATTTATGGATTATTTCTCTTATAAATAATACTGTATACAAGAATATTTTCGCTCCGTGTTGTTTTCGCCCTTTTCAACTTACAAACGGTTTCGTCTCGTCTTGAATTCGCCCATACAATGTTGTGAATAAGGAAAGATAGTTTGAGACATAGGTATTCGCCCAGTCTGAAATTCGCCCGCTGGCAACGAGGGCGAAAGGGGCAAAAATAAAACGGGGGCGAATATTTCTCTGTATATATAGTAGTTCAGAGGTAAACAAATCATATCTGACAGTTTTAGGTAGATATGATGGTCAATTTGTTGACTATCCAGCCTCCTTAATATGATTCAACAATAAAATGGAAGAACGTCACAAATTTAGAAGTGCATGGCGTCGGAAATACATGTGGTTTTTTTTTTTTCAGTGTGGTGCTTATACCTTTAAATATGAGAAATAAATTGATCACAAACCAATATTTTGAATCATTGATGACACAAACTGTTGCAAAAACATGCTGTTTATAGATGCGAGACAAGATTTTTTTTTCATGTCGACTACAAATATGATCATACCCAATTTCTGTGTAAAGCGCTGACTTTTATGTTCACCTGAACGTAAATGTTTATTCACCATAAATGAGTTCCCAAATACATCAAATATATTTCTAATACCATTACAAATGTATATAAAAGACAATGCATGGCTCATAAGCTTATGTAAGACTTCTTGTACATAAGACTGCTCAAATATATACAAGTACTGGTATCAAATGCATGCAGTCTTATTTTTAGGACTATATATTAAAAATTACATGTATAGGCAACAATATATTTCAATAAAACAAAATATTTTGTAGATATGCTATGGCACATTACAGGCTTGAATCCAGTCCAGTATATATTGAATGCAGTCAAAAATTTATTAAAAAGTATTTTTATAATAAACCATCGATGTTCAAGCTGTTGCAATTGTTAAATAACGACACTTTTAAAGATAACTGTAACCTCGATCGGCAAATACATTTACTACAGTATGAAATTAAGAAACGATATATGTAATTTACTTTAGATGTCGTTCTTTTGATTCTTTTCGCCTTTACTTATGTCAGTTTGTCATATTTATGTATGTACAATGTAATAGGGTCTCCTGTAAAATACCCACTTCTGTACTTTTCTATGTTTAATTTGTATAATCTGATGAGCTGCAAAGCTTATAGAAATAAAGAATGAATGAATGGATAATGATTATGACCAGTCCTATTTAGTTATCAGAATTCAATGGCCACGAATGGTCACACATTTTATTCATACTTAATAATTTGTTTCGTTTATAGTTGCAATGCAGACTGATTGCCAAGGTCACATGGGTACATGTAAATTATTAAAAATGGTAATTTTTAGCTATTTTGAAGACAAATTGTAAGTAAGCAAAAGTTTCAGCTAATATAGTTTGAAATTTTGATTTTGAGTCTTTTAAGTTATAATAAATCAAAACATTTTAAGCAGTAAATAAAAATTGAAATATGTTTAACTTTGAAAATTTATTGAATGGTGAAATTATTAGGCATGCAGTTGCACCATTTCACAGTTATTCGCCATTTTTCTGTATGCCTCAAAAATGAAGTCAGTTGTCCCACGGTGGTCCTGTGAAAATTAAATTATTACGCATGTAATATAAACATGATATAATTATGTATAATTCTATAATTATTATCAGAGAGAGAGAGAGTGAGAGAGAGAGAGAGAGAGAGAGTGAGTGAGAGAGAGAGAGAGAGAGAGAGAGAGAGAGAGAGAGAGAGAGAGAGAGAGAGAGAGAGAGATGCGGTTGATGAAGGTAGCAATCATTGCAAGAAAAATAATTCTATATAGATTTCATGTATGCATTAGTTATTATAGATTATGTTTTTTATGTATTATTTCTGTATTTTTATAATATTATAGATTAATGTATTTTTTGGGAGTTGATTTAATCAACTCTCCTATGCAGTTACTCGGGCAAACCGAAAGTGAAACAGTGTTTTGACCTAAGCACAAATCAATACTCCGCTGACAACATCTAGTTCTAATCGATAAATTATTCGATGTAATGAGTTATTAAGCATTGTTTTTCAAAGAAACTGATCTAAAGATTCCTCGCAAAAAGTCAGATTTTAAATGGTACGGATAATTTAGAAGTCGTACATTTTATGTATTCCTACGCTAGAGTTCAATATAGTCTCGTTCAGTCAGACGCTCGGCTGTCTCCGTAAATCTCCGACAAGCAGAGAGTCTCTCTTGCTTGTCGGAGATTAACGGAAACAGCTGAGTCTGGTTTAACGAGACTATAGTTCAATTTTGCTTTGGTCCATACAGTTTCTCATAACTATTTCGATTATTGATACGTACTTTGATGGAATAATTCTTTGAATATTACACAACATGATTCATATATTTCACGCAATTCCTGTGTGAGAATTCATATTTGAAAAAAAATGTGCGTAATTCAAATACAAATAGTGGACAGCTTGTCATGCAAAATAACATATCGTTGATTTTGTGAGAATTCATATTAAAAAAAATGTGCGTAATTCAAATACATATAAGGAACAGCTTGTCATGCAAAATATCATATCGTTGATTTTATTATAAATAATAATCGATAAAATCAACTCCCGTCAGTACTTCAGTACTTTGATTCTGCAATGTCGCTACCTTCATAACCCAAAGAAACATAAAAAGGTGTACGGGTATTGATCAATGAATCAGAGAGAAAGAAGAGAGAGAGAGAGAGAGAGAGAGAGAGAGAGAGAGAGAGAGAGAGAGAGAGAGAGAGAGAGAGAGAGATTTACCTCGCTTGTGCATTGCGATCGGCCATTTAAAGTTTCTCTTGATCATTGCAATCGGCCATTTAAAGTTTCTCTTGATCATTACAATCGGCCATTTAGAGTTTCTCTTAGCCATTGCGTCATTTGTCACACTCTGTACCTACGGAAGAATACAAACTACAACGTACATGTAGTACTACGTTAAACAAGACTGAAATGTGATTTACTCCATGTGTACCATTTATATTTTCGATTGGGAGGATAAACATTTTTATTATGTAATTTAAAGGGTTTAAAGGGTAATATTTGAGCTTATAAGTGAGATTTTTTCTCTCCATTTTGACTGCTTTATGTCAAAATTTAAAACGATTTATTTCAATCAACTGTATTTCAAGGATAATGTCAAATTGAAGAGGTTTGTTCCTCTGTTTTGCGGTAGCCAATTCTGGAAATTATAAGCATCATTTTTTAAATCTACTTGTAAATTCAAATTATACAAAGCTTAATAAAGTGTTTTGAATAAAATAGTTAAGGGAAAATTACATATTTATAGATTTAAATAATTATGTGACTATATTTTGTGGCAGAGGATTTTTAAAAAGAAAATGAACATTTTTTATATCTCAGTTGTTTTAGAGTACCGTAACTTAAGCTTCCTTATTTTTAGTGTAGACCAAATGTCCAGATAGTTCGTGCATTGGTATATCTTCGAGTTGTCCAAAAATACCTATCGTAACAATTTTTAATATTTTCATCGACATATATTGGCATATTAGAACCATTTTAACAAGAGCTTGGACTTTGGGTTATTGTATCAAACTGCACTGTGACGTAGGCCTGTCTTTCTCATTTCTGGACACTCAGCCATGGCTCTTTGAAATCAACAAGATTTGTCTGGCTTTTGAGCTTAGACGTAGCAATCTATATTCACTAGAAACCATCGTCATATTTAACTTGTTTTGACGCAAGAAAAGATATTACATCAAAAAAAAGATATCACATCCTACTGAAAGTCCAAGGTCTTGTTTGGTTGTAAACTGATATTTCATAAAAGTCAAAAAATTTAATTTTTGTAAAAGTTAATTTCAATTTTATCTATTTCAAATGGTATAGAATTGTATTTGATGGCATGGTTCATTTTGATAAAACAATTACAGGGGGAAAAGCGATTTATGTTCAATTTGCACTTTCAGTGCAGAAAGGTCATATTAAATACTCCGTAGCACTGAAAGAAGCATAAAGACACCAACATTTTATTTAGAATTTTGTTTGATCTATGAGTGAACATTTTTAAAAAATACTTTAGAAAAAACATAAGAAATATTGACATCTTTTCTCCATTTGGAAGTCACACGGAACACCTCGCACAATTTTTCAACGTTATCATCCGGGTACTTTTATGTCTATTGCAATGCAAAATCCAGAGCCGTTTTCAGCAGAGCGAGCCTCGCCAAAATTTGTGTTGCAGGTATAGGGGATTATGGCGAGTGCTCGCACCCCACCTCACCACCCCCTCTCTGTTGAATACGCCTCCGGTATACATTTTTTTTAATTTTTAGCCATACATTTGAAACCTGACCACATGACAAGCTTATTGAGAGGGGAAGTTTCCAAAGAAAAATCGGAATTTTTTTCATACTATTGAATAAACATCGATTGAACCATTACGTATTTATAAATATCGGATAATTAAAAAAAATGTGCTGTATAAATATCTTGGCACAAAGTACAGAAACATTTTGGCCTACAAAAGTTCCATTTCATTATCAAAATGCGGTGGCCACGCATGATAGTGGCAGATTATATTCATTTGAAAAGGTTTGGTTTATCAAGATCCAAGATAAACATAAATGGTTGTTATGGGGACCAATTGCAATGGTCACAGAAGTAAAATATTGAAAAAAACGTACATGTTTTTGAAGACAAATTGCAAGCAAAGAAAATGTACTTTCAGCTACACAACATAAAACAATCAAATACACTTTTCAAACCATCTACATGAAAGTTTTGAAATTTGCCTTTTAATAATTTCATTGTTATGACTTTACATCCACATGTAAGTATGATTCCCTGTATTTCTTACAGAAATTTATCTTATCCATATATAGTTCTGTAGAAACTGATAGGACTGCATGAAATTTAAATCTACACGCCCCGTTTATAGATTGGTTGAAACCTTCAGCAATCTCAGAAAAATCACGGACCACATGAAATAGTTATGACGATGTCAGACTCAAGTTCCCATAGAAGTCGATTTGGCTGTTTACTTGTATTTTAGCTAATGTACTGATGTACATTTACAATAATTTAGTTAATTGTTCTTATACTTTTTTACGATCTATTTATTAAGTTGTTAAAAATAAAATGATTTAAATATAAAGAACAAATTGCTGTTGTTGATTATTAATGCGTGTTATGAAGGTAGGGATCATTGCAGAAAAAATTACATAACCCACTAACGCGGATTATGTATTTTTCTGCAGAGTCGCCACCCTCATACACCGCATGAATCACCAAAGAATACATTTTATTGTTTAAATAAAACCCCTTTTATAGAAATATTTCAAAATGTGAAATCTAATCTATCGATTAAATCGTTGGGCATTTACCCTATCTTATTTGCTCATCTTGTTCAATATTTTTTTCTGTATGTCTTAAAAAATGTCCAAATAATCCACTTAAATTTATCTTGTAATGTAACGGGTTAATTTCTGATCTTATAACGTATCGGTATTACATGTATATAAGGAATAAGGAATCATTCTTTGAGTATTATGAGGTGATAATTTCGGTCGGGGCGTGATCAAATCCAATAAAGCCCGAAGGGCTTTATGATAGATTTGATCACACCCCGACCGAAATTATCATCTCATAATATTCAAAGAATGATTCATTATTACTTATATTTATATAATTTAAAGCAATCGTACCATTATATATTTAAATGATAGATAAGCAAACCCCGCTTGCGCCTCGATTTGGCGTCATTTGTATTATGGGTTATATAGTACAAAATCGATACGTAGTGTTATCACAGGCGAAGACACTGGAAAATGTAAATATATACACATGTAGACTAAAAAAGCATGAAAAAGTTATAATAAAACCTACCTCATCTGTAATAGAATCTGGAACATTTGGAATCATATTTGGTCCTTTAAAAACAACACGATACATATTACATTTACATTAACATTAACTTCATATCTTTTTGTAAGATATAGCGTCATTGTACATGTAGCAACAGTGTGTGCAAACAAATTTTCATTTCGCGCTAACGCGAGTTATTCAGTTTGTTTGTACACATCGTTGCAGTTATTATGAGACTACATCTTTTCACGAAATAACAATTCATGTTCAAATGTTATTACAAATCAATTTGTTATCACATATTATTAATTTGTTATAACGGATTATTCATTTGTTAAAATAAGTTATTTATTTGTTATAACAAATTAGTCATTGGTAATAACAGACTTAGTCTAGTAATTTATTTATAATTATTGATAATCTGTTAAAACAAATTGATAATCTGTTTTAACAAATTGATAATCTGTTTTAACAAATTGATAATCTGTTTTAACATGTTGATAATGTTATAACATATTATCAATTTGTAATAACACATCAATAGTTTGTTAAAACAAATTGCATGATAATTTGTAATAATAAATAAAAAAAAAATACTGCTCCGGCCCTAATACGCTTCCATAGCTTTATCAATGCATTTCAAATGATCAATCAAAAGTTGAGTGTCAGTCGAAGAGTTATAACAAGATGCAGAGCTCACAATTCTTGGCTATGTAACAAGGCTCGTGCCATGTTATTGTTTTCATCGCTTTCTTGATTAATATGCTATTTCTTTTTCAAGCTTGATTTTCTATCTACTATTTTTTTCTTATAAACAAAACCCCACTCCCTACTGTTAATAACATTACTTTTAGGTCTAAACCTGGAATTTTTAACATGTAAATAAAAACATGACCTCGTGCAGCCTTGTTTACATAAGAAAGAACTGTGGGGTCTGTGTCTCGCTTATAACTCGACGACTGACACCCAAATTTTGGCTGACTGTAAGAAATAATTAAGGTACTTATGTATTGTAAAAATTAAAAACGGAAATATGAATTTCAACCAAAATCCTGACCATGTCCCTTTAAATGACGTCACGTTCAGGTATCAAATTGATGAATCAGAGAGAGAGAGAGAGAGAGAGAGAGAGAGAGATTTACCTCGCTTGTGCAATGCCATCGGCCATTTAGAGTTTCTCTTAGCCATTGCGTCACTTGTCACACTCTGTACACACAACAGTACAACCAGAAATCCGATCAACTGCATCTGAAATGACACCATTTTCTGGCTTACCGGTGTCATTTTGGTAGTTAACTGATATATATATATATATATATATATATATATATATATATATATATATATATATATATATATATATATATATATATATAAAATTAAAAGCTGATACGCATTGTTTTCCTTTTATCTCCGACTACAACTAGTTGTCGATTTCTGTTGCTCTTCTCATCACTACACCCCCCCCCCCCCTTATATGAGGCCGATATAGTACTATTCATGTTCACCGCATATAGGTATTTTATTCACCCGAACACGTTACATTGGACGAAACAACTTGTAGAAACGCGTTTTGAACAAAAATAATATAACAACCACTGCACAGGCAAGGCATATCAAATGACGAAACAAGACAGACTGATATTCAATAACACATATAAAAATAATCCTCGATAATTGTAGACTGTTTTCCTGTGTTTGTTATAACATCGCACATGCGCAAACCACACATTGTGGCAGCTCGAGCAATGTCTATGATCGCAGAAATTTTAAAAACGGAACGTTTTTGCAGAAACCGATGGAATTGATGTTACGTTGTTACTTTCTTGGATTTACTATCATTTATCTACTGTGTTGGATGTAGTGCCGCCGGGATTTCAGAAAGATGCAGACGTTATGCACTCTGTATGAACGACACACGTGTTCGATGTGCATGCAAAGTATGGCAGCACTATCTGTGCAAATTGGTACGGAAACCTGGAAAATTCTTTCAAAGAATAATCTTTTGTGTTTTATTGATTGAAGTTGCCTTTATTCTCTATTATACAATTATTTAATGCTGTCAATAGAACCGAATATTTTTCCGAAGGTGCAGGGAACAGCTAAGTATGATCTATTGCCCTCGGGCAATAGATCATACTACATACTTAGCTGTTCCCTGCATCAAGGGAAAACATTCGGGTCTATTGACTGCATGCTCAAGCATTAAATAATTATACCGATATGTGATTCCCATAATTAACCCATATGTATAATTCCCGTAATTAACCAATGTGTATATACTGGTATATACCGATAAGTGGTTTCTGTAATTAACCGATATGTATATAAAGATATGTGATTTTTCATAGACGTATTTCTTATGCATGAATTGCCAATGGTTTGATACATCGCGAAGAAACAACTTTGTTATACAGACACCGGATGACAAACCCATACAATATTAAGTAGATACCGACACCAAGAACAGACTAGCTCAAGAATACGTTAAATATTCACATAAAAATTTGTGGGTCATTATAATCCACCATAACAAAATGCTTTTAAATATTCATGCACATACCACAGGTCTTTAAGTCGCCCCCCCCCCCCCCCCCCTCGTTATTTACTTATTCATAAATAGATGAGGCATATATAACTTTACACATTTGATGGCTTAATTGTTGATAGAAATTAAGAGGCGCTTCAATAACTAAAGGCATTTTCTTATTTGACTACTAGTTTCTATTAGAAGCAGTCAGCGGTCATTCGTTCAAAGTTAATAATTATTATCTGTTGTTTTGAAACTATATACAAACACAGTTCGAAGGAAAATGTATGATTTCTTACCTTTTACTTTGTGGAGAAATATCTTCAATGCCGCTATCCTTCTTTACACTCATCATGAAATTTGATTGCCTTTTATATGTATATTTGTAAATCAATATGTACATCTGTGGTCATAGTATATGTGGTTCATAGCATCGGAAATTGATCACAGTTTTGTGCACAATTACATAATGCACTATCTCAATTTTGTTTTTCACTGCACAGATGGCAAGACCTTGATATAATCTACTGCATGCATGCTTACATTCAAATTGCGCAAAAGACTAAAAAAGAATATACCGCGCGTGTACCATTTATATTTTCGACAGGGAGGTTTGATGTATCTATTCTCAACTATGTATGTACAGTATAGAATTAACCTGTTAATCGAGTATTTAAGATGAATAAACTCTGAAAAAGAAGTTAATTAAAGTGTTGCCGAAACATGAAACATGCTCTTTTCTATAATCCGTTCTCTCCAAAAAAAAAATTATAATTTCATATACTTGATAAGCGGTGATCATGGAAGAGAGTGTCCTCTGCACATCGTATTTAATGGAAATAATGCAGTGTGCAGAGATTGTATTCATGTTTTCAATTATAATTTCAATCTATTTGTTTTAATTCAGAAAAAAAACCGTTCCATATTATGACTCTAAATCCACCCCAACCAACCCGTGAATCCAGAGCTTCGGGCATTTAAAGCAGGTGCGTTTTCTTGTCTTCTTGCACTCCATAAACACTTTTTCTATCATAAAACATTGATGGACAGTAGGATCCCCAGACCAAGTCTTCAAAACTTGAAATGATCGTAAAAGTGGATCCGTCTCGTGTGTAAGAATTTAGTAACTTGGTAATGAACATGGTAAATAAAAACCCTGAATTTGACAATATGGTTTATAAAGTTTGAAAAATTGTGTTTTAAACTGTGACTAAAATAAAAGTGGTCCCCGCATATAAAAACTTTTTTTTTTACCTTAATGGGGGGGGGGGGGGTGGAGACTATCCAAGTCAGACGAGAGAGCACTATTTCTTCCATAATGTCTGTATTGTATGATGACAATACAACTACCCCTTGTGTGCTATAGTTATTTTTCTATCTAATATGTCCGGCATGCGAGATAAATATGTTGAAATGCAATATAGAAGTATGCAACCATAGCATGCCTATCAATTCAAATGGAAAATTCTTTTGGAGATAGGGTGTTAGAATTTAACAGCGTATATTTGGTCGAGGTGATCCAAATATACATACTGCACTTTTGATTAGTTCTATAACACAAGCACATTCACACCACTTAAGTAAATTCCTACTTAAAATCTTTAAATTTTTTTTCTAGATAAAGGATGTTTTTTCTTCCTTGAATTGAGCATGTTTTATTGATTAAATCATTTAGATTAGACACAAGTTCTAAATAACTTAGATAGTCTTCTCCTAATAATGAAATTTTATAGATATTGCCATTAATAACGTTAGATATGAATACACATAAATATACATGAATAAACAATTTACTACATATATAATATCACCTTAAAAATTCAGACATTTTTTTGAAAAACGACCACATTCACTCAAAAAAATATGTACCGCGTTTTGAATTAAAATTTCAGTGTTTTGTGTATTTGTCAAAGAATCATCCCCCCTAACAGTAAATGTTCATCTATAATGTGTACATAACGTAAGGAACGTTTCTTTCTTATAGATAACCGATTCAAGAGACCCACATGGCGTCCATAAAAAAAGAAAGAAAAAAAAATGATTGATGTTTTTTTGTAAACAATATGAATGAATGTTTTGCTTCCCTTGAATTATATTTAGTTCAGTTTAAAATTATATGGAGATATTTTCATTTATCAGTTAGTCTTGGCCTAGGCTTGCTCAAGTCTCTATGTTTCATAATTTTTTAAGTTTGTTCAAAAAGTAACACCCTCCTCGTCCAATAATGGGGTACAATACAATACTTCAAATCATATAGCATGGATCCCAATACAGGCTTTATCAAATTTGTTCCATCTGTTAGCTGTCCTAATGATGTAGGACAATTTGAGGGGTAACATCATTATCATAAAAATATCTGAGGTAAAAATATGGAAAAGTCATGATTTCATGATGTATTAATTTAGGTTCTATTTCATATGCAATTACTTCTAGATCCTGAATTTCAAATTACATAATAAGTTGAAATAATATATCCCACGAACCGGAGATTAGTTGCACACATGTGCATTACTGCCTTTTTACTTTAATGTTAATTCTAGATAAAATACATTTAAATTTAGCTCAATATTTACATGTGCCTCTCTGCGTGGATGCTTACAGAAGCGCGCGCGTGTGTGTGTGTGCACGCACAAGTGTTGATTAAATTATAATTCAAAAACGTAAAAAATATATAACCGTTTCAGCAATGCATCTCCATTATAGTGTGCTAAAATATACACCAAAATATTCATAATTATTGACATTTTCAAACCCATTATTATTCGATAAAAATTTGTTGTTCAATTGAATTACTGGTAACTAGGCCTGTATGTATCTATAAATTCAATAATGGTTACCTTTAGACAATTATTTTCTAAAGAAAATGGGGGAATAAGATGGCGCAAATGCCCATTCGGTTTAGTAGTGAAATACAATTTTAAATTTATTTTCCACCAATTAAATATATTCAAATATACTATAATACAACTTTGGAAAAGCAAAATTTCTAACTATAGTCAGTTTTTGATGTATCTAATTATAAATAAGAAAAAAAAATATTGTCGGAAATTTTGGTGGTATCGAACCCGTAACATAAAAACCCTAGATATATAAGGTTAGCTTATGCCAGGTACTCGAACCATTGAGCCATTTTAGACACAAGAAAGTGGGTTTTTAAATATTATGTGTGACTATGGTTACGATTCGTAAGTGCAAGAAATACTTTATTTGACATGGTAGGTGTAGGTTAAGGGATATGACTTTTATATGTTTATTGAATATCAGGGTGTATGGGACACCTCCTTATTATGACTACCAGTACCTGCGTTTTTAAATAATCAATAAAAACCAAATATATATTTTTTCTTTCCAAAAATTGTAACTAATTATCAGAATAGTTAGCAAATTCTCAAACAGTGAAATTATTTTGATTATGAGGAAATTTTATTCATTTTATAGATATACCTCCTTAAATGTTTATCTGTTGTATATAAATCATGGTTTCAGTAAATTTTGATGAAAATGTAATTTGTAATTTAATTAATTACATCTGCAAAGTAATTGTAATTTAATTAATTACATTTGAAAACTCTTGTAATGGTATTTTAATTGAAGAATTTAAGCAAGTAATTGTAATTTAATTAATTACTTTCCATTGTAATTGACCCCATCCCTGGTTACGAACTACCGGACTTGTATTATTTTTTCAAAACGTTCAGTTGTTGGGATACAAAATGATAATTTTAATGTATAGTGGGTCATCTCTCCACGTTTTTGTTGATTGAAATCGGTTTGTTTTCCAAAAGACCTTAATTAGACTATGAGAAAAATACGGAGCACAGACCCACTCAATAAAAGAAAATGCCTTGAAGTTCTGAAAAATGGCAGTATTTGCAGGTTTTGATACGTATACGCCTGTTTGAGTCAACATATTCCAAGTATTGAACATACCTATAGGTTAAAAATCAATGATTCATTAAATATATATTGTTTTAAATGATTTAAAAAAAAAACCCCATCAGATTTATTGATACTTTAATTTTTCAGTAGCCTGATCGCGTATGGGCATTTTACACGCCTTATCCACCGATCTTCTTTGAGAATTACCGTTTATTAAGAATTATGCAGCTGTATGTAGCGGAATCAAATCTTGTCGGGAGAAATTTTGGGACACACTGTAAGTGCAATCCGGAAGAGTTGTCCCCCTTTAACTTTGTAAAGTCTCGCGCACTACGAGACATTGCGTGATATTGTTGTCAACAGAAACAGGACAGCAAGACAGTTCTTGTATAGAAAACAGAGGTTCTTTAGGTCTTTGAACACTAAACATGGATGAATTTCAGACCGGAGAAGAGGTAAGACGACTTTAGACGAAGAAGCGTAAATATTTAATGAAGAATTTTCTCAATAACGTATGATTTATCACTATTCTCCCCCATATTTGTTTTTCAGACAGCATTTGTCACAGACGAAGTTACCAACATCGTGAAAGAGGTGAGGGTTTGTTTGTAACGTTTCTCTTGTAATACAATAACTGGTGAATAATTTTGTCCAAACTGTAAATCTGCTACCTTTTATTTGTCTGTTTTTGGTGTTAATTTCAACCCAAAATTTGCATTATGATCATTATGAAGTTTAAGTTTAACTGTTATACTCTGTCCCAAGATATCCTTCACATTTTGCTTGATTTGCTTAATTGCATGATATTTATAAATACCTCAGGGTTCAAACAATGTTCATTCAAAAGTATGAAAAATTTCCAAGATTTCTCAGTCAAAACGCCCCAGTTAGCTTATCAGGTTTCAATACAATGCTAAAAATGTGATGTCTAAGGGGATTTTGCATTGCAGCAAGCCCGTATAATAACTTTGTAAAATTGCTTGATGTATTCCGAGTGTATTCAGAATGGAGAAAAGATGTAAACATTATAAATCTCTGTAAGGAATCTTTTTTCGTTCCTGTGAATTTTTCCGAGTGAAAGATGATAATTTGTCAATGAAATTATCTTGGAAATTATCCCTTTCAACTATGTCAACTGCACTTCTTTCACAGGTATGTGTATTTTTATTAAAAATTGTCCAAGTGTGCTGCATAAATATCGTGGGACAGACTATAGAAACAGAATTACTGAATTTAGTAGTTTATGTTGCTGAAGGACAATTGACTGTTTTAAATTATCTTAACTCTGTGAAACTCCATGCATTCCCTAAGACTATCTTTGTACATTTAATGTAATTCATGTTTAACAACGATCACACAAATCTAACAGGTCTAATAGTGTCTATCTTTTTATAGTTTTGTTGGTCTTTGGTTTTAATAAGGCCTAACAAAAAAATAGGTTTTTCACGCTTTCAGGCTGAAAAAAATTAGGGTCGGTAGGTACCCCGGTAGGCTTTTTTTTTTCCCCTCTCCATCTGTTCAATTGTGCGTATGATCTGAAGAACTTTTCCCCCGGCTTGTGGGAACATTTCTCGAGCTCAACTGGCACGACATGTGCTGCCATTTGTAAATAACAAACATCTACACAACACTTATGACATCTAAATAAGTTCTATAAGTGTTTTTACAACTGAAATGTAGAGGACACAATAAATTTTTAAATCGGATAAAAATGAAATTTTAACAAAAAACCGATAAAAATGGAAATTTACGAAAAAATTCGGAAATTTTTTTTGGGTCGGCGGGTTTAAGTTAGGGTCGGTTGGGAAAGCGGAAACAAACTTATTTTTTTGTTAGGCCTAAGCATACTACATATATATCAAAAGGAGCATGTCTACAATGGTTGACAATATCATATTAACAGTGTTGCTAAAAATGGAACTGTTTTGTGCTTTATCTATGGGTCAACTGATTCTAATATTGTCGTTTTGTATATCTTTTATCTGTTCAGGCCATTGAAAGTACCATTGGTCCTAATGCTTACCAACACAACAAAGTTAACCAGTGGACATCAAATGTAGTGGAGCAGTGTTTAAATCAGCTAACAAAACTAGGGAAACCATTCAAATATATTGGTAAGTTCCTAAAAAGTGGAAGCTTAAATATTATGATATGCCAATTATTTAAATTAAGGTCTTTCAAAAGATGTGAGAATCAATAAAAGGATTAAAACCTTGGTAGCAGTACTTACTTGGTTTGGTACTAACTATCTATACTTTGTGATATATATCTATAGTTACCGATGTGTGATGTTCCTTAAAGTCTCTAGAAACCAAGCTCATCATTTCGCTTTGTTGAGGAGCAAAATGTTTTAGTATATTTACATGTGCAAATATGTTTCCTTTTATGAACCTTTAGAATAGCGAAAACGTTCAATTCTGTATGAACTCTTTCATGACATCACAATGATCAAAGCATTGCCAAGCGCTTATCGCTTAGATTATTGTAAACTTAAAATCTCGGTAATTTTAACAGTCCTGAACGATTTGTCTTTTTTAAAACATAAATATAAGTAATAAACAGCAATGTTAAAAAGTTCAAAAAGTTGGTTGGTACCTGATCAAATCTAGTGAGAAGCTCTTTGGGCTTCACAGGATTTGATCACGTGACCAACTAACTTCATATCACGGTGAACTTTTCAAATTGCTGTTTATTTCTTAAATAAATAGACTGAAGAAAATTATACACTGAGAGAAGTTATGTCCATTGTAATGCTATCAATAATCCACTGTCTAGAGAAATATGGACAGCAATCATGTAACATGTCTTAAGATCCATTGACAGAACATAATTCTAGTCAAAATTTATTGTGAAAAAACTGAACTTGATCCTGTTAATTTTTTTTAGTAAAACATGTATTACTTATCATAATGCCTATGGTTTGGTTTTCAGTTACCTGTGTAATTATGCAGAAAAATGGCGCTGGACTTCACACGGCTAGTTCCTGTTTCTGGGACAATGGCACAGATGGTGGGTGTTTCTCTCTCTCTCTCTCTCTCTCTCTCTCTCTCTCTCTCTCTCTCTCTCTCTCCAAATACAAAACTGTCCAATAATAAACCATCTTCATTAAATTCATTCATTGAAAATTGAAAGAGCTCATTATTTGAAAAAAGGAAACAAAACATTGTCTTTGGAAATAAAAACACATGCATTTTATATATGTATATTTGTCATTAAAGATATTTGAATTTCTTCTATGTACCATAGATGAAAATTGCTCATTGCCTTTTAGTTCTTATCAAATCTTTTGTGAAAAGTATGTATTTATTTTACTTTAAATAATCTAACACTGCTTATATTTGTTATTTTATAGGCAGTTGCACAGTGAGATGGGAAAACAAAACAATGTATTGTATTGTTAGTGTGTTTGGCTTGGCAATCTAAGAAAAAACTGAAAGAAAGGGAGATAACAACTACTAAGGGAAACAACTGTTACACTACCTTGTGACTGTTCAAGGACTATTGAACAACAAAAACTGTGACAAACTTCCATTTTTCATTCCTTTATAAATAATTTAAGGGTATAGGTATGCTTTAATATTGAAAGCTATTTATTATGTGTATGTAGCAGTTTTCTTCATGTAACAGTCAATTCAAAATCAAATGTCAGATGTAAAATATTCTATTTCTGTTTTGGGTCGAAATGAATCGCCTTATGGTTAAAAATATGTGGTGAAACTGATTTGTTGTAAAAAAAAAATTTTAAGTTTTGCATGTGGCAATTCTAGTATTGTCCTATTACATGTGACAGTTCATCCATTCAACATTTCTGTGATAAGTGTCAAAAGCCTGTAAGAGGTTTAGAATCAAGAGTCTAAATTTTAATTAGGTTATGAAATGTCAATGAAGAATATGTATATTTGTGTCATGTGTAGAGCTAGCTAATCACAATATACATACAACTTTCAGAAATTCTCAACGTCATGCTTTTCTGTTTTTTGTTCTTAAAAAAAAGTTTTTAATTGTAATTAAGGTAATATATTTATTACATCATTTGTACAGACTGTATTGTACATAATGACATATAATAGAACAAAATAAAATTTTGTGTTCAGATGGGTTTTCTAGTATTTACTTTGCCCAGGTATCTTCATATTACATTGTAGCAACAGATAACTTGTGAACTGTTGTTTCATAAAGAAATGTTGAACACCAAAGTTTTACCAATATGTACAACAATGTCTTCATTGATATTAAGAAATTAGAAATACTTGCATACAAATTTGTTTAAGGAGGCATGGGACACCTCCATACATAATCTGCTGGGGTAATACAAATTTTATTTCTAGAATTTCAAAAAATAAATATTTTAGTCAAATAATGTACAACATTAACATGATTAATTCTAAAATTTATTAAGAACAAAATCCAACCTATTTTTTAATGTACTTAAATTCGTCTACACTGATATCTCAAAGGATCCCATACCACCTTACAATTTTATAGGTAGGCTATTCATGAAATTTGATAGATGTGTTATAATCCTTAGGCTGATAAATGTTAAGATAAAATTTTAATTTGTTGATAAAAGGTCACACAAGATAGCAATATTTAAACATTAATATTAAAATGTGCTCGTGCTTGCTATGTAAAAATGACACAATTTTATATCACCCTTTAAACATTTCAGTGAGGGATAAAAATTTTCTTATCAATGGATTAAATGATAAAAGGTAGAAAGGTACTCTTTATGCTGCGTGATATTAAAATATCCTTTGTCAATTACATGACCATCAAACAGTACTTAGGAGATTTGCTGTGTTGCTATGTTTTAAATATACCTTATGTCTGGTAAATTTTCTGTTACAAATTTGAATACATGTAGGTTATATCCTTATAATGTGACTTCTGAAATATAGGGAGCACAGCTTGTTCTGTTGGCATAATTTATCATATGTCTGAAGGGATGAAATCTTGGACAACTATGTTGTTCAAATTGCACAAGGGCTTATAACATAGCATTATTTTTAACCTACATGTATCGAGTTTGAGCTCAATATCCCCTGTTTATGATCAGTGTGTATTCAAGAAAGATATTCATAAACATACAATACATGTATAACCATGGATCAATTATAATCTGAAAAAAGTTTTTTAAAGATAGATGAATTTCTGTTTATGCCACAGATAAAAGAATTCAACAGCTATAATTTATTTCAGATTCCAAAGATTGACCAAGTCCTTAATTGAATATTAAGTACTTTTTTTACTTTTACGGTTTCTTGCCTATACTTACTAGAACTTGAATCGGCTCAAACTAAATTTATTAAGTATAAATTCCTTGCAATTTTGAGAAACGATTGGCCTCTTTAATATCTAGATGCCTCAGTTAGCAGGTATTTGGGAGATATATGGGAGAAGACCTGCAGATTAATTAACATGTTTCTCACATATAGAACCAAAGTTAAAAATTGGTTAAAAAACTCCACCAATTTTGTCTTTTTTAGCCATAGTTTCTTAAGGAAGACTTGAATTAGAAAGGGTAGCTTATATGTCATGAGGATGTCTTTTTTATACAGAATAAATTTAAGAAATATGAAATCAAATGTGTAAATAATGGATGAAATGTTACACCTATCAATTTCTTCATAAAATAAAAGAAAAACAAAAGCTAAAGATTTAACAACAGATTTATTAACAAATCAATATGAAATCATTCTCAAGTTTATATTAATATTTATCGAGATAATGATATAAAAGAAATAAAAAAACCCCACATCATTGGGCCTGCTCTGTATTATTCTCTAGCAAGGGTGTAAAGTTTTGAGGGGTGGACTCCAGCACTTCCTCATTTTGGATCAGACGAGGATCAACAATGTTAAATCTTGTGGGTTTAACACTAGGCTGTGCACTAACAGCCGCAGTAGGACCTCCTGTCACACCACTGTCTGTTGCCACTGTTGTTTGTTGACTTCCAATACTTTCAGTACTTTGATTATTGAAATTTTCAGGTGTAACAGAATAACCTATGGTTGAAGTTGTGGGATAATAAGTGTTTACTGGCGGATATTGCCCCATAGGGTGAAGTTGCTGTGACCACTGTTGAACAGAAGGAAACTCAGAGTATCTAGGGGGTGGGAGATGAGTAGGTACATAGAAATTCCCTGGATGTGGTGGTAAATATGCTGGGGGGTAGTAGGGAACATTGTGATATTCATTCTGTCCCCAGCTGTTCACATTTTCATTTGATGGGTAGGAGTTATTCCCACTGTCAGGGAGAGGAATGTCCTGAATCTGTTCAGACTTAATCTCTGGAGTGGGAAATTCAGATTTAGCATTGGCTGTTCCTTTTGGTGCTTCCAATGATGAATTAACAGGGGAGGTTATTTCAGATTTCACCCCTGAATTATTCTGAATATTCAGTCTTTCCTGAGACAGAAAGTCCCCTATTTGTTTTTCTGATATTTTGGTAGGTTTTGTAGAATTAGCTGTTCCTTTGAGTTCTATCTGTACATTGTCATTATCGTAATACATTGACGGGGGCGCAAACTCAGAAATCCTTTCCTCTCTCTTACTCTCAAAGTACCTCTGCTCATTGGAAACAGGAAATAGTTCTGTGAATCAAACAAAAATCATGATTAATATTTATTTTGTGGACCCAAGCTTTTCTTTTGTATATGTGGAGTACATGTACATATATACACAACTTATGCAAATGTGATTCCAAAAGTTAAGAGGTTTAAATATTACCCTTTCTTAAATGAAAATAAAATTAATAAAAATTGCTTAATTTTTGAAATAGTTTCCATTTGGCTTTGTATTATTTCTTATTCTTAACTTCATTATACCACGGTGTATTCAAAGATCTTTTTTCTCTTACTTTCTTTCCCTTTATCCCATTCTCTCTGTGTACTGTGATTCCGAAGGTTTTCATCGCGAGTCAGAAGTACTGGTTCCTTTTTGACTGTTGCTTCTTGTTTGACTGGTTCCCTTCCCTCTGAGTTATCTCCCTGTACAGCTTCATCCAGCTTAGGTCCTATTTCATCATCACCATCTCCTTCTGGATCTAAAATATTAATTGATAAAATACTACACTACTGATGAAGTAAGATCAAATTCACTGATGAAATATGATCAATTTGAAAGATGTTAGCATATGGATTCCGATCTAAAATACTTTCTGATAGATTTTGGTACAAAATTTTTATGGAAAAAGATATTTAGAAATGATTATGATGAAATATGAAGCATGATAACTATAACTGTTACAATAGATCTCCCTTTATCTGTTTGTAATTGTACATTTAAAACTCCCAGAAAATTATATCTTAAAATGCGCACTGTTCAAATACACATTCAAATTGACACAGGGTATTTAGCGAGGAACTTGACACATTGCCAAGGTGACTGTGTCTCCAGTAAAATCAAATCAAGTTGAAAATTTTTCATCATCAGAAGCAATGAGTTTTCTCTCTGTAATACTGCTTGCAAGCTCTAAAGCAGTGCAACAGATGGACATAATGTGGGTTACAATACTGTAGATTCCTAATTAAATGCTAGGAATTAATATCCGCGTAAAATCGTGAGTAGCACATCTCGAAGATTCCAAAATCATACTTTTTTCGCACCTTTCGCCCTCGTTGTCAGTGGGAAAATTTAAGACCGGGCTAATCCCAAAGTCTGGAATTATTTCTCTTTAAACAAAACTGTGTCTGGGCAAATTCAAGACAGGACGAAACTGGCTGCAAGTGTAGAGGGGTGAAAATTACATGGGGCGAAAATAACCCTGTATACAGTATTAACTATATGAAACTATGATACAAATTCTGTGTTTGTGATTTTATATTCTTGCAATTTAATGCAAAACATTCAAATAGCAGAATTAAGTACTCGGGTAAAATAAAGAATCTACAGTAATGTAAATTTTCTTGCTCGACAAGAATAAGAAAGAAAGGGCTGATTGGATACCTTCAGGTAGTTCAGTAATTCCCTCTCTCTGCATCTTCCTTTTCTTTACTTTGGCCAGCCTAGCCTCTAAGATGGCTTTTCTTTTCTCCTTTATTTTCTCTCTACGATTTCTTTCATCTTTAGTCTAGTTTAAGAAAAAAAAATAAAGTGATTAAAAAATCATTTTTGCATTTTTTCTTATAATCAAAAATAATAAAGATATAACTCATCCTCAGATATAAATGATTCTTTTTCTCTCAATACACATTTCATTAATAATTATCAAGAATGTCGGGTACACTTGTTTTAACAAGAGATGAATTACAGCTGTAGAAGAATAACTGTTGATTTTTTAACAAACTTCACCTTGTCTCTGATATCTTTCAAAGTATCCAGTTGTTCTTTCCTTGACTCCTCATCTTTGGCAAACTGATAAAATCCTACACCATGGGTCCTTATTTCTGTATCATTAAAAAAATTATATGTATTAGGTCAACTAAAGGCCCATTATTTCTTTCAGTTCTGGGTAAATGAAAAGCATGAACACATATCTGTTTCCTCTGATGCAATTCTAGCAAAGATGAAGTTAACATTTGAATGAATGAAATGTTTGATTGCTGTGTAAAGCTATTGAAAACATATCTGTAGAAATAAAATGTACCTCAGTTCTATGAATTGCAATAAGAAATTCAGGATATACAAAACAGAAAATGTTTACTGAAAAGATAAACAGCGCTATCGACTTCCATCTTACCGTCGTACTGGACATTCGCATAATGGATGGGCTGGTTCATGGCCGCCAATTCCTCCTCCTCCCATTTCTGACGCAGCATCTCTTTGTGCATGTCATTGGACATGAGCTCAGCAGACCTGTTATCTGCCTTCACATCACTACAAAACAATAATTGATACAAATTATTACATCTCAAAACATTCAGAATTACACGAATAACAAATTTACATTTCATAATATCTAAAATTACATTTACATAATTACAACTCACATTATCTCAAATCATAGCATTTGAATTATGATATGAAATCTCATGGCATCAAACTGTTACATATACAGCTATGCAAAATATTTCCTTTAAGATATCCCAATGTATTACATCTCAAACCATATATATATCTTAAAGTATCCAAGTCATATAAACTAAATCATTTCATCATTATCAACATCCAAATCATTACTTAACTACAAAAATTCAAATCATTAAACCTCCAAAGAATCACTAGTAAGATTTTTTTCTCTTCAGAAATACAATCTACTGACAAAAACAAAATGCTACATGTACATGTACCTATTGGTTTGATGAAGTTTCTTGTCTTGTTTCATCAGCTGTGGTAGGTCCTTCTTCATGCACCTCCTGGATCTCCCAAACCCATCCACGTAGTCCACCCTAAACATAAATAAATAGGTTGATCATAATACAAGAAAATCACAAAGGTTATAGACTTATAGTTACCAGTTAGCTACACCGGTATTTTTTTCTTTGAGTGACCGTGGCAAACACGTTATGGAAAGCTACTGCTACACCAAATCTTTAAATCATTGTAAATTAGTTAATTACCATTCCTCTTCTTCATTGGCTGGAGGAGGAACTACAGCACGCCTCAAAAGTTCCTCCTCTTGTCGCTCCCTCTCTTCTTCCTCTTCCTTCCTCCTTCGGTCCCTGTCATCCACAATCTTGTCAATGGCTTTTTTCTGAAAGTCCACCAAGTAGACCTGACTTCCATCTTCCTCTGTAGATTCACCAATTTAATAAATTTACTCAAAATTAAGAAAGGTTTAATACTTCTAGAGGATAACTCTAGCAAGAACCTATTGTACTCATTAACCATAAATTAATCATCTATCTATCATATAACTTATAAAAATTGACTTACTTGCACTGCCTTAATTAAGTTTGAAAAGTAAAGTAAATTCATTGGTACAAATATACCTGGAATATCACTTCCTTGGGCTATTTTCTCATACAATTTGGCCTTTGCTTCTAAACATTTCCTAGAAATGATAGAACAAGGCTAATTTAGTAAGACATTCAAATTCACACATGAAAAATAGCTTGAACCCCGCCCCCTAAATTGTTCCATGAAAAATAAATAAGTTCAATGTAATCTAACAATTTTACATGTACATGTTATTACCTTAGTATCACCATCAATTACACCAAATAACCTCACCTGGATTTTTCAAACTGATTGGCCTCTTCGATCTTCTCTTCCAAGTCCTTACTACTTCTCTCTAATACACCCTTGTTTTTCTTGGTCCATATTGTTGCTTTCTACGCAAATAATAAAATAAAAATGGTATTAAAAATACAACCTTAAACATACAAAGTAACAATACATAATTTGGATTTTAAATATAAATTTATATTGCTTATAAATGATATTCTGTAGAGTACAGCTTCTCTCAAATTGCACTCATCACCTTTTCCACAGCCTTTCCTCTGATGACATTTACACTCTGATTTTGTAGTTTCTGTTTCTTAAATTCTTCTTGCTTCCTGAACAGTTCTGCCTTGAGATCAATAATCTGAAGAGGAAAAAAATGTCAAAAGTATATTTTCACATCTGACACAATAAAGGTAGCAAGGGACAGTTTTGGATAAAGTACCCGTAAATATTTTTGTAAAATTGAGAGTTGCTGTACTTAAAGGCTTATGAGTGTTGCTAAAATTCATGAAATGATTTTTAATGATTATCATTAGTTAACGGGGTGTCTCTTGTTGAAATTTATATGCAATATGTAGGCCCCATATGTTAGGTACATGAGAATCAGAAGTAAAATGCGAAATTTGCGGCTATGACTGTTGTGTTCACTTTACACCATGAACATTGTAAACTATATACACCGGTAAGTTTCTGACATGTGATAGTGCAACATGCACGCGGTATGGAATGTCAACCCTCTGCAGGGAATTAGCTTGGGGAGGTCTTAAAAAGTTGAAAAATCATGAAAAATTAGCAAAACATGAAAGGGTCAAAATCTCATAAAAACCAGTATGTAAAGAATTTTACAGGTTTTGATTAGTAATTTTCTTCAGAAATTGGTGATTGGCCTTATAAAGAGTGAATTAAAGGTATTTGTGCTGGATGGGAACTGAGGAAATTCTAGTTACAGAGTTCCGAAGACCTGACAATGAATTGTATCAAAAAAACTGTCCCGTGCCACCAAAGATTAAAGAACCATGATCGAAAACTGGCACAAGTGTGGCTTGAAACTCTTTGACAGTTTGGTGATGTATGTGTTCTAAATAACTAAACATATAACTTTGACCTAAAGTGACATAAGCAAAAATAACCGATCAATATTATCTTTAAATAAATAGTCTCAATTTTGCTTATTGGATGCGCTGTGGGTTTCAAACTTACAGATGAAGAGTTGACATCTCTTTTTTCCATTTTTTGAATCGCAAAAGTGATTAAGATTTTTTGGTACGCTTGTTTAGATAACTCGTACCTGGTTTAACTATTTTAAATCTAGTTTTTAGCAGGTATAGTACTTTGGAATTAAAATGCTACTATTAATCAATTATAAAGGTACAAAGTCTTGAACAATTTTGATGGATTAAATATTTTTCAATGAAATATTTTATTTTTTTTTCCGGGATTAATGGTTTTAAAAATAATTTTATGACAAGCTTATATTAGACCGAGATTATTGAAAATTTCTCACCTGAAGGTAAGGTTGGTAAAACAATCACATTTCTTTTTCGATTACGAAGTAAGAAAAACGAGATGAAAACGACACTTTTTTTTCTTTTTTGTCAGAAGGACATAGAAGTCATTGCATGAAGAATTTTTCCTTTTTTTTTTCAGGTTGTTTGTTAATTATTTCCAGAGTACAACAAAAAAACTAAAGACAATTAGTTGAATGGGAACCTAAGAACACACTTCTTCACATTTTCATCCTACTGCTCTATACAAAGTTGTCCGAAATTGACTAAGGTACCTTAGTTCAATGGTAAACTCTCGTTAATTATAACTATATTGAAAACTGATACCTGTAATTAAAAAAAGATGCAAACACAGCTTCTCAGATTGTAAAGGTTTTTAAAAATAATTATGACTAGTGATACAATTGTAACTGTCACTGCACAAATATGTAAAATTTTATGCTGTGTAATTATAAGCATAACTATGAATGATTTCAAAACAGGCCATGAATCCAGCAGTAGGCAAACTGCCAGATGGGTCACAAATGTTAGGAGCCACTGCAGTTCAGCCCATTGCTATTCAGCAGCCGATGGGGGTCAGGCAGCAGATCCCGGCCACAATTCCTGGGACCCCTTCGCAGGCAGAGACCAAGGTCCTGGACAAGCGGCGCCTTCAGGAGCTGGTGAAAGAAATCGACCCCATGGAGCAGCTGGATGAGGATGTTGAAGAGGTAATTAATTAATTACCCCACATGATTTATTAATTTCCTTATGTAATTGATTAATCTATTACCATACTTCCCTAACTAAAGAAAGCAATGGCACTGGATGATTAGAATATTACTTTTTTTTAACTATGTCAGTTGTTTTGCATTGAAATAGAATGACCTACATGATTGCAGTGTTTAGTTCTGTAGAAGGTCAGTAAAAAAAAAAATTATGAATGGCAATGTGGAGTCTGTAACATCTTGTATTGAATTTCTTCATTATATGCAAACAAAACATTGGGCTCCTCAACAGATCAAAACACTTTGCTTTACCGGACTTTAACAACCAAGCATATTTAGTATAGAGTCAGAAACAAACCTAACTAGGGTGCTCAAGTGGACAATTCACTCGATTCTCACTGCTGCGACCCAAGTTCGATCCCCATGATTAAAAGTGGTTGTAAGTGAAAGGGTATGGTTACTATGGTAGTCACCCACTTGGACACATTGGTTTTCTCTATAAACGCCAGCTTCCTCCCACATCAGTGACCTACTTGCTCTACCATCAGTGCCAAGGAGAGCTATTAATATAATTTTAGATCTTGTGTGTCAATTGTTGTGAAATAGATAAAGTTAAGTTTTTAAACACAAACCTAATTAGCAATATTTGATCATAATTAAAAGCAGTACAATTTATATCAAAATTTGAAATGTCATAAAATACTTAGCAACACATTTTGGTCAAGACTTTGTTGACTTACAGAAAAGTTGGTAGACTAGAAGAAATCTCATAAGGAAATCCCTTCTTTTCATAATTTTTTTTGTAACAACTCCTTCAGATTGTCCCTTTGATTATCTGTTGGCATTATCTATAAGAAGTCTTACTGCTGGCATCAAAAGTAATAAAAGTCTATCAAGTTATCTTTATTTTTGTAGGCTTTGCTCAATATAGCTGATGACTTCATAGACAGTATTGTGACCTCTGCTTGTCAAATTGCCAAACATAGGAAGTCCAGTACCTTAGAGGTCAAGGATGTTCAACTTCATTTAGGTATCTCTCCTCAGACTGAATTTTCTCTTTGAAATATTCATCTTTAAACACTGTTGACTGATTGTGTCAAAAACATCTGAAAAGAATTAATTAAATTTTGCATAGATAGGAAATATTAGCATTTATCAGCTTGAATTTGAATTGTTTTCTGTAGAGCGTAACTGGAACATGTGGATTCCTGGATTTGGAATGGATGATCTGAAGCCTTACAAGAAGGCCTCAGCCACAGAGGCTCATAAACAGGTGGGTGTTGATATCAGTCACATATTGTATTGTTCAGTTATCACAGTCAATCTCAGAAAATAACCTGTGTTATTGCATAAATCTATGAGTTTTTATGAAAACGTCTGTGAGAATGTTTTTTTTAGCCTTTATAAAATATTCCAAAAGTTTTTGATAATGTATTAGAAACTAATTTTTTCATTCATTTATAATATGTGTAACATGCCAATTACATGTACAAGAACATTTATCGTACATGCTTGTATGGATATTTTCATGCTTGGGTTTAGCTGATAAAGTACATATGTACTTGTATGGTCTTTACAATTTTCATAGTCACATTCATTTGGTAATAAATTAAAAGACATTTTACTTGAAAGAATACTTAAGATATTTTCTTAATTCTGTCATTATTGTATCCAGTGCAAGTCATCAAATTGACACCATGTTTATTTCTTATAGAGAATGGCACTTATCCGAAAGACTTTAAAGAAGTACTAGTGCATACTTTGGAGGTTTGAGCTTCGTGAACAACCAGTAAATTAATGCAAAAGTTGTGAAAAGTTAAATCATGAGAGTCTGAAGGCAAGACTTTGAACTACTGGTAAATCCTTTACCATAAACGCTTCATGATGTATGTGTGAACAGTTCGTTTCATAACCTCATTACAGAGGTTATGGTAATTGATTTTGTAGGTAATACACCTCTTTGGTGTCATATTGTTCTTGTAATGTTTACTTAAAAATATTATGTACATTTTATTCCATTTGAATATATTCTAAATCAAAGTGTTGAGAGGTACAGTTATCTCAAATTATTCTGTATAAATAAAGCACCGCAATGTTATTCATATGTATGTGAAGGAAAACTTTCATTAAGATCATCATAATTCATCATCAGATTCATAATAAACATTTCTTAGTTACCTCAGACAGTGTTATCTTTCTTTATCAAAAAATTAAAAGTTACTGCAGACCCCTAATTTTTAATTAAATGTTAGAAACTAATGTCCGTGAATAATTGCAAATAGCAAATCTTGCATATTTTAGAATCTCATGTTAATTTTTTTGACGGGTATGAACTTAATGAAACTATTATTAAAATCCCCCATTAGTGATTTCATATTCCTGTGATTTGATGCAAATTGGCTGAATTGCAGAATTAAGTGCTAGTGTAAGATAAGCAATCTACAGTATTTTATTGCTTTGAAACCTCAGGTATTACCAGGTACACATGGTGCATTATTCCAGAACATGCAAGTGCCAGAAGAGAAATGATTATTACATGTTACACCACTTTAGTGAGATACTTATCTTTAGATATATCAGTGCTTACAAATTTGCTTCTACATGTTACTGGAAAAATGTGTCAACAAATGCAAGATCAATGCATTGTATTGTATTTCTTTTTGTTATCTACATAATCATACTATGCTATCAATGCTCATACATTTGATACAGCAAGATACTGTCCATTTATTTACCTATCATCTATTTATGCATAAATGAGCAAGCTGTTTATGATATTCTTTATTAGATAACAATGTATAACAGCTTGATACACACAATTGTATTCACAATCTTGGTAGTACACAAACAGAAGTCTCGAGTCCATTATGCTTCAGTCAATATATGTCACATCTGTACACTGCACATAAAAAAAAATATCTGCAGAATTGAAGTAGAAATTGTTTTTTTTAACTCTTTCATCAAGAAGATTATACATGTATTTGTCAAATCATCCGAAGATTAGAAAAAATGGATGACATATATTGCCATAGCACATCAAAATTCTTTTTAACAAGAAGTTCACATCACAAATTCATAATTATGGTGAATGCAGTTGTCCCATTGCATGTATTTATATATAAGCCAAAAACACATGGCTGGATAGTATCATGAGTCTCAATATTAGGAGATCTCTGACTCAGGAGCTCGCGGCCTGCTTGAGCATGGGTTGAGTGACCGGCCAGGTATCCGGATTACACTGTTTAGCCTGGATTTCTGCCTCTGAGGGTTGGATCGGAACATGAATTGGCATTTGCTGTCCAGTTACGTTCAGAAGTTTTAACTCCACTTTTCCGAGTTGTAAATAGTCCTGAGGAAAAAGGTAAGATATTGAATAAGAACTGTTTTCTCTACCGGTATATCATGTATATAATGTATTACAGTTTTGAAGATGTTTAAAATTTATTGAATGTTATTTTAAAATCATGTGTTATAAAAACAAGATCTTTTTTAATCAACTTACATTCCAGTCTTCTTCTTCAAAAAACATATTATCGAGTAATTCAGTGTCATCGCTCACTGCAAATAAACACCAAAAAAGAAAATAATTATCTGCTGTTCTCATCAAAAAAGAAGATTATATGCTTCCTGAAAAAATCAATGCCACAGCTACATTTTACGTAACTACTGTAGATTTCTTATATTACGCTGCCTAGTACTTATTTCTGCAATTCCACAGTGAGAATAATATAAAATCGTGAAAGCCAAACCTTTAGTATTACTGAATAGACATTTAGTTCACAACTGTCAGAAAAATAAAACGAGATTTTAAATTCCGGGTCCATGCTTCTTGCGATTTCATGGGGATATTAATTCCTTGTGTATGATTAGGATTTGAGGAATCTACAATAGATCATTTTTATTTTCATGTTTATTCAAGGTCTCACCATTGTCACTGTCTTCATCAGATTCCACTGTCATACCCCTCGCTAAAGAAAACACCTTCTCTTCCACTGCCCTCTGGGTGGCACTTTTGGGTCGCACTGAAATATTTACATACATCATATGTACTGTTATTAATGTCTCTCTCTAAAGGCTGTATAGTGGATTACTATTAAATATAATAATAAAATCATAAGGTGTAATATTTTATATATTTTGATCTTTCCTCTGGAGGCTTTGTAATCTTTAATTATTATTTGCCAATAGTGACTGTCCATGTGTTGTAAAGTGTCAAAAATATTTTTTTAAACACTTGCATTCATTATGCATGAATACCATGCTGATGCAGTTATCATATTTTGATAAGAATCATAATTGGTAGATATTTACATTATATAGCTTTGAACAATGACACATCAGTGATTTATATCAACTTTGTTCCTTAGAGCCTCTTTATCAATCAAAGATATGAAGCTTTAAATTATAAAGAGTAAATACAGGCATCCGCAGCATGGATATATTATTTCCCTCTCTTAAATTTTGATTTTATTTATATGGATTATAGGTAGGAGACTTATGACCATGACTTTTGTCGTGTTTTAGAGACTTGAGTCTTTGAAACATGACAAAAGTGTATAATCCAATCAAAATTATCTCCCCCACCCCCCCCCCCCCCCCCCCCCCCCCCGTGAAAAGGAAAAGGAGGAAGTTGTATTGCATCATCAGCCTGTGATAATAAAGCAGCATCATCTCTTACCAACAGGTTTATAGACCGCCCCATCACCGTCACCACTGTCATAAAGAACCATCTGTTTGGAGTTGGTCCTATCGTTGATTGACAGGTTTCCCAGGTCCATCTCTAGAACTCCCGTCTCCTCCAAATTCTCATTTTCTTCAAACTGTGTCAAGAAGAATTTTCTGTGGAAAACAAAATTTGATTAAATTATGATGAGAGAAACAATACAATGAAATTATAGGGATACTACAGAATATTAGTGCACTGTACAAATAAAAAAACTAATTAAATTTGAAAAGATTTCAGATGGGTGGGATGTCACTCTGAGATTTCAATGTGGATGGGAGTTTGATCATCATATTCATATATAGTTTTAAAATTTTCAAATTAAACAGTTTTTGACAATGAAATGCTGCATTTATGCATTTAAGAAATTCTAAGTAAAAAGATAAAAATTATAAAACTTAATTATGATTGGTTTTGAACTAAATTTTGAGATGATAAGCTGACACTTATTGCCCAATGCATTGTAAAATAAGATAACAAGATAAATTGTAGAAACTAACAGCTATTTTATTTTATTGTTGATAATTCCAAATACAGAATATTATCTACTGGAAGTGTTCTATATACCTCCTAAAATCTCAACTGCAGTAATTATAAACATTTGCCGATAATGTTATTGACCTCTGACTGTATAGAAATTCAATATCTCTGAGGAGGTTGTTAGACAGAGTTGTAAAAAAATAATTCCCAATGAAATCATTACAGCAACATACTGGAAATAGCAATTTCATGTTACAATTCCCAGTTGTCACATTATTAGACCAACTAACCCTAAAATCTATCTGAATCTTGATTCTCCATATCATTAGAGAAATTGATTTTCTAAAGGCAATGGTTTTACTGCAGTCATTGTTTCGGCTTAATTGACTTAATTGAAACACTTTGTCACATTGGGGCTCTCTGGCGAAGTGAGTGAACTTTAAAAACCGATGATGACCAATTTCAAAGCCATAATGGTCCTGGTTTTTTTTTCTTTCAGACAACTTTCTTGAGAAAACAGTTTACCTTGAATGGTAGTTCCTTGCAGTCATGCAGCAGGAATTATGACCATGAAAAATTTATAACCATTTAAAAAATATCCCCAGAAATATATATATAATATATATATATATATATGCTATTGATTATATACTTATAACAAGAAGTCAATCAAGCCAATGTTCACAAAAGCCAATGCTCTCTAATAATACCATCACTCTGATGTGAATATATGCTCTACTGTGAATAAACACATGCTCGGTTAAAGAATATTGCATTTGCAATGGAAATTTAGTATAAAAGACAAGACCATGTTGTATTTTGAATATAACATGAACTACTTGTTTTAAACACTTACACATAGCATAATTAATTGTTCCTCACATGAACTTCAATGTGAAAAGAGCATTCGCATACATTTCACATAAAATTTTAACATGATAAATATGTACCAGCTTGTATATAGCACAAAATGTAATTTGTATCAAGAACATTTTTCTCTTCATATTATCATCAACATGGTAATCCTTTTAGACCATGACACAATGTAATGTAGTGCTGATTGCACAGTACTTTTAGTTCTTTGATTTCTGTACCTTGAAATTTTAAGGTCCTCTATTTTACATTCAAACAATTCAGCCATGATTTCCAGATTTCCTTTCTCTAATCCTTCAACTTTTTCTCTGAGGGCCTCTGTGTCTTTTCTATGCAAATTCACCTAGAGTGAAAATAATACCAAATGAACATGTTTCATAATTCATAATATTTATATAATATAATCATAATTCATTGAATATAAGAACTTAGAGATTCATGCAAATATAAAAAAGAGTTGTTAATAATGATTGGTAAAATTACAATGAAAAACCTTCATATTATACAACATTTGCATATGTAAAAAAATAACACACTTTATTCCAAATTTTATCTGTTTGTGAATATGTACAGTACCGATCAGACCCAACCTAACAGAAAGTAAACCCCAACTAAACCCTGGGTTTACTTTCTGGGTGTACTCCGGGTTTACTAGAGTGGACCCAGAGTAAACCCAAAGTAAACCAAGAGTGGACACAGACGCTATGGTAATTAACTGTGTACCGGTATTCGGAATATACAAGGGGCAGGAATAACAGGCAGTAGGATGCTAAGATAAAAGACGATCTGCTTCACACTTCAGTGTGTACAGTTGACCTCAAAAGCAATTTCCAGGTAAATCCAAAGTAAACCCCGAGTAAACCAAAAGTAAACCCCGAGTGGACACAAATTTTCAAAAGTAAACCCAGAGTAAACCCAAAGTAAACCCCAAAAGTAAACCCGTGGTTTAGTTGGGGTTTACTCTGGTGTTAGGTTGGGTCTGATCGGTACTGTACATATACAGCATTAATTTTTTTAGACTATATAAGAATTACCTCTCTCGTCAGCCACTCATTATCCAATACCTCCCTCTGACTGTATTTATCCAGTTTTGATATGGCTTTCTGAAATCAAAGGATTGCACAAATTATATCATACCTGTATATAATGTGATGCCACTGTATTGCATGTAATGAATTTCTTGATTAGTGTCTTTGATTTTCATTTATTTATTTTCATCTGATGACAGTCAAAATCTGGTCATTTTAGCCATATATATGCAATCCTTAATGTTTAATAATTCACTGAGTTATCTCCCTTGAAAGAATAGTACAATGACAGTGAATGTTTCTCAGGCTTTGCAGCAATGATTATATTTTACCAAAGGGGAATAAATTAATAAAAAGTTACCATATAAAAATTGAGTTGTTTCCCTTTGCAACTCTACCAACTGTGGCAACAAATAAATTTTCAAGAAATTTCAGGCCTGCAAAACTTATCATACAATTTAGTTTTTTGGCCTAAATTGGATACATCCTAGATTCTAAGAACAGATTCTAGCTTAAATAATTATTATCATGATCCATTCTAAGAGCAGATATCTAACTATAACTACCTGAGTGGCAAGATCTTTCTGTTTATCCAACATGTTCTCTGTCCTGGAGGAAATTTCATTCTTTGACCTCTCGTTCGACTTCTCTAAATGAGCTGTAAAGTAAATTAATTAATATATTTATACAAAAACCAGCATTAACTGTGAAATCGGCAGGTTATGTCCATTTCACCAACAGAAATCAGTATTAACGAGGCCGGGTCTAATTTGTTCTGCCCTAGATTTTTGGATGAAACTTTTTACATGAATTTCTACTGATATAATTATTATTTTAAGATTAAAAAATAAGACATTTACCACACCGTTTGTTTAGGGGGTCATCTCAAAGTGTGTTAATCTTTAACATAGGACCCTATGGGATTTTGCTTGAAATGTATCAATTTTGCATATTTTTACATTTTTTCAAAACTTCTGCCCTAGGGATTTCTTTTTCTGTTCTACATATTAAAGTTATTGCTAAAAGGCATCTAATTGTCAAATAAAAAAAACCTTTTACCTCCTGGTTTGTTCCAGGGGTCTTATCAATGTTGATTTTTGTATGCCCAATTTCCCAGATTCGTCAGATAATGGCTATTTTTTATTTGACAAAAGTGGAAAAGGTGATCTAAATAGTATTATTAAAACATTCAGACATATTTAAGTAATAAAAAAATATTTAACATCACATATTAAGGGTCATTGATATAAAATACATGGTTACTGTCTGAAATATATGAATTTAGCTATATTTAGGAGGGTTAAGAAAACGTGACAGAAGGCTAGGCTTGCTGAATCCTCTTCACGTTTTCGACCCGAGCCCAAATATAGCTTATACTTCGAGACATTTATGTTTATTCCACAATATAACACTATTTTCAAGATATTTTCAACAATTTTCACTGAATATCTGCAGTTGAAACTATCACGCCATGGCGTCAACCAAGCAAAAAGATGACGTCACAATACAAATGAAACGCTGCGTGAAAGCGTGCGTACTCGTTCTGTACTCTGCCTCGTTAAATTAAGCTGACATGTTATGACTTTCACATATTCCTTTCCATTTCCATTTTTGTTTAAAAAAAGATTAATAATACTAGGTTTAAAGTACCTATTTATACCGTACCATGATTATATTTTGAGGAGAGTTGAAAATCCTTACCATATTTTTTTTTACTTTTTATGCATTTTGATCTTTTCTACATCCTGGAAACTAAGCTTCATTTCATTTATACCATGTTACCTGGTGTACGTATACTTTCTGATTATTTCTATTGCGCATGCATGAAAAAGAAAGGAAGCAGTTATTTATTGTAACATGTACTGTAAATTTCTACCCTCTTGCAATCTTGTAATGCACTTACTTTTCATTTCCTGAAAACTTGCTTCCATATCTTCAATGTCAGCTTCTAGAAGGTTTATCCTTTTCTTGTTTTTGTGTTGCTCCACATCACGGTAATTCTTGCAGTAATCCACTTCTTTCTGAACAAGTCTTATTTCCTCCTCAACTGAAGCAATCTGTTTCTTTACCCCTATAAATTAATCAAACTTTGAATTAATTTGAACATCTGAATTATTTTTACCTGGATGATTATTGATACATTAATTACCAAAATACTTACCGGTATATTTACCAAGTGAATTTGAGATGGAGTGCATAGTTACCAGTTTGTATATAAATGCATATTGTAATTAAACAAATCTAGCTAGTAGAACTTATCTACTGCATGGAGGATTTAAAACAATCAACGTGGATTGTTTTTGTTGACCCTGAATGTATATTCACAAAAAAAAGAAGAAAGACATGAACATTGAATTGTGACTCTCTCTAGGAATATTAATCTGCATGTGATTATTACTGATGGATTCAAAAGACAAATATTAAACATATAGTGAATATAAAAAAAATCCATTTGGTACACAATATTGCCAGATGAAGACAAACTTCAAAGCATTAAGTCAATTCCTTTACCTTCTATCTCTCTTTCTAGCTCTCTCTGTCTATCCCACTTGTCTTTCATGCACAAAATCACATCTTCTCTGCGCTTGATTTCCTCCTCTGAAAAGTACTGGTCTGCGATTTTTGCTTGTTCCAATAAATGTTTTATCAAGACTTCTTGCTCATCAAGTAAGGTAGTATTCTAGACCAAAAATATATGTAAACAAAACTTGTTTATTTTTCATAAACCATTTTTAAACCAAACAATACTTAATGCACTAGATGCATCAAACAAATGGAAACATTTTTGCCTTTGGTATTTTTATAATCAGAAAGTAAACTCACTTTAATTTTAAAAAAGTCCACGTCAAGTACAAAATGAGTACTTTACAAATGTATTTGGATATTAGCTAAGTTTATTCAATATTTCATTCAGTCATGTGCTATTTACATTATATTGTAAAAACTTTCTGATGAAAATTACATCACAATTAACACACAACATTTACCTTAGGTGGTTCAACAGTCATGTGTTTGGTTACTTACCCGGTCTGTGAGCTTCTTGTTTTTCTCTTCCCATCCTCTTGTTTCATACATTACATCTTCCAGTTTCTTTTCTATGATTCCAATTCTGTGGGGAAAAAACCCAAACCCAAACCATAATTAGTTTATCATTATTTAAAGTGGAGCACTAATTTTTGTGGATTTTATTGTTTATCGAGAGGATCCATGAAATATACAACGTTCAACAAAGTATGGAATTTCAGCCATTGTCTATGAAAATTAAATATCTATAATTTTTTTTTACAAAATCCACATTAGATGCCTCCAAAAGTTAACTAGTCAACAATACCAGTTGAATCAATAACAAAGATCTCGTTAAAGGGTTCAAAGAGATTTCATTGACACTCATATAACCAAAAGCTGGTGGGTGCTAGTGAATGTATATGGTTTGAACCTCAACGTATTTAGAAAGTATCAAAAAGTTTAGCAAAATGTAATGCATAATCAACATGAATTTGTGTAGGCCTAAATTGTGCTCACTCCTCATATTTCTTCACGGGCAAATAATTAGGTGCAAATAAAGTCCCTTTAAAAACAACATTGTACATACTGGTAGCCTAATATCGCCTCCTTAGCTGTCATCTGAGGTTCTCTGCTCTTCTTTCCTCCTTTTTTTCCTTTCTTCCCTCCTCCCTTTTTTCCTTTCTTTTTACCCATGATATGCTTTTTTCTCCTTATAGACGATTGACAAATTTATTTTCTGAAGCATAGAATACAAATAAGAACTGTTAAAGAAATTACTTTAATTCTCATTCCATCATCAGGTGTATAGTCGCGGACGAATTGAAGCAAATCATTTATGCTAGGTTATGAATGTTATAATTTACAAGAGAGTATATTTCCGATTTTAGTTATCTATATGTTAAAGTCTTACTGAAGAAGACTTATGGTTGTCTTTAATTGATATCTCTATATATGTTGAAATAACAAACACTCACTATTTGAGAATTAAGATGGCATATTTACCTTAAAACGTTTTAACTTCCAACGCACTTGCTTTTCCCACCATCTTGTTTTGATTAGCAACAGGAAAAAAGCTACTTCGTTGTTTTCGTATTCAACATTACATTAAGTCGTTCATAAAATACTTCGAATATAGCTATTAGCAACTACATGTACAAATTGAGATTTAAACGGGATAATGAAATATTTAATTGTAAAAACCGTAGTTTAATTAATTTGGAACCGGATAATTGACCATTTGATTGTTATGAAAAATTGCGTTATTTACATTGATTTTCTTAAATCTCAAATAATAGCTTTTTTAACATGCTTAACACGTTACCTTATTTGGATCAGTGAAAATTTAATTCTATATTGTAGATACATTTCACGTTGTTCTATATACTATGCATGTGGTATGCACCTTTTAAAAATCAAAGCTCCGTTTGTACACGGATCGAGGGGAGGTGGGGGGGGGGGGGGGGGGGGGTTACGGTGTTATACCAGAAAAAAATTACGCTCCCGGGAAAAGAGGATCCACGCCTGCTGTTAATTTTTTATTAGAACCAAAGTCATCTTCCAAACTTTTCTTAAAAATGTTTTCTATGCTACCGACCGGAGACCGACTAAATTTACACAAAGTATTTATATAACTATCCGTGACTCATAAACACAGATGAGTTTTACGTGCGTCACAATGATTATAGACATATTCTATGAAGATGCAGAGATGAGGCATATGGCAACATGCATATATACATGTACGTGGGTTAATGATACACATATCTGTCAGAATGGTCAATTTCTATTGAATACGTAAACAGTGAAATTGTTGAAACTAGCCACACTTGCAAATACTTCAGATTATACAGACCCCCCCCCCCCCCCCTAAAAAAAAAATCCCAGAAATTCCGCCAGTACTACATGCATAGGCGTCGGAACCGGGGGGAGGGGGGGGGGGCTTAGTTAGTTGCAAAGTTAGACCTAACCATCAGGGATATAGCATCATAGAGGGTTCAGCCCCCCCCCCCTTTTTCTTGCAGCAAAGATAATTGTTCCTAAATTTACCTTGAAAGATTGAGCAGTTGGAGTGATAGGCATACTAGCCCTAATTTTGGTAGGTAAGATTTTTTTTTGGAAGTATAGGTATACCCCCCCCCCCCCCACGGATTAGGATTTCCATGATTTTGGAAATTAGGTTTTTTTCCTCAATATCTCTGAGGATTAGTCTAACCCCCGCACTTTCAATTTGCTTCCGACGCCAGTGACATGTATGAGATTAGGAAGAATAAATATAAAATAGGTAAGATTTCTTCACCAGGCAAAAACTAACTACATTGTACATGTTCAGAGTCAGATCTTGGGAAGCTAGGCGAAGATAACGAGCTACTGAATTATATACATGTAGTATACATGCAAGTCTCGTGGTCATTTTTCCAGAGAAAGATGGCTTGATTAGAAAGGTCTAAAATCGATACAAAACTGGGAAACAAAATAATTACAGGTATGATAAGCGGCCATTAGTGAATATCTTGCATACCTTGGATACCAGTATGTCAATTAACCGAAATTTTAAAAAAAAATTAAATCTATAAACATTTTTTAAATTCACGATTTGAGCTGAAATTTTTCATTTTTTTTTTCATTTTTGATATATATAATGCTTCATTATAGGGTGTTAGCAATGGTCAACCAAAAATTGATTGTCAAATGTATCGACCTATTTATGCCAACTTTGATATTACAATTGCCATTATTAATGTTGAGATTGTTCAAACTGGATTTTTTAAAGATTTTTAAAGATAAAATTTAGGAATATTTGCTTAATAACTAGTCAACTCTCTCGCAGAGCTATATATAAACGATGTGACATTAAATCAACAGGTTAAACGGAATGCACGTGATCTTAGTTGTGGTCAAAGAACGATTACGAAACAACAAGTTCGATCGTTTAGCGATGAAGGTTCTTGCTTTGTCAAAAGGTACGTATAATTGACCAGATGCTAGTTTCACAAGAACAAACCCTGCATCTGATATGAAGCGCAATGACGTCTCCTTACAGAATGACAATGGCAGTGGCAGGCCATGCAGTTAAAATACGCAATCGTTATAAAATTTGTTTTTTTTAAATTCATAATTGGTATGTATGTGCGGACTCTCAGTCAAAAGCAGCAACAAGACACCAGTTTTGTAACATAGCGGAAAAGTTGCTGCTTTATTACAGAACTATACTTAATTAAAACCACACGATTTCTCGATATAGACACAATTAATCGTATTGATTTAAGAACAGGTTGTGCTCGCATGCATCACCTATGTTATATGAAAAGGGACATGAATATCTATTAGCTTACATAAACGTTTATGAATGATGTAGTGACAATTGAACACGTTTTTTTTTGTAATAACAAAAACTGATATCGTATTTTGTCTATATGAAACACCCTCCTGCGATCAATTAGTTTTTAGCAATAATGAATACATAATTCATGAATAACCGTGATACTTTTTAACATAAAAGAACTTTATTGCCAGCATGCGCAGATCCATGCAGAAGGGGGGGGGGTATTGGAAAATTCAAACTTCCTAAATTTACATAGTAAAATACCAAAATATGCCTCGGACCCCCCCCCCCCCCCCCCCCTTCCCAACAAACTGTAATATCCCTCGAAACCCCGCCTTCCCCCATCCCGAGGAAAATATTTCTGGATCTACGCATGACCAGCGTCTAGTTAATAAAAAATTCGCTAAGAGTGAGGGCAAACTTTAAAACACAACAAGATCGTTACAGAAATGAATACTTGTAAATGATGCAATGAGATTAAAATCCGAATACTAGTTACAGAAAGGATATTTTCATGAAAACCGCGTAAAGTACACTCGATCACGGGATCCTATCCTGTAATTAAATTAACGCCCAATAATACAAGGGACGTATCGATTTTTTTTTAAATCACAGTACGCACAGTAATGCATCCCATTTCATTAAGTGTAGTTTAGGTGTTCAGATGTTTTATTGAACATGATCAAAAGCTGATCAAAAGATGTTAGTTTGATAAAAAATTAATTAACTGTCTATTTTTGGATGAACACAGATATACATAAAGCAACATTAAATAAAGACCAGTTGTTAGTACTGAGCTCTGAAAGGATGCCTACAATCTTAGCCCACAATTTTACCTAACATACAGAAAGGATTCAATGAATACATCACCTATCGCTCGTGAGCGGATATACATATTATGTCGGAATATTATGATTAATCAGCTAATGATATGACTACCGGCTATTTCTCAATCTAAGGCTATATCTAACCATTTGTCACAATTTAACCCCTTATCTCGTCTTGAGATTTCGATGATTCAGCTTCAAACGTAGAAAAAGTTCAAAATATTTTTAATTATGTACAGAATTGTTTGAAGCGCCAAAGATATTACACAGGATTAATCAAACTGTCAGAATCCGCCTCTCTCGACCAACGGCATCTGTGACTGACGAGTTTTGCGAACATAAAGGTCGAGATTCTGCGAGATTTGAGGGCGTTCCGTCCATTTCATTGCTGCTATTGATTAGGTCGTTGAAATGATCGTTTTCAACTGTGAAATCACGAATCGATTCTTCCTCGGTGATTTTATAACGTCTCAAACGAGACATCCTCGCTTTCAGATGAAAATGATTGGAAGATAAATCGCGAATCAATCTTTCCCGATTTCGGAGGTCTCGAACAACTAGAAAGCAAAAGACAGGGGTTAGAAGAGGATGACTCCAGGCAAACACGGTCAAAGCCTTATACAAAACCTTGGGTTCAGAGAACTGGAAATCGACAATCGTAAGCAAGAAAAGTGGGTACCAAAACAACGCGAAGGAGGTAACCAAGGAAATATAGACGAGAATTCGCCTGGAATGAAATTGATAATGAGCTTGGTTATCGGTGATTTGATCAAGAGCCGAATGGAAATGAATGTCTTGACTCAGCGATTTATGCAAAGCGTCCCATTTTGATCGCTTTGCCAGAAATGATATTCTTCTGTAGGAACAATAGAATATTTTGAAAGATAACACGATCGCACAAGTCACTAGTCCAATCCATAAAATATGCAACACATAACTCTCCGGCTTCCCGTACACAAACATGCACGCATGAACATCATCGATGTAGTAGGTATTGGCAGGTATTAGAGAAACTCCTAAATTCAAAAGGAAACTAGTAAACCACACGAATACGACTCCAAATATGACGCAGCTCAAATCTCCGGCCTCCTGATTGGTTGAAAATGCAGCATATTCCTCGTTGACGACTAAAGCGAGAAGGTTATACGCAGACGTTGTTGTAATGAGAACATAAGACGACCCGACTAATCTACAAAATGGAACACTCTGATCGAAAATGGTGTTCCATCCGTACGGAAAACAGTACAAAGATTTCAAAAAGTCTAGGAAGCAATGGTGGCCAAATATCGCCAGGGAGACGGTTCTACACTTGGTTATACAAATCAGTACAATGACGCAGATGAAATTCCCAACAGCGCCCAGTAGTCCCAGACTGATAACCACACCGCCTTCCCAGTGTATCTTGTTGAGCTCTTCTTCACCATTGTCACTGTCCTGGCGGAATCTGTGAGAGGTAACACCGATGCTAAGGTTACTGTTAACTGATATGTTAGACGACATTCTCACATTTCCTTCACGTCCATCTCCTTGACATCAAGACCGAAGAAATATTTTTTTTCTTTTGCAAGCAATTTCTTTGCGTCTGTGATTTTTTTTATTTGGTCTGTTGTGGAATTGAGCTATCTTAAGAATCAAATTATGCAAATTTTGTGCTATCTAATTCATGGGCAAATTCACCGATGCCAATGCTTAATCAATGGCGATTAGTACACTGGAAATGATGCATTGCCCCCAAAAAGTTCAATTCCACATTTCCATCGAGAGCTGTAATCAGCTTGTACATCAATTTGCATTTCATCTCTCAACTGTCACAATCAATGTATTTGAAGATTATTTTGATAATAGGTGATCATCAGGGACAATTTGTCCCGTAAAAATCACATCAACTCAGCAAGCAGCCAATTTTTCAAAATGACTATTAGAGATCTTAAGCTACAATTTGAACAAAAGAACACTGTGTTTAAGCGATGTACGTCAACGAGGCTGGGTGATGAAACAAATCACCCACTTGGTCTTCTTCCATTTTTGAAATGACTTGTATTTTGTAAACTGCTATATATTTAGCATATTTAGGGGGAAACGTTCATATATTTTGGCCAACCAACCGATGATAGAATAAGTATCAATGTTCCTTTCTACTTTAAAATATCTTGATATCATACATGTACTTTGCTTAGGGTGGTATGGGACGCTTCCATATTGTGACATACTGTTTACCGAAATAAACAATAAAATCATGTGAAACTCTATAAAAATTTTCTTTCCTGAAATAGAATACTATAAAAGCGTAGCGCAGCGCGGTAGATGGTTCGTTCGATGAATCTGTAAGTCATGAGCTCGAATTCCGCTGAAGTATTAGAACTTTTACCTTTCCTAAAATTTTTAAAACGTATGCATGGCTAAATGTTGTAAAATTTGAAAATTCTAAACCGGTGAAAGTATTTTAGTTATGATGTACTTTAATCCATACTTATATCGACAGATCGATGCCCATTACCACCATAACTCTTAGGCAATTGTTTGACAGATGCATTAAGTCCAGTTGGAACAGTTTAAGATGGCTGGGTGATCAACAATTTACCGAACTCAAATTAGACACGATTTTGGTAGCTAATAATTATTATTTAATAGACAAAAATTTAAAATATTTCAGATCAAAATTTTTAAATTTTCTTTGGATCGTTAAGGAGGTGCCTTATATCTCATGTAAAGTTTCGACACTAGTGTAGTGATCTTTAAACAAAATAATTAAAAAAGAGAATGAAATTTCGAGCTAGACTAGAGAATTCTTGGATGCCTTTTTAAAATTTGATAATATAATAATAAGTAGGCGAATATATTTTCAGGTCTTAGTGAAATATTTGTCGTTTTAAGTAATCATAAGATATATTAAAGAATGAGTAAAACATTGACCAATTAAAAATTACCAAACAAACAAACAAACAATACCAAAAACCACCCCAAAAGTTAAAATCAAGAACAAACCAAGGAATTTTGTCGAGCCTATATATTACTATCACTTGATGAGTAATTGTGAAATAGGAATCCAATGAAGGCCATGAATATTAAATGGGCACAATATCGTTCTTTAAATTAGTCACCTTAATTTAGTCCTCTTGATAAAATGATTCGAGAAAATTAACCCCTTGTTTTAGTACGTTCATCCCTTTTATTCTGCCAAGAGGTTTATAACCGGGATGCCATCCCTAACAACTGAAACTTTTTCATAGCTGGTCTGTATAAAATGTTGTGTAAATAAAAGAAGGATATGCCCTTTTGCCCCCCTTTCAAAATTATTTTGTTTGCTTTTACTCCCCCCAATAATTATATAAAGCATGTTGCGTAAAATACTAACATCAATTAGTGCAATAGTACTGTTCGCCTCTACAGGTTTAAACCCCTATATATTATGTAAACGCTTAGTCATAGAGGCTTTTACACGTAGCAAACTACAATTGTCACCAAGCTTATACAGGTACTAAGGTACTTAGATTGTAGAAGATTAAAGAAGTAAATAAGTAGATGAGCTGTTTTCATTACAAAATAGCTTCATCATTAATTTTGTTATACAACATCCCAAACCCCTTCCCGTTCCAAACCAAACACCCGATCTTAATTAACACCGTGTATAACTGGAGGTGTGGATATTGATTCGATGATTATAGAGATGATAAAAACAGTGTTGGGCTGTTACGTGTACGTACAGTCAATATTCGACGCCCCGGCTATCACTGCAATCACAGTTTCATATGGGCAGGCGAGATTTTCTTTTAATTCATAACGGTTAATGGTAAAGTAAGATATCAAATACGAGATAACAGACACAAAACAAGCTCACGTCCCCTCTATTAACCTACGTGCAAAACAATCTATAATTCTATTTTGCATGTCTACAAGAGTTACAGAATATATTATTGTTTAAATCATGCAGATGGATACGTTGAAACCAAGCATGTGTGACGTTAAAGTAAGGGATAATTTCCTCTCAAGCCTAAACAACCCTGGCCCCTGTCTTGGGTAAATCTAGCGGTTAGCGCTCAAGTAACTCGCAACGTACGTTGTTGAAAAGAAACCTATGAACGTATATTGGACAAAATACTATTAGTTGAGGATGTTTTATTAAACAATCAGTAAAAAATCAATCAATGAAAGAAAGCAAAAAGATTTTTTAGCCAAAATAAAACAACCCTGAAAAAAATCCTACACATCATTTGAATCTTAATAGATTCCCTAGAATCTGTATTCAAACAACTCTGGGCACCACATGAGAGATATTGTTTCATTTATCGCATTATCACCGTTGTGAGATCGGTTTGTCCTGTATGTATGGTGGCATATCTCTGCCCCTTGTGTGCAAGTTATTTTTCTATTATTTATGTCGACATGCAAGATAAAGATGTTGACATGCAAGATAGTTATGTCAACATGCAACATAATTATGTTGACAAGCAAGAAAACTGCAACCAAATAAGAGTTATAAAAAATCTCAAGTATCGCCAACATGTGACATCCAAGATGCTAGATACGCTACCTATTGATGTCAACATGCAACTTATTTATGTTAACATGCAACTTCTTTATGTCGACTTGCAACTTATTTATGTCGACATGCAACTTAGTTATGTTAACATGCAAGATAAATATGTCGACATGCAACATATATATGTCGACATGCAACTTAGTTATGCAGACATACAACTTATAAGTTGCATGTCAACATATTTATCCCACATGTAAACCTAACTAAGTTGCATGCCAACATATTTATCTCGCATGTCAACATACTTAAGTTGCATGTTGACATAAATAAGTTGCATGTCGACATAAATAAGTTGCATGTCGACATAAATAAGTTGCATGTCAGCATACTTATCCTGCATGTTAACATGAATAAGTTGCATGTCGACATAAAGAGGTAGCATCTAGCATCTTGGATGTCACAGGTGGGCGATATTTGAGATTTTGTTTAATTCTTATCTGATTGCAATTTTCTTGCATGTCAACATAGTTATGTTGCATGTTGACATAATTATCTTGCATGTCAACATATTTATCTTGCATGTCGACATATTTGATAGAAAAATAACTTGCACACAAGGGGCAGAGATATGCCACCATATGTATGAGACAGTAGTGTGAGAAAAGTACATTTTAAATAAACGTTGTCTACTGTAGTGTAATGCAAAAAGATAGATTAATATCATCCATAAGTAATTGTTTTGCTTCATTAATTACAATTAACATATAAAAAAAAAATTGTCGTATGCTCTGATTTTGACTTGCACTATTTGAAGCATGCAAAGGGATAAACTAAAAGTAATGTTTTGAACATCATAACAAAAAGTTGTCAGGCATCGTTTTTTAATGCAAGCTAATGCGAGAAAAATAATATTTTATTATATACTTGTGTAGGGTAGTGAACATCAACATCGGGGCCAAGATTCACGGTCGGCAAAGCCTAGCTCGTCCTAGACCGTGAATCTTGTCCCCTCGGTGGAATTTTACCATTCCATACTCGTAATAATGAACGATTCTATTAATATTGTAATCCTCCATTATCTTAGTTTGATTTATTTTTACTTAATATGATCCGAAGGATATTTCAACAAAAAGGTCGACAGTATTATTAAATAATAAAACAACTCTACATTCACAGAATAATAATTATGATTTTACGGAGCGACAAAAACATTACGGTTCCAAGAATCCAACAATACTATAATAACCATTAATTAATTGTAGCTAGTACAGATAAATAGGCACCATTTTGAAGCGTGACTAAAAATTAATTTTTATTATATATAATGAAACAAATTACAGATAAATTTTTTCAGGAACAGTTTCCAACAAAATGTTTTATAGTAATCAAGGCTGGAGTAAAAATCATCCCCACGCACGGAATGAGGGATACAAGAAACATTGCTGGTTTGCTGACATTACAAAAATGACAGCTCCAGTTTGCAAATTCTGCCCCCAGCCAAGGCAACCAAAACAAAAAATGTACAAAAACGTTCACATAAAACTTTCGTATCATCGAGCAGTCAGCTTCCGTTTCAGGAGTGTCATAGCTGTAACTGTCCTCTTCAGACCCGGCTTCTAAATCATCACACGATGACGTCATCATTCCACAATGACGCAAACGCTTTTGCATTTCCCGGAACTGTATTAGTTTTGCTTCAAGATGTTTGTCTGTCTCTTCCTTGTCATTTCCATGCTGCTTGATTTCTGTGTTTTCATTTCCCGCTATATATTCTAATTCTATGTCATTTGAATCTTGGTCTCTGATATGCGATAACTCCCCACGTGTATCTGTGGCTTCTGTAAACCCCGCATTGGGACCATTTTCCGAAATTTGCATATTGGCCTTTTCTTGATTCTGTTGAATGGACAGAAAGATGTGTTTTGTAAATGGATGACAAACGACGATTAAGAAACCCGGCAGTAAAACACCCGTTATTGCTGTACAAAGAAGCAGATAATTGTTCAAGGAATCGGACTTTGCCAGACCAAAGCTGTCATATGAATCCGTGGCATTTGTCAGATCCTCTGTATTAGTAGCTCTGATTATGATTTGCGGGAACATAAAACATAGAGAGGTCACAAACACACTCAGAAACACGAGAGCATGGGCCTTTATCTTCGAAAGTTGTCGAATTTTCATGTGTTCGGAAAATATCACAAACAGGAAAGCCACGGAATGAAACTGCAGAGAAAACGGTGTCTCTAACTCCATCCAAATATCTTCAACGATATGTAAATCTTGTAAACCCAATGAATGAAATCCTATTCCAATGGGTAGAATAAACAAACAATGAAGATAATTCGCAAGTGCACAGTTCAAAATCCATGTGGATATATTTGTGTTAGATGCCACAGGTTCTTTGCCCAAAAGCCTCAGTGAAATAGAGGAAGAAATCACCACCGCAACGAAAACCACAACAGAAATAATTCCAGGAAAGGCATCCATTTTCAATGCATCACTTGAATTCAATATTCCATGAGAATAAATAGCTGAACTGTTCAATCAGTTGGAAACTTCGTGAGAGTGCTCTCTTTTATGATATTCAAGCTGGGTTAGGAACAGATGGTGAAATCGATCGTCTATACTTTGCGTTTGTTTATCTTAGGAGGCAGTCAGATGGACAACATTTTAAAGCAAGCTGAATGATTGACGTATTTCAAACAAGGAGTTATTAATGGTGTCGTATTTATCCAAAGAAAAAAGATTTTGTAACCAATATTGTAAAAAACAATCCTATTATCCTATTATCCGGTTGTTGTTGTGCCCTATGTAATAACCAATTAAAAACCGATACAAACATTTTATTATTATTTTTAATTTTGAGCGCAATGAACTAGCCCACCCTTAATGTTAATCATTATAACATATCAAGCAACTTTGCAATTTAAAATATACATTTGTTATATCCAAGTACGTACGCACACGCAACCTAATATGGGAAATGACGAAAACGCGTGGGCGGTATTACAAAATTGGTTATATAAATCTCTGTCTCTCTCTGTCTCTCTCTCTCTCTCTCTCTCTGACGATAATACTTTATTTCATTTAAAAATATTTCATAAGATTATTGAGAACTCGTAGGTGTTGCGAGAACTTGCAAGAACGAAAACATACAACTTAACTCTGCATTGAAGCAATCACTAATGATACTGTATCCACTATTGAAATGATGTTGCATTTAAGGTCAACGTTCTGTGTAAAAATTCACACCAAATGCAAGAAAAGTACTTTGTTTAACATTAGTAACATAAAACTCAACCATTATTGATACAGTTAGGTATGAAATTGTTCTGTTCTAAATTTTGGTATTTTGTATGCATTTCTGTTTGTTCCTCTGTTGACCAAAACAAGTACTGAGTATTACAAAGATTGGTTTTTGTTTTGTTTTTCCACTTCTTGTTGTTTAATAATTTTAAGGTTTGATCTATTAAGCATATATTTATGACATAACTTCTCATAAGCCTGCACACGCAGCTACTACATGTACAAGTTTAATTGATAAAAGATCATTTGGCATTGAACAGTATAAATACCTTACAATAAATAATTTAAGATGATACTTTTAGATTAAACTTTATGTAATAAGTAAAAGAATTGAAAACCAAACTTTGAATAATTGATTTTATTTATTTTTTCAGCTACACTAAACAAAGAAATAGAAAGGGGCGTGCAAAATATGTTTGTTATCATAAGTTAATCATCGCGTTTTATCATACATGATCGTTTTATCAACTGTATGATTGATCACATGTAGTAAACTATTCTTTTATAATTTTGAGTTGCATCAAAATTGTATGATTTGTGGTCAATTGTATCATAAACGATCAAATTTTATCAACTAATGAAATTAACATTAAACGCCAACTGTCTACTTATTTTGCGTTTTTATTTCATTTCATATTTGAGCATAAATTATGAGTCGTTATGATTTTTTTCATTAATGGGCGGCTATGTAGTTCGCTAATGATAAAATTACCATTATGGTCTAGGATTTTGACCACGTATGCGCATTACAGGATACTGTGACATTAGAGGTAACTACACTGAATGTTCCATCTATTAATGTATGTTATTATACTTTCATGTTAAGTACTGAAATCTGATTGGTTTATACGTAGTAAATAATCCGTTCTATTACCATCAGCGTTAGCATCACTCTTGGCAACGGGTAACACAACGAATTGTTACATGCGCGTAAATTATACGCGTACGGTTCGCCGTAGAATTCACGTCATTTCTATATAAAAGCAGTAATTTAAAACATTCAGTATAATAAAAGGAATAGTGTCATTTTGGGAGGATAACAGTTGAAATTGACACCCCTCGAAAACCATTGTCAACCTCCGCTTCGCGTCGGTTGACAATGGTTTTCTCGGGGTGTCAATTTCAACAGTTACCCTCCCAAACAGGCACTATTTATATAATGCCACATTCCCTGTTGTTTTTTCGTTTACGTTTTTCCTTTGTCCAAAGGCATCCACGACTGCAGTCTTAGACCTTTTTACATCATTGCATTCAATATCTCTATTACCTTGGAAAAGGAAAGGTCATATCTGTGCTTGTGCTGCAAACGTGTTCTAAATACTTTTAGTGTGTCTTCTTGCTGTGTATGTTTAAGGAATGAAAAGACTTTATACTATGTATAAAAATGATGTTATTAAAGACAAAGACACAAAAATATAGATACGTATACATGCATACATTTGTATCCATCGAGTTATTTTCCCGTCTCCGTTGGCTCATATTTCAACATTTTAATATCCTGAGGATTACATATTAAGCATGTCAGATTGCACTATTCACGTTTTAATTTTCTCACGCAAACAACTATCATCTTCAATTTCTTTAGACATTGTCTTTTCTCTTTTGTTGATTGCAAAGTCATAATTATAATATTCAGCTGAAATTTATTATTTTCATAAAGATTAAAGCATTATTTTCAAAGCTCTTTGAAATTGTTTGCAAATGAACAAAATACCAAAAAATAATAAAAATAAAAATTGCCTCAGTGTATAGTGTGGAACCTCGTATTGTTATGAACAACATTTTCATTTCTATACAAAAAACACTAACCCCCACCCCTCCCTTTGAATAGAAGTATGGCAAAATAGAATCTAAACCTAAGAAAGGAGATGAAGGGAAGTAACTCTAGAATAATTTTTAAACAAAACCACGAAAAAGATGCAATTTTGTACTTAAGATGCGCGTAAAGCACATTTACGAGCGTTCTTTATAAAATCAACATTGTATTTCTCGAATCTTATCGATGACCTAAAGCCTATAAATGTTATTTGTTTACAGGTACTCAATCAAATTGACAAATATGCATGCAAGTGTTAGAAGCTGATTGTTTTGTGACCGTTCTGTACATCTCATTGATAAAGCTGAATGCAATTGTGCTGAAATCACGTTACGCATTCAAAATCATTTACATAATGTTAGAACCCTTATGTTTCTTGTTGATGTGTTTCATCAGATGGCATAAAAATCCATATTCGGCAAAAGGTACTAGTATTTAATTAGTAATGATTTAGTTAACAAGTGGCGTTACTAATAATTTTAGTGATTTTTCTTGATAAAAAGAAATTTCTAAGGATTGATCGATTTTGTTATATAGTTTCTCTTGTCTTTCATGCAGAATATATACTAGGAAAGACACAGGTAAACGTGAATATAACGTATCTATAATTTTACAGACAGTTTGATATCAATCAATGATTGCTTTTCTAAAATCATAATTGTATAGATTTTTCTTGGAAATCATTTGGAAACGATACCCTTAAGAATTTGCTTTCATACTTACAAAATTTCATCAAATTGATGTTTTAGTAGTTAATATTACAGCAAATGTCTGATATATTAATTTTTTATTCATCAGACGACAAAGCTTAAAGGATGAATATTTTGAACAGGAGATTTTGGAAGTTTCTGTTCTTTTTCGAGAGATAATCATGTATCAAACTGTATCTATGTCCAATTTCGTTGCCTTTAATGAAGTACAAAGCAAAATCTTACAAAGTGTTATTAAAAAGCCGAATGGTTGAAAAAATACCCAGTTTGAACTTTTCTTCTCAGGGAAATTAATATAATCTAAAAACGGCCACAAATAGCTTGTCTAAACATTAATTAATAAAGTGAACATAGTATTTTGTTGTTCTTAGTACTGCTAATGTTGTATGAACCGTAATGTTGTCCATAATATTTTTATGTGCAAAAAAGAGCAAAGACATATGTCTAAAGATCTAGTGTTTTACTCTTTTGTTTTAAATGAATAACTGCTTTTTTAAACGTAAAAAAACCCCTCGCCGTAGACCATAAAAACTTATTGTCTATTGATTAAAAAATGTGCAAAAACGTAGAAAAATCCGCGTCGTCATATTTCTTTTTTGAAAAATAAGTATTATTTGAAAGCTATTGTTAATGAAAACATTTACTTCATAAGCTAATAACTCAAAATTTGGTACCCATAATAGTTCTCGTTAAACGATTGTTACATTTCAAATATGTTGTTGTTGACTTTGCAAGGAAGTTTATGGAAAATTTTCATATGAATACCAATTCTGTATAACCTATAATACAATATCAAACAATATGAGACTTACTGCCTATGCCGCACCAATTTGATTTCTTGGTCTAAGAATTCTAGGCAAAAAAAATAATAATAATGGGGCGAGCAGGCGATTTACTAATTTTAAAATCAAAAACGGAAATTTGAAAATTTTGGGGCGACATAAAAAATATGGAGGCGAGTGATTACATTTTATTTCAAAATGATATTTTTTCCTTTGAAATACATGTAAAAAGCTGTGAAAAGTTTGTAACCGTATTCGCCATTGTATCAGACCCCTCCTGATCGCTAATTCTATTTACACATGCTGGCATTATTTACTTGTAAATCTTGCTGACAATCTACTGGGAGATTTTTAATTTGGTATGATCAATGTATAAAAAAGCGCAATCATGACTAAGAAAAAATAAAATTACCAAAAATGGAGTGGGAAACGGAGCGAAAATTTCCAGGTGCGGGTTTCTTTTTTAATATTTTTTTTTGAAAAGCCCTTTGGCACGTGCGCGCGGACCCGGCGACTAAGAAATCAAATTGATGTGCCTATAATTAGAAATCAAAATATATTAATTGCTATTTAGGAAACTCTACCACCATTAACAGAGTATGTGTTTTTATCTTGATTTATATACATACGGGAGAAAATGCACTTTGTGTCATCCTCTGAAAGGGAGAAGGAGTGCAAAAATCAATTCAAATTGTTTTTTTGCTAGCAGGTATTTGACACATAAAAGATACCATACGCTGTTCAGAAGCTGGGTATTTAAATAAACTAAAACAGAGTATCTGATAAGATTTATAACATTCTTTGAATGCACATGGCTCATTGGTCATAGTTATTTTGCCATTTGGCCATTTGACAAAGGTCGCTAGTTTAAGCCTCGATTTGGTCACTTAATGTATGGTGAGTCCTTAGACGAGGTACTTTATCTTCATTGTGTTAGTCTATCTAGTTGCAATATTGAGTTATAAGGTAAACCAACTGATGTCCCATCCAGGGGAAGTCGGTGACTCTTTCGCATAATATCACGGAAACCACTTGTAAGATCCGGTGTTGTATAGCAGTTTTCCCCCATAGTAGCTTTTCCCCCCCGGAAAACCTACTATATAGTAGCCTTTCCCCCCGGGGGGAAAAGCTACTATATAGTAGCTTTTCCCCATGGCAGGGTTTCTCCCTCACGTTTTTGGTTCAGATTTTATAAAAAATATTTATGGAAATCCAGTAAGGATTAAAATCAATGTTTCTAAACTCCCAGATTGCATACATGTATATCTGCATTCATCTGTACAGGTTAAGTTTCGTTTTGCCAATTTATTACTTTTATAGACAATGCTGAAAGTTGAACATGTGTGTAATGGAATTACACATAGAACTTAATTAAGATAATTTATTGAAAAAAGTTTTACAAGTTATACACTTATTTGCATAATTCTGTGTTCTGAAATTGTATTAAGCGAGAATGTTTTAAGAATTTCTTGATAAATTTATCAGACTGTTTGTTTGTGAAAATTTCATCCAGGCTAAACCTCTGTTTGAGAGAAATTTTGTTTCCGATGTTTCAGAGCCCGATTTTTAAAATCCTGTTATAATAATTATAGTGCATATTCTTTAGGGTCCAATGTCTCATAAACTAGATATGGCCATATCACCATATTTTTATAGTGGCAGTGGTTTACCACTTGAAGATGACTCTGAAAATTTCAGCTCTCGGGGTAGGGGCCCTTGATGTTTCAGGGCCCGATGATTAAAACCCCATTATAATGATTGAATGAAGTGTTCTATAAGTGGGGACCCGAATCTCAAATTCTAGAGATGACCAATTAACCATATTTTCACAGTGATAGTGGTATACCACTTGTAGATGACAGCAAAAATTTAAGCCCCCATGCAGGGTAGGAGCCTTTGTTGTTTTCGAGCCCGATGTTTGAAATCCAATTACATGTATAAAGAATATGTATTTTTTAGGGCCCCATATCTCAAAAACTATAGATGACCACATGAACATATTTTTACGGTCATTTAAAAGTAAAAACATCATTTAAAAATACACAATCACTCATATATTTCTTTATCAAAATGATTGAAAATAACGTTTGATTCTGCTGCTTTTTTTTTTAAATTTACGAACAAAATTTTTTAAAAAGGTACGCGGGTAAAATTCATTATTCTTCAAAACATTTAATCAATTCATAAGATGACTAATGATATAATAAATAATAAGATAAATAAATCAATGAACTTTTATTCATAAAAGGAGAAACCGAAAATCAAAAATAAATAACCAACCTAAGCGCATATACGACTTTTTTACTTGTTAGTTGATTAGAAGAACAAGCTTATATTTAAAAAAAAAGTCAGCTCATCACAATATATGTGTTGGTTGTTTTGTTTTTTTTTTGTTTTGTTTTTTTTAATTACCCTTGTTTAATTGTTCGAAGAAATAATATGGTACACAAGTAAATCTTTATTGCAAAAATATGAAACAATTTGTATATTTTGTTTTAGGTAATTGAATCGTATACCTTGATTTATATAGCATTGTTTTCAAAATCGTATATTTATAAATCCCGTTGCAAACTTAAAAGTGAAAAAAATTAGCAAATAGTGAGTGACAATATAAACATTAAGTAAGTTCAGGCTCCATTTCACATTTTCCAAAGTAACCAGCAAAGATACCGACATTGTTCTGGTTGTGAAGACATTTCATTGTTTTTTTTAAATGTTAACATCATAATATCTCATGTTTCGTAGAAATGTGCTGAAAAATATGAATATGCGTCACTTAATAGCGAAATGGTAAACACTAACTTTACACATGCTTTTAATACATAATTGAAATACCCCTTAACCATGATTTAGAACCCCATCAATCAAAGTGAAACATAAACATTTCAGTTTCTCATCATATCATTGCATCCTGTCTCCCGTTTGATATTTAGGAGAAGAAATATATAATTGTTTTTAAGATCGTCAATTCTAACGGTATTAATTTAAAATTGATAGCCTTTTGGACGAAGGGAGTATTTTTATACATTTCCACTTTTTATTCCATTCCTCTACAAAATTAAGTCAAGATTGGTCAGTTAGTTCCCTGAGAGAAGCTTATACATTGATGGTAATACATTGGAAAATTAAATTTCCGAACCGGCGTATTTTCACTCAAATGTGTTCTGACGTGTTCATAACGTCGAAGTCAAAACTGTAGATTAGCATCGATTAGATGAAAAAGATTCGAGGTATTCCGAAATCCGTGTAAACGGTGTTCCAAAATGGGGTGAGAACAGGTGAAATAAACGATGATGACACATGCATGTTATGAAGGCGCATGCCTTAGTTCATATTTGGGGTTGAAAAACCATGTATTTTATTCCATGTATTAATAAATGCCATAATTATCCCTTTTTGTGAGAAATTAATATCATATCAGTTATTGCAAATTATTGTCACGAATGGTCCGCTATAAACATGGCCGGAAAGTATAAATGGGGGAAAATCCACTATATAGTAGGCTTTACGTGGGGGTAATCTTGTTATAAAAAGGGGGAAAGCCCACTATATAGTCAGCTTTCCGTGGGGGAAAAACTGCTATATAGCCATTTTTCCGGGGGGATGAACTGCTATATAGCCATTTTTCCGGGGGGAAAGATGGCTAGGGGGAAAAGGCACTATATAACACCGGCCCTTTGCGCCTTCATTGTTCGGAAAAGGATTTTACTTAACTTCGAACGAAACTAGAGAAATATCAGTCTTCCTCCTTTTGTTTATTAACAACATAGCTTTGCATTCCATAGGTGTATGATTATTTACAACAAACAAATCGAATGTACTTTTTGCAAATTTTATTTACACATTAAGCAATAAAAATATCGAAACAGCAATACATGTATGATACCATAAATAATAACGTATACAAAATTACGTGAAACAAGAAGCCCATGGTCCACATCGCTCACCTGAGTAACATCGGCCATAGCTCTAATAAAAGTAGGTAACTCTACACAAATCAGTTAAATAAAGTCAAATTGAAAAATTAAAGCCAGTGTTGTTTCAGTGGTTGTTGTAGCAATAATTAAGATTCGGGATGATTTAACACATGACAATACTAAAATTTGTAGCGTTACAGTTATAAATAAGAATATTCTAAAAGATTTTAGCACACACATTCCTCTTCTGATGTTTGAAATATTCCTGAGACCCATTATAAGTTTTGATGTGATGGAGGTCATGATTTAAACCACACTCTATACTCTTATGTAATACTTTGGGGTTCAAGTCCAAAAGTCACATTTTTGAATCTTCACTATATACTAGTAATCTAGAATGCTTGCAACGTTGATTATTGCATATTGTAGCACTGAATAGGGTGTTAAAAATTGATACATTTTTATACAACTGTTTCATTTTCATAAACTTTTCCAACTTTGGGTCCCAAAACTGTCAAGGGATCACAGTTTGAGAAACTAAGAATCAAATGTACAGATTATTTTAACCTCTTGTTATTTTGCAAAGATTTCCCTGAATTTTTATAATGCTTCAAAACTGTGTAATAAAAAGAATTATATTGTTTAAAATTATCGCCTTTTTTTTTAAATATTTCCAACCGTGTATGAAGACAAATGAGATGAAATAAAAACAATGAAATATTCATTGCGAATAACTCTCCGCAAATGGTTGGCTATTGATAACACTACATGTAATGTTGATAATTCAGCAAAAGGAGAAAATTGTCAAATAAAATTAATTTTGCTTGTAAAGTATTTACCAAAAAAGTGCTCCTAAGAAATTTTTTCAATTTAAGAATCTAAAATAAAGCTACTTACTTTTTATTTAATAAATATAACCGTAAAAGAATAAAATAATTGATAAATGTTTGAAGTGTTAGTAGTTCATTTTATTTTTCAAACTGTATAGAATTAAGCTAGCCCCATTTTACTGGTTGTAGGTAATTTCAAAATGTACCTTCCACATATGATATTCACAATTAACATAATAAATAAGATATTCATAATAACTAGTTGGAGCTGAGCATGACCGTGTACCAGTATATTTAATTAAAATACAATTGTCCATTTAAAGTTAAGAAGAGGACAATTTGCAGCATCTTAAGGTAAAGATTACATTTAAGAAATGTGTCATAAAAATTGCAAAGTTGATTATTTAGAACTATCATAGCACTTTTTGACATAAAACTTATAATAAATATATATAAGGTTTATCATGTTGCAAGTTGAAATTTTTCAAGTTGAATGTTTCTTTCTGTTAAAGCGTACAGTAAATAAAGATAACTAATTAGAAGGCATAGTTTTGTAAAGAAGATGTGAAAGGCTTGTAATCAGCTGCAGTTAACAGATTATATAAAGCTATATAGCTTTGCTACTTTCACTTTTGGAATCCATAATTGTTTATTTATGCATTTGTGGATCTTGATCCCAACTTTAATTTGATTTCAGTTTCAGAAAAAATATGTCTGTTTCATAAATTTTCTAACGTATTATTATTTTCAAAGTGATAATGACAATAAAAATTTATCGTTATAAACTTAATTTACAGTCATATATATGTCTTGTATCCTTAACCCCAACGTTTTATATTTATAATCTTAAATTCACCCTTTCTCATTCTGACATGCCCATAGTGGTGAATGCAATAAACTTAACAGGGAATTTGGTACAGAGAATTTGGTACAATTGCTTTCGTCTCTAACATTTCCACAAAATATAGTCTTTCAGTTCTGCAGAAGAATTATTCAGGTGTTGTTTTCTACATGTACGTATTTCTATTATAGAATTTGAATTCCGTTAGGGCTCCTTCCTGACCCCTTGGGGTCATGATTTGAATAAACTTAAATCAACTATAATTCAGAAAGCTTATGATAAAGTTTGAAATTTACAGACTATTTGATTCTTCAGAGGATTTTTAAACCACCCTTTCTTATTTTCACTTTTCCCCAATTATTTCCTCTTTAAAAGGGAAACTGACCCTTCATTTGAACAAACTTGAAAGCCCTTCCCGTAATGATGCTCTGTGGGAAGGTTGAAATTGGCCCTGTTAGTCTACAGAAAAAGATTAAAATGTGAAAAGTTTACGACAACGGCAACACCGACGCCGACTGACAACGGATAAATTTTGATCAGAAAAGCCTACGTAAGCCTTTGGTACAGGTGAGATAAAAAGGGGATATGATCTTCCACAGTAATAAAAAAAAAAGATTATAAAATACATGTTACATTTGAAAGATGATTACAAAAAAAATTGGGAAGTGTTTACAACTGAAAAAGTTCCATTAGTTACCTTTTTAAATATGTCAAATGCACTTCCAATCTATTTGTTACAAAGGGATAAGATAGTTTTTTTTTAAATTTCAATTTTTTGCATCTTTAGGTAACTGCATAACACGGTTTGTCTAAGAAATTACTGGACAGTCCTTGAAAGTAAGACAACAGCTAGTACAGTGTTACAGTTGGTGGAAAGAAAAGAAAAACAGTAATGCGTGATGTTACATTCATGATAGTACAAAAATAAAACGCTGAAAGCTTAAACACTATCAAGTACGCTATGATTTCAACATTATTACATCGACATAGAACAGCAACGAAAATATGTATTCAATAAAAATTTTATCCGTTTTATCCGTTTTTAAAGTTGTATTACCTCAAAAAATTATTTTTCTTGGGAGTACGGTACTAAATTTGTGGTCAGTAACTAAAAGTGTGTCAGTGTATTTAGTTTGAAATGTCGATGAAATGGGAGCTTGAAAACATCATTTAATTGCTTTTATCATTTTTATATGATTTACTATTGAGGGTCAGGATATTGCATAATATACCGCCAAGGACTTAACACATCAGTCAGTTGTTTTCAGGTCTATGCTGACCTTCATGAAGGTGTGTATATTTCATTTTCCGTCATTTACTTCAATAAATGGCATTTATTCATTTCTAAACCTGTTTTGTTTTTCTATCCATTACATTAAAAAACTAAGTGTAGTCGTCTTGGCCTAAAATAATAAAATATGTATTTAAAAATTGTAGTGCAGATAAAAAAAAGTCGCTCTAAGATAAGAGTAAACATATCGTTTCTCTCGCAAAGTTTAATTTTCATTGTTAAACACGATCTCGGAAAGAAGTCAACATTTTTGAAACAACATTTTCTCTGATAAACCATGTTAGTTTCCTTTATATTTCATGATGTCTTTTTAAATATACAGACTAGTATCTGGATGATTTATGTCTGCAAAATAGGGTCACAACATTTAAACAGCGACCAAGGGCTCATATACATGTAGCGATATAAAAATGCAATGTAATGTTTTTATATCATTACAATAAAAAACATCATGTGGTAAAAAATAAAGTAAAACACGCTTATAACGAAGTCCCAGGGACGTTCAATTTTACTTCGTTATATGCGTAATTCGTTACATCCGTCAAGGTTACAACATGTAATAAAATCATGAGGAATGAAAATCACTTCACTGTAAGCGTCAATTCATTATAAGCGTGTTCGTTATAACCGTGTTTTACTGTAATTTTAAACAAATCTATATACTTGTCTCTTGTAAACTTTCCGACGTAATCATTTGACGTGATACTCGGACATCGGAATATCAACAACGCATACCAACTCCACGTCATAATAGCCTATGATTAACAGAAAGTGGTGTGTAATAACATCATAAGATTGTCAAAAATGGGGATGTAAATAAAGGATTTGTCATGGTTCGTGCTGGTTTATGATTTTTATATAACAAGTTGTGTTTTCTATCTCCGAGCCTTGGCAAGGGTATAGAAATCACTGAACGAATTAGATTCTTTTTTCACGTCTTCATAATGTTTAAATAATCTCATCCCTATTTTAGAGGATTTTTTTATGCAAATCTCCCAACGTCACTGCTATAGAAATATGTAAAATTCATGGGGACTTCATCGCAGGGAGACATCAGTTTATAAGTATATTACATGAGTGATATCTTCCGTAAATCAAGCAGAACGAAATGAAAATTTATTTGAAGTTAATGAGAAATGAGAAAATTTTTGAAATATGCTCTCTAGAAATGTTTGGATCGTTTTTTAAAGTACTTTAGCATTGCATGTCATACACTTATCTAACGAAATTAGTAAGATGAAACTTACGTTAAATTGGCAGATATAGATTTACAAAAAAGAAAAAAAACCCATCAATTTTGTTTTTTTAGAGGTGCGAAAATATAACAAAAAGGTAAAAAATAGCCTAAATTTCCTTTTTCTGCTTCAATTCTATTTATAGTGAAACATAATTTCTTTAATATCATGTCAATATTACAAATATATATATATATATATATATATATATATATATATATATATATATATATATATATATATATATATATATATATATATATATATATATATATATATATATATATATATATATATATATATATTTAAATAATGTAGAATTATTTAACTCACGATAATGAACTTTATCATCATCATGAGTAATCGTAATCCTAAACAAAATGTCTTTGTTCACAGTCAAAAAGTACGTGTACGCCTAATAAATCAGGTATAAGTATGAAAATTTTTATCAGTGTTTTTGTTATTCCATATAGAACTTCCGTTTGATTTTCCAGAAGCCTTTATCAGAAAATGCCTTCAACAAATATACTGCGTGCATTGCTGCAAACTTGCCCCAAATACTGAAATGCTTGCTGATAGATTTCAGCTAAACTTGATAATCTGCAAACGAGAAAGTTGTCTTACAATAAACTTGCCGCACATCTGGAGCATACATACAGTGGTGAAGGCCGTATTCTTATTCATTCTTATCATTATTCAATTTTGACACGTACAGGTTTAAACTTTTTGCAAAAGTTCATAATGTCAATACAGACAATTAACCCAGCAATGAGACATATGATAAGGGCCCCCGTCACCCCCATGTATTTAGATGATGGCCTGTCATCAGGAGCACTAATCAGTGTTCGTTGGTACTTCTTTGTTTCCTTTCTATGGACAATCAAATTCTTCTTCCTGGTTTCAATCTTCTCTTGAAGCTCTGAAGAAAACAATTAACAGCTACTACTTAACTACAATAACAAGTAAATTAGGTAAAGGATATCATACGAAACCAAATTTTTCTATTCTATGAGAGGAAAAACTGATTAAGGTCCTTAAGACCAAAATTAGTTTTTTCTCTTACAGAGAACAGACTGCATGTATATCCGACTTTAATTATTACCTCTTTTGTTCTGTTCCATGAATATGCATTTAGGTAAATCTGATGGCAATGTTGATAAAGAAAGTTCTTTTGATGACCCTTTGCAGACTGAACTTATACTTTTGTTCACTTATTTGAATAATTCAAGTAGGCTCACGGGTAAGACTTTTTAAATCATTCGCTTTACTACTAAGCAACAAATATCAACTTGCCTTTCACTATTACAGAATGCATGTGATTTCTTGATCAAGCTAAAATCAGTACTATATATGAAGTACCACAAACTCTGTGTCTGTTTTATGTAATATTTAGAATAGTTTGTGTGTAAATGAAATGAAGTTTTACATTTTCATTCGTTTCACAGGGTGAAAAACATCCTTAGGCAAGTCCTTAAAGATAACTTAAAGGTGGCGTAAAGTTGGCTTAAAGGATATACTTTAGTACTTAATTCTTAATGTCCAAACTTCTTCAACGAGGCCGAGTACAGAACGAGTACGCACGCTTTCGCGCAGCGTTTCATTTGTATTGTTACGTCATCTTTTTGCGTTGTTGACGCCATGGCGTGATAGTTTCAACTGCAGATATTCAGCGAAATTTGTTGAAAAAAGCTCGTTTGATGCGTAAAATTGATTTTATATTGCGGAATAAACATAAATGTCTCAAAGTATAAGCTATATTTGGGCTCGGGTCGAAAACGTGAAGAGGGTTCAGCAAGCCTAGCCCTCTCACGTTTTCTTAACCCGCCTTAATATAGCTTAATTCATATATTTCAAGACAGAAACCATGTATTTTATAATAATGACCCTTTATATGTAATGTTATATATTTATTTATTACTTACATATGTCTGAATGTTTTTACTAATACTATAAAGATCACCATTTCCGTTTTTGTCAAATAAAAAATAGCCATTATCTGACAAACTGGGAAATTGGGTATACCAAAAAAAAAAAACTTTGATAAGATCTTTGGAACAACCAGGAGGTAAAAGTTTTTTTTATTTGATCATTTGATGCCTTTTAGCAATAACTTTAATATGTAGAACAGAAAAAGAAATCCCTAGGGCAGAAGTTCAAAAAAATGTAAAAAATGTGGAAAATTGATACATTTCAAGCAAAATCCCATAGGGTCCTATGTTAAAAATTAACAAACTTTGAGATGACCCCTTAAACAAACGGTGTGGTAAATGTCTTATTTTTATCTTAAAATAATAATTATATCAGTAGAAATTCATGTAAAAAATTTCATTCAAAAATCTAGGGCAGAAAAAATTAGACCCGGTCTCGTAAAGTCATCTTTAAGCCACCTTTAAGCATCTTTAAGTGGCATTATTTTACGCTCCCTTTAAGTTGTCTTTTACACCATTTTTAATTTCCCTTTAAGTCAAGTTTGATCAAGCTGAACAGATTCATCTTAAATACATAAATCAAATGCAAATGCTCTTTTTTAGGGATGGGAGAGAGTGATCCGAGTGATGATATAATTTCCAAGGAAAGGGGGAGGGTGTTCCAGGCCGTTTTAATTGTTCCGTTGAACAAAGATCGTTATCATCAACACCGCTCCAATGGACACAGTCTTGTTGGATTGCCGTTATAAAATTCTGTATTATTTATTTTGGGGTTTCAAAATTATTTTAGGGGTAAGCACAGTCTCTGTATCTAAATTATACAGTATTTAAGTATGTTTGTTTGTTAGTATAAACTAATCGGTGAAAGGTAGCCCCCCTCTCTCTCTCTCTCTGTCTCTCTCTCGATCTGTCTCTCTCTCTATCTGTCTCTCTCTCTCTCTCTGTCTCTCTCTCTCAGTTCATCCGGTTATTAAAATTTAAAAAAAAAGTGAACGAATAATGCATGATTTAATTTAATAATCGGTTTAAGGTCAAGATCTAGTAAATGAAAGGTGCTTACAGGTTTATAAAATTCAAGATTTGAATTCGTTTAATGATGATTCATACCAATATCTTTGTTTTATAGGGTGTACCGGGGCTTAAAGGTTTGGTAAACACAATGAAAAATCATGTTTTAAACTGTCATTTTCAATCAAATATAAAGGATAAAAGTAACGGAGAAGTGGAGTTTTGTCCATTTTTGACGAATGAAATATGCAGTCTCTACAAAAACGGCATTAAACAAGCCATTGACATCCTCTTTAAAATGATAAAACTTTTGACCCGTGCGTGCACGGGATATCATTGCATATGATATCGGACATTTACGAAATAAATTACATATATACACCGTGTTGTTGACAATAACATAACTAAGCTTTAAACAAACAATAACTATACTCTGCTTAGTTAGAATATATAATCTAACTGTGTCTCGGGACAGACCTTCACCACAGCAAAAATCCCTCCCTTGTTCACCCGTATTATAGACTGAAAAAATTGCAGAATCGCTCCGAAACGATATTGGAGAAAATTAATGAAGCTGCATTGAAAATAACAGTCAAATCAATCATAACAAACCATGATAGATCATTATTATTAATGAGTCCTACAGGTAGCCTTATTAGCCTATTTTCCGTATATATGCAACACAAGAGGTTTTTTTGTGGCTATTCAAAGCTTATTATAAACCTGCCTCACATTCTTGTTTGAAACTTTTCAATTTTTTTTTGTTTTTTGTTTTTTGTTTTGGTGTAAGTAGATGCACAACCCGGAAGCTTTTGGTTTTTTAAGCATGAATGTTGTGTGTGTATATGTAGCATGTTCAAACACAAACTTAACAACTTTATATTATGTCATATTTTAGTATAACGTCTGTAAACTGCAGGGGGCTAAATGATAGTAAGAAAAGAGAGGATGTTTTTAATTACCTTAGAGATTTAAAATCTTCCATTTATTGTCTCCAAGATACCCATTGTACAGAGAATGAAAAGAGTTCAGTATATGCCCAGTGGGGACATGATATTTTGATGAGTGCAGGTAGAACAGATGCTAGAGGAACACTAATACTTATGAACAATAATGTAGAAGTTAAAATATCTTCAACAAAATCTGATTCCAATGGAAACTTTATTATTACCAATATGTTAGTAGATAATAAATATAATATAACTTTGGTTAATTTATATGGACCAAATAGAGATGATCAAGATTTTTACTCAAATGTTGGAAATATTATAGAAGAGTTTGGTAACGAATTTGTTATTTTATGTGGAGACTGGAATGTAGTTCAAGATTTTATGTTAGATTGCCATAATTATGTCAAAGACAACAACCCCAAAAATAGGATAGAAATACAAAATCTTAAAAATAAATTCAATCTGGTAGACCCCTGGAGAGTAAATAACCCAACTTCAAAAAAATTTACCTGGACTCGTCGAAATCCCACAAAACAAGCTCGATTAGACTATTTTCTCATATCTGAAGAGTTAATGTCAATTTTAGGAAATGTTAAGATTATTCCAGGTTATAGAACAGATCACTCAATAATTAATATTGAATTTAAGATTAATGACTTCGAACGAGGTGGAGGATTCTGGAGATTCAATAACTCTTTGTTAAGAGACAAAGAATATATATTGAAAATCAAAGAAATTATTAATGACACAGTTTTTGAATATACAAGGCCTCCGTACGTGCCAGGGCCTGATGCGGAATTATATATCCGCAAAGATTTATTCTTAGATGTATTGCTAATGAAAATCAGAAGCTTATCCATATATTATTCATCACTTAAAGCTAAAGAAAGAAAAGATAAGAAAAAAGATTCTATCACTCAGATTAAAGCTCTACAAGAAATGTATGACATGTGTCCTTCACAACTTTATTCAGATTTATTAAATGAACTTCAAACAGAGTTGGAAGATATAAGAAAATATGAACTTAATGGACTACTAATAAGAAGTCATTGCAAATGGATAGAGGAAGGAGAAAAACCTACTAAATATTTTGCTGCACTTGAAAAAAGAAACTATATAAATAAAAACATATCTAGGCTAATAAATGACCAAGGAGTAGAGATCAATAATCAAAATGAAATCTTACATGAAGTAAAAATTTTTTATAAGTCATTGTATGAGAATAAAGATCATTTACTTGAGGACGTAAATCTTCAAGAAGTAATTATGGAAAAGGATGTAAAAAAAGTTACAGAAAGTATGAGAAATAAATTAGAATTAGAAATAACTAAAAAGGAAATATTAGAGGCATTAAAACTATTTAAAAATGATAAATTACCAGGAACAGATGGATTTACAGCAGAATTTTTTAAATTTTTTTGGTCTGATATTGGATCTTATATATTTAATTCCTTTAAATGTAGTCTTGATTCTGGTATCCTTTCTCACTCACAAACACAAGGAATCATTTCAATCCTACCAAAAGGACATAAACCCAGAGAATATCTTAAAAATTGGAGGACAATTTCACTTCTTAATGTAACCTATAAGTTATTATCAAGTGTCCTGGCTAGCCGTATGAAGCCCATTCTTGTTGACATAATTCACGAAAATCAAAAAGGTTTTTTAGCAGGGAGATATATCGGGGAGAATTCCAGACCACTTTATGATATTATACATTACTGCAATGAAACTAATATCCCAGGCCTAATTCTCATACTTGATTTTGAAAAGGCATTTGACTCAGTCTCTTGGAAATTTATTTCTAAAGTTTTAACATTTTTTAATTTTGGTGAGAATTTCCAAAATGCAATAAGAACTTTATTTAATAATGCAAAACTTTGTGTGATACATAATGGTATATTTTCAGAATTTTTTAATATGGGCAGGGGATGTAGACAAGGGGACCCAATATCACCATATATTTTTATACTTTGTGCGGAAATAATGGGCCTTATGATAAGAAACAACATATTAATTGAAGGGATTAGTGTAATGAACAAAGAATATAAATTACTACAATACGCAGATGACACAGTGTTATTATTAAAAGGTTTGAAAAATTCAATTAAGTCAGCACTTTCTTTAGTTAATGAATATGCAAAATACTCAGGACTAAAACCTAATTATGATAAAACTAAGTGTGTAAAAATAGGACCCTTATCAAACAAATCAAATGAATATTTCAAGGATTTTGAAAAAGTTAACTGGTCTCAGGAACCATTTACAGTTTTAGGCATTACTTATTGTGTAAACTTAGATAATACATATATGTACGAGTTAAACTTTAAACCAAAAATCAATGAAATGAAACTAACAATAAGCGCATGGTCTAGAAGAATGCTATCTACAGCAGGACGTATCACAGTAATTAAAAATTTGATTCTTCCAAAAATTACGCATCTCTTAATAAGTCTTCCTAATCCTCCAAGAAAACATATAAAGGAAATTGAAACAATATTTTATAATTACATATGGAATTCAAAAACATCAAGAGTAGCCAAAAGTAGCATTATTCAAAGTTATGAAAAGGGTGGGCTAAGAATGATATGTCTTGATTCTTTTTGCAAAAGCTTGAAAATCACCTGGATACGCAGATTTTTTAATGATGCTTGTCAGTCAAGTTGGAAAGACTTGATAATAAGTACTTTTCCAAATATTTTAAATATGACAATTGTTGGAAGACAAATACTATATCAACTGTCAAAAACTTGTAAAAATCTATTTTGGAAAGATGTTTTTTTGTCATTTTTTGAACTTAGAAAATGTACTGACAGTGAATTATCTATTTTAAGCCCGATATGGTTTAATGAGTCTATATGTATTAATAACAAATATGTCTTTTATAAGCAATGGTTTTTAAAAGGTGTACATCAAATACTACATTTTTTCAACAATGATGGTACAATAATGAAATACGAACAATTCTGTAACCAATATGATATTAAACCTCCGTTTACACTTTTTTTAGGAATTGTAGATTGTATTAAAAAGTTACGGTTAAACTATGATACAGAAATTATTCTTCAAAATATTCCATATTATCCAGAATTTTTACGGATAGTTAGGAAAAATAAACAAGGCTCAAGAGACTTTTATGATATTTTTATTGATGAGAAATGGAAAAAACCAAAATCAGAATTGAAATGGGAAAAGGAACTAGACATGAATGTAAATAACATATGGTGGAAAAGACAAAATTTATTATTTTTCAAAATAACTAACGACGTATAATTAAGATGGTTTCAATACAGGATTGTACATCGAATTATTGCGACTAATACTTATTTATGTAAGATAGGAATATTTGAATCAGAGTTATGTACATTTTGTAGATGTAATGCAGAAACTATTTGTCATCTTTTTTGGGAATGTGAATATGTGAGTGAAATCTGGGATAATTTACTAGTTTGGATGAAGGACGAATTTGAATTAGATATACCATTGAACAAAATAGATGTTATATTTGGTAGATACTACAAATATTATAACATTTTCAATATAATAATATGTATTGTAAAGAGACATATATATAGAAAAAGGAGTAGAAAAGAATTACCCTCCTTTACTGGAATCAAACGTGAAATACTTTATTATTACAAATGTGAAAAATTTATTTACACGAAAAATTGTGAATTAGAGAAATTTCATGTAAGATGGGCGAGGCTGTCCTTTAATAATGATTGTTGATTTTAATCCTTTTGCCCCTATGATCTTAGATATTACAAAGTAATTTATTTTTGTTTACTGTAAAATGCTGATTTTTTGTACTTGATTATGATGCAGAGTAATGTGCATATACATGCAACTGAATGAGTGGGTGTATGAATGATGTTATTTGTAAAAACACCCTGTTTCAAAATTTTTTCAGTATATATAATGTTAACTTATAGACTCCAAGGCTCCCCAACCTCGGCTATAAGAATACTTCTACATGTTCTGGGGTAATAAAAACAGTTATAAAAAAAAAATCATAACAAACCATTTCTACGGCTCTAAATACCTCTCATCTAAAAATTTAATTCACATTAATGAAGAATTACACTTTTTCACCAAAGTTTTTTACTCGTTTCTAATATACACCATGTTGACATTCAAAACTCTCAGGATTTTTCCCATTAAATGCACTGAGTTAGAGTTGTCTCCCGTATTTTCTTTGATGAACAGAATATAAAGCAAATTTCCAATGAAAATTTACACGTATTTGTATTATCGTTTCTGAGTTTATCCAGGTAAATGTGATATTGTGGAAACTAAATAGTGATTTATCGTGAATGTAATGCACATGTGCAAGATGTGGAAGATGTGCAAGTTGTTGTACCTGTAAGATGATTTTTCACTATTCCTATATACCTCCCCCCACTTTGTGGTCCTACTAATCTCTAGGGAATCATGGTTTGATCAAACTTTAATCTGCACAACCAGTGCTTTCTTATGTAACTGCTTTTTGGACTGAACAATATTATTTTAAGTGGTTTTTTGTAAATTTATGCCATATTGTGACCCCATCTTACCCCTTGGGACCATGAATTAAACAAACTTGAATAAGCATAATCTGAGGATGCTTCCACTCAAATTTCAGCTTCCTGGCTTAATCGTTTTTATGAAGAAGATTTTTAAAGATTTTCTCTATATGTTCCCATGTAAAAATTCATTCTCCCATTGTGGCCCCGCCCTACCCCCGTGGATAATGATTTGAACAAATTTGAGTGTACGCTGTCTGAGAATACCTCCACATATTTTTAAGCTTTTCTGGCTTAATAGTTTTTTAAAAGAAGATTTTCTTAATACATTCTTATGTTAAAATTCATCCCCCATTGTGGCCTCACCTTCCCCCCAGAGACCATGATTTGAACAAACTTGAATCTACACTACCTGTAGATGCTTCCATACAAGTTACAGCTTTTTTATCGTTATATTTTTTTTAGGAAAAGATTTTTGAAAAAAAAAACAACAACAAATTTTCAATAATTCTAAAGTATCTTCCCTTAAGAGAGGGTGTGACCCTTTATTTGAATAAACTCCTATTTAGCTAGTGATGCTTTGTGCCAAGCTTGATTGAAATCTAGAAGGCAAAGGCAAAGGACAACTCCAACGCCAGCGACAACAGACAACGGACAAATTTTGATCAGAAAAGCTCATTTGAACTTTCAGCTCAAGCGAGCTAAAACACGGAGATTTGCATTTATAATGGGTTTCACAATCCGATAGTGATGTTTATTTGGGGTAGTTAGAATATCCACGAATATTGAGATTTAGAGACATATAGGAATCCTTGGTTAAGTGGGGCCTCCTGGTTTTTAAAGGCTGTTGTTATTAAATATTTGAATTATCGCACAAGTGTATTGTGATACGTTTTTGACGTAATTTTCAATTTTTTTTTATTTGAACATATTTCATTGCATTATATATTGCGATGGGATTGGGCACAAGTTTTAAAAACTTAATTCGCCCTCTCCCTAATGTTTTAATGGCGATGATAGCAGCATTGTACAACATTCTAGTTCAGGTCCTATATGTTTGACTTTAATGTTTAATAATACTTCATCATAAGATGGTACATTATCACTTAAACTGAACATGTTATGTTGATACTTTTTCATTATGTGACACGTAGTCATTACATGTTAATATTTTAAAGCTATATACCGATACGACTAAATGAAATAATGAAATGTTGTTAATAATTTCTAAATGTGCTTATTTTAACATCACGTGCTGAGATTTCATTATTTAATGGTACACTTACTTCAGTAAGCGGTGGATCTACATTAGGTAAGTATCAAGATTGAAATACGCTCAATGTCGGGATAGCGACAAAGTTTTGGACCAAAGTCAATCCACTCAAAAATTTATTTAGATTTAGATACAAAAGCATCTCTGAAAGCTGTCCCTTATCTTTTATATATGGTATTGTACTCGAATCCATATACATTGCTTTACATTATCATCGTAATGTTGAATTAAAGAATCACTGTTTATACATACCAGGGCACCATTTGGATAGTGGTTTGTCAGGATTGTATATAGGAGGATGAGGCAGATAAACAAAAGTACCTAAAAAGAAATAAAGAATTTTGACATTATTTTTATATTCTATTCTAAGCATTGTTCAATATCTAGAATTACTTTCACATTATTAAAAGCTTTTATATAGGGCTTGTTAAATTTGCTGAACAGTTTAAAATATCCTTACATTTGATGTAATTTATGTTTATTTTATTTCTAAGTATTTTTAAGCAATTTAAAATCAAAGAAAACTGATTTTTTCGTAACTTTGTATAAATAAGTTTATTTTTGGGCCAATATTTAAGAAATAAGGTATCATTTTCGGATGTATATCGGGTTATAAATACAGGTTGGTCACGTGATCAAATCCCATAAATCCCGAAGTCCATAAATGATACCTTATTATTTATATTTACATTTGTTGCAACTTATGACAATAACAATGCTCCATACTTTCTCTACTGTGATGACATAGAAAGTCGCTTCGATTAAGATGACGTGACAAAAAATAATACCACAATGTTGCAAGCATTTGATTATCATGATAAATAAATATGACACTACTTTTGACAAAACAACACTCTTAATTATAATAAAGAGAAACAGAAAAGAAAATTCACTTATACAATTAAAAAACCCGATTGAAGCTTTGGAAAATAGTACCACTTCTGTTGAAGTCGCAGAACGTTTAGAAATTTGAAAACAAAGCGATTGAAAGTTGAGTTAGAGTCTACTGAGGCATTTTCAGAGGAAACTCTATAGCAGAATCAGATTCAGGAGCATGATGATTTTCCTCCGACCTTTTAGAGGAAAGTAATTTTAACTTTTAAGTAATTTTTACGTAAGAAAAGGACAGAGAATCACAAGGAGTTAAGGAAGATGGGGGAACAAGATAGCACAAATACTTGGTTTTGTCGTAAAAAAAATTCAAATTAATTTTTTTCCAACCATACATACTAGATGATGTTATATTACAAGATTACAAAAGCACAATTTCTAACTTTATTCAGTTTCTAATATTTTAGCAAACGGTAAGAAAAAAAAAATTCAAAAGTTCGAACCCATAACTTAAAAACCCTAGCTCTATTATGTTACCTAATGTTTTGGTGCTTTAACCACTGAGCCATTTAAGTCACAACAAACTTCATTGTTATATGCTAAATGCAACTTCAACAATGAATTTACGGACTTGTATTATTTCTCTAAAACGTTCAATTGATGGGATACAAAATGACATTTTTAAAGTATAGTGGGTCATCTCTCCACGTTTTTGTTGATTGAAATCGGTTTGATTCCCTTTAAACCTTATATATACTTTGACAAAGATATTGAGCCCAGACCCACTCATAAAAAAGAAAAGGCATTGAAGTTCTGAAAATGATACTATTTGGAGGTTTTGACACGCATACTCCAGTTTAAATTAACTTGTTCTAGATATTTAACATATTTAAAGGTTATAAATCGATGTTATGGTAAATATACATTGTTTTCAATAATTTAGAAAGACATTATGAGATTTGTTGAAATTTTGATTTTATAGTATCTTATCTATCCCCATATAGGCAGTTTACACGCCTTATTCAGCCACCTTCTTTGACCGTGATCCGTGAATGGACTAAACACGAAAGATCTATGATTGCTTTGCGATTTTGATCGAGGCTTGTAATAAAGTCAGAAATGAATTTGAACTGAATTAAATCCTTTCACAAATTCCGATTGTTATTATCAAGAACGCTTCGTTTCGATGTCGATCCATAACACGTTAGGCCTACAGTATACTCTATAAACATTCTTCTTTTTACAGGCCTATATAACATGAATCATTTATACCCCGCATTTAATGTTATATTTTTTAAAGAAAATCAATGAATAAAACTTCGTATAACCAAATACAGATATGTTTATTTTTTTATGCCAAAAGTATGTTATCTAATACTAGCGTAATAGGTGTGTTTCAGCACAAGTAGGTTAGTTTCAACACATATAAAAAGTAGTGACCTAGATTATTCATGCGCTACTTTAACCTCTTGACCCATGATGATGTTATGCTGGAATAACAGCGGATTGCGCAAACAGTGTTATATAAGGGAAACCATTTGCAAGTGTAAATATTCTAATATAATATATTATATTGGCGTGCATAATTTTTATTTATTTGTAAGTGCTTTAAAATCTACGGAATAAATTTGATTTGAAGCAGTTGGTCCTTATCAATCTTTGTACGATTTAGTACAAACTTTGATAAAAACATTATTACAGGTTAATTTTTGAAATAGTTTTTAAACTTGCTTTCAAATTAGTTTGACAAAAATAGTTTTAAAACAGATTTTTGTTTAATAAATATATAGTTTATAGCAAACCGTCAGATTTTGATCTAGGGAAAGGGGCTTTAACTAAGTTAAAATATTCTATCAACAACTTCAAGTTGCTTGCTTTGCTTGACGTGATTGCTTCAATTTATATATTTTTAATTTGATGTTATATTAAAATTTAAATGAAGAAACCATTGATTTAAATTTTTAAAAAGTACGACTTATATTTTAAAATGCCAATAAGAAGTTATGATCAGTTTACAAATTTTAAACATCGTCGGCCATTTCAGAAGTTGAATTATGTTAGTAATTAATTGTACATACTGCTTATTACCTATTCTCATGTAAATAATGGAAATCAGAATTTGGAGGTTTCTCTAAGAAATATTTTGATTTCTGAAATAAGGTCAGAAGTACTTACTGGTATGTCTTATTTCGGTGAACTCCGGGTACAGTTCGGGACAATTTTCAGCTGCTTTAAATCTGAAACAAGTCAACCCATCGCTTTTATCTAACGAAGCAAAACAATTTTCTGTTCCACCATCTAGACACAATACGTATGGGTCACTGTCATTTATCACAGTTCTGTTTGATGTCATCGTGCAGTTTGTGTTTTCTAAAAATCAAATCAAAATAATTCTCTTCAAAAACATCGACAAGCAATTGAATACAATTAATGAAAAGGCTCTATGGCCACATCAACCTAAGCAACAATGGTCAATTGACATAACTCTTATTCATACAGTTTCACAAGTTCAAATACAATTCAAAGCGTTTGTTTATGTTATTGTAATTGTCTATGATAAGCTTTTTTGAAATTTGAAATTAGAAAGTTATTTTACGATGATTTTGTAAAAATCGCAATGTATGTTAGGTTGTGCCCCCCCCCCCCTTATTTTCGAAGATAGCATATTATTTCATCAGTTTGGATTTCTTGCACGGAGACCGCTCGGAGTCCATTTGGATGCCACTTTGTCTCAAGAATGTCTCAAGAATGTCTTGAGCACGCTTTCAGCGAATCGAGAACGCAGTGCACGCGATGTGATAAAACTCTACGGCATATGTAATTTATAAGGAATTGATAACGATACGCCTCTTGATGTTGTCAGGGCCTTACCTTACAAAGAGATAAAATCAAGCTATATTTACCAAGTCTTGGGTTAAAGCAGACGAAAGAACGTTCATTGTCACAGCTTTCGGCATGAATTTCTGTAGTGGAGAATTTAAAAGAAAGACACAATACATCCTCTTGTGGTTGCGATTGCTGATCTAGATGCAGGTCACCATTTAATGGCTTACAACGGGTATCCATGCTTTCGTTGGAAGAAATTCGCAGAATTGCTCCAATCCACACTCTTAAGTTAGAACTAAAATGGAAAGAGATAATTTTGATGCAAAGCATCAACCATTACTTCTATTAACTACTAGTATTCTAAGAGTATATGCACTATAGTACATGTTAATGAAAACATGTAACATTTCGAAGAGATATCTCCTTCTCTCTCTATAATGAAAACTAAATAAGTAACAAAAGGAAAGGATGGGAGGAGGATGAAATGATTCTAATTAAGAGTCAGTTCAATTATAACCACAAATTTATCGCCCGATTATAACAAGAAATACTTTTGGAAGAATTTGTATCGTTGAGTTGGGGAATGTTCGAACGGTACATGTAATATATTAAATTTCCGATGGCCTATGATTTATGATTTGTTATCTTTCTATAGTCTGTCCCTTATTTTTTCTTATTCTTTTCTCCTAACATTACCTGTCTATGATTCAGAATAGATTTACAAGAACCTGCTGCATTTTAAAAACTATACCCCAGTTATTACCATTGTTACAAACGACAAAAAGGGCAGTAAAAGTGAATAGATAAGAATAGATTAAAAACAAATAAAAACATCAAAGACAGAATTATAAGTTGTTTAGAATGTTAATAACAATGAAGGAGGGTTCAAAATTAACATAAACTATATATATCATGTTACATTAATATCCTTATTTCTATTTAAAACTTTTATAATTCAATCTCGATCCTGTTTTGTTTTATTCACCAATCAGGTTATGTTGTCAAATGTGTATTATTCTATTTTACCAAATACATCTTTATATGATAAAAAATTATAATATCAGTAAAACTCTAACTGCTAGAAGAGGGGTTCTATAGGTCGTGAGTTCAAGCCCCGGCCATGGCGAAGGTGGGAATCCAATATAGTGAATTTCTATGTGCATGTATTTATGTTTATTTATATCCTTCATTATATGGACAGGTATATGTCAATTTGAGAGTTGTTCCATTGTTTGTGCAATATATATATATATATATATATATATATATATATATATATATATATATATATACTTTATCTTTATATGCTGATATTTTAACACTCCATGCCATTACTTAAGCTAAATATGCTGTTCATTTTTTACTATTTGCTGTAACTCGATCATTTACTTTCACCGAATTTTCTGTCTTTATTATTGCTGATTTAATTCGATTGTTTTTGCGGCTGCAATATTTGTTCTGATAGAAAAGCTATAACATGTTATTAATTCACCCATAATATTCCTTACTCAGGTAAACTGGGTTAGGTTTTTTTTTATATTTTTTAAACTAAATTGCATTATAACTTATTCTTAATTGGATGTTCCATATTGAGTGGCATCGATAGAAAAAAAATTCAACTCGTAGGATTGATATGTTTTACGTAAAGTCTATAGTTATCTTTATAAAGCATAATTATACATGCTATAAGATGTCGAGAGTAATTCAGATTACATATCAATACGTACCTGTTATAATCTTTTAGAGACGAAAGTCGCTTTTCAATCTTTCCCCTTAAAAAGTATTTGAAGTTAAACATGTCAGAATCCGGTATCATAAGCACCCTGTTTTCATCCTCACAAAGTTTGTATGCGGTGTACCAGGTGACATTTGTAAAATATAGACGATGTCCACAGTCCACACTAGGGCCTAAAAGATTTTTTTTAAATATTTTCTCTTGATATTTCAATACAAAATTACCCCCATGGTTGTCCAATCTTATCCTCGGGGATCATTTATCGAACAAACGTGATTTTACACTATTTGAGTATGCTTCTACGTATGCCTTTGTTGTCGACTGGTTTCTGAAAATAATAGTTTTAAATATTTTTTCCATACATTCATATTGAATAAATGTATTGCTCTATCGTGTCCCAACTCAACTCTCTAGGATCATGATTTCAACAAACTGGAATCTAACATACCTGTCGATGTGTCTCCACAAGCTTTTCTGGGCAGTTGGTTTTTAAGAAGACGTTTGAAAAGATTTTTCCACATATTCTTTTGTAAAAAAAATTGAGACCCCATCCTATTCCCGGATATCGTGATTTAAAAAAGCGTTAATCTACCCAATCTGAGGATACTTCCATATACATACGTATTAGATTTGTTTTTGATAAATGTGTTTTTAAACATGAACAACTGTTCCTTTGTGTATGTCTACAAACTTCACTATAAAAGTCTTGAGTATTTCCATTTAATTTAGTAATTAAGCTCTACGACAAATTATTTTAGCGATAAAAGTTCAATTCAAGGTTTCTATCGGTAAAACATAACAACAGTTATATTTTTCTCCCAATTTTCACACTTATTTGTATTACTCACGCATCACCTAAATTCATATCCCTGTAAACTTTTTAACAGTGCTGTTTATTACTTATTTTTACGTTTGAAAAAGACAAATAGTTTACAATCGTTAATATAACCGAGATGTTATATTTTCAATAATCCAAGCGACATGCGATAAGCGATGTTCATTGTGACGCCTTGAAAAAGTTTATACGGAATTGGATGTTCTCTATTCAATAGGTTCATATATGAAAACGTATTTGTAAATGTAAATATATGTTTGTACAGACAAAGAGATGTTATACGTTGACGTTAAAAATACATAATATTATGAATCTAACTTTATTTATTGTTGAATTTACGTTGAAATTCTTGCCGCTCTTGAAAGATATGGATGGGCCGGTTTGAAGAAAAGGGCATGTCTTGGATCGTGGATCCTCGCATTTAGATACAGTTGGTTTATGACATCATAATTGATTTGATGAATCTTTTTCCCGTATTTAACGGATTTAAAGGAATTGTGTGGAAAATGAAACAAATTCCTGACATTCTACATGTATTTTAACGAGGCCGGGTCTAATTTGTTCTGCCCTAGATTTTTGAATGAAATTTGCATCATGAATTTCTACTGATATAATTATTATCTTAAGATAAAAAAATAAGACATTTACCACACCGTTTGTTTAGGGGGTAATCTCAAGGTTCCTATGAGATTTTGCTTGAAATGTATCTATTTTGCACATTTTTTACATTTTTTTAAAACTTCTGCCCTATGGATTTCTCTTTCTGTTCTACATATTAAAGGTATTGCTAAAAGGCAACAAATGATCAAATAAAAAAACCCTTTTACCTCCTGGTTTGTTCCAGGGGTCTTATCAAAGTTTTTTTGTATGCCCAATATCCCAGATATGTAAGATAACGTCTATTTTTCTTTTATAAAGGCGGAAATGGTAATCTTTATAGTATTATTAAAACATTCAGACGTATTTAAGTAATAAATAAATATATAACATCACATATTAAGAGTCATTGATATAAAATTCATGATTACTGTCTTAAAATATATATGAATTAAGCTATATTTAGGCGGGTTAAGAAAACGTGACAGAGGGCTAGGCTTGCTGAACCCTGTTCACGTTTTCGACTCGAGCCCAAATATAGCTCATACTTCGAGACATTTATGTTTTTACACAATATAACATTATTTTTACGCATCAAACGAGCTATTTTCAACAAACTTCGCTGAATATCTGCAGTTGAAATAATCACACCATGGCGTCAACCAAGCAAACAGATGACGTCACAATACAAATGAAATGCTGCGCGAAAGCGTGCGTACTCGTTCTGTACTCGGCCTCGTTAAGGTCAAGATCTAGTAAATGATTCCAAAGTGTCGTTTCGGTGCTAGAACCATTATGACGTCATAATTGATTTGCTGAATCTTTTCCCGTATTTTACGGCTTTAAAGGAATTATGTTGAAAATAAAACAATATTTTGACACTCTATATCTAGTCACAGGAAAAGTACTCCCGGCACGTATATTCAATTTGACTTCATTTTAAAGAGAAGGTCAAGAACCTGGTTACTGCCATTTTTGGAGAGACTGTAGGAATTCTAGATATGTTTCATAAGTCATAAATGGACAAAACTCCGAGATTTGTTTCTTTTATCCTTCATCTTTCATAGAAAATTGTTGTTTAAAACATGATTTTTCATTGTGTATACCAACAATTTAAGCCCCGGTACACCCGATGAAACAAAGATATTTTTATGAAGCATCATTTAATGAATTTATATCTTGAATTTCATCAATCTGTAGGCACCTTTCATTTGCTAGATCTTGACTTCATACCATAGGAAAAGTATTTTCGATACCTATATTCAATCTAAGTTCATTTTAAAAGGAGGTCAAAAGCTTGTTTGATGAAGTTTTTGTAGGGACTGATGGCATTCTAGATATATTTCATTAGTCAAAATTCCGAAATTTGTTACTTATTTCCTTTATATTTCACTGAAAAAAATAGGGGTAATGAATTTCAAAGATAATGTTATAAAAAAACAAACACTAACAATTCGAAGTTGAAAATATTGAATGAGGATGTTTACTGGTGGTTAAATAATTTTTTTGGGAGGCATTACTTCGTCGGGTTTTTTTTTCATACATGTATAAAACACAACAAAAGTGTTCTGTTTTCATCGCCTCGCCTGGATATACTTCTTGATAGGCTAGCTAACGTGATTTGTAGTTTTGTAAGCTACAAAGCCTAATTTTTCTTCATACTTGTAATTTAAATACTTAATAATATCCATTTATGATAATTTTTATAGTAGAAATAGTCAAATATTCAGGAAAACATAAAAAACTAAATCAAACGTTGGAGCGAGTGGCTTTGTCAAAAAAAGTTCTGACCGGAAGTATTGATAGAGCATAACCCATTTGATAAAGCTTATGTTTATCACACTGGTTGTATTCAGAACACGTATAAGATCAAACGAATTACGCTTGTAACGAAAAAAAATCGTCTGTTCCTGACAATTCGTTATAATTTTATTGTATCAAGTTTGCAGAGAACAAAGTTGAAATTTTCAAATGCTACACAAGTAACTGCACTGTTTAATGTAAATTTCAAAAATTACACAAATATAAGGAAAGTAAAAAATACCTTCTGATTCACCAGATATTGCCGTGATTACTTGCATCATCAGAACCCACAAGGTCATTTTCTATTAAAAAATATAAACGTGTTACAAGTTTTTTTTTTCAACGAAACGTCTAAATACAACTTAACAGTAACCATCAATAAGCACGGATTAGATGTTATAAAATTGGGACAAAAGCTAGTTACCTTAAAGTCCATGATGAATATCTGCACGACAAATAAAGAATGCAGTCCAAGTGCTTCTAAGTATGTTCTGCGTTAAATAATGCATATTCATTTAATTTAGCTTGCAAAGTCATTGCTTACAGCGGCTTTAATGAAACAATTCAAAACAGGTTAATAGCTAAAACATGTTAGATTTGACAACCTTGAGATGTGCTTTATTCAATTCCGTAAAAATCTCAAATTCCGCAAAAATTACCATAATCATTTTTCCCTCATGGGCTATATATCACATATATTGAGGCGTAAAAATAAGCTAAGCTTAAAACTTATCTATTTTTTTGTATTACGAAATTTGATTTTTTTTATTTCATTCATAAAATGACATCAACTACACGGATAAATGATCATGGTTTATGAATTCCATAAGGTAGGTCGCCATTTTAACAAAGCGTCACTGAAAATAACATTCTTAATTTGCCAATGTAGCACAAACATTCAGTTACAGGTTATGGTTTACTTTTCAAACTGATCCTGATCCAAATTCGCAAATACAATATTACCAAAATTTCGTGTAAGTTATCAACACTTATAGTCCATTCTCATTTCAAAATTTAACTCCTCCTTTTCTGTCTACTAGTATTTCGTTCCGTAAACGAAAAAAATTTGTGTCCGAGGAAATCATTATACACTTGAATATTGATTTTGCGATACTTATTTCTGTGAAAATTCCTCAGTAACTCTTTGTTTTCTATCGCCCTGTTTTAATATTTCCAACCGCTCTATGGCTTTATCTTTAACTGAAGTAGTTATTCGCCGATCATCAATCTTTATTTTTTAATTGTGCAAGTAAGTTTTCTATACTATTTCACTTGATTCCAGTAAAAATTGTTTCCTTGTTAAAATACGTGTTATGTTTATTTATTCTGTTAATCAAATACTTGCATCATTGTTGAACTATTTTTTGTTACGTCATGTTAATCTAAGCGGCTTTGTAGATCAACACAAAAAAAAAAGTATGGAGCAACATGTGCCCAATCCCATTGTAATATATAATGCAATAAAATATGTTCAAATCAACTCAAATCAAACATTATTGCCACTTTACAATAAATATAAATATAAGAAATCACCTGTTAATATCCCGATCTATATCCAAAAATGATAACTTATTTCTTAAGTATTGACTGTAAGTTAAATAGTTGCTCGATTCTTAATATTTTGCCAATTAAGTTGAAGCTCGGCGAGTCTTCTCTGATTAAAGCAGCTCAACACTTTGGGATAACAAGTAAGTTAAGTTGAGTTGTTTGAAAGTTGAGTTTAACATTCCCCCCCCCCCCCTTTGCAGGTGTCACTACAGTTTTAAATTTTACTATATATTCTTACCAAAATTGCACAACTTTACATACAGATTAAAAATTCAAAACGAACTTCTGGAAAAAATCCTCTTGACATCTTTTTAAACAACGCTTCATTTACAATTTTCTAGCAAAATACACACGTGCATCCAGCAAGGCGTGAGACTTTGTTTACCTCGAAGTTACACATGTGCTTGAAAATCAAGCCCAGGCCTTTTTCACCCCCCTCCGGAAACAACACGTATCAAAAATTCAAATGACCTCGCATTATTACAAAAATGGGATAGTTAGACCTCTTACACATTGTTTTTCAGCTCATAAAAAAATCAGCTCCTGTCGCGTTCGGAAACGCCCCGAATTCAAAGGAAAATTCGGGAATTATTTTGGCTCAGCCATGTTTTGACGTGAACCTTCAGTGAAATACTGTTATGACACATGCAATGCCTTTAATTTGGACCCATGTCTTCGCTTTCTCGATAGAAGAACGCTCAATGTTTTTCTAAAATTTAGATTTCAAATCCTGAAAATTATTCAGCTGAGATTAAGCTCAAATTCCATTTCTCGAATAAAATTACCGTAATTCTCAACTGAGCTAAGCAATCACGTCACCGAGTGAAGAATAATCATTGGCAAATGTGGTCTCTTATAAATTCCCTATGTAGTTCATTACATTTTCAATATCAACAATCATATACTGTAATTATATTTAGATATAGACACTTGGATAAAATAAACAAAAGGTATTAAAAGTTGATCAGTCATGAAACTTAGCAGTTTGTTGTTGTAACATCTGTAATGTTAAACTCAATTACATATTTAATTATTATACAACAAACAAAGAACACATTAATTACATCATGGTAACAAAAAATCATTAGAAAGTAGAATTATTACACAGTTACTCTATTTAACACAGACATTTGATTACCCTTTGTTCACATTTTTATGAATAAAGATTCCCGCCTTATTTTTTCTTGATTAAAATAATATTTATGAATCCAATAAAATATTGCATTTACGCTAACTACTGAGTGGAATATATCTGAGAAATAATACTACAGACACTAACATACTGCATTTATGATATTTATGTTATTTTAAAATTTGAGATTTGACTCAAGTTTGCTAAAGATAATTTAATTTTTTTTCAAACAGAGTTAAAAAAACATGAATTAGTTTTTTTTCGATAAATGCAGATATTAGAATTTGTCAACTTTGAGAGAAAACTGCTCAAATTCTTGAGTATAAATTCAGACCTAAGAATGAGATTTGACTTTATTTTTTTTTCAAGAAAGCCTAAATATCCTATAGTATCTCACCGATCAAAAAGTATGGTGTTCACCATAACACCAGAAGCACGAGTTTCTCTTCGTTGTTGGATGTACATAAGATTGTCCAAATGAAACGCAGGTCAATTTTCAACCCGGATTAATATTATTTTTTATATAATATTACATCATTATCCATACACTAATGCAATTGAAAATGTGTGCAAATGTGTATCATTAGTGGTCAGGTAGTACTTATTTCTCATTTTAATCCAATATTATTAAAGGTTACGATTGTTGAATGCTAATGATATAAATCTGAAATTATATCATTAGCGGACGGTTAGGTTGTTCGTTAATGATAAAATAATATCATTATTGGTCAACATTCTGACCACTAATGCAACATTTTATCATTAGTGGACGGTGTATTATTAGAGGTTGCTACACTACTTAAAATAAGGCTGCTCAAGCAATGCTTTAAGGTGGCTCTGTATGTTTTTGTCTGTAGCCTTTTTTCTAAAGTTTTGTACGTGGCTGTGTACAATATAGGACCAAGTTATCAAGGCAGGTATGGTTGTTTTCAATGTTACTTGCGAGAAATAATACCTGTTATATAACTTTGTAAGACTGCTCTGATATGATTGCACGTTGTCTGATTATTCAAACTTACCCGTATGAATCATTACAAGTTTGGTTCTATATTACTACGCATATTTGATTTTTTTTAAATGGTTGATTTTCAAATTGGAAAAATGAGTAAAAGAAACCCGGATAGACATTAGCTTTGCAAACCTGACAATACGCTTCTACTAATTTGGTTAGTCCAAATTTCAAAGTTAAATACTAAGTGAAATTTCTTATTTTATTATTTTTTAAATTGTGACTATGCCACAAAGTTGACATAAAAATGGAGTCATTAAATATGCAATCGATCATCAATGACGAACCTGAAAACTTTGAAATATTCTTCTAGGGAGTTACCATCACTCATCTAACCCCTAAAACCTAACTAAGACCCCTGACTGCGGAAAAACAAATCCCAAAACAGAATATACATAATCAAATGGACAACAGGTATCACATTGATAACATTTATTTTGAAATTTGAATTCTTAGTAATGACTTTCATTAAAAAACATCCTTATATAGATTTGAACGTTATTTGAAAATAAAATCTTAGTTTTAAAGTTTCTGAATAAATATTGTACTCTAAGTGCAACTAAATAGTAATATTTCTTAGCCAAATACAATGAAACGCTACTAAACTTACCTTAAAGTACACGATAATTGTCTACAGGATAAATGGGCGCCAAGTACTTCAAAGTGCAAAACGTTTTGTGTGCTTTGCTTTATATGTTTTGATTTTTTTTCCAGCATGGTGCATTGCCATTGGTCACAGCAGCTTAAAAAAATCACTATTCGCATTTCATAATCTGATGACACAATACCAGCAGGTATAGATTTTTATCGAGTCTTTTGTTATCTTACTATCATTTGTCACTATAACTGATGAATATTAAATTTGGTCGAAAAAATACTAATAAATTGTTATTACCTATGGAGAAAAACTGATAATTCGTCTACTGCTTACCCCCTTGGTACATTTTTAATAACTAAATGAAAGAAAGGTTTTTTTTCCCAGGATTTGAACTTGGTTGCAGAACTGCTAATCAGTTTGTCGCAATTTGTTCCAACTGATTGACCGGTTACGTGTGTAAAAATTTGTTGAATATTATTATTTTTAAAATTACTGTCATTTTTGCCATTGTTACTATAGGAATATGCTCTACTTATTTCAGTCATATGGTTCTATTTAATGTTCTGATTTTCTAGACAAAATATAAGACAACAAGCAAATAGACTTTCTAGTCACTAATTTTGTAGTCATTTCAACTTATCAAGTAAAATTGGTAAGCAAAGGTAAATTAAAAGTTTCCTAGACGTGAAAAGATTTTCTAGTCACTTATATTGTAGTCATTTCAGCTTATCAAGTAAAATTGGTAAGCAAAGGTAAATTAAAAGTTTCCTAGCAATATAAGTTCTTGATCCTCCGTTTGAAATATTCTACGTTTACAATCTTTGATACATATACGTGTGTATTCTAAAAAAAAGTTTTATGTGATAGATTTTTAAATTAGAAAAAATCAAATATAAAAAAACTTCAAGCACAACCTCATCATTTAGATATATTGTAGAAATCACGACGTTGATTTTTAGCTCTATTAAAAATAACGTTAAAATCCTTTTTCAAATTAATTGTCAAAAAAGCAACATACTACATGTGTATAAATCATTTTATAAACATAGTATAAATCATAGTTTTTTTTATTTTTGAAGATATTTTCAAATTGTTTTTCAAACGAGAAGCCCATGGGCCTTATCGGTCACCTGAGTAACTGCAGTAAGTCTTTTGCAATATTCAGGTGCATTTTAATTACAGGGCTAATGAAATCATTTTTAATAGTCAGTGATTGTTTAATTCAATAAACATTCTAAACTCTAAAATATTATTAACAAATTGTAGCAAAACTCACAAAATATCGGTCGAAATCATACCTCCCAATCCTATATAATCAATAGAGCACTTCCCTAACAGCAGAAAGCCTGCCCGGGGCCATGAAATTTATAATTTTGTAAGAGACACTCATCCTTGTCATAACTGTGAACTTAATTTATTGGAATAAAACCAAGGAGCAGAGGAGAAGATTTTAAAAGAATTGCTGCATTCATTTAGATACCCATCCAAACACCAGAACCCCTGGCCAAGGGGCCATGAAATTTATAATTTTGAAAGAGGCACTCATCATTGTCATAACTGTGAACTTAATTTATTGGAATAATACCAAGGAGCAGAGGAGAAGCTTTTAAAAGAATTACTGCCTTCATTTAGATACCCATCCAAACACCAGAACCCCTGGCCAAGGGGCCATGAACTTTACAATTCTGAAAGAAGCATCTCCACTATAGAATCATTTGATCTTTACACTAGCTACAGAGCCCCTGACCCTGGAATCCTGAATTTCAAAATTTTGGTAGAGCGCTTAATGCTTATTATAATCATGCCAACAGTTTGACTGATTGATGTCCAGCAGTATAAAAGATGTTTTAACGATTGCATTAATTTTGATGGTTTTAGCCCAATACTCTCAGGCCCCAAAGGGAGGGGGGCATGAATTTCAAAATTTTACTCCCTTTCACCTATTAATGCTATATGCCAAATTTGGTTGGAAATCGTTCAATTTTTTATTTCTATTAATTGTGCTGTTATAAACAATTACTTATTTGCAGGTAAAAATTGATTCACTTGTATTTATGTTTACCTATTCATAATTTATGAATTATGTTGTTAGTTAGGATGCGTTCGCATTTGTAATAACATCCAAAGCATCCCAAATACAAATCTTACTTTCAGGAAACTGTTGTTAATTTCTATTTAATTTCTATTTTCTTGTTATTTACCAGCGGATTTTCATTTAAAAATTGATAAAGTTTTATTATAGTTTGTAATAAAATTTGTAATTTTTTTTTTTTTTAATTTTCTACCCAAATACATGTTCCACAGTTTTGTTACTGTTATCATGTCTTATTTCTGGTAAGCTACATTGTACATGTATTTAAATGCCTTTCTGTTGAAAATGGTTCGGATAATGACGTGTTTACAAGCAACGTCCAAACATGCAGTGTTTCCGTTTCAACGCAAATTTTCCCCATTCAAATTAAAGACTCTGTATTGATTTTTACCCCGACATTTTCTGTATGGAAATCAAACATTAAGCAAACAAATAAAATCAGTTTTCCTAGCGCTGTTAAATGAAATTTGTAAGTACGACTTAACAATAACAGTAAATTAATAGAAAGAGGGTAAGGTTTCTACATGAAATTTCAAACAACTGTGACAGGAGTTACCTTAGAATCCATGATAAATCTTTGCACAACAACAGATTATTGGATTGAAAATGTTTCAACGTATTTATCATATATTTAAGTATGATTTGCTTTATAAATATATGTTTAATATTAATTTGATATAGCATGTTGCAATTTCAGGACACTTTAACAGCACGTACTAGGAAATATGGAACTTAATCAAACTCTCTTATTCACATGAAATCAAAAATGAATATTTGATATTGCCAAACACAACTTTATTACTAGAGCAAACCTGAGAATTCACCAGCTGTTTTCGTCCTAGTAAAATGTTAAATGATTAAATAAAAGATATATTTTTCTTGGGATGACAATCGATTATAGAGTCGCTAATCTGTGATACCCAGCAATTTGTTCAAGCTGATTAATCATTTACTTGTATCAAAATAAACGAATATGTGGAGTTTTGCCAACGAAAGCAAGATAAGCATATTCTGTACTTATCCATGTTCAAGTCAATAAAATTTGAAGTCAACTAGTAAGCAGTTGTGCAAATAAGAATCCTTTGAAATACAAGTTGCATGTACGTGTCTAATATAAGAAAGAATGTACTATGTTATACAAGTGAAAATTAAATAAAATTGACCTATAAAACACATTGAAAGTAAGTTTAATAATGGTTAATGGTACGGTATTCAACAGTGTTTTAGATATCATTTATCACTGAGTTAACAAAGCAGTTCAGAGGGGGATGACATGTCATTATTATCAACATCCACTGACCAAATTCCCATTACAGCCTAAGCATCGAAGTCTTAACTTTCTCCAAATCGGCTAGATAACAGTCCATCAAACAACCCTTTGATATACCGGTTGCAGATACGTGTCTACTCTAGACGAAAGAATGTTATCATTTTTGGGTATTTATCTGGATAAAATACGAGTTTCTCACGTAATGTAATCTCATAAAGCCCGAAGGGCTTATTTGAAGATTTGATCAGGTACCAACCCGTATTTATTTCCCGATATACATAAAAAAATGATACATTATTTCTTATATTTACATTTATTGCAAATTATGACGATAACATTGCTCCATTTTTTGTGATGACTAAGAAAGCCGCTTCTATTTACATGACTTAATAAAAATTATTCACCAATGTTGCAAGTATTTCGTAAATAAATATGACATTACTTTTGACAATACAACACGTTTTATTATAATAACGTGAAACAGTATAGACATTTACTTGAACAATTAAAGTAAAACGATTGAAGCTTAACCTAATAGTACCAATTCTGTTGAAGTGGCAAAATGATTTTTTTCAGACAATATAAAGGCAAGCTATTCTTACTTCTTTTACGGAACAAAACGAACAAGAAAGCTGAAGGAGTTAAATTTTATTAAACATAAAACGTCTATGATATTGCATTTGCGATTTTGATCGAAGCTTGTTTTTACGAGTCAGAAATGAACTATTAATGATTCTAACTATTTTGACAAATTGCGATTGTTATTTTTTAAAAAGTATTTAGATTCATGATATGATTAGTTAATTAATGTAATGAATCTTGAATTTTGGATCTCATTATATAATCTCGTTCGGGCATTCTGGTATTCGTATGTTTAAGTTTATTCAGCCAAAACCACAAAGAAAAAAATGCAGCAATAAATATGATTTAATATAAATCATAGGAATTTACTGACTTTCTAAATAAATGTGCAGATAGCTACATATGAATACATTTTATCTTAAGTATTTAAAGTTAACATGGTATAGTAAGTAAATGCAGTCCAAAAATATACCATGTGTAGATAAACATTTACGAGCCTTCTTTATAAAATCAACATGAACTTTGCGAATTTTACCAATGCCTCAAAACGCATTTGTTCAGAATAACTCAATCGAGGCGCCATGAATGCAGTTTTATGACCATTCTTTTATAACAACACATAAATGAAGCTTATCTCTGATTATGCGTCCAAAATTAATTAACATAAATGTTAGACAAGAGCCCACATGCTTCTTCTAGATGATACAACGCTTCGTCCAAAATACAAAATAATATCTTTTGTAAATGAGTGCGTGATGTAATGTTGAAAATGACACGTTGTTTTTACATTGTTTAATCAAGTCGAAGGACTTGTACGTTTCATGAAAAGAGGGGAAGCTTTTATCTCAACAGAGATTAAAAAAAAACATGCATATAATCATTCCATAATCTTTACTTGATCGTCAACATAAATAAAGGAGATACAATGTACTATGATTAACAATAAAAGTTACTGATATTTGTGTTATTAATCACAAACTGTTTATTAGAAAGAATTAATCGCAAGTATTACATAAAAAAGGAGTACATTATTTGATATTTTAAGAAAATATGTTCATATCCCACTTTTCTAACTCGATACAAACGGTTTTGTATTGAATTTTTTTTAAAATGTCCTTTGTTTAATTTGTAGACAGTTGAATATCAAATTGATGATTGGTTTTGAAAAATAATCAATTATATAGATTTTTCATGGAAATTGAAATCGATTGCTTTAAGACTTTGTTTTCATACTCATCAATATTTAATCAAATTGATGTTAGAGTAATTATTATCGCAGCAAATGCCTGATGTGTTCATTATTTTTTCATTAGAAAGCACATTTCAAGGAGTTGGCATTTCAAACAGGATAGTCCGACTAAGTTTTTTTTTTATCAAGAGATAAAAATGTATCAATTTTCAATATCTTTGTTTTAAATGTAGTACAAAGCAAATTCTAAAACATTAAGGAACCAGAATGATCAACAAATTATTCAGATTTGCTTCAAAATGGTAAATAAGATTTATTAAATCATAAACATTTGTTAGGGGAAGAGAAGTTTTCACATTTGAAAAAGTTTCTCATATCCTTATACAGAGCTTTTTTAAGGGGCTATTACGATAGATAAGTAACGACTACAAATATCCAGCAATTGTAAAGACATTGGTTATCGAAGTTAAGCTAAAGAAAGTTGTTGTTGTCCTTATATGTAGCACTATTCAATGAATCGAATAAATTGAACTATAATCCACATGATGAATGAATACATCTTTATTTTTGTCTTTTAAAAAGTGGCTGACATTTGTTCAAATGTAGACAAAAGATATGTTATCCATCTTTTAGCTATCGTTAATCTTTATGCTTAAAGATGGCTTAAACGTGGCCGAAAGAATGAGTAAAGATGGTTGATAGGTTCTTAAAAGTAGCATTAAGAAATTTAAACAGCCTTTATTCTAATTTTTGCGCAATTTAATAACACACTACAGAAATACACGAATAAAGGCATACAAATATCGAAACAGCAAATTGATAATGACTTAATTAATAATAACGTTTACAGAACAGTCTTAAAAAGGGGGAAAGGGTCTTTCACAACAATTACGTATCAATGAAAAATATGAAAAATAACATGTACTATTTTTTAAACAATTCTGAAAAGTTTTAGTAATACAAAAAATTACATCGGGTTCTTTGTTGTTTTTTTTTTTAAATACACTACTAGTTTAATAGCTGCGAAGGAATTCATTTTAAAAAAATCCGTCTTTTCTGCTTCTTCAGTCAGTGGAATAACATGAATTAGCTAAGGAATTATTGGACGTTACTAGAAAATAAGACAATGGTTAGTACAATGCTTAAAAAAGGAGAAAAATTGCACGGTAACAATCATATTACTACATATAAAACATTGAGGCTGACACACTAAAAAGTAGTTTTTGATAACAAGATTTACAAGTAGAAATAATCAAAGCATAAAAACAACAACAAAAATATATATTCAATTTTTTACATTAATATGTTTTTTTTAAGTTGCTATACTTAAACAAATTCTATTGAGAGTAGCGCTTCTGAATTTGTGGTCATTACTAAAAGTGCAGGAGTTTATTTACATGTAGTTTAAAACATCAATAAAATGAAGCTTAAATTAAAAACAACATTGCTTCACAAAATGTTTTTTATAAAAATATGAGCATATTTAAAAAATGTTCGCTCTAAGATAAACGTGAACATATAGGTTCTCTTGCAAAGATAAATGTTTATTTTTGAAAGCAACCTCTGAAAAAAACAAAATTTGTAATATTTTAAAAAAATTCAACGAGTTGGATAAAAATTATATACATCACAAAACATGAGCTAATCTTGCAATTACATTATCATCAAGTTTAAATGTGTTAATCTCTTTTTGTAGGATTTTTTTTCTTCATTTTAATAGAAATACGTAAAAATCCATTGTGACGTCATCACATTGTAATATTAAAAATCAAAAATGTATTACATGAGTGATATCCAACGCATATTTAGCAAAACATGTGATAGAACGTATTTGAAGTTAATGATTAAACTTTTGAAAATATATGTTGGAAATATATGTTGGAAATGTTTTGAAGCATTTTTAAGTGTTTATGCATTGCATATTTTACACTTATCTTAAGAAATATGAAAGATAAAACCGACAGCAAAATTACAGAATTATCTTGACAATAAGGAAACAAGAGGCCCATGGGGCCACATCACTCACCTGAGCAACACTGACTTTATTTGGGAGTTCAAAGGATATTGTGCCATATGGTCCCCCGGTAGAATAACAAAAATTAAATATTGTACAGTATTCGAATTTGACACTTCTTTGCATACACTTAATCTTTGACATTGTATATTTATGGAATACCTTCTTACCGAAAATAAGAAAATACTATGGAAAATATAAAACTGAACTTTTGGTAGGGGTACACTGTAAACTACCAATTCTCTTTATTTTCGTTTTGCCCCCGGGCCCCCCTTCCACCACTTTCTTATATAATTTATAAAGCGATCAAAATTAAGAGAGCATATAGGTACATTTTCTTCCTCAACTACTTACCAGTCACTGTATTTAAAAAAAAGATATATTATAATAGTAATTGTGTTTTATTAAATTTCCTATATATTTGAGAAAGAAAATTGTACCTCAATGCGCTCAATTCCTCAAATTAAAACATTAAAAAATTTGATTGCTCTCCACATTATGAACGACTGTTGTTTGCATAGCGTAAACTCGTTTGATTTTTATAACCTTACCCACTTGATTGATAAATACACTCGAATGAAAAAAAATTGTCAAGTGGCATGTTAAAGAGCTATTATAACCAATGTATTGACTAGCACAATACTTTATTTTACTAAGGCCCACCCATTATTTTCATCATCAGGGTGATTTTCCGCTGTAATATTTTCTTTGGAATAGCGATAGTGCCTTTATCTCTGTAGCAGTGATTTGTCAGAACTATGGAAACTGTTTTAACGGTATTTAATTGTGCCTGAAAAACAACCAAAATTGATGTAGATTTCATACTATTCATCGTATAAAAAGGGGACCCATGAAAGTATATCATCCTTTTTTTTTAACAAGTGTTTAACATTTAGAGAGACATTTCTAATGATTAACCAAAATTTCAGCGTCAATCGTAGAATCATAAGCAAGATACAAAGCTCACAGTTCTGCTAGGTTTGAGTGATATTTTGTTCATATGAATATAATACATTCAGCTTAAGATTTCCTATTCAGCATTTAAAATGTAAAAAAAAGAATGGTCTTGGATCTGTGTACAAACATAACACAAACATAGCTCTGTATCTTGCTTTTAATTTGCTTAACACTTAGATATGGTTTGTAAATAGAAATTGTAAGAATTGAACAGAAGAAACGTGTACTAAAAACAAATAAAGATCACAATTTAAAATGAAGCACCCCGTTGTAGACGCTTTGTACGGAAAACAGTTCCAACAACAGACGGGGATAATTCTAACGCTAAGGTGTGTCCTGTATTTAACGTTTCTAGTGTATCTCTTAGCGAATCCGAAACATCACTACTTTCCAAAGGCATCAACTTTTGCCCTACACCCCGGGAAGTAAACGAAAGAGCTGCAAGAGAGGACACTAGGGCTTTTTTCCGTAGACTTAGACTGAAAGAACATTTCTCTAGAAAAGACCCCAGTTCTGATGTAGGTGACAAGTCCCAAACTTCTTTACAAGACCTTAAAAACATAAACTATATAGACCTAAGAGCAACTGGGAACCAGCCCCTGGTAAATGCAGAGCCTTAGAATCATATATAGAAGCTGTCGAGTCAGACATCGAGAAACTCCTTTCCAAACAACACAGACACCCGGATAATCTAAATAAAGAAGAAAGATCAGCGTTACAAACCCTAAAGAACCGGGAAGACATCGTCATTAAAAAAGCAGATAAAGGGTCAACAATTGTTGTGATGGACCAAAACAAATATCTTGCAGAAGCATACAGACAATTGTCAGATGAACGTTTTTACCAAAAGCTTGACACTGATCCTACAGATGACTTCTAAAATACTATTACCAAAACATTAGATACTATGTTTGAAAATAATGAAATTGGTTACAATATTTATTCTAAATATCTATCAACTATCATCTATTCCTATCAACTGTAAGCCCGGCCAATTTTATGTTCTTTCAAAAATTCACAAACCTGGAATGCCAGGACGTCCCAGGGTAAGTGCAATTGGACACCCCACTGAAAAAATTTCAGAATTCATCGACCTTCATCTCCGTCCACATGTTGAAAATTTACCGTCATATCTTAAAGATACAACGGATTATCTTTACAAAACGCCATCTTCAAATCTTCCAGATAATACTATTCTCGTGACGATGGATGTCACATCCCTTTACACCAACATGACGAAGGTATTGCAGCCTGTAAAGAGGTATGGGACGCTAGAGAGGTTCAGATCCCTTCAACTGAATCTCTCACCAAGCTCCTAGAGCATGTTCTAAAATTCAATAATTTTATGTTCAATGGAGAACACTACCTTCAAGTCAGTGGCACTGCTATGGGCACCAAAATGGCACCATCTTATGCCAATATATTCATGGGTAATCTAGAGCGCAACCTACTAACAAAGTCACCCTTCAAACCTCTTAGTTGGTTGCGCTTCATAGACGACATCGAAATGAAGTGGGTTGACAACAAAAACAACCTCTATGATTTTATTACCTTTGTCAATTCTTTCCATCATTCTATCAAATTTACGACTGAAATTTCCTCATTCAACAACACGTTTCTTGACACTACTTCAACTTTAGTCAATGGTAAACTCGATTTCAATCTTCATACTAAACCTACAGATTCCCACCTCTATTTATTGACGTCTAGCTGCCACCCACCTCATACGTTTAGAGGCATACCAAAAGGCCTAGCCACCAGAGTCAGACGTATTTGTTCAACTCAAGAACTATACTCTGAGCAAAGTCAACTCCTAAAATCCCACTTATGTGCCAGGGGCTACAGCTCGCACTCTGTACAGAATGCAATTGATGATTTAGCTAAAGAGGATCGTTTATCCCTTCTGAAATATAAACCCAAAACGAAGACAACAAGGTCCCATTTGTCACTACTTACCACCCTGTCCTTAGGGGCCTAAATGCAGTCCTAAAGAAGAACCTGTCAATCTTTTACAGCAATTATAAAATGGTTGAGGTTTTCAAAAAAAACCCCCGATGGCAGCTTTCAAGCGCCCTAGAAACCTTAAGGACATGGTGGTAAGAACCAAACTAAAGAACCCTCTGCCTAATGGTGGCTTTAGAACTTGTTCTGACACCAGATGTCTGTTGTGCAAACACAGCTCTGATGCAGACGACTTCTCTAGCCCCATTACTGGCCGTACTTACAAAATTTTCGCAAATACTTCTTGTCGTACGGACAATTGTGTATATCTCATCAATTGTAAATTTTGTCAGAAACAATACGTAGGGGAAACAGGAGACCTCCGCAGGCGCATCAATAATCATCGTTCCACCATCAAAACTAAGAAAATTAAAGAACCCGTCGGGGAACATTTTAATTTAGATGGTCACAAATGGGAGGACATGATGGTTTTGGTCATTGATCACAACCCTAACTGGACAGATGCGGAGAGAAAAAATAAAGAAAAAATTTGGATGCATAGACTGAAGTCATTCCGCCCTGACGGCATTAACAAATTAAGTGACTTCACCAAAATGAACATCAACTAAGTACTGATTTGTTTTCGTAGCAATATCACCATCTTCATCTTTTTCGGTCCATGTACAAACTATTAATCATGTTATTTATTCAAATTATTAGCTTTTTCCTTATAATCGGTTTTGTTCTTTTTCTTTATTTCACTTCCATTAGTTTTTACATTCATGATTATTTATGTGGTCTTTTACAGGGCCAATCTTCCCTACAAACTTTCACTACGAATTATCTTACTAGTACAACTTAATTAACATCAACCCCCAATTAGCAAGTTAATTCGTTCGCGTTATCTTTCAGCACTTCTTTACAGACCGTCCGCTGCGTCGGACGGGATTTTTCTTTCTCGGGCTCGAATTCTTAAATATAAAGATGTAGCTGCCACGTTTTGATCCGGTGTTTAAACATTATCTAGTTTTTATATATTATTTAGTTTAGTTTAGGTGGCAGGGGGCAGTTTTTTTGATGCAATTCATTGTAGCCAAGGGATGCATGTCTTCGGAACTCTGTAACTAGAATTTCCTCAGTTCCCATTCAGCACAAATACCTTTAATTCACTCTTTATAAGGCCAATCACCAATTTCTGAAGAAAATTACTAATCAAAACCTGTAAAATTCTCTACATACTGGTTTTTATGAGATTTTGACCCTTTCATATTTTGCTAATTTTTCATGATTTTTCAGCTTTTTAGACCTCCCCCAGCTAATTCCCTGCAGAGGGTTGACCTTCCGTACTGCGTGCATGTTGCACTATCACATGTCACAAACTTACCGGTGTATAGTTTTCAATGTCCCATCCACCTACTTTTCGTGTTATTTTACCTCCCGTCTGTAACTTGCAATTTCACTGTGTAAAGTCAGCACAACAGTCATAGCCGCAGGTTTCCATTTTACTTCTGATTCTCATGTACCTAACATAAGGGGCCTACATACTGCATATACATTTCAACATGAGACACCCCTCTAACTAATGATAATCATTCAAAATCATTTCATGAATTTTAGCAACACTCATAAGCCTTCAAGTACAGCAACTCTCAATTTTACAAAAATATTGACGGGTACTTTATTCGAAACTGTCCCTTGCTACTTTTAACATACACTAACATTCTCTGAAAAGTCATCTTGTCTTACTGTTAAAAAGCTTATGCTATTCTGAAAAAAAGTACACCACATTTTGCCAACTCCATTGAGGTTTAAGAAAAATATGGCCATTTAAGTGAACCCACCATTTCCAGTTTCCTCTATTTAACACAGATTCACAGGGCTCTCCATAAATAAAGCATCTTTACCAAATCTTTTAGAGGTCAACTGTTGTTCAACCTCCTTAAATAAGAAACCTTATTCAATACTACATACATCTGCTTGATATTATCATGATAAAAGCATCACATCACTTAGAAATCCCTTTACATGTATACCCTCCCCTATCTTTTGATTTTCACATGAAGCATTAGTTTGAACACTTTAACCTAATATTATGAAACTTGTGGCAGTTTCCTTGAGTCATTTCTTACACATAATTGAAAACAACCATCACTGGTATTTAAAATTGATCTTTTTTGGTAAATGGATAATTTGTAGCATTTTTATTCACAAAAAGTCATGTCGCCCTACATGTGATATCTTGTTTTCATGAAAAACTAAGCCTATAATCATATTTAGTGGATATCTTATATAGTCTGGTTTCTAGTCTCCTTTTAACTTTGCTAAATTAGTAAGACCTACAAGTGTGATGTGTGCGTTTAATTAAAATGAAATTCAAACACACCCGGGTACCTGGGGACGGCTGAGAATTCCATGAAAAATGTTGAAATTTTACATGTTTTTCTACATTTTTGATGCATATATACAATAAAAGGGTAAAAATATGTTGTTTTTTGTTCATTTCAAGAGTAATTATCATAGCAGATGTTATTTCAAGGTCGAATGTACATTTACATATCCTACATGTAATGGTAATGGAGTCCATTGGAAAGAAGGGGTGGCTTTTTCAATTCTGTAAATACATCTAAATACCATTTTTTGATAGGAAGGAGCAAAAACTTGAGTTTTTTGACATATTGTATACTTTGATAACTGCATTTATCTACATGTAAAGTTCATTTGAAATAAAAATATGCTGTTTTAAAAAAATTGGGTGTTATAAGTCAGGTTGATTAATGTTATTTCATAAAATCTGACAGCAAAATGGCTGCAAATTCATAAATTTAATGATTTTATTGATAAAAACTGTTTTAAAGTATTTATTCTTATCTCAGTAATTAACTTAAGCCTATTAATTGTCATCAGGATAGGAAATGCCTGCTCTCTAAGCCAATTTACTCTAGTGGTGGTCATTCTACACATTTAAGAGGGAGTTACTCCCCTTGAATAGTTTAGCTAATAAATTATGTCATGATATCTATAGCCAAGAAAATCATCCATTTTCACAAAATGTATTACTTATGGTACAAAATCCACTCAAAATTACACTCAAAGGAGAAATATGAAAATACCATGTAGTCTTGAAGGTGGCAGGGGACAGTTTTTTTGATGCAATTCATTGTAGCCAAGGGATGCATGTCTTCGGAACTCTGTAACTAGAATTTCCTCAGTTCCCATTCAGCACAAATACCTTTAATTCACTCTTTATAAGGCCAATCACCAATTTCTGAAGAAAATTACTAATCAAAACCTGTAAAATTCTCTACATACTGGTTTTTATGAGATTTTGACCCTTTCATATTTTGCTAATTTTTCATGATTTTTCAGCTTTTTAGACCTCCCCCAGCTAATTCCCTGCAGAGGGTTGACCTTCCGTACTGCGTGCATGTTGCACTATCACATGTCACAAACTTACCGGTGTATAGTTTTCAATGTCCCATCCACCTACTTTTCGTGTTATTTTACCTCCCGTCTGTAACTTGCAATTTCACTGTGTAAAGTCAGCACAACAGTCATAGCCGCAGGTTTCGCATTTTACTTCTGATTCTCATGTACCTAACATAAGGGGCCTACATACTGCATATACATTTCAACAAGAGACACCCCTCTAACTAATGATAATCATTCAAAATCATTTCATGAATTTTAGCAACACTCATAAGCCTTCAAGTACAGCAACTCTCAATTTTACAAAAATATTGACGGGTACTTTATTCGAAACTGTCCCTTGCTACCTTAGTGCTAGTTTTATAGATGTTTTTCTTCTTTCTTATGTAGTTTTTAATTTGTTGTCCTGAAGAAGGGACGGGTTGTCCCGAAAATTTGACAATATTTTACTTTATTGTTCGTGTCGTTGGTTATTTTTAGTGCTTTTATATATATATATATATATATATATTTCCGTCAGCGATATAGAACTCTGTTTAAACTGTATAAATTCAAGAAAATGCTGAGCATTACAACATAAGAAATTGCGTTATTCAACCATTAGTCAAAATATCAAAACGAATTACCGCAGAATAAATTGTATTTAAGTATTTTGTTAATACCGGTACATCAGATTTTGCTTATTTTGCGTAGATGAACAGTCAACTGTCTGATTTACCGACGTCTATGTTTGATTTGCTACGTAAAATTTATAAAATGCATTACAGGCGATAGTTCCCCAGGTTACAAAGCATAAAAATGAAACAAAAATCAAAACAGGCTAACACCACCGTCAAATGTGAAAACTATTAACGCATTATAATATTGTACAGGTATCTTGCATGTTTATAGATTTCCTTTGCACGTGAATTGTTGCATTACAAACAAATTCATCTTTGTCAGACCGATCCCTTCATCATACGTCCAACATGGCTGCTTTAAAAAAATGACCTCCTTTTAGAAGTATGGAATACCACACCCAAAGTTATAAACTGATTAAAACATGCAATTTTTCTATCATTATTTTCGTAATAACTACGATTTGAAACAGAATATGCACATAATCTTTCAGGAGAGGGGTTTTAAAAATGCACCTCTTTTTTTTTTTTTTTAAAGTTTCGAGGTTTTCTCCGCTTGGAATAAAGATTGATCTTTCATTTTATATTTGCCTTCCCATAAGGATGCTTTTTGCTTAATTTGATTGAAAATGGCCAAGCGGTTTTAGAGAGGAAGTTTAAAATGTAAAAAGTTTACAGACGGACAGACAGACGGACAGACAGACGGACAGACAGACGACGGACAAAATGTAAACAGAGTAGTTCACTTGAGTTTTCAGCCACGGTAAGCTAATAAAGAGAAAATAAAGTTAAATTTCCTCTTTTTTGTCACCTCAAGTCCATTTATAACGAATATTATCTCTATACATGGCAAAAATGTTAAATTTGATGGCGGGTTAATAAATTGTATACATACACTATATTCAAATCATGCAGAAATATTTTACCCACGATAATGATTTTTACAATCATCAAAATCATGAGTATTCGTTATCTTTAACAAACTGGCAACACAGAATCGAAATAAAATCAACATTTTTCCACCAGTCAATCTTTTTTCACAGTTAACAAGTATGTGAACGCCAAATAAATCAAGCATAAACGTGAACAAATAATTTTTTCAGTGTTTTTTTTCCATATTCCATATAGAACTTTTTGCTGCAATTTTGCCGCAAATGCTTAAATGTTTGCAGGTCGATTGCAGCTAAAAGTAATCATCTCCAAACAATAGCGATTTTCCTGCAAACAATCACATCATCTGCAAACTTACAATGAACTTGCTGTACATATGCCGCATAGGCACAGTGGTAAAAGGACATCTTACTTCTTTATTAATCGTTATTCAACTTTGACGCGTACTGGTTGACACTTCCTGCAGAAGTTCAGAAGGTCAAAACAAACAAATAACCCAGCGGCGAGAGAAATGATCAAGGCTCCAATCACCCCCATGTATTTAGAGGTTGGCCTATCATCAGGGGCACTGTTCAGCGTCCGTTGGTACTTATTTGTCTCCTTTCTATGGACAGTCAAATTCTTCTTCCTAGTTTCAATCTTCTCTTGAAGCTCTGAATAAAAAATTAACAGTCATTAGAATTAACTACAAAATCAAGTAAATTAAGTAAAGAATATTATACTAAGCCAACATCTTTTTATTCTGTGAGAGGAAGAACCAAAATGTTTTTTCGCTTACAGAATAATCAGTTTGTATATCCGACTTAAACAATTACCACTTTTGTTTTGTTTCATGAGTGTACAGCATTGTGTAAATCTGATGGCAATGTTGATAAAGAATGTTCTTTTTATAAACCTTTGCTGACTGAACATTTACTTTTGTTCTTTTATTTGGATACTTTCGGGTAAGTCAACGGGTAAAACTTTTTAAATCATTCACTTTACTACAAAGCAACAAATATCTACTTCCCTTTCACTGCAATAAAATGCGTGTTATTTCTCGATCGAGCTAAAATTGCATCTGTACATAAAGTACCACAAACACTGTATATGTTTTATGTGATATTTAGAATAATTTGTGTGTAAATGAAACAAAACTTAAATTTTCATGAGTTTTAAGTAATGTATTTTAAATAATAGTTTAGGCATTATTAACAAGTTTGAAGATATATTAAAATAGTTTATTTTCGACCAATGTATCGTCTTGCTGTTGTGTTTTGCCGTACAATGAATGAAAAAATTTACATGGCACTGTCCATGAAGTAACGATACCAGTCCATTAGTTTAAATAATTACACATACAGGTAGCTAGCTTGATTGCGCTTGATTTCAGTCTGCAATTCGAAATTTTTACGGATTCTTAAAAAAAATAATAATAACCTTTCGGGATTCTAAAGGAAGCGTAGATTTGATATGTTATTGCTGATTGCTTTAAAATTTGATATATTCCAATACTTTGGTTAAATTTAATATGTATGTATGTATGTATGTATGTATGTATGTATGTATGTATGTATGTATGTATGTATGTATGTATGTATGTATGTATGTATGTATGTATGTATGTATGTATGTATGTATGTATGTATGTATGTATGTATGTATGTATGTATGTATGTATGTATGTACGTACGTTACTAAATACGTAATTTCAAACAAATATTCTATTTTGGCATAATCCCATTTGACCTGAAAGATACAACTTATGTTATGTCAATTAAAACTTCATATTGGATATACATGTAACACCACTTTTTTTTTAAATTTTTGGTTTTTACCAATACAATCTTACCGATTTACTTATTAATATTTCTTTGTGTTTTACTCAAATCCCCAATAACCACTAATGAAAAGGCTAATGCCAATTACATTCCTCAAAGGCCATGTTTAACACATAAGTGGGCTTAACTTTGTAGTGAATTTTTTTCTTAAAAAATGTTTGAGATAAAAAAAAAAAACCCGCAGATTAACATCTATTATCGGAATCTATCTTAATTTGATAGTGATGGTGTCGTCAAACAAATCAATAAATAGTGAGCTTTAAAATAATTTATTCAAAAATACTAAGTTAATCGGGACAACCCTGGTTTTTATAACATTATTATTTTGATTTAACGCTCTTTGATAAACATTTATACATGTATATTGTAATACCTTTTTTTCGTTATACTCTCGTGTTTTAATGACAATGATAGCCGCAATCTAGTTCAGATCGGGCGTAAAAATTGTGTTATATGTGTGACCGTCATGTTAAATAGAAAAGTCTTGCTGATACTTTTTCCTTATGTCATATTTAATAACTATATCGTGGTATTTTATTCCGTGCCATACATATAGTTAATTTAAGATTACCTGCATATATCTCATTATATGATGGTACATGCACTTTAGTAGGTGGTGGATCTAAGTTGGGTGAGTATCGGGATTGTAATACGCCCAATGTCGGGACAATGACGGAAATATGGACCAAAGTCAAACGACCTAATAACTTATAGTTTATTTTTAGTCACCACATCATCTCTGAAAGCTGTTTCATATCGTTTATATTTGGAATGGTACATGTACTCGAATACATGTACATGCCTTACTTTATCACTGTTGATACATACCAGGGCACCATTTGGATAATGGTTTGTCAGGAAAGTGTATCGGAGGATGAGACATATACATAAAATTACCTAAAATGAAAAAGAAAATTTAAAAGAGGCATAGTCACGATTTTGGTCAAATTTTATTTTTCTGTTTTAATTATTTAGAATCCTTAAGGAATGAATTTCTAATGATCAAATAAAATTTGAGAGTCAGTTGTTAAGTTATAAGCAAGATGCACATCTCACAATTCTTTGTCATGTAAATAAGGGTCGTGCTCTGTTTTTGTTTACAAAGGTTCAACATACATGTACCTGTATAAATATTTTAAGCTGATTTGTTTATCTTATTCATTTTAAGCATTAATACACTGTTCCTAACGTTCAACACATTCAATTTAGGTGGAAAACTGGAATTTTTACTTCAACATTCAAAATGTAATCAAACGCTTTGTTTACATATCAAAGAATTGGAAGCTCGGTAACTTGATTATAATTCAATGAATGACACTCAAGTTTTGTTTGCCTATTAAAAATGCCTTACCTAAGCATTGTAGATAATAAAATTGGAAATCTTATCGTTGACCAAAATTGTGATTATGCCCCTTTAACATTATTCTCCATTGTATTCTAGACATTGTTCAATATATGAACAGCTTAAACATTATTTAAGCTTTTATATAGGGCTTGTTAAGGTGGCCGGACACACCTAAATATTATCTTATGTATTATAGATAAACAGTTTTTTGTAAATATGATTTAACAAGAAAGATACCAATATCGGCCTTATTTTATATATTTTTGTATTTTTTAACAGAAACTGGAAAATTTGTTTTGGCTGCTTTTTTACAAAAAAGGTTTCGTTTCTATTGATGATCTATACAATTAACTTTTTTACATGTCAACTACTACTTGTAAACTCTATAATTGTTTTTGATAAAAAAAATTATCATGAAAATAAAAATAATTTTTTATAGATGTTTTTTAATCTATGGATAAAACCTACTTATTAATTATCACTCGCATTAAGCGGTTGCCATATCAACATTGTTTAAAAAGAAATTGAAACGAAATTGTGAATTTTAGGTAAAATTGTAAAATCTCGATTGTAATTAAACTGACCTCGAACAAAATCATAAAAATCGCAGTATATCAAAATTTTAAAAGAGTTGTTTTAAAATGTTTTTTACATTTATTGATTATATAATGTTTATCAATATCTCTTAATAAAATGCAGTTTGCTTTTGAAACTTCAATTTTAAAACAACTTTGAATGGGATCAATTTTTCCAATCTCTTCTTATTTCTTTGTAAAATAAAATTGTTTGACTTGTGTCTTATATCATTATTGAAAATTCATTAGTTTTTAGCTCACCTGAGCTGAAAGCTCAAGTGAGCTATTCTGATCACAATTTGTCCGTCGTCCGTCTGTCCGTCCGTCTGTCCGTCTGTCCGTCTGTAAACTTTTCACATTTTGAACTTCTTCTCTAAAACCACTTAACCAAATTCAACCAAATTAGGCTCAAAGCATTCTTATGGAAAGATGAATATAAAATGCGGAAATGAAAGAAAAATTTTCATTGAAAGCGGAGAAAACCTCAAAATTGTAAAAAAAGGGGGGTGCATTTTAAAAAATCTTCTTCTCAAGAACTACTGATTCAAATTCAACGTAATTTAGCATGAATAATCCTTATGGGAAGGAAATTATAAATTGCAAAAAATTAGAGTTATTTCGGTTCCAAATTTGAGTTATAACGAAAAATAATAAAGGGGGTTTAATCTGTTTATAAGTTCGGGTTCGTTATACCAGATATATTTTTTGACGACATTCCATCTCGGAAACGAGGTTCTTTGTTCCAAGCGGCCATTTTCGACCCATTCTGACAAACGGTTAATTTGTTTGTTGTGAAACAGTTCACGCGCAAAGGTAATGTTTGAAACTTGCAAGATTTATTGGTGCCGATAATTGTGTGAAGTAAATTGAGGTTGAATATTTCAATGCGTTGACATTTTCAGTTGTGACGCGACGGTGGTTTTTAGTTTGTTTCATTTTCATTGTGCTTTTGAACTTGGGGAACAATCGGCTATATTTTGGAGTTTTTCGTATTAAATAAAACATAAACTTCGATAATTCAGACAGCTGATTGTTTACCTGCGCAGAATGAGCAAAATCTGATGTATCAACAACATGTGAAAAGACGATTCATGCATTTGGTAAATCGGTGTAATCTCTGCGCAGTGGTTGATATATGCATTGTATTACGTGAATATGCTTAGCATTTTCTAGAGTCTATTCAGTCTAAACAGACATTGTTTTCGCTGAAGGGATATATGTTGGTGTATGTATGATTTAAAAAAAAATTGTGCTCCGTGACCGTCTTTGTTATGGTGCATTTTCTCTGTTTTTATTGTTTACAATTTTCTGATTACTAACCATATTTGAATCTCAAGACTCAAGTTATGAGAAAGATGTAGAGCTTTGCTCACAATTCTTTGATAGTACATAGAGCTTAGGTCATATTTTTGTTTGTTTACATTTTAAATGCTGAATAGTAAATACCAAGTTTAAAAATCTTAAGTTGAATTCATTAAACTCATGTGAACAAAAAACATTGCTCAAACCACAGGCACCTGACATTATATATTTTTTTCATAATAAAAACATCTTTTTATCTAATGACACACAAGGTACCCATTGTTGCCTTCTTGGATTTATTTCAAACTGTCACATCAGCTGGAAATTCTGCTTGACTCATCTGTAAAATTATTTTGCGACCCTTTCTGTCTTCCGATCGGTCATTCAACATCTAAGCTTACAACCAATTCAACCAAAATGGTACATCACAACTGTCATTAATAACAATCATCCCTCAATCTGCATCTACTGCCTTGGATATGTGATAAATGTCTGAAGGGTGGACGGAAGTTGACGCCTGTATGTAAATGAGATTTCCCTACGCTATGTTTTGTTTCAATATTTCAAAATATAACTTGTCTGTTGATGGAATTCAAAATTAACGCCTTTTGGATATTCGTTAGACGTATCAGTACTATATTTGGAAGGGATTACCCAAAGTATGCTGCAATTATGTCAACTTCCGTCCACCGTTTAGTCTTTTGTCACATATCTAAGGCAGTACATGCAGATTGAAGGGCGATTTTTATTTATGAAAGGTGTAATATAACTTCAGGTGTCTGTGACTCAAACCTATCAGAATTATCAGGGTTCGACACTAATGGCAGACAGGCGACCTGAGTTCCTAAAAAATTGAGAAGGTCCACCAACAGTTCAGGACCTGGTGGACCGTCGGTCCACTAAAGTTTTAAACTTTCATTATGAAAATCAGATTTTTAATGCAAATTCTTATATTGAAATTGACAATGAAAAATGAAAACTGCAGGCCCTTCTTTTCCAAAGAATTATCTGAAATCTACAAAAAATTCTGATAGTAATTTTAGTGTTTGAAATAACTGTCCGCCTGACCGCCTGAGACGCATAACTTAAGGCACGGGCGAAGAAATTTGTTTGTACGAGCGTCCGACTGGATGTGGATATTTTTTGAGTCAATTGTTTATAAAACTATGATCTGTGTTTTCAATTTTTAAAAGTAATTCTTGTCACTATCGCCTTCCTTGTATGGTCAATTAACAACAGTCAATACAAGCATTTAATTCACGTAGACTATGCTTGACATGTAATCATGACGGCTAAGTAGAGTCTGCATTTATGCTTGGAATAAAATAGGGTTATCTCGTCGAGGCTTAAACATTTTGACGCTGGTACGTCTCTTCCAAATCGCAGACCAGTGCAACACACAGTGATTTTGTAAAATTTGCTCCAACTTTGGCTAGTTAGGATAGAAATATGCTGAATTACATCGACTGCCTGCTTCAACTTTTTACTTTGAACATTGTTTACTTCAACTTTTTACTTTGAACATTGTTTAATTTCCAATCAACATAAAATGTTAGTTTTCTGGTTCTGGTTAAATGGTTCAAATCTTAATTAAAGTTTTGTTCCTATAGAAATTCAGCTGCACATGTGGTTTTTCCATTATGAAGTGCTTCATATTAATGCAATAATTGTTTATTGTTATACATTACAATGCTAAATGAGACTTCATTAAAACATGACTGAAATGGTCAAGTATTTGAGCAGCGGCACACATGAAAATAAAGAAGACTTGAAATTATGAAAACTATTTTATTTAAGGATTAAGGAAGTTACATATTCATATCTATTTTTCAGAAAAATATTGTCCATTTTTTGGCAATTAACGTACCTAGTTCTTTCACAACATTTTTGGAAAGCTATATCATATGAACTTGTTTATGTTTTTAATTCATATCCACATGCATTACGCCTTCAAAAATGCTTTAGAGTTCCAGTTAAGTTCATATATACTCTCAGAAATTTCCTAAAGACGTATGTAAAAAATTCAGCTGAGATAAGTAAACGATTATCATAACAGAACGACAAGTTTATGAAGGAACAAAATCAGAACAGATATTTGAATGGTTTACATGCAAATGAAAAACATAAACAGATGTCAAATTTTTTCTCCAGGCCGGTTAAATTTTAACAGGGCTAACAACTTATACAAGCTGTCAGCCCTGAGTGTCTAGTTATTTTTTTGACGAGTTTATAACACTGGTAATTTGCAAGAGTAAACAAAAACAATCTCCTTTAAACAGTTTCTATAGTTCTGACTCATTTTCATTGTGATATCTAGAATATCGTTGTTCTTAAAAAAAATATTGCAATGGAAAATCATCTTAGTTTGTAGCCATTAATTTGTTTTTGTTTTTTTTAATAAAGATGAAAATAATGGGTGGTCGTTAGTACACTAGAGTAATTACTAACATGCCTGTCAATACATTAAATAGCTCTTTAACATATCATGCGACAACATTTTTCCCAAACAAGTGTATTCGTCGATCAAGTAAGTAAGGTTACAAAAAGTCACAGAACTTCATGCCAGGTAAACAACAGTAGTTTATAATGGTGGGGACCATTTGAATTATAGACAATATGAGGTTTAATAGGTCTTAACCCTGGGGTCATCCCAACTCCCCAGAAATAGGGAATGACTAGATATCTTGAAAACGGTTGAGATCCCCACCCCTAAACCATATATTTTCTTGTTCCTACTGTAATGGGGCATCAAATGTTATGTAGGTCATGGGCTTCGGGGGTAGTCCTGACCCCCCTCGAACAGGAAGTGCCCAAATATCTTGAAAACGATTGAGATCCCCACCCCTAAACCACATATATTCTTGATCCTTGTGTTAAAGGGCATCAAAAGATATGTAGGTCATGGGCTCCGGGGGTGGTCCTGATTCCTCTTTGAACAGGAAGTGCCCCAATATCTTGAAAACGGTTGAGATCCCCACCCCTTAATCATATACATGTATATTCTTGTTCCTTCTGTAATGGGGCATCAAATGTTATGTAGGTCATGGGCTTCGGGGATACTCCTGACCCCCCTTGAACAGGAAGTGCCCCAATATCTTGAAAACGATTGAGATTCCCACCCCTAAACCATATATATTCTTGATCCTTGTGTTAAGGGGCATCAAGTGGTCTATGTAGGTCATGGGCCTGGGGGTAGTCCTGACCCCCCTCAAACAGGAAGTGCCGGAATATGTTGAAAACGGTTTAAAACCCCATTCCTAAATCATATATATTCTTGTTCCTTAGGTCATATCGATTCACTTGATAAACAGTGAATGACCCCTCATGAACCTCGTAAAATTTCACAAATAGAAATATTTAAGTATTAACTCTTTTTGTCTGTAAAGTTTGACCCATGTTGGTCATCGCCACCCCCAATGATAGCTTTGATCGTTTTGGAGACTTTATAACCACCCCAATTATAATTACATCTAGTTCATTTTATTTTCACAGTCCAAACTCTCTAATAAAAAATGGTCTTTGCATGACATTTCGTGATCTTTATATATAAGGATATTTTTTGTAGATGCCACGGCGGAAGTATTGGAGGATGAACAGAAAAGAGTTACAGACTGACATGACTGAGGAGACTGGCCTCATGAAAAACAGTAAAACAATTTATGACCCAGACTTGATTGAGGAGACTGGCCTCGTTAAAAACAGTAAAACAATTTCTGACATTAAAATGACTGAGGAGACTGGCCTCGTGAAAAACAGTAAAACCAATGTTGACCCTGAGGAGCCTGGCCTCAGGTTACAAAAAAAAACAGGAAAATAAAAAAACTTGTCAAATGAATTTGGACAATGAACTGGAAATGAATTTGCACAATGAACTCGAAATGAATTTGCTCAATGAACTTTGTGAAACAATTTTGTGTCAAAACTCTGCAGAAATGACTTTGCAAAACAATGTGAAAAAAAATCGTACAAACAATGACTCTGTGACTAAAACTATGCAAAATAATTTGCAACCTCATGAAGATAACCTGGCTTATCAAAGGAAATTAGTTATTGGGTCATTTCATCAAGGAGATACAAGATTTTCATCATTTTCAAGGGGCAGTCAATGTACTTGCAATGCGCTTACTATGTTGATCAAATGTTATGAAGGATTCTCGTTCACAACTGAATTTTTAGATAACACTTTAATAGCAGGAGACCAGGAGTATACAACAGTGGTCAAAAGTTTGATGCAAAAACAAATCTTTCATAACAATCTTCTCAACTTTGATGAATTACCAATTAACTTAACTTTGGGAGAAAATCATCATGTCATTCACAAATTTGATACCATTTGGGGATTAGTTGTCTCGGGAGATCAAAATAGCCCTGTGAAATCATTGCATCAAGCATTAGATGAGGCATTCCAGATTTCTAGATATTTGCTAATTATGATAGGAGCAATTTGTTCTGGTGTATACAAAATGTCAAACACTGAATATTATTTCTTTGATTCTCATTCACATGACCATGATGGCATGTCTGCATGTGAAGGCAAATCTGTGTTGGTAATGAACAAGGGTCTTGATGATTTGGTGACATATTTGTACAACATGTACAAAAGCATGCATATTGATTTTTCTATGCAGTTTGAAATCTTACCAATCTCAATTAGTACTTTGCATCACAGTTTTCCAGAGAGAGACCCACTGCAGAAAAAATTCTACAAAATGGATGAAACTCCATCTATTACAAATGGTGAGAAGCAATGCAGAAAACGCTATATGAGAGAATACATGTCAAGAAAGAGAGAGAACGCACAATTTAAAACTGAAGAAAGATGCAAAGATGCTCTTGCCAAAAAATTGAAAAGACAAAATCCTGAAGTGTCAGAGAAGGAAAGAACTAGAAGTGCAGCTGGAAGAAAATTGAAACGACAATGTATTGATGTTAAAGAAAAGGAAAGAGAGATGGACAAAATTGCAAGAAAAGTTAAAAGACAAAATCCTGAAGTGTCAGAGAAGGAAAGAACTAGAAGTGCAGCTGGAAGAAAATTGAAACGACAATGTATTGATGTTAAAGAAAAGGAAAGAGAGATGGACAAAATTGCAAGAAAAGTTAAAAGACAAAATCCTGAAGTGTCAGAGAAGGAAAGGACACACAATACAGCTGGAAGAAAATTAAAACGACATTGTATTGATATTCAGGACAAGGAAAGAGAGATGGACAAAACTGCAAGGAAACTGAAAAGACAAAATCCTGAAGTGTTAGAGAAGGAAAGAACACAAAATACAGCTGGAAGAAAGTTGAAACGACAATGTATCGATGTTAAAGAAAAGGAAAGAACTCAAAATACAGCAGGAAGAAAGATTAAAAGGCAAAGCATTCAAATTCAAGAAAATGAAAGAGAGATTGACAAAATTGCTAGACGGAATAAACGACAAAACATTAATGTAAGAAATAAAGAGAATGAACGAGAGACAAAAGCCAGAAAATTGAAGAGAAAGAACCCAATTGTCCTTGAACAAGAAAGATTGAAAAAGCAAGCTAAACGATGTATCATTTCATATCATGAAACTGAAAAAATTCATAAAAGGGAACAGAAACAAAAGAAGAGGACAGATGTTGAATACTGTAACAAAGCAAATGAACGACAAAGACAGCTCAGGTTTGGAGCAGACATAGATGACTGTATCAAAAATTTTCATGAACAGATCAGGCATGGTCCCATTTTTGTATGTTCTTGTTGTCAGCAAACGTGGTTTAAAGAAAGTGTATTAAAAGTGGAGAACACAAAACTGGATGAAAGAATTAAAAACAAATACTTGACTAGTACTCTTTCTGTTCAAGAAAAGGAGTGGATTTGCAATACTTGCTATTCATCGTTAAAATAAAACAAAACTCCAAAGTTGTCTGTTTTTAATGGTATGACATGGCCACAAAAACCAATGGAATTAGATTTGTTCCCTTTAGAGGAAAGGCTTGTATCTTTGAGAATTCCTTTTATGCAAATTAGAGAGTTACCAAGAGGTGGACAATATTCTGCCAGAGGAAATGTTGTGAATGTCCCAGTTGATATTCAGCCTACAATAAATAGCTTACCTAGAAAATTAGATGAAAATGTCACAATTCCCGTAAAATTGAAAAAAAAATTATCGTATCAAAAATGCGATTATCATGAAAATGTACGACCAGCAAAAGTACTGATAGCACTGCATTGGCTTATGAACCATAGTGAATTCTACAAGAACGCAAATATCAATGTTGATGACAACTGGTTTCAAGAAGTCACAACCTCGGCAAACGAAATTGTTCAAGAATTAGTTCAGACACAGTCAAGAAGGGACCAAAATACTGATTGTCTGGAGTCTAAGAACGATGAATTTTGTGAAGTAGATGGAATTGGTAGAGATGGAAATTGCGATACGTTGCTAGATGATGCATCACGAGACATGAATCAGGTTTACACATTTGCCCCTGGTGAAGGACAACGTCCACTAAGCTTATATCAAGATCAGGCTGCTGAATATTTATCATTTCCTACAATCTTTTGTGGAAGGAAAAGATTAAATGATGAAGAAAGAGAACTGCGTGTTTCATATGCAGACATAGCTAAGTGGGAATTGAGAAGTTTTGATAGACGTGCAGCACAGTCTGTTCCAAACTTGTTTTTTAAGTTGAAAAAAATACAATTGAAGCAAGTTACTGACAAATGCAATTTAGCTTTGAGGAAATGTAAAACTAAGGGAAAAACATTCACAGCAACCGATGTGCAAAATCCTACACATGTCGATAGTCTTGTTAGACACAATGAGGGTTATTTTATCTTTAGACAGTTACGAAATTCACCTGCATATCTTGAAACTCGGAAAAAAGATGTATTTGCCATGATCAGACAGTTAGGTTTACCAACATGGTTCATGTCTCTGTCTGCTGCTGATACAAGATGGACTGATCTAATCAGAGCACTGGGCATTTTAAACAATTTAAAGGAATATACAGATGAAGAAATTGACAATATGTCATGGTTTCAAAAATCAAAAATGGTACAGAAAGATCCAATTACATGCACCAGATATTTTGACCATAGGTTTCGGGTGTTCCTGAATTCTGTTTTGAAAAGTGACCATCATCCAATCGGCAAAGTGAAAGACTATTTTTATAGAATTGAATTTCAACAGAGAGGATCACCCCATGTCCATATGGTTGTCTGGATTGAAAATGCCCCAAAATATCAAGAAAATGATGAAAAAGAGATTTTGGATTTTGTAGATCATTACTTGACATGTGAAAAGAATGAAGATGATGACTTGACAGAATTACAAGTACATAAACATTCTCAAACATGCAAAAAGGGAGGAAAAGATGTATGCAGATTTGGCTTTCCACTACCTCCTTTAGAAAAGTCTATGATTCTAGAACCTTTAGATGCTGATGTTGACAAGTACAGGAAAATGTACGATAAAATTCAGAAAAAGTTGAATGATATGTCGAAAAATGGCTGTGATTTATCATACAAGGAACTCCTAGATTCAGTCTTAGAAATATCTGAGGAAGATTACATCAAATGCATTAGGAGTTCATTGAGAGGTCCAAAGGTTTTTCTAAAAAGAAAGCCATGCGATATGAGAGTAAATTCTTACAACAGTGTTGTTCTAGATGCTTGGAAAGCAAACATTGACATGCAATTTATCTTGGATCCATATGCCTGTGCAATGTATATTGTTTCATATATTAGTAAATCTCAAAGAGGAATGAGTGACTTACTGAACAGAGCTGCAAAAGAAGCTAGAGAAGGAAATCTTGACATAAAAAGACAAGTGCGTCATATTGGAAACCATTTCCTCAATAGCGTGGAAGTTGGAGCACAAGAAGCTGCATATTTAGTGTTGCAAATGCCTCTTACAAAAGCATCAAGAGATGTTGTTTTTATCAACACAAGTCCCTCTGATGATAGAGTAATTCTCATCAAAACAGATGCTGAATTGGAAAAGTTGACACCAAATTCTACAGATGTTGAATGCAGTAATGTTATTAAAAGATACGCAAAACGACCTAAACAACTTGAAAACTGGTGTTTAGCTGACTATGTATCTCAACTTGATGTAGTGTTTCCAAAAGAAAGTGAAGAAACATTCGATCAAACAGAAATAAATGATGATGAAAATGATGAGTCAGACGTTGACTTTAATGAGAGTGATACACTTGTTACTCTAAAGAATGGCATTATCATCAGACGTCGCAAAGTACCTAGAGTGATTAGATATGTCCGGTTCAATCTAAAAACAGACCCTGAAAATTACTATAGAAAAAGGTTAATGTTGTTTTTGCCATGGAGAGATGAATCAGTTGATCTGTTGTCTGGAACTGACACTTTTGAAAATTCATTTAGTCTTAGAAAGTCTTTTTTGGCTCATAAAATCAAGCAATATGAGTTTAATGCTGAAATGCTAGATGAAGCATTACAGATAGCAAATGATGAATTAACAGATGCTTTTGATGAATTAGCACCTAATACTCAGCAAACAGAGGCAGAAGATGAAGCTGAAGGATCTTTTGAATCAGAAAAGTATGTCCAGTTTAACCCTGAGAGACCAGTTGAACAAAGAATATATGATATTGGAGCAGATGTTGGTATCCCATCAAGACAAATTACAGAGGAAAGTTCTGTGAGACTGCCAGAGGATGAATATTTGAAATTGGTGGAAAGTTTAAATGTGAAGCAAAGGGAATTTTTCAATCATGTCATGCAATGGGTCAAAACGGAAAAAGAGCCGATGTATTCTTTTTTATCTGGAGGTGCTGGTGTTGGCAAATCTGTTTTGATAAGAGCACTTTATCAAGCTTTGCACCGATATCTATGTTCAACTGAAGGTGAAAACCCAGATGATGTTAGAATACTTCTTTGTGCGTACACAGGAAAAGCAGCATATAACATTGGAGGGTCAACCATAGCGTCCGCTTTTCATCAAAAAATTAATCAAAGCCAACAAAGTTTACACTGCGATGAATTGAATACTTTTCGTACCAAATACAGAAACCTGAAAATAATCATAATTGATGAAATATCAATGGTAGGCAATAGGTCTTTGGCTCTGATTGACAGTCGTTTGCAACTTCTTACAGGCATCAAAAAGCCATTTGGTGGTATTAGTATCTTAGCAGTTGGTGATTTTTTTCAACTCAAACCTGTGATGGACAGCTGGATCTTTCAGGATTTAAAATGTAATGCCCAAGCTCTTGCAAGCAATCTTTGGAGAGAACACTTTTGTGTATTTGAATTGGATGAAATAATGAGACAAAAAGATGATATTGAGTTTGCCCAACTGCTTAATCGCCTTCGTTATAATGAATTAACACCAGAAGACAAGAATGTAATTCAGAGATGCATGATAACAGAAACAAATGAAAATTATCCAAACCATGCTCCACATCTCTTTACTCAGAACTCTAAAGTAGATGCATACAACAATCAGTTGATTGAGAGACTTGAAGGAGAAAAGGTCATGGTGAAATCAGTTGATTCTGTTATCAAAGATTACTCAAAGGAAGTGAAACAAAAGCTTCTCAGGTCTGTATTAAATGAGGATGATGTTAGCAAAACTGCCAATTTAATGCAAATATTGATTCTTGCTGTTGGGATGATTTACGATATCTCGGTCAATGTTGATGTCTCTGATGGGCTTACTAATGGGTCATCATGTAAAGTTCAACTGATTGAAAGCAAAATGGAAGGCATATCAAGACCAAGCATAGTTTGGGTCAATTTTTTTGATTCTGCTGTTGGAAAGTCAACTCGCAAAAAATACAAGCATTTGTTTCATGATGGAATAAATGATGACTGGACACCTATTTTTGAAGTTCAGCGGTCTTTTGTATTGAATCATAATACTTTTCAGAGAATTCAGTTTCCATTGCGACCAGCTGCAGGAAAGACAGTTCATAAAGCTCAAGGGTGCACTGTTGATGAAATTGTAATTGACTTGTCTCAAACTAAAATTAGGAAAACTCCACACATTCACTATGTTGCTCTAAGTCGAGTACGGTCAGTAGATAATCTACACATCCTTAACTTCAATGAGCAGGCATTAGCTATGGATGAAAAAGTGCTTGAGGAAATGAAAAGAATGAAAACTGAGGTGCCATTGCATCTTTGTTATGTTCCAATGTATCAAATCAATTCTAATTGTTTTAAAGTTGCTTTCAACAATTGTAGATCACTTCATAAGCACTTTTCACAAGTAAAAAGTGAGCCAAATATTCTAGCATCAGATGTAGTTGGTTTCTCCGAGACAAGACTATGCAGTGCAGATGAAGACAATTTTCAACTACACGGCTACACAGCAATATTTAATCATGAGGTTTCATGTCACTTGAATAGACGTCCACATCATGGAACAGCACCGTATGTTAAAAATGACTACAAGATAACGTATATCTCAAAGTTTAACAATGGCTCCTTGGAGTTCATCACTGCAAATGTACATTTAAGCCAAAGTAGAGATGTACAAGTTATCGTACTTTATAAATACCCATCATGTTCTTTGGAAAATTTCAAGCAACATGTAAACACACATCTTAAGCCTTTGACTGAACACCAGAAGGACTTGGTACTTTTAGGGGATTTCAATTTCGATTTGTTTGCTGGGCATATTGACTTTTTAACATTTTTTGAAAAATGCTTTAAATGTAAACAAATTGTAACAAAGGCTACACATAATACCGGTTCTCAGCTGGACCTGATTTTTACAAACATAGCCCCATGTGCAACAGATGTGATTGAAGCATACTGGTCTGATCATAAAATGATATACTGCGCTTTTGAATGAAATAATTGTGTTTTAAAGAGAATGGGGCACCAAAGTAAAAACTCATCAGAGGGAGCTGTGAAAATAATGCCCCCTCCCTCATCCCATTTGTCACCTTTAAAAGGTGACAAATGGTCTTTTAATTAATATATAGGTATTGTAAGACACCAACTATTTGCTTTTGGCAGTGTCATAGATTCAGTGGTTCAAGGGGGATGGGGATTAAAATCATTAATTGAGCATTTGATTTGTAACAATTCCACTGTTTTCTGAATGTAGAGAATTTGTTAAATCTGTTCTCAATTTTTAATTTCCAGCCCAAATTTACACAGATATCATCTACTTCACTGATGTAGTTTTCATCAATTCTACTCCTCCTCCCACCTAAAACATGACTATGCCAATATGTTTAAATTCATACATTATATTGTATTATGTCTATATATACATATATTGAACCAAAAAATGCCTATGTCTTATATTCAAAGCCACTGTACAGTGAACATGTGTAAATTTGTGTATTTCTTCAATATTCTAAGATAATATTAATTTGCAGACTTGCATCAATAAGAGCAAAGACAATGATTAAAAATAGTTAAATTTAATCCTTCTCCAAGCCATGAAGGTGCATAAGACCGGTGCTTATACCCACTTTCCAAGGTGCTAAGCAGATTACAGTCACCGACTCCCCATGGATAGAACACCAGTCTATCACAGCTTAACTCCCAGCTTACTGCTCGTACCCAATTTCAGCTGGGTGGACTGAGACAAAGATCGATAAAGTACCTTGTGTAAGGGACAACAAAACATCAAGTGACCACAGCTGATTTTAACCAGCAACCTTTGGGTTACTGGCCTAACGCCAATGACCACTGGCCATGTGCTCCATAAATGAACTACATGCGAGTTAATTGTGAATTGCAGTTCTGGAAGTCATGTAAACAACTTCAATACTGTGCGCAAGCCACATTAAAAATTGAACTTTTCCTTCATATTAAAGCAAAACAGAATGTGGCAATATCTTGTTCCTAAAAAGAATTGTATACTGATGCTTTATTTATATATTTTTTGTTGTATTTTCATAATAACTTGATAAAAGTTTAATTGTATTCATATATTTATACAGTCTATACTAGATTATATATGTCACATCAAAATTGTTTGCATCTCATATGAATAATTACACCCTATATTCTAGAAAAACTATTTTTCAAATATGTCTTTGAATTTAATATTATTTCATTATTATCTTTATAGCTGTTATCAATGACTTCATTCAATAATATCGTATTATATCAAGCAAAAGTTGGTGTCTTACAATACAATAAATGTATGTGAATCTGTGAATATTTATTTATACGGACAATACACACACAATATGTACGAATCCTTCATGTGAGTGCATGTTATATGTATATTATATCATGTTAATACATGTACAATGTTAGTCGAAAATATTGGAGCAAAAAAAGAAGACATCTTTTCTGTAATGACAACTTCCTTCTCTTTTTTGATTTGAACTGGTCCTTTATGGATTTCTTATATTACTTAAGGCCAAATCATTTTTATGTTAACTATATAACTACCCAGGTAATATGATTTTTATAATGAAAATTATATATATTTTACTAATGCAATGTTATTAATTTACTTGAATGCATGTATTTCTCTTATAAATACAAAAGCACCTGTATTTAAAGAAACTTGGCTCCAATCGTTCAAAAATGACAGGTAAGTATAAAGAAAGGAGGTCACTGGCCAGCCTGTAGAGGGCGGTAAACCTGCCTTTTCTAATAAATTCATATCTATGGACAGAGTTCATAGTTATAAACAATATGGCATACATGTATAAAGAAAAAACAAAAGAAATATTGCATACTGGTTGCTTATTTGATGCAGTGTACTCTTAATGTACACTTTATAGAAAATCTCATTTAAAGAAATTAAAAAATGAGAAATACATTGCATTAAAAGTGAATTTAATTTCAAACAAATATTCATCTAAGTTTTATTCAATTTTTCAAAATCATTCACACACACTCAACGCTTATATACTCAAATATAGTATTATTTCATATGGTTGCATGCACAGTGCATGCATTTATATGCAAATATATAATATGATCGAAACATTATTTGTATCATATAGAACAGAAAAGATGTCTTCATCTTGTATGGTTATATATAACTTGTCATAAATGTGTCATAAAGTTTATTGTTTTTGATAATGCTCATTTTAAAGTATAAAGTGCATTAAATTATTTTTTACAATTGCTTAAACAATCACACTCGAATGACAAAATTATCATAAAACTCGTATTTTCAAATCATTCTTTATCTTATCATTTTATGTTTCATTACAGTTAAGTAAATGACACAAGAATAATTATGTTACTAGTTTTTGTATAAAATTTTATCGACAAATAATTTTCATTTAATTATGTCTTGTAAATCAATACTGTTCATAACCTTTCTATTTTCGCTTTTTCGGAGAAAGGTTATGAAAAAACAGTGAAACTTCTAAATTAATTAATTTAAACTTTGTGTATATATATGACTAACATAATTATATATTCATGTATATATCTGGTTTTAAAGTATGATTTATTGTATTTTCTCATCATTATATTCATTTCATTTAATGTACAATATGCATAACTATAAGACACTGAGAAACTACGTTTACATTTACAGTATATTTGTAAAATTTGATATAGCTAATGTTTTACCAGTAACTAGTTTTTTTTTAATGTGTGTGCATAAAAATTATTCCCGAGGTTCTTTTTATATTATCAGAAATGTTTGTTTCTAAATAAAATTGCTTTCTAAAATGAATATGTCTCATGTTGATATATTATACCGGTAATTGTATTCATTGTAGATATGTTAAATCATGCCATTGTGATTGAAACATATTTCAACAGGTTTCTTATTTTTAAGGGTTCACATCAAAGAGAATGTTGCCAATTTTAAAATCCAATTTAGCCAATTTCAAACTAATATACATTTTAGCAGTTGCATGAAAATTTTATCTTTAAAGAACCATTACTCTTCAAATGTGTGCAAAAAAACTGCTGGAATTAACATACCAGTAATGCATTTTGATTTAAATGACACAATTTATTTTCATCCCCACCCCTCTATAAAAAATATTTAATCTTGCATAAGAAAATTATTGTACTTAACTATGCTAAAAATTAAATTTCTCTATTATTTCAAGTGTTTTAAGTCAAAATAGTTATCAATGTTTGCTCAGGTGAGCGATGTGGCCCATGGGCCTCTTGTTTCCCATTAATTTAAAATATATACAAGAATTACCTTTTTAATTTTCATTGATAATTTTTCATTTAGAAAATGATAAAAATTACCAAATCATAATTGGCATGCATTTATAGATAATTATATTATGCATCAACAGAGATAAAATGTTAAGCTCTAAAGTATTCTGTTCACAACAAAAATAATTTATCTCGTTTCCTGATAAAATAAAATAAAAACATATAAAATATTTTAAAGCTGTTATCGGACTCTTTTTTTGAAATCGTATTTAAAAAAATAAAAGATTCTTTATCGATCCATCAAGTAAAATTTTCGTGTGTCGAGGAACCTTAATTTAACTTGCAAACACTTATGGATAATCATAAACTTTGATATAATTCATATGTATTTTACCCTGTTGCTTTTGAAGCAATTTTAAATTTAAAAAACCCCCTGTAATAATAACTTTATTTTTAGATTTAATCGGTTTTATTGTTGTTGCAACTATTTAAAAAATAAACGGCAATTTTTAAAGTTAACTGGGATATGAACGTGATTGGTCACGTGATCAAATCCTGTGAAGCCCGAAGGCCTTCTCAGAAGATTTGATCACGTACCAACCAAGTTCATATCCCAGTGAACTTTTGAACATTGCTGTTTATTACTTATATTACTTATTAATACTTTTATTTATATTTGAGAATGACAAACCATTAGAATTAATTATAAAACGTTTTTACGTTAACAATATTGCATCCGTCAAGCGATAGGCGCGAGCGTTTAATTTATCATTGTGACGTTACGAAAACGTTCATACAGAATTGAACGTTTTCGCTTTTTGATCGGTTTATACAAGGAAGTATATTTGCAAATGTAAATATACTAAATTATACTGACTTGCATAACAGTTATTTATGAATTGTCATTTGTGGGTGCTTTATAATCTATAATAAATTCAATTTGTAGCCTTTGATCATTATTGATCATTACACGATGCTACAAATCTTGATTTAAATTATATCACATGTAAATGTTTGATCTTTCTAATCATATTTTCAAAATATTTTCACAAAAATAAGTTTCACACCTTATTTTTCCCGTAAATATATAGTTTATAAACCTCGTCAGATTTTCATCAGGAAGGTGGCTATAATTTTACTCAAATAATTTGTGAACAGCTTCAATTTAGATGACAAGTGGTGGCTTCATTTTATACATCATAGTTCATGTATATTTCATTATTTAATGTCGCTGACAGAACGTTATGCTGTATGCATGAATGGGTGCATGTGTGAATGTCCCACCAAACCTAGGTCCCAGAGATTCTATCTTTTACGGCGTTACTTTCATGTACAATTGTATTCCTGATCTTCAAAGATTCAGTTTTTTATTTATAATTTAAAGTCCTAGATACCTGACAGAACCTCCGTTTATCATATTCAGTGATACCGTCGGTAAACTATTATTATTGGGAAAACCCCTGTATTTATAATTTAGTAAAAAATGCAGTACCTGTAATTGTCTTTTTTCAACTTCTGTGTGTGTTTTGTTGTGAATGTGTTTTTCTGTTTTTCAGATTTTTTATGGACTTTGTGACACATATATTTTTATTCAATTTTATGTTTAAATCTAAATAAAAAAAACAAAATTGTTTATAGTGCAATATAGCAAATTGTTTATTTAAATTTCCAAAAATACGATTTTTTTCTTGCTGATAAGATGTAAACACCGTTGGTCATTACAGAAGTGAGATTAAATAGATGATTAATTGTACGGACTACTTAATACCTTTTCTCATTGAGGAAATCAGAAATAAAAGTATATATTATATATAAAGAAATATTTTGTTTTTTGAAATAAGGTCTGGAGTACTTACTTTTATGTCTTATTTTGTTGCTCTTGGGGTACAGTTTTGAACAACTTCTTTCAGTTGATTTAAAACCGTACCTTACAAATCCATTGTTATCTAACATGATAGCAAAAAACTTTGATTCGAGAACGTCTTCGTATTTTCCTTGCCAACACAGTACGTATGAGTCACTGTCATTTATTACAGTTCTGTTTGATGTCACCATACAGTTTGTTTTTTCTGAAAAAAAATGAAATAATTTTCTTCAAGAACATCGATAAGCATTAATTAAAATTAACTCAAAGGCCTTTGGGCCATATCGATTTTAGTAACAATGGCCAATTGACATAACTCTAACTCATGCAGCGTCACAAATTTAAACACAATTCAAAGCGTTTGTTTAATTCCCATTGTCGATATCTTTTAAACAACTAAATATCAAAACTAAAATGTTCTTTTCCTCAAGGAATTCTTGATACAACACCATCATGAAATGGTGGGATACATAGATATATCAAAGAGTTTTGCGATATTTATGTTATCAAAAGCGGACTTGACATCATTGCTAGACGATCAACTTTTTTTTTCGTTGTGATTTTTTTTATGATTTTGCATATTTTGTGAAAATGCACATTATAACACTTTCATAAATATATATAAATTATTTTCTTTCGTAACAATGACATGTATGATCAAAACCTTTCGCCAATTCTTTTCGTTACTTTTTTGAAACTTTCTATGATTTTTAATTTTTAAATTCGAATGTATTTTCGGTGATATCGTAAACATCGCAATGTAAATAAAGGTTTGTTCTCCTCCACTCAATTTTTAATGATTGTACATTATTTCATGAATTCAAAAAACTTGCACGAAGACCTCTCAGATGTCACTTCTTCACAAAAATGTCTTCTGGACGAGCTCAGCGAATACTTTCAGTGCAGCATGGGTACTCGACGAGCTCGGAGTCAATTGTTCAGTAAAACTCTCATAGGACGCAGTTACACGCTGCCGAAGCGCCGTAGAAACGCCTCGATCGCCGTAAGGCCGCCGTGAGATCATTTCCTTGTAAACATTTAATGAAAAAAATTGTACGCATTCTTTTTGATTTTACAGCGATTCCAGAAATTTTATAACCCCGTAATAACTCAGTTAGAACGCAACTTGGTGTGGCAGGGCCTTTACGAACAGATAAGAACATTCTATAGTTACCATTTTTAGGGTTATTGCAGACAAAAGAACGTTTATTGTCACAGCTTTCTGCATGGAATTCTGTAGAGGAGTAATTATAAGAAAGACAAAATACATCCTCCTTTCGTTGCGATTGGTCGTCTAATTTCAGGTCAACATTTAATGGCTTACAACGGCTGTCCATGCGTTCGTTGGTGGAAATTCGTAGAAATGCCCCAACCCACACTCTAAGGTTAGAACTAAAATACAAAAAGATGATTTTAATTCAAAGTATCAAACCGATTGCCATATATATATATATATATATATATATATATATATATATATATATATATATATATATATATATATATATATATATATGTGTGTGTTATTTCAAAGTACTTGTATTAGAGTAAATGGTAGGTATATACTATTCTGAAGAGCTTTCTCTTTCTCTCTCTATCAGGAAAAAAATAAACATTAATTTCAGATGGCCAATTGTTTGCCATTTTTTCATAGTTTGTTCATTATTGTGCAAAAGTTATAAGCGCAGCAATAAATCGGTACCGAAAGTGAAGACGGCAGAGATTTTTAAATCAGAAAAATTCAGATCACTTCCAATTATTTGTAAATTGTTGAAATCGGTCGAATAGTTTTCGAGAAATCGCATGCGCAAAATTTGTAAAAAAATAATTATATTTACTAGATACGATCTCGTTTTGAGGGAATAGTAAGTCTCCTGTTTGATGTTTTGAAACAATAGCATGAGTATCGATAAAATTCCCATTCCCTCCTTACATATAAGGCTTAAAGGATAGCCAAATCTTAAGCAATGCCCAACAATGTGTGTGTGTGTGTTTCACATATGGTAAATTAAAGATAAATGCTTTCATTCCTAGAAAAGCCTTAAACGCATCAAAAATGATGTTGCAATAATTTTTCAAAATTTAAGGTAAGGGACTTTGGCCCCTAAAAATCCCTAATGACGTGATATATGGGTGTGACAATCATGTTTGAGTACAGATGTAATTACAATCGACAAGATTGCTTCTTAAATGCATTACAAAATCCTAATCGTTTTTAAGTTATTTGTAATATATTTTTCGAATCTCTTGTCCCCTTGATTAAAGAAGTGAGAGTTTGCAACTCTAAAGGAATTAGAATAGTCCTTGATAATAAAACTTTTATTTTTGGTGTCTTAGATATTGTGAAGTCAAAAGTGTTCAATATTGTACCTATCTTGATAAAAAAAATACATATACAGAAGTAGATGCCAGAAAAACCAATTAACAGTTAATGCCCTTATGAATGATTTAAAACAGTAATATAAAGTATTCCAATTCTGTTCAAAAGAAAGAAGTGAAATGGATAAGTTCAATACAGACTGGGAAATTTGGACCCCTGTGAATAATCAACTCACTCTAAAGTGCTCTCTCTGTCTCTCTCTTTCTCTCTGTCTCTCTCTCTCTTTCTCTTTCTCTCTTTTCTCTCTGTCTCTCTCTCTTTCTTTCTCTCAATAAAAAAGGTGCTCAATATGTATTTTGTTTTTTTTCCTCTTAGTAAACTTTCATTATATATGCAATATTAATGTAATTGTTTTGTTGCTTTCTTAAACATACTTTGTGTCTTTGAAAATTTGTGATGTATGTATGTGATGTATGTAGAAACAGTTGGCTTATTAATAAAACATTTAAAAAAAGGAAAAAAAAAAGAAGTCACCCTCTTTTCCTTATATCGTTCGAAAGAACTTTAAATATCTACCACTCTTGTATTATATATCATTGCAAATATCAACTGATAGGAAGAAATAGATCAAAACATATGAACCTTTTGGTTCAAAATTCGTACCTAATTTTCGTGCCTAGGCGAGCTTCAACACATGCCGCCACTGGCGTTTAACAACATAAAAGTGCACTATTTCAAACTTATTCTACTTATCCTAAAAATATCCAAGTTATTAATTTGATAGTTTCTGAGATCAGATCTGCACACTTGAAGTGACGACAACAAAAATTTTAAAAACTCCGTTATTCCGTTAAACTCATTTAACTCATTAAAAAAAATTAAGACACCATTTCATCATCTGTCAAAAAACGTTTGAAATCGTTTGAATAGATTCTGAAAAAAGTAACTAGATACGACCTCGTTACGAGTAACGAGTATGTCTTCTGTCTGATTTTTAAAAATTAGACTATGAAATATAAATACAATTTCAGAATTACCCCCCCCCCCCCCCCCGCACTTTCAAATATAGAATAAAACTCTATAATCACTTCATCAGTGGGCGTGGAAATATTTGTTCAAACAGATATTGTTAGGATCTACAGCTTTGTTTCTGCAATGTTTTACAAAATCATTATCGTTTATAAGTTATATTTAATAGACTTAAGATAATTTGAAACGATATCCTGACCATATTGAGTGATATACAGGAATGAGAGCAAAAGTGTCTATCTAATAAGATTGGCATTTAAAAATATATTTTATGCAAATTATCAGCGCCATAGTCGATCAAAATAACTCAATCGAAAAAAGGAACATCAACTACGCGGCTTACCTCCCTTACTTATGACGTCAGTAAGACCCAATCTCTTTATAAATCTCTGTAGTAAATACAAATATCCTTGTTATTTTGCAGTATAAAAGAAAAACCTTATGTCATATAAAAGCCTCTATAATCATACAATAATCAACAACGGCAGTATATTTTCTCTCAGGAAATTAAATCGTATTCGTTTTTATTTTTATTTTTTTCATTTGACAACGTGTATAAATTCCGTTTAAAGACTCGGGAATGAGTGATTTTTGTTATAAATCTACATGAAGTTATATGTAATCAGAGATATAGAGCAGGTTCCAGTAAATGTTCTACGTAACATCTCACTTTACTCCTTACTTAAATTCTTACAGTTGGGAAGGAGAAACTTTAAGAGTACTGTACAACAAAATACTCCAGAAGCGGTGTGAAAAAGATGTTGATACTAAAAACTATAAAGAAATATTAGAAGCTTTGAGGTAACTAAATCTTACCAAAATCAATAACATCAAAACGCACGATTTTTAACGCTTTTTAACGCTTTATACAACCATTCCCCATGACAAATTAATCTCTACCGGCAAGGCGTGTGTGAATAGAAAATTCGGACTAGTTGCACATTCATTCAACGGATTTTTTTGGCGTCAGTAAATCGGACCAGTAATGCATCGTTTTAATCATCCCAGTAGTTCCCATTAGTCATGGCAATTTTTATCACTTCACACTCTCACGAGAATCAGCAAGACAAATTTAGACAGTAAAAACAATAACGATGTAAGCGACATACAGTCAATGTTACCTCTAAAGTTCACCTCAGTACCCTTTCAATCAAAAATAATCGTGTGACGTCACAAACGTTTACACATTGATCCGATATATTTTTTCGGAGTCAGTAAATTTTGACCCACAATTCATAGTACCAATGGTTTCCAACCTCACGTTCCAACACCACGTTCTCCCGAGAATCAAAGTAAAACCTTTGAAAAGCTTATAAGATGTGTAATTTTAAGAACATCATGCTTAACCAACGTCAGCTTTGAGTCACAATAAGCACTGATAAGGGGAAATTACTCTAATTGAAGTTATTGTAAATCTGCTGAAATGACCAAAATCCTCCTAAAATCTTGCAAAGGCTAAGATAAAGAACAGCTGACGAATAAGGACATTTCTTCAGATACAGGAAACAGTTGTAAATTGCACTAATTTGGATGAATGCTGACAAATATTTTATTCACTATAATTACGGTAATTTCCTGAAACGTAACGTTATACGTAGCAGCGCCTTTTTTTTAAAGGGGGTGGGTGGGTGGATGGCAGCCTCATCCAAAAAATCTTTGCAAGCAAAAAGAAAAATAAATCATGAAAAGTCTAATCCTTCAGCTCTTTAGCAGTTCAATGGTTTCTTTATTTTCACTTCCATTTATTACATGCGGGGGGGGGGGGGGGGGGGAGACAACACCATGTTCTTTTGACATGATAAGCAAATATTTTTAAGCGTAAATTAAAAATAAAATTTAACATTAATTATTTTTTTTTAATTGGAGGGGCAAATCCATGGTAAGTCGATTTTCTATGTATAAATTGGCAAAAATGAAAAAAATTTTAGCATGGGGGAGCTCTATGATGATTCAAGTTTTATATGTAAGTTTAAGAAAAAATGTCTACTGCAAAAAAAAGGGGGAAAACAATCAATCAATCAATCATAATCACAATCACTTTAAAAGAGGAGATGCAGTGCAATGAATATTTATATATTAAAATCTTTATTATTTAACAACATTGTATCTGAGATTAAACTATTGTTCTACATATAAATAAATCAATTATAACAAATCTTATAAACTATGAATAATGATAATTTACTGAAAAATAGGTATGTTTAATTTTTTGGCATTCCAATTTCACGTTGTTAATCTTATTTTATTAATTTATTATAATTCATTGTTTGATCACATGCTGTGCTCGCCCCAACGGTCGCACCGTAAAACATATTATACATGCTTTTTGATATCGCCGGCAGTTATTTCTTCAATAAAAATGGAACTCGTAAAAATGCTTAACTTGTTGTTGGAAATCTAAGAATTTTTTTTGCTAAAATTCATTCTGATTGCACACACAAGTACTCTGAAGTTGACATTAAAAAGGTGCTTGAGTTTCTGATAGACAATATCCATGTAGTTTTTGGAAATCAAGTCTTCCAACAACCTGTTGGAATTTCCATGGGTATCAATTTTGCCCCAACTCAACATTTAGGTTTATCAACGTATTATCTTATCAATAGTTTTTTCCGACTTTCGTCGACTCGATATATATAAGTTAACTTTGGATAAAAGATCCCACAGAGGACAACACTTTGATAAACGCGATGACTTCAATTTTTCTATAGTCAACTTTCTTTACTTATGGAGCAATATACCTTCATCACCTGCATATGGTGTTTTTGTTAGTTAATTCGATACAGAAGGGCATGCTCTCTAACAGTTTCTAAGGCGAGGCAAGCTCCTAACAAACAAGTTGATAAAACAGAACTATCAATAGTCTCGTTTGAAGTCATCTTTTCGTAAGTTCTATGGTCGATACAACAACCTTGTAAGCAAATACAATCTTCCACTGTGTCGCATGATGACTGACTTTTTTCATACTAATTGTTAAATATTAATCACCTTATTGTCTACGGACTTTTCCATTTTTTCCCGATTTCGACAATGAACACATGGCGGTTAAGACCAGTCAGCAGAGAATGCTAAATCCTCCTAGGCACTTGATCCTACCTCTATCTTTTTAGAGGTCCGTATTGCTCTGCTTTGAATTTGTATTTGGTTTAAGGATTTTGAGATGGTTGACAGTCTGTTATTCTCCTTTATCATGCATGTATATATGCTTTGTTTCAATCAGTTTTTATTGAATTGTTAAATTTAAAGATAACTGATCAATTCCCCATATGCACGTTCATGCTATTCATTAATTAGGATTTTTTTCTAAACAGCTTATAGGCAATATGCTGCCTCATTCGCTTCACGGTGAATTTTTGGGTTTCGTTTTCAAAGTGACAGAATAGGTTACCAGTCAATTTTATTATTTTTAGTCGAGAATTTCTTGAAATGTGTTGATTTTGAACGTGTACTAGTACGGTCCGGTGTTTTGATTTTTCAACAAGTATGTGCAGTGTTTACTCACAGACCTCTTTTGTCTACCTTTCTTCCACAATTTTTTCTTTCGTTCTTTTATTATTATTCATGCTTGTTCCTAATCTATTGATTATCTACACATTCATTCACATTTTTTTTTATCAAGCAACCAATTTATTTTACCGGTACAATTAGATATCAGTATGCCTTATTTCCGCGATCTAATTTCATTAATTGTTAGGACACGTGAACACAAAGTATTTTCCAAGAATATTGCATATCCATAGGTCTGAAACTTAAAGGCCAAATTAATTAGAAATTATCAATAGATCTAATTCTTAAATTATATTCAAGAATGTTATTGTGGCATTTAACAGCCGCTTATAAATAAAATCTATAAAAATAACATAATGCCTCAAACATTTTCATTGGACTGCCTTATACTATTTATGTGACGAATAAATGGCTTAAGCTATCTTTAAACGAAATCATCTGGACTATCAGATAATCTCATCTGAAAAGAAAGACACGTTCATATAAGCAAACATATAGCTTAAATTAAATCGATAAACTTCTGCAAATTTACACTAGTTCTAATGCATTGTTGACATCGATGGGTCTAAATCTATGTGACGTCAAAAATCCACAAAATCAAGAACAATAAGCGGGGAACAATTTTTTTCAGGTTCGATTTTTCAGTGTTATATCTTAGTAATGTTAGGGCAGGTCACGTATTTATATATTCATTTATACCAAACTTTATATTTATGAAAAAAAACCCATAGTGTCAAAAATCGTTTCATATGACCTTAAACGAGTCTCTGAGCCCTAATTAAAGGGGCAAGCTCCCTTTTTCTTTGTTTGGTGTGAAAGAGCGTTTTAAATTCTACAACTTTTGTTTTATATATGTCCTTTCAAATTAACAACTGATAAAAATATACGGATTAAAACATATGAAAATTTTGATTCCAAACTCGTCCCCAATTTTCGTGCCTGGGATAGGTCCAAATTGTTTCATACTCATATCTCTGATAGTTTCTGAGATCAGCTCTGCACAAAATTGGTCGTAAATATTTACAAAATCGTCCGTAAATTGGGACCGAATGTGCTGACAGAAAAAAATTAAAAATGTATCTCAATAACAGCAAGTCTAATCTGCTGTGAATTTTTTTTCGAAAGGACTATATATGATATGGGCCTAAAATGGCCCCCTAAAATGGACATCATCATTTTACTGTAATTATTTGATTTTTCAGTTCAGATATATATGTGATGTGTTTAAAAAATATTCATTTTGATTCAGGTGCCCACAATATAGAAATATTACATCGTAAAGACAACCTTTTTCCGCCATTTTTGCATTTTTAGCATAAAACAGCTTGTTTTCAAGCAGTTTTACTTTCAGAAAACATAGAGCACATGCTTGAACAAACGAAATATTTTAATCAGAGATGTATCTAGCCAAGACTAATAAGTGACAAAAAAAATTATCTTGTTCGAGCATGCGCTCTTTGTTTCCCATTTGTGAAAAGATAACAAAAATGTCAATTTTTGACCGATTTTGATTGAATTCTAAAAATAGCGTTACTTCTGACGTCAAATACTGCCAGTGAGTGCAAATAAATCAAATAAATATATGAAAAATATATTCTATATCGACTCTTCTAAAAAATAAGTTAACTTTTTATTGTACCCGATACACTTAGAAAATGGCGAATTATGGGGGCAAAATTTAACTCATATCATATATAGTTTTTTGTCGAATTGTTTTCAAGAAATCGCGTGCACAAAATTTGTAAAATGAAATAATCATAAGAAATAGCTAAAAAAAAGACCTCCCGTTGAAAACGCAAGACCTTAATAAGAAACAGGTCGAAAAACCAATAAGGTCTTCCGTTGGAAATGGAAGACCTTAACAATTAGTTCAATTTTTCCATCATTTTTACTTCATATCTGTTAACTTTTTTTCATATATTTTGTATTATTATCTATTTTAACATTATAATTGATAGGATAGACGGATTGAAAATATACGCATAATAAATGTTGAAGCTTCAAACCAGTAATAACAGTGGTTTGTTTAGCATAAACTGTTGAAAAAAAAACCAAATCTAATTTTCATTTAGTAATCAATACAGGATATGATATATAGGTCAGAATTAGTTTGATTTCTGTCTTCTTATTTATGACGTATAATAAATCTTGTTTGCATCATCATATTCTATTCGGAAAAATAAATTGTAAAAACAAAAGCATCACTGCTATAATTGCATATTTACGAGCATTATCATAAAGCTGTAAAGGATTAAGTGATTTTAACATGCGTAGTGACAAACTAATTAGGTGTCTAATTTTCGTTTCGCTTAATTCAACATTGTTTAAGATGTTGCTCATCTTTGTAAGAACTGGGACCAGGCTAGAGAGCTTGAAGAATATCAAGGGCGCATGACAATGCCATTTTTTAAATTTTCATTGGAGTGTAATGTCTTATGAAAAAGGTTTATTCTCTATAATACCTTTTACACCGTACAATTTGATTAAATTTACATGGGCCTAGCAAATCTAAAATAATATTTTTTTAAAAAATAAATATTTATAGTGGCATACTTCTATTTTTTTTTTACTATAAAATATGTCAAGTAAGATGAATATGTCGACATGCAGGATTGTTATGTCAGCATGCAACACAGCTTTAGAAACATACAATGTACAAGGAAATTGCAATTAGATACAGAACTGATCAGACCCAACCTAACACCAGAGTAAACCCCAACTAAACCTCGTGTTTACTTTTTTGGTTTAATTGGGGTTTATTTTGGGTCTGCTTTTTCTAAATTTGGATCCACTCGGGGATTACTTTGGGTTTACTGGGGGGTTATTTTGGGTTTACTCTGGAATTGCATTCGGAGTCAAGTGTACGCACTGAAGTGTGAACCACCCGCCTTTTACCTGTTTCTTGTATATATTCCGATTACATATGTAGCGTCTGCTTTCGGGGGTATACTTCTGATCGGGGTGTACTCTCTTTTTCCACTCTCGGTTTTATTTTGGTTTACTCTGGGTTTACTCTAAGTCCATTCCAGTAAAGTCGAAGTAAACGCAGGGTTCAATTGGGGCTTACTTTCTGTTATGTTGGGTCTGATCCGTACTGTAACATTTATAGGAAATATCGCCAACATGTGTGACTTTCAACATGCTGGATGCTACTCATGTTGACATAAATAAGTCAACATATCTATTTCAGCATAATAACGTAGCATCTAGCATCATTTTGTTAACATATGTGGAAGCAAAATGATTATTTGTTTTTTTTCTTCAGATTTTAAATGATTTTGATCTATTTGCAATTTTCTTTCATATCAACATAGTTATGTTACATGTTGACATAATTATATTGCATTTCAAAATAGTTATCTCCCTAATGTCGACATGTTTGATAGAAAAATAAATTGTCCATAAGGGGCAGAATATCTGTCATGTCATCTGATCATAAATACAACACTACAATGAATTTTACTTGACTAGTTATTTATATTAGTTTAGGTTACTCAATGGGCATTAAGGGTTGTGCCATCTGCACGTATTCAAGCAATATCAATATATAAATCGGTATTGGTATTTTATCGTTCTGAACAAAAATAGTTACGATAGATTTCTTATTTTCATATAAAATGTCTTTGTCTTTCTCTGGAACTCTCAAATGTCTTTTGCTGATTATTATATGATGATACTTTATCATTTCATTCTGACCATTCTTCATTGTATGTTGATAATTTCACATGTTATAACATGATGATACTGAATCTTTTGTTGAAACGTTTATATATGTAATCTGATACATGTACTTTATCAATGCATGCTGATACGAGCATTCAGGTAGTCCATCCATAAATGAGGTAAATTATGAAATTTTGATTCATCTCACCTGTGTCGCCTCAATTAGATTTATTATTTGTATTATAAGAATTGAATTTGGTAAGTTTTATTTTTGATATAAATGACGTCATTCCTAAGAATTGAAAGTGCCATGCTGCACCACGTTTTATATGTTGTCTTGGGGGTAAAATCTGGAAAAATAACAGTGTAGGTATTTGTGAGAGACCGATACATTCTAATCAATTCAAGGAAGTGTTGTATAATGCATTCTCTACAATCAATTTGCCTTACTGTTAAAATTAACGAAATTAGAAAGCATCATGCAGAACTATGGTGCACCATTAATGTCTGTATATTAATGTTTTCATATTGCAGTCTTTTACCATATTCAATAAATTGGTTAACTTACTGTCATTTTATATGGCATCCCCCGGATCAACAATATTAGTAAGAATACATGAACTATATTAAATATGTCTTTTGAAATTATCAACAGGCTGTAAAATATACTTTATCTTTCTGTGCTGATAAAAAATTTCCTTAATTCATATTAAATCATTGCCTGCTTATATTCTAACGTTACATGTCAATACTTGGGCTTTGTATGCTGTTATTTCTTCATTATATCCAGTAGCTCGATTTTTTACTCTCATCAAATTTTCTGTGTTTGTTGTTGCTGATTTTAATTGAATGTTTTTGTATCAATGCAATAAGTTGTTCTGATAGAGAAGTTAATACATGATATTTAATCACTTAGTTTTAAGAGTGAAAATTGCTCCGACTTAGGTAAACTAGGTTAGGTTTTTAAAACTAAATCATACCATAAGTAATTCTTAGTTACATGTTTTACCGTTTAGTGAATGGTTAGACAGAAAAACGCATTAAATTCCATCAAAATAAAAGCGACAGAAATATTACAAAATGAATATTATGTCGGATATGCATACGTTTTACGTAAAATCTATAGTGACGTTAATAAAGCGGGATACACGTTATAAGTTGTTGATGGTAGTTCAGATAACATAACAATACATACCTGTCATACTCATATAAAGACAAAAGTCGTGTCGCAATCGTTAGACTAAAATAGGATTTGAAGTTCAAAATATCTGAATCCAGTATCATGAGCTCCTTGTTTTCCTCCTCACAAAGTTTGTATGCGGTGTACCAAGTGGCATTTGTAAAATACAGACGGTGTCCACAGTCCACACTAGGGTCTTAAAAGAAGATGTGTAAAGAACATAATTATATACAATGAATATGAAAAAGCACTTAATATAACCAAAGACACAGAAATATAAGTAAACAAGTGTCAAATTTTCGGAACGACCCGTCACTTTTTCATGACAACAAAATAAAAACTACATATGAAGAGAGGAAAAATCTACAAAAGGAGAACTAAACTAAAATCTTAATAGTAATATAAATACACCTCCTTATGTAGCTGTATTGATGTCCTGAAAAGGGACGGGTCGTCCCGAAAATTTGACAATATTTTACTTTTTTCGTGTCGTTGGTAATTTTGAAAGTTATATCCGTAAAACTTTCATCCAACACCTATAGATATCGAGTGTTATTGTTTTTAGTGCTTGTTACTTAATATGCATAACTTTTTTAATCATACCAAGTCTTCAGAGAAAAAGTTGAAAATATTCAAATGTTAATTGCACAGCAGCGGCCGACTTATGTAAATTTTAAAAATATACATAAATACAAGGGAAGAAAAAATTACCTTCTTCTTTGTATTGAGCAAATATTGTCGTGTTTACTAGCATCATCTGAACGCACAAGGTCATTATCTATTTAAAAAAAAAATGTTACAAGTTTTTAGAATTAAAAAATATTAATACAACAAAACAGTAACCATCAATAAACACGGAGTAGATGTCATAAAATTGTGACAAACGCAAGTTACCTTATAGTCCATGATGAATATCCGTATAACAAAAAATGAACTAAGGTGGCAGGGGACAGTTTTTTTTATCCAATTCATTGCAGCCAAGGGATGCATGTCTTCGGAACTCTGTAACTAGAATTTCCTCAGTTCCCATTCAGCACAAATACCTTTAATTCACTCTTTATAAGGCCAATCACCAATTTCTGAAGAAAATTGCTAATCAAAACCTGTAAAATTCTCTACATACTGGTTTTTATGAGATTTTGACCCTTTCATATTTTGCTAATTTTTCATGATTTTTCAGCTTTTTAGACCTCCCCCAGCTAATTCCCTGCAGAGGGTTGACCTTCCGTACCGCGTGCATGCTGCACTAGCACATGTCAGAAACTTACCGGTGTATAGTTTACAATGTCCCATCCACCTACTTTTCGTGTTATTTTACCTCCCGTCTGTAACTTGCAATTTCACTGTGTAAAGTCAGCACAACAGTCAAAGCCGCAGGTTTCGCATTTTACTTCTGATTCTCATGTACCTAACATAAGGGGCCTACATATTGCATATCAATTTCAACAAGAGACACCCCTCTAACTAATGATAATCATTAAAAATCATTTCATGAATTTTAGCAACACTCATAAGCCTTCAAGTACAGCAACTCTCAATTTTACAAAAATATTGACGGGTACTTTATTCGAAACTGTCCCTTGCTACCTTTAACATACACTCACATTCTCTGAAAAGTCATCTTGTCTTAGAATTACAAAGCTTATGCTATTCTGAAAAAAAGTACACCACATTTTGCCAATTCCATTGAGGTTTAAGAAAAATATGGCCATTTAAGTGAACCCACCATTTCCACTTTCCTCTATTTAACACAGATTCACAGGGCTCTCCATAAATAAAGCATCTTTACCAAATCTTTTAGAGGTCAACTGTTGTTCAACCTCCTTAAATAAGAAACCTTATTCAATACTACATACATCTGCTTGATATTATCATGATAAAAGCATCACATCACTTAGAAATCCCTTTACATGTATACCCTCCCACTATCTTTTGATTTTCACAAGAAGCATTAGTTTGAACACTTTAACCTAATATTATGAAACTTGTGGCAGTTTCCTTGAGTCATTTCTTACACATAATTGAAAACAACCATCACTGATATTTAAAATTGATCTTTTTTGGTAAATGGATGATTTGTAGCATTTTTATACACAAAAAGTCATGTCGCCCTACATGTGATTTCTTGTTTTCATGAAAAACTAAGCCTATAATCATATTTAGTTGATATCTTATATATTCTGGTTTCTAGTTTCCTTTTAACTTTGCTAAATTAGTAAGACTTACAAGTGTGACATGTGCGTTTAATTAAAATGAAATTCAAACACACCCGGGTACCTGGGGACGGATGAGAATTCCATGAAAAAGGTTCAAATTTTACATGTTTTCTACATTTTTGATGCATATATACAATAAAAGGGTAAAGATATGTTGTTTTTTGCTCATTTCAAGAGTAATTATCATAGCAGATGTTATTTCAAGGTCAAATGTACAGTTACATATCCTACATGTAATGGTAATGGAGTCCATTGGAAAGAGGGGGTGGCTTTTTCAATTCTGTAAATACATCTAAAATACCATTTTTTGATAGGAAGGAGCAAAAACTTGAGTTTTTTGACATATTGTATCCTTTGATAACTGCATTTGTCTACATGTAAAGTTCATTTGAAATAAAAATATGCTGTTTTTAAAAAATTGGGTGATATAAGTCAGGTGGATTAATGTTATTTCATAAAATCAGACAGCAAAATGGCTGCAAATTCATAAATTTAATGATTTAATTGATAAAAACTGTTTTAAAGTATTCATTCTTATCTCCGTAATTAACTTAAGCCTATTAATTGTCATCAGGATAGGAAATGCCTACTCTCTAAGCCAATTTACTCTAGTGGTGGTCATTCTACACATTTAAGAGGGAGTTACTCCCCTTGAATATTTTAGCTAATAAATGATGTCTTGACATCTATAGCCAAGAAAATCATCCATTTTCACAAAATGTATTACTTATGGTACAAAATCCACTCAAAATTACACTTAAAGGAGAAATATGAAAATACCATGTAGTCTTGAAGGTGGCAGGGGACAGTTTTTTTGATCCAATTCATTGCAGCCAAGGGATGCATGTCTTCGGAACTCTGTAACTAGAATTTCCTCAGTTCCCATTCAGCACAAATACCTTTAATTCACTCTTTATAAGGCCAATCACCAATTTCTGAAGAAAATTGCTAATCAAAACCTGTAAAATTCTCTACATACTGGTTTTTATGAGATTTTGACCCTTTCATATTTTGCTAATTTTTCATGATTTTTCAGCTTTTTAGACCTCCCCCAGCTAATTCCCTGCAGAGGGTTGACCTTCCGTACCGCGTGCATGCTGCACTAGCACATGTCAGAAACTTACCGGTGTATAGTTTACAATGTCCCATCCACCTACTTTTCGTGTTATTTTACCTCCCGTCTGTAACTTGCAATTTCACTGTGTAAAGTCAGCACAACAGTCAAAGCCGCAGGTTTCGCATTTTACTTCTGATTCTCATGTGCCTAACATAAGGGGCCTACATATTGCATATCAATTTCAACAAGAGACACCCCTCTAACTAATGATAATCATTAAAAATCATTTCATGAATTTTAGCAACACTCATAAGCCTTCAAGTACAGCAACTCTCAATTTTACAAAAATATTGACGGGTACTTTATTCGAAACTGTCCCTTGCTACCTAAGTCCAAGTGCTTCAAAGTATAACGTTTAGTGTGTTCTGTGTAAAATAATGAATATATATCTTAGCTTGCATTACAATGTCATTGCTCACAGCGACTTTAATGAAACGCAAATGTTACAATTACAGAAAAAAGTAACAGTCTAGTTTGGTTGTCTCTTATTTGCATTTGTTACTATGAAATGAAACAAAAAAAATAAGAATATTTTTTACTGTCAAACACAATATGATATAACGTTATATAATTACAGCAAAACTGATAATTTTCCTACTGATCTACTCCTGATGAAGTCTTTAATATTTAAATGAAATATAAATATGTTCTAGGGATGGCAATCGATTGCATAATTGCTAATTGATGAATCACATTTTTTTCGACTGGTAAAACAGTTACTCGTATCAAAATACGAGAATTTGTAAAATAGCATTTAAAAAACAAAATTACTGCCATGCATTTCACAGGAAGTAAAAAGAACATGCAGTACTAATAAAAGTCATTTTATGAATGAAACTAATCATAATTATTTTATAAAAGAATCTAAATCAACATTAAACAGTTGTGAAAACATTTTCCTGTCTGCTGTATAGAAGAATAATGACAAACCGAATACTGACAAACAAGTCGATAATACAGGACTATCAACAGTCTCGTTTGAAGTCATCTTTTCTTAAGTTCTATGATCGATATAACACCCTCGTCAGCAAATACAATCTTCCACTGGGTCGATTGCATGCTGCCTGACGTTTTTCATACTAATAATTAGACTATAATTAAGGAAGGAGTCTTCTCGTTATTGGACATACTTGTTATATAAAGAAATTTTGATTCAGTCAAACAGATTATATATCAACAAATGATTCTATCAGTGAAATCAAACTTGATCTTCTTGTTTTCGCATAAAGGTCAGGTCAAGGTCACTACCATTTCCCTCAACTTATAAGACGATAAAAATATATGTAGTTATCTGTAGTTATGTAGACACCTGTTTAAAACATGAAGTTTCTATTCTTCAGAAAATGATTGATCATTAAAATGACTATCAGCTTATACTTCTTAATTAGATTAAACATTTATAATTTTGGTTATTTTTTTTATGCTTCCAATATTAAAATATTTCTGATTTTTACATATTATGAAGACTTTGTATAAATATATAAGTTAACACAAATCATTAAATTTGACCATTTTTTAAGAGAAAAAATCCGATTTTAGCGATTTTTATAAAATGAATCTATTTATAGAATAAGCAATTAAAAAGCTAATAAAAATGTAATTTAATAGGCAAATCATATTTTAAGAATATAATCTGAAACCTAAGTATCTTATCACTAGTTCACATTAGTGTTATTGTTTTTAAAATGCTTAAAAGACTCCTGAATCAACAGAACTTCTGAATTGCAAAAATGTGATATTTTCCTACGTCAACGTTCCGCCAAAAATGTTAGATTGAAAACTTTGATTACTATTTTTATACCAAAGTGTATGATAGCAAAAAAGAAAGAAAAATATGGTATTTTGATTTCCTGTCGTCTTGATTTAATGAACGTTTAATCAAATTTACTTTTGGTAAGTCGAAAATCAGAAAAGACTCCTTTCTTAATCACCTAATTCTCTACGGACTTTTCCGTTTTTTACCGCTTACGACAAAGAGCACACGGCGGGTGTGACCGGTCAGCAGAGGATGCTCACTCTTCCTAGCCACCTGATCCTATCTCTATCTTTTCAGATGTCCGTGTTGCTCTGCTTTGAATTTGTATTTCTTTTTATGGACTTTTGAGATAGTTGACAGTTTGTTATTGTCATTTTTTTCATGATGTCCATAGAATAATTACGGGGGTCATTTTTCGACGAAGAATAATGATCCCCCCCCCCCCCCAGCTGTAGAATAATCGGCTTTTTTTTTTAAGAAAAAGACCCAGTGGTCATTTTTCTTCATGTTAAATATGACGAAAAATGACCCTGGTGAAAAAATGACCCCTGCAGTAAACAATAGATATGATTGTGTCCATGAGAAAAGAGTGGTTATGGCATTTGATGGCTATAAACTAGTTCTAAGTTGAGGTTTTCTCCGTTTTTAGTTTAGCTCTTTTTAGAGAAAAGAATGTGACGTTTTTTAATCACATGCAACGTCGGAACACTTTTAATATAAAATTGACATTGACTTTGAACGGCAATAAATGTTATCTACAACACTATGTATTTTTTTTTTAAATTAAGGAATCATTTTGAAGCCGCTATGTGGTTAAAAGGACCTATATCAAGTGATATTGATCGAAGCAATATAGACTGAGCTTGTGAGGTCGATATCGCTTTTGTGTGCCTTCGGTCGATTTCACTTGACATGGGTCCTTATAGTCACATATTTATTACAATGATGCCCATAATAGTTAAATAATCACCCGATTAGACAATTATATCAAAAATAATTAGTTAAAGTAGTACATCAGCTAAACTCAGACTACCAGATTTCATAAGCTCTTAGGGTAATCATCCAAGGCAGACAATCAAGGTCGATTGGAGGTAAAGACTCATATAATGTCTAGCAATTTTTTACAATCAATGAAAAGTACAAAATTTTGAAATTATTTTTCCCCAATCAAATATATTCAGATATATTATAATAAAACTTTGCAAAAGCAAAATTCCTAACAATAGTCAGTTTTTAATATATTTAACAAAACATAAGAAAAAAAATATTGTCGGAAATTTTGGTGGTATCGAACCCGTAACATAAAAACCCTACATATATAAGGTTAGCTCTTACCACTGAGCCATTTCAGACACAACAAAGTGGGCTATTTAAATATTATGTGTGACTAAGGCCACGAACTACCGGACTTGAATTATTTTTTCAAAACGTTCAATTGTTGGGATACAAAATGATATTTTTAATGTATAGTGGGTCATCTCTCCACGTTTTTGTTGATTGAAATAGGTTTGTTTGCCAATAGACCTTAATTAGACTATGAGAAAAATATGGAGCACAGACCCACTCAATAAAAGAAAATGCCCTGAAGTTCTAAAAAATGACAGTATTTGCAGGTTTTGATACGTACATGCCTGTTTGAGTCAACATATTCCAAGTATTGAACATACATACAGGTTAAAAATCAATGTTTTGTTAAATATGTATTGTTTTCAATGGTTTAAAAACAAACCATCAGATTTATTGATACTTTAATTTTTCAGTAGCCTGTCCGACCGCGTATGGGCATTTTACACGCCTTATCCACCCATCTTCTTTTGTTTTATGATATTTTTGTGGTTAGGATCAACGCAAAATGTAACAAATATGAATCGCGCGATGTATTCTTATTTCTTGGAATCTAAAAGTGCCTCCATTTTCAATACTAAAATTGAAAAAAAAATGAAACCGTTGTCATTTTCCCGGTTCCGGTTCAATCTTTTACAGTTCGTAATGGTTGATGTAATTATGTTGAATTCATTAAAACTCAAATCATGATGACAGGATGAGTTTGTGTTATCCATCCAACTGAATAAAAACTGGAATGACGGGCAATGTTAGGGGTGACTAATTAGCAAAGCTACGTTTGATTGCCTGTAAACATTTAATATATAGAATTCATTAAAATTGTGCTAGTTCGTGAAAATTAATCAATATGAACCACAATCAATGAAGGATGAAGGATGATGATTTCAACGAACGAAGTCCATTCCATTTACATCAAAAAGATGCAAAGAATTGCAATGATTTTTATTCTAACTTTTTACATTTGTACCTTTCTGTTAAAATCATTAAAATTGTTGCAAGATGTTGCAGTCAAAAAAAATTCTGAATTTTAAGTGAAACACAATATTTATAGTATAAAATATTCATTTCATAATGTACCATTCCGTGTAAATCAATCTTAATTGTTACAGGGCGTTGCATTTAAAGAGTTCTCTGAATTTTAAGTAAAGTGTTTTTTGTATAAAATATTAATTTTATAATGTGAAATTCGGTGTAAATCAATTAAAATTGGTGTAGTGAATTATATTGAAATAATGAGTTCGCTGATTGCTTAGGAAAATGCAGTATGTTTTTCTGTATAAAATATTTATATATACATGTACATGTACCATTCTATGTTGATAAATGAAAATTGAGGCATGAAAGTGCAATTAAAATTCCCTAAACTTTAAGCAATACTAAAATGTGATTTCTTTATAAAATATTAATTTTAATTGTACCAGTCCGTATACATCAATCAAAATAATCACATATGATGAATGACTATAATGAAAAAATCCTGGAATTTTAAATAAAATAAAACAACCTTTCCTATTAATCGGAAAGTTGTATGCGATTTAGATTAAAAAAGATTTCCAGACATTGACCATTTTACATGTTTTCTTCAGATTTTTTTAATTCCTTACATAAGTGTGAAATCTTGATACTAGAGCAATTTTAAAGCTGTATTGCATTTTAATACAGCAAAGACTTCAAAGTTTGAACGATGTCATATTCAATAAAGTCAATTTTATACGAACAAAATACCACTGGCAACTAATGAATAAATATTTGCTAAGGAAATTATATATATGATTGAAAATCTTGAAATTTTACCAATTGCGATGCATTTTCATATGTTATAATATTTCAATTAAAATCTAGTACATACCTATTTTTTTTAAAACGTCTTCCTCTTTACCAAAATTAATTTGTATAGAACAAAATACAGCTTAATATATTGCTCGGTCTAGAAGGTTTTAAAAAAGTCTCTGTGAATATGCGCCAGATAATTAGCCTACACATATCAGGGGTTTGACATAAGCTAGAAATAGCAATTCACAGATTGCCCACACAAAACTTATTATAGTTCTGTTTAGTTACGTAGAATGATACCTTCTAGTCAGTATATTTTGGTTCAAAACTTTAGGGATTTAAACTATATGGATTTTCTAGCTACTGAACCTTTTGAATTTACATGTATATATATATACATGTATAAACCTTCAAACAAATGAACCGACGATCTTTTTAACTTTTGAATAACTGGACATTCAGGAAAATAAACCTTTAGACTAAAGCTGCATACAGTGGGCCGTGACCGCTTCGATAATCATAATTACGCAAAAATATTTAAGCTCGGGTTCATTACAACCTGTATACACACTGCCAAAATAAAGATATTGTTGTACTCATTTTCAGTACTCAACTTCAGAATGAAAAAATTCGTCGTTTTAATCAACACTTAGATTGTATCCATTTTTTTTCATTTTCTTAAAACGGGAAATATGAGTGCAGACGGTGTGCTTTTGAGCCAGTTCAACAAAATATTTTTCATGTCCCTTTAATTGTTCAGTTATACGGCAAAAAAAATGAATTAAAAATTAAGTGACTGTAAATTGTGCGCAACGTACCTTCAAGTTTATGCATTGTACATTGTTGAAAACAAAAACATCAACAGTTATTGCTCAAGAATGATAATCATTTTTATGTCCAGAATTTTCCTTTTCTTATCAAGCAATATCCGATGATTTGAATAAGTTAACCTTTTCTGTTTATTCAAATCTATATGAAGTAACAGAAAGCAAACACGTACATGTATGCACGTACACCAATATAATAATGAAATATGTCCACCCCAGATATTCAAAATATAGCAAATATTTGAACTAGCATATTTTGATAAATCTAGCATCAAAAGAGGGGAAAATTAAAACAAAATGAATTCGTCAATCAAAGTTTAATCAAAATAAAGAGTTAATCCAATATAACGTGTTGAATTGATAAAACCTGGTAAAGAATACTACTCGTTATGAATATAACGCGCTTTATGCTTTCTACTTTTCGGACAAAATCATGAAATAAAGTCAGTGTTGATGACATTATTTCTTTCTTTATAAAAAATAAAATGCTATCATACCTTTTTCTCATGGGCGCAATCGATCATATGTGTTACCCCATATCCAAGATATCTGACTTTCAACTTTTAATAAAACATCAAACTATATTTTTTCAGAGCAATTGAGTAAAGAGTACCTGACTGTAGTAATATATATTAAATAGATAATAAACAAAAAAGATCATTTCAAAAAATTCGTTGATGAGGTTAAAAAAGCATTTACATGTAGTTCTTATTAAATGTTTTATTCTTTACGTAAGCAAAGTTTCAATGGCAATTTTATGTAAAATTAAATACAATTGCATCAGTGTCACCGTGTAGTAACGGACTGAAATATAGTGTATTACCTTTCACAGCGTTCTCAAGAAGGCTAGGGTGTCAACATATTAACCATCAGATCTGCCTTATACTTAAATATTAGCTTTAAATTTAATCAGTTTCCTAAATCTTATTTTAGAGCTCTTTCTCTTGGAAGATTTTAAAAATAGTCAAAAAATGGATACAACCATTGAACCTTTTTGAATTATCGATTCAAAGATTTCTCGAAACACAAATATTTTATTTAATGGATAGACATAGAATCTTTTTTGAAATATTATTTCACAAAACATAGACCAATATTAACTTTATGTACGGTCATTTCATGTATATCTTTTACTATTCTATGCTATAGTATGCTATGAGAATTGAACAAAAACGCCTCGGTATACAGAATTGTTCCAAATATTTCAAAGTAAAATGATAATAAGGGAATGTTTCCCACTAATATCCCATGAGAACATTTATTCTTTAAAATAAAAGCATTTAAAATCGGGTTAAAAATCATGTTTTATGCTATGGTATGATATGAAATTACAAATGATAATCAATGAGATTGTATGCTATCGTATGAGATTCTAATGCTATGTCATGAGATTTAAATGCAATGCTATGGTGTATGTTGAAAAATGCATTCTTTAACTGACGGTTATATTGGTGATCTGGCTGGGACTATCAAGAATATAACACATTTTGAGTAAATATTGTTCATTTCTTTTGAGAACGAATACTTTTATATACAATAATGCTGTATGAATTATTTTATGTAAAGTTTTATGTATTCTTTTAGTGAAATGAAAAACAAATGTTTTGACTTCAAGCAAAGTATTCTTGAGTTTAAGATTTGATATATTGGTTATTATAGTAACAATAACTCTTAACAATAGAGTAAACTTTTCATATTTTTTGTTTAATCATTAATTCTGGATTCTTCACTTGCATACCTAATAGTTAGTACTAGGGACAAATTAAAAACGTTAATGCAAGTATAATTCATAAATGCTATAGAGTCTACTATTTTCTCGCCAATAAAACAAAATTTAGTTATATAGTGACTTGTATTTCAAAATAGTTTTCATGTGTTTGCATGTTCATGTTGCATGTAACTCTTTAAGATGGAACTATTTCCCGGTACAACATGTCAACATTTGATAATTACAAAATGAGTTTTTATTTTAAAACAAACACATTTTTTCACTTTAAGAATATGTATTATAATTTTTGTTACTTTCTGTTTACTGCAAACAAAATTACAATATTTTAAAAACGTTTTCACAAATAGCAAGAAATCATACCGAAAAACTTAAATTTAAAAGGGGGTCATTATTCTACAGGTGTCACTTATCTTTACGTAGAGTGTGCTCATTTTTATGAACATGACACTAATTCTTCAGGCAAACGGGTCATTTTTCAACGTAGAAAAATGACCTCCAATCATTACTACGGGTATTCTACGGGTGCTCATTATTCTTCTTTACACCGGCAGCCCAGTATTCAATAGTTGACACCATAAACCATATAACGTCTTACAAAACTTGTTTGTTAGTGTATGAACTTATGTAAAAATTGTATTATCTACCTAAGTAAATTAAATGTTAAATTTTACTCAGATCTAATGTATCAGGCATAGGTCACATACTTTCAACGGTCTCATTGTTTGATTACTTGGTCAGGACTGACCCTTGCTTCTATTTTCTTTTCAATACAAAAAGAGTTCGACTAGAAACCCCGATTGTTTATAATACAAACTTGTAAGTTTAAGCAAGGAGGAATGAGAACTGATAACTCATCAGGAGTTTACCATTAAAAGAAATCAGAATTTGGCCTGACTTGTCCCCCGCCCCCCCCCCCCCCCCCAAAAAAAAATAAAAAAAATAAAAGATTACTGAAAAGACAGGACAACCAAAATCCTCCGTTTCCAACAATAATCAGGTCGGTGATTGGCCCGATAGTCGGTTTTTGACTTAGAAATTGTCTTTTGTACTGTGTGCTGTAGCTTACGTCAGTCATTTTTGGCAATTTGGAGAGTTTCTTTGAGAAAATAATACAGAATAAAATTCCTGCGTATTCAATATTTGGCGATGTAAGTTATTAGCGAAAAGAGAAAATTAGATCATCTCGTAAATTACTGAACATAATGTTACCCGGTATGAATATAAAATCTGGTAGATCCAGAGGCTTTACTTCCTGCTGACATAGACGCTATGACACAAATGAAATAATCTAGAAGAGATGGCCAAGCTAGAGGTAATTATAATTCATGCTTTTACTTGAAATGATTGAAACTTTCAAAAACCGTATTATGCATGCCACGTGTTCTGGACCATAGAGGTTCAACGGTCTATTGCTTTACTCTATCAAATTTGCCAATTTTTTTTTTTTGGGGTGGGGGGGTGGGGGGGGGGGTAATTATATAAGTGCTGGATCGGAATAAATGAAAACCAAAGTAAAACAAAAATTAGAAATCGGAAATAAGCAAATGTTTAATTGAAGGGCCAAAAGTACAACACTCTAACTAATGCCATGGCCTCAGGAGATAAAGATGTTTGAATATTAACTATCTGGACTGCCACTTGTCTGTCTATATGAAATAATTTATTGTAATAAGCCATTAAGGGACCCAAGGATAGCGACTACTACTTGAAACAGCTTTAAAAATACCATGTTATATAGTCAAGCGAATTTTAAAAAAATGACGTGACCATCTACCAAAAGCCCGTTTATTGTGAAAAAATAGCAAACATACAAACTATTCTACCTTAACCAACCGATAAAGCTAAATTGTGTCAGTAAAAACCCAGAGCCTATAGCTATTGGGAAAGAAAGCCTGGTCATTTTAATAATTCAGAAAATATAGCCATATTTTCCCTCCTTTTCATTTGGGTGGCGTGATGCCCGATGACATCTAATTACTCTTGGACTTTAAAAACAATCAAGATGACGTCTGGCTCGTTTATTTATTGCAGTTTGACTATGAAAAAAAAAATCAGTTTTATTAAGCGCAATGCATATCAAATTTATAGTTTTGAAAAACACTTGACTGCGAACAATCATGCACAAGTTGTCGCTCCTGCACTGGAACTAAAACATTTATCAAATATAGTAATAAAAACAATATCTTATAATGGTTCTTCAGGACGTTGTTTACTCAGGGTTTGACTTCTCAAATCCGGGTTGTTAAAAGTTCAATGAGTAAAATTTGTTCTAAACACAAAAAGTATTGTATTTATGAAATTAAATATTATTGACATAACATTCGATATTTTTTTACTATATTATGAAATTAGGCTCACACAAAGTTTGACTTTTAGCAAAACTGAGGAAATTCGGACTAAAATTTTCAGATTTTGTTTTCCACCGAATGAATTTTATCGAAGATAATATGTTATTTGTTTGTCAATTTGATTTTGCATATTTGCTGTCGGTTTTATCTCGCTTTTTTGTTAAGATAATCGTATGGCACACACCCCAAAATTATTGAAAAATGCTAAAAAAAAATTTTGATCATTGACCTCATATGACTATTATGCTAGCAGAGAAAGGTCAATATACTTAGTTTAATACGATAATGTTTTAGCATTTTCATCATTCAGTTTTTTGTTATACTGAATCAAATATGAGTAGGGATATGAAAACTGAAAGAGGAAATTCGGACTTGAATATCTATAAAATTGTGAATGAAAACTTAATGCTTTGTATTTATATAATGTCACTGCCAATTAATTTTTTTTTTGCAATTTGTATTTTTTTCACAATTAAGAAAATCTCAATCATAGTGTAAAATTTTTAGGGATTTTTCTAAATTTTCAAAAAATACTCAATGGCCATTAACTCATAAAGTAGGTAATTGACCTACTTTTTTGAAAGTAATAAAAAAACCACTATATTTACCATATGCATGTAAGGTCTATAGCCAGAGTAGTTGGTTTTTCATTATCATCAGTGGACTTTTTTCCAGAGAGAGAGAGAGAGAGAGAGAGAGAGAGAGAGAGAGAGAGAGAGAGTGAGAAAGAGAGAGTGAGAGAGAGAGAGAGAGAGAGAGCGATTCGGAACGATGTAATTTAATCAAAGATTATCAAAGATATTAAAGAGTTTTATCCTAGTTAAACAAGAATTTTTAAAAACATTGGACAGTTTTGTTGTATACCTATCGACAAATGCTGTTATTTACAATATGTAATTGGGATAAGAAATTCGATTTGATTGTATTTTTGCATAGTATTTAACTAAAAGTCTATGTAATATGTTGTTATTTACAAAAAAATGAGTATTGAACACCTTAAATTGAAGTCTTATTCCAGGAAACAATTGTGCATGTCCATCGTTTTGCTTATCATTAGCTGCTTGTCATTTCAAGCTTTTCAACCATTCGGAAAATGATGTTTACGATTTTATTAGAACTTCAGTAATACAGTAATTGAAAGTAATGTATCGAAAAATATTTTTATTCTACGACCATTCTTATTCAAATGCATATCTTCCTTTCCTCATTTTAAAATTTCGATATATTTACAGAAACATTTGATAACAATACTTTCAACTCAGGAATGATATATATTTTATAATGAGAATCACTACCTTGTCGTGCCTATTTCAACACTTAAAGCAATATGAGCTGCAACTTTCATGCTGAAATTTTTTTAACGAAAATGTTCTTTTCGACTAAAATGACAAAAAATATCATGTTTTTTAAAATTTCTGTTAGCCTTATTTTTGTGGGAAAAGCCGATAAGAAACCTGAATATAAGTAAGATTGAAGTATTGTTGTCCTGTACAAAAATTGAACTGTTATATATTCTTTAGAGGAGAAATCTTTCTTTTGACAAAAACTAATGATTATTCAATTCTTTTTTTATCGTAAAAGTTTAAGTTACATGCATACTTAGCATACTAACATGTTTTTTCAGCAAAATAAGATTTTAAAAATACAGCTCATTTTGTTTAAAAAATTTTAATAAATGCAATTTCTTTCTGGTTATCTTATTACTTTTAGTCATATTTGTATATGTAATGATATGCATCAATGTAAATTGGCTAAATTCATCTAAATACGGAATTTAACAATTCAAATTGTGATATAATTTTCAGTTAATTTCTTAGTTACCATAATTATTCAACAGAAAAAAAATCATGACTGTTTGAAAGTAACAGGCAACCTAATCAATGTACGGAGTATTAAGCTTAAAAATACACAATAAGGCATATATCCATGCTTTAGTTGATACATGTTCTTATGTAGCAACTTTACCCTTCAACTTCCAGCAGTTGGTTAATTAGAAATCTATTTTACCAGCCCTTTACGATTTATGAACACAGTTTAATAAATAATTGATTTTTTATTACTTTTTATCTATATATTTTCAAAACGAGTTTTAGTTTTGATAAAATATTTTTAAAGATTTGCATTTAAAAAAAATTAGATCTATCAGTAAGAACTAATTCTCTGCGAAATCAAAGCGTAGAATGATAATCTAGAAAAATTAATTTGTGAAACTAATTTTCAATCAATGTCGCTTTCTGTTAAGTAACAGTTGAAAAGAGACAAGGTTGAGCGTAACATTTATACGATGCGTGTCTAACATTTATTTTCTATTATTACAGTAATTACAGTACAAAATTGAACTCACAAAAGCAGTACCCTTTAGAGATGGATGATAAACAGAAACAAGTGCCAAGTATATTAAATGGTTTTTCCAAAAAGAATTTTTATCTTCTTCTTTTTTTTTTTAATTTTTTTTACGTAAGAAATAAGGATCATACAACAGTGACATGCCAATGCGTATAATAACTTCAAGTTCACGATAAATAGTTAATACACATGTACATTAAATTGTATTGATGATCACTACAGGAATGATGACAACTTTTAAATGACTGTTACTATTAGATGATGACCACATTTGAGATGATGATCACTTTCATAATGAAGATTACTATTAAAATGATGACTTCTATTAAATGATGTACTTTTTAAAATAATGGCTACTATTGAATGCTGACCACTATGACTTCTATAAAACTTCTTTTGAACTGAAGATTACTACTGAATAATGGCCGCAATTGAATAATGTCTACTATTAAATGATGACCTCTAGTTAAACAATGACTATTTTTAAATGAAGACCGTTATTTAATGATGACCCTAAACAAAGTGACACTCACTTTTGAAATGATGATCACTTTTAAAGTGAAGACACTATCGAAGAAATGGCCACTTTTGAAATGTTTACCACTATTATAATGATAACCACTATTGAAATATTTGATATTATAGGAATAATAATAAAAAAAGTTGACTTCTGTTATAATGGAGACTACTTTTATAATGATGACGTCTACTGAATGTTGACCACTATTGAAAGTTGACCACTACTGAATGATGACCCCTATCAAATGATGGCCACTACTAAAACATAGACTTTTTTTAAATGATGACCTCTAATGAATGTTGACAACTACTGAATGTTGACCACTATTGAATGATGACCTTATCAATTGATGACCTTTATCAAATGATGACTACTTCTGAAACAATGACTACTAGTATTTTTAAATGATGACCACTATTGAATGATGACCACTATCGAATGATGACCTTTATCAAATGATGACAACTACTGAAATATAGACTATTTTGAAATGATGACCAATAATGAATAATGACCACTATTGTGAGATGACCGTTACTGAAAGATGACCGTCACTGAATGCTGACCATTATTAAATGATGACAACTTCTGAAACAATGACTCTTTTTTAATGATGACCACTATTGAATAATAACTTATTTAAATGATGACCATTATTGAATATTGACCACTACTAAATGATGACCACTACTGAATAATTACCACTTTAAAAAAAAAGAATGCTTGAGTATTGACTGCTATACAGTTATTGGCTTGGTAGGAGGGCAACATATGAGTTTTGGACCTGAAGGTGAAAATATTGCCTAAGGCCACAGGCCTCAGTTAAGTAAAACAAAACTGTGTCTTTTTTATATAAATTTTAAATATACTAGTCTGTGTCCGTGTGAGTAATTTGGAATAAAAAATTATTTTCCTTTTGTATATTAGAAGACTGTTTAAATGTAATTTTATTACAGCATAGACTTTACAGTTTGAACAAAGTTAAATTCAATATTATTAATTCTATACATACGAAATACCACCAGGAACTTATGAATAAGTTTTTGCTAAGGAAATATATGATTGAAAATCTTGAAATTGTACCGATGCGATATACATGTATTTCCAAATTATTGAAATATATCAATAACATGCATTGTTATATTTAAGATTTCGTATGTTCTTTCCCCTCTACAAAACTGAATGTGTATATGACAGAACGAAGCATAGCATTATCATAGGAGGTTTCGTTTGCATATCAACTTCGAAAGATGAAAATATATTTTGATATTGATTGTGTTAGAAAAATATATTCACGGAATACGAAAAGACAATTCCAAAGAAATTAAAGCTTATATATATGTTTGTGTGAGGAAAACTCGAATAGTGCAAGGATACTGAAGTGCTTGCAAGTGTGATTACACTAAAAAGGCCAAATCAAGTATATAAAATATGTTACAAAAGAGCTCTCAGAAGAACAAAAATATTTTTTTTCTGTATTTATTGCTTAGATGTGTTTGCATTCTCAATCACAATCAAACATTTTTAAAACAATAACGCACTCGATATTTCAATTCTAATTGCAATTAGGTGGTGAATTTGAATTCATTATTGGCAACGATTGAAATGGTCATTCAATAGTTGTAATCATGCAATAGTGGTTATTATTCAACAATGACCATCATGAAAATAGTTGTCTTCAAAATGAAAGTACTCATCATTCATTATCATTCTTCCTATCAGTCTGTCACTACACTGTATTTATCTCATACATGTGATGTATATTACCCGTGTGATAAACCTTTGCTATATCAAACGGGTGATGCTTTATCAAATACTTCCGGTCCGAACTATTTTTGACACAACCCCTCACTTCAACGCTTCAGTGACCTATTTTCGAAGATTTGCTAGTACTTTCAACATAGCTATATCTACTACAAAAATTAATATAAAATTGATTTTGGTCAAAGATTTAAATTACAAATATGAAGGAAAACACATAACTGCGTAGCACAGGCGTCGGAACCGGGGGGCTATTTTGAGGGGGGGGGGGGTTAGCCACCCCCCCCCCCCCACACGTTTTTTGCAAAGTTATTCATAACCGTAACCACACGACCCTTTTTTCTTGTTTGTCAAGATTTTTTGATAAACTTAGCCCACTTTCAACTTTTATTTTGCTTTGTGAAGTTTATAAAACTGCAAATTACGTTAACTATTAAGGAGTTCATCCTGACGACGCGATGAAAACAGAGCGCTCTGGTTGTGTTTATATACAAGAACTAACCGAAATAATGTTTCATAAGACTTTTATTCCACCACCAGTAAGCATCCTTATTTACTATTTTCAATTTCGAATCATAAGGCTAGCCAAGTATTTGTTTTATTAAACATCAACAACTGTTCTTCGTTCGAGTCAATTCAAACTAACGAGCATTCGCAACTTTGTGTATGTCAACAAACTTGATTATTCAAGTCTTCTAATCGGAATTTCCATTTAATCAAGTGAATAAGCTCTAAGAAAGATTATTTAGAGCTAAAAATTATTTTAAGGTTTATTTCAGTGAAACTTTACATTAAAACCGTTAGATTTATCTCAGGAATTACGAACTAAATTGTATTGCGCAAGGTCACAATAGCCGCACAACGCAACGTTGCATCATCGTTTTTAATCTTTGAAAAAAAAAATTCGGGTCACATAAGGGACTGTCTCAAAAGCTTCATAATATAAATCAAATTGTATGAGATAAATAGAACATCTATTATTGTGTGATTTTATATTTACTTTATCCAACTCGTTGAAATGGTTATATTCGCTCGGCAAGCCTTGCTAATATATACACCATTTCAACTCGTTGGATAAAACAAATATAAAATCACACAATATAGATATCCTCTATATATCCAATACTTGGTTAAATTAACTTGGTATCATCTTTTCCAAAAGGTAGAGGGAGAACAAAGAATCAGTGGTTATTCCTAGCAGATATTTGACACACAAAATGTACTATACACTTACGAGGCTGATTTAAAAAACCCAACTAAAATAGAGTTTATGATATGTTTTATATCATTCTTTGAATGCACATGGCTCAGTGGTCATTGGTGTTAGGCCAATTGACATATGTCGCTGATTTAAATCTAGATTTGGTCACTTCATGTTCTGTGTTTTTCCTTAGACGAGACACTTTACTTTTTTTGTGTTAGTTCATCCAGTTACAAATTGGCTCTAGGGTAAACCTACGATGACCTGATGTTTCATACAGGGGAAGTCAATGAGTCATCCGCATAGTGTCAGGAAAACCAGATATAAGCTACGGTCCTTTTTGCCTTCATTGCTCGTATAATGATTCTACTAAATTTTGAATGAAACTAGAGATTTTAAGAAATATTACTCTACTTTCCCTCGTCCATTAACAACCAAACTGTAATTGCAATTTATATATAATTGTATGATTATTTACAATAAAGAAAAATGTACCTTTTTTGCAAATTTTATTAACACAATCTAAAAATACAAGTACATATTAAGCAATCAAAATATTTAAGGAGCAAAATGATATCATTGCTAACAATGTTAATAAAATGACGTAAAATGAGAAGCCCATAGGCAACATCGCTAACCTGGGTGACATCGAATCAAAGCAGCAAACTTTATATACAAAAGAGCTTTATAAAGTCAAATACAAAAACAAAGCCAGTGATGTTTTAGTAGTTGTAACAACAATTAAGAATTAGGATGATTTAATACAAAATAATACTGCAAATTGTTGCATTACAGTTCTACATAAATATATAGTAAAGAAGATGGTAAAGTATGCATTTAACAGACTGAGACTGTGCATGACATTTATTAATTTTTTTTAGACATTGACATTTTTGAATTCCATAATTTTTTGTTTATGCATTTGTGTATCCTGATCCCAACTTTAATTTGACTTCAGTATTGAGAAAAATGTGTCTGCTTTATTACTTTTCCAACCGATTATTATTTTCATTTAAAAAAGATATTGATACTATTATTAATTAATTTATTATTGTCAGTTAATAAATACAAACCTAATTTACAATTCTATGCCTTGTTTCCTTAACCTTAATGCCTTAAATTTTTTTTATAATTCACCCCTTCCTCTCATTCTGACAAACCAATAGCAATGAATGCAATATACTTAACAAAATTTTACACTAGATTTTGTTTTTAGTATTAGCACAAAGTAAAGCCTCTCAGTTCTTTAAAAGAATTATTCAGGTGTCATTTTCAACTTATTTCTATTATAAACTACGAACCCTTGTAATTGGTTTTTTTTCCTGACCCTTTGGGGGTCATGGTTAAAAAAATATATCAGAAAACTAATGTAAAATTTTGAATATTAAAGACTATTTGGTTCTTGAGAAAACTACCCCACCCTTCTTTTATTCATTCGCAATTATCTCCCCTTTGAAAAAGACCTGACCGTTCATTTACACAAACGCGAAAGCCCTTCCCCAAAGATTCTTTGTGCAAAGTTTGGTTGAAATTAGCCCAGCTGTTCTTGAAAAGAACATGAAAATATGAAAAGTTTACGACAATGGCAACAATGATGCCGACGACTACGACAGACAAAGGACAAATTTTGATCAGAAAAGCCCACTTAAGCCTTTGGCCCTGGTAAGCTAAACAGGGGATATAATCTTCCACAACAATTAATTATCAAATAAAAGGATAAGAAATGAAATATGTTACATTTGAAATATTATTACTAATTTTTTTAAAACTATTTACAACTAAAAAAGTTGCATAAACTTCTCTTTTGAATGTGTCAAATGCACTTACGGTATATTTCTTCCGAAAGGGATAAACCACTCCAAAGATTATTTTTATTTTCTGTATCTTTAGTTAGCTGAATAACATGGTTTGTCAAAGAAATTATTGGACAGTCCTCGAAAGTTAGACAACAACTAGTACAATGCAAGAGGTGCAATTAGAGAAGAGAAAGAGTAATGCGTGATGTTTCTTTCATTATAGTAAAAATTAAACGCTAAAGGCTTAAACACTCACAATTACGCAGTAGTTAACGAAACCAATATTTACACTTTTGCATTAACATGAAAACAACAAATAAATTGCGTATTGATTTTTTTTTTTACATTTATTTACATCCGTTTTTAAAGTTGCACTACCTCAAATTAATATTTGTCTTGGGAGTACGGTCCTAAACTTATGGCGAGAAACTGAAAGTGTGTGAGTAAATTTTGTTTAAAATGTCGACGAAATGGAAGCTTGAAACCAACATTTAATTGTCTTGATTTTTAAAAAAAAATTACTATTTGGGGTGAGCATATTGCATAATATACTGCCAAAGACTTTAAACAGTTGTCAGTTGTTTTCTAGTATACGCTGACCTTCTTGATGATGTATATTTTTTTTACATTCCGTTATTCACGTCAATAATCGACATTTCTTTTTCTAAATCTGTTTTGTTTTTCTATGCATAACATCAAAAACCTAAGGACAGTCGTCTTGGCCTTAAATAAAATGGGAACATAATTTATATCGTCCCTTAAAATGTGATTGAAAATGTAGCACGGATAAAAAAAAGTCGTTCCAAGATAAAAAGTTTAATTTTCATTGTTAAACACGATCTCGGGAACAGGTCAACATTTTTAAAACAACATTTTCTCTGATAAACCATGTTAGTTTCCTTTATCTTTCATGATGTCTCTTAAAATATACAAACTAGTATCTGGATGATTTATGTCTGCAAAATACGGTCACAACATTTGAACAGGTATTCAGGGCTTATATACATGTAGCGATATAAAACAATGCAATGAAATGTTTTTATATCATAATACAATGAAAAAAATTATGTGATAAATGATAATTGTAAACAAATCTATATACTTGTCTCTTATAAACATTCTGACATAATCATTTGACGTGATACTCGGATTCACCGATGCCAATGCTTAATCAATGGCGATTAGTACACTGGAAATGATGCATTGCCCCCAAAAAGTTCAATTCCACATTTCCATCGTGAGCTGTAATCAGCTTGTACATCAATTTGCATTTCATCTCTCAACTGTCGCAATCAATGTATTTGAAGATTATTTTGATAATAGGTGATCAGCAGAGACATTTTGTCCCGTAAAAATCACATCAACTCAGCAAGCAGCCAATTTTTCAAAATGATTATTAGAGATCTTAAGCTACAATTTAAAAAAAGGAACACTAGCTGTTTTTAAGCGATGTACGTCAACGAGGCTGGGTGTTGGAACAAATCACCCATGAGGTCTTCTTCCATTTTTGAAATGACTTGTATTTTGTAAACTGCTATATATTTAGCATATTTAGGGGAAACTTTCATATATTTTGGCCAACCATGCCGATTTTAGAATACATGTAAGTATCCGCGTTCCTTAATTTGTACCTTAAAATATCATGATATCATACATGTACTTTGCTTAGGGTGGTATGGGACGTTTCCATATTGTGGCATTCTGTTTACCGAAATAAACAATAAAATCAAGTGTCACTCTATAAACAGTTTTTTTCCTGAAATAGAATATTATAACAGCGTAGCGCGGCGCGGTAGATGGTTCGTTCGATGAATCTGTAAGTCATGAGCTCGAATTCCGCTGAAGTTTTAGAACTTTTACCTTTCCTGAAATTTTTAAAACGTATTCATGGCTTTGGGTTGTAAAATTTGAAAATTCTAAACCGGTGAAAGTATTTTAGTTATGATGTACTTTAATCCATGCTTATATCGACAGATCGATGCCCATTACCACCATAACTCTTAGGCAATTGTTTGACAGATGCATTAAGTCCAGTTGGAACAGTTTAAGATGGCTGGGTGATCAACAATTTACCGAACTCAAATTAGACACGATTTTGGTAGCTAATAATTATTATTTAATAGACAAAAATTTAAATTATTTCAGATCAAAATTTTTAAATTTTCTTTGGATCGTTAAGGAGGTGCCTTATATCTCATGTAATGTTTCGACACTAGTGTAGTGATCTTTAAACAAAATAATTAAAAAAGAGAATGAAATTTCGAGCTAGACTAGAGAATTCTTGGATGCCTTTTTAAAATTTGATAATATAATAATAAGTAGGCGAATATATTTTCAGGTTTTAGTGAAATATTTGTAGTTTTAAGTAATCATAAGATATATTAAAGAATGAGTAAAACATTGACCAATTAAAAATTACCAAACAAACCAACAAACAATACCAAAAAACCACCCCAAAAGTTAAAATCAAGAACAAACCAAGGAATTTTGTCGAGCCTATATATTACTATCACTTGATGAGTAATTGTGAAATAGGAATCCAATGAAGGCCATGAATATTAAATGTGCACAATATCGTTCTTTAAATTAGTCACCTTAATTTAGTCCTCTTGATAAAATGATTCGAGAAAATTAACCCCTTGTTTTAGTACGTTCATCCCTTTTATTCTGCCAAGAGGTTTATAACCGGGATGCCATCCCTAACAACTGAAACTTTTTCATAGCTGGTCTGTATAAAATGTTGTGTAAATAAAAGAAGGATATGCCCTTTTGCCCCCCTTTCAAAATTATTTTGTTTGCTTTTACTCCCCCCAATAATTATATATAGCATGTTGCGTAAAATACTAACATCAATTAGTGCAATAGTACTGTTCGCCTCTATAGGTTTAAACCCTCTATTTTATGTAAACGCTTAGTCACAGAGGCTTTTACACGTAGCAAACTACAATTGTCACCAAGCTTTTACAGGTACTAAGGTACTTAGATTGTAGAAGATTAGAGAAGTAAATAAGTAGATGAGCTGTTTTCATTACAAAATAGCTCTGCATTAATTTTGTTATACAACATCCCAAACCCCTTCCCGTTCCAAACCAAACACCCGATCTTAATTAACACCGTGTATAACTGGAGGCATGGATATTGATTCGATGATTATAGAGAAGATAAAAACAGTGTTGGGCTGTTACGTGTACGTACAGTCAATATTCGACGCCCCAGCTATCACTGCAATCACAGTTTCATATGGACAGGCGAGATTTTCTTTTATTTCATAACGGTTAACGGTAAAACAAGATATCAAATACGAGATAACAGACACAAAACAAGCTCACGTCCCCTCTATTAACCTACGTGCAATACGATCTATATTCTATTTTGCATGTCTACAAGAGTTACAGAATATATTATCGTTTAAATCATGCAGATGGATACGTTGAGACCTAGCATGTGTGACCTTAAAGTAAGGGATAATTTCCTCTCAAGCCTAAACGATCCTGGCCCCTGTCTTGGGTAAATCTAGCGGTTAGCGCTCAAGTAACTCGCAACGTACTTTGTTGAAAAGAAACCTATGAACGTATATTGGAAATAATACTAGTAGTTGAGGATGTTTCATTAAACCACAAGTAAAAAAATCGAGCAACGAAGGAATGCAAAAAGATTTTTTAGCCAAAAATAAAACAACCATGAAAAAAATCCTACACATCATTTGAATCTTAATAAATTCCCTAGAATCTGTATTCAAACAACTCTGGGCACCACATGAGAGATATTGTTTGATTTCTCGCATTATCCCCGTTGTGAGATCGGTTTGTCATGTATGAGACAGTAGTGTGAGAAACGTACATTTTAAATAAACGTTGTCTACTGTAGGGTAATGCAAAAAGATAGATTGATATTATCCATAAGTAATTGTTTTGCTTCATTAATTACAATTTAACATAATATTATTTAAAAAAAAATAAAAATTGTCGTATGCTCTGATTTTGACTTGCACTATTTGAACTAAAAGTTATGTTTTGAACGTCATAAAACAGAAAGTTGTCAGACATCGTTTTTTAATGCAAGCTAATGCGAGAAAAATAGTATTTCATTATATACTCGTGTGGGATAGTGAAAATCCACCTCGGGGCCAAGATTCACGGTCGGCAAAGCCTCGTCCTAGACTGTGAATCTTGTCCCCTCGGAGGAATTTTACCATTCCATACTCGTTATAATAAACAATTCTATTAATATTGTAATTCTCCATTATCTTAGTTTGATTTATTTTTACTTAATATGATCCGAAGGATATTTCAACAAAAAAGTCAGTATTATTAAATAAAAAACAACTCTACATTCACAGAATATAATAATTATGATTTTACGGAGCGACAAAAACATTACAGTTCCAAGAATCCAACAATATTAACCATTAACTAATTATAGTATAGTTAAAAATGCACCATTTTGAAGCGTGACTACAAATTAATTTTTATTATGTCCCCGAGTACCCAAACTCCGTCACCATAAGCAGAAAACCTCCTGCGTTTCTCTGTAAATTATTTTTTGTGGTTTTTGTCATTTGCAATCACTAAATATAATCTGAAACAATATAATTTATAAAAATATTAACAAAAATTTTTTTATTTTTATTCAAATAAGCCCTCTGAATACGACGTTTATCACACGTGCTATCATAACTTATGAACCTAACTCCGTCACCCACATGCTCTATAATATGGCAGGGAATGAAGACACATTAACAATTTAGTTAAAACTCAATTTGTATCTAGGCCAAATTATAATAAGTAAAAATGGTGCATACATTTCAAATTGTATTTAATTTCATCGAAATGAAATGATCGCCAGAATAAAAAATGGGTCCATGTAACAACAACCACAATGGCCTTTTCAGAATTTATGGAAGCCGTTTGATTTATGTCCTTATATATTTCAAATATTTTATATCATTAATTAATATATTACTTATTAAATTATTTATTTATTACATTTTTAGAAATGTAGCATATTCTAAATAGCGATATACCGGATATATCTATAACCCTGTATAAGGCAAAAGTATCGGCATGAGCGATTTGACGTTATCATCAAGAGTAGTGCATAAAGGCTATTGCGGTCTGAAAAAATGTATTAATTACCTTAATCAAAAATGTATTACATGTGAAATGTTTCATCTTGACCTCTCTAAAAATGGCTGACCACCGTAAATGATCGAATGGGCCCACATGTCAGAAATATCGATATTTTAGTGCACCCGTGAAAAAGTTTTAGCTGATTTCACACAATTAATGGTGCATAAAATGAACAAGGTTTAATTCTGTTATTTTTTGGCATATTCTTAAATTTAACCGTTGCAAATTGTTGACATTTGATTAAAGATTTTTGACATGTAAAAAATGACGTCATAATCGTACTTGATTTCAAACGGCGAGGAGTTTCCCGAAAGTGACGGAGTTAGGGTAGTGACGGAGTTAGGGGGCTATGCGAGATATATAATGAAAAAAATTACAGTTAAATTTTATCAGGAACAGTTTCCAACAAATTTTTTTATAGTTATCAAGGCTGGAGTAAAAATCATCCCGACGCACGGAATGAGAGACACAAGAAACATTGCTGGTTTGCTGACATTACAAAAATGACAGCTCCAGTTCGCAAATTCTGCCCCCAGCCAAGGCAACCAAAACAAAAAATGTACAAAAACGTTCACATAAAACTTTCGTATCATCGAGCAGTCAGCCTCGGTTTCAGGAGTGTCATAGCTGTAACTGTCCTCTTCAGACCCGGCTTCTAAATCATCACACGATGACGTCATCATTCCACAATGACGCAAACGCTTTTGCATTTCCCGGCACTGTATTAGTTTTGCTTCAAGATGTTTGTCTGTCTCTTCCTTGTCATTTCCATGCTGCTTGATTTCTGTGTTTTCATTTCCCGTTATATATTCTAATTCTATGTCATTTGAATCTTGGTCTCTGATATGCGATAACTCCCCACGTGTATCTGTGGCTTCTGTAAACCCCGCATTGGGACCATTTTCCGAAATTTGCATGTTGGCCTTTTTCTTGATTCTGTTGAATGGACAGAAAGATGTGTTTTGTATATGGATGACAAACGACGATTAAGAAACCCGGCAGTAAAACACCCGTTATTGCTATACAAAGAAGCAGATAATTGTTCAAGGAATCGGACTTTGCCAGACCAAAGCTGTCAAATAAATCCGTGGCATTTGTTAGATCCTCTGTATTAGTAGCTCTGATTATGATTTGCGGGAACATAAAACATAGAGAGGTCACAAACACACTCAGAAACACGAGAGCATGCGCCTTTATCTTCGAAAGTTGTCGAATTTTCATGTATTCGGAAAATATCACAAACAGGAAAGCCACGGAATGAAACTGCAGAGAAAACGGTGTCTCTAACTCCATCCAAATATCTTCAACGATATGTAAATCTTGTAAACCCAATGAATGAAATCCTATTCCAATAGGTAGAATAAATAAACAATGAAGATAATTCGCAAGTGCACAGTTCAAAATCCATGTGGATATATTTGTGTTAGATGCCACAGGCTCTTTGCCCAAAAGCCTCAGTGAAATAGAGGAAGAAACCACTACCGCAACGAAAACCACAACAGAAATAATTCCAGGAAAGGCATCCATTTTCAATGCATCACCTGAACTCAATATTCCATGAGAAAAAATAGCTGAACTGTTCAATCAGTTGTAAACTTCGTGAGAGTGCTCTCTTTTATGATATTCAAGCTGGGTTAGGAACAGATGGTGAAATCGATCGTCTATACTTTGCGTTTGTTTATCTTAGGAGGCAGTCAGATGGACAACATTTTAAAGCAAGCTGAATGATTGACGTATTTCAAACAAGGAGTTATTAATGGTGTCGTGTTTATCCAAAGAAAAAAGATTGTGTAACCAATGTTCTAAATGATAATCCTATCATACGGTTGTTGTTGTGCCCTATGTAATAACCAATTAAAAACCGATACAAGCATCTTATTATTATTTTTATTTTTGAGCGCAATGAACTAGCCCACACTTAATGTTAATCATTATAACATATTAAGCAACTCTGCAATTTAAAATATACATTTCTTATATCCATGTACGTACGCACACGCAACCTAATATATGGAAAATGACGAAAACGCGTGGGCGGTATTACAAAATTGGTTATATAAATCTCTGTCTCTCTCTGTCTCTCTCTCTCTCTCTGACGATAATACTTTATTTCATTTAAAAATATTTCATAAGATTATTGAGAACTCGTAGATGTTGCGAGAACTTGCAAGAACGAAAACATACAACTTAACTCTGCTTTGAAGCAATCACTAATGATACGGTATCCACTATTGAAATGATGTTGCATTTAAGGTCAACATTCTGTGTAAAAATTCACACCAAATGCAAGAAAAGTACTTTGTTGACCATTAGTAACATAAAACTCAACCATTATTGATACAGTTAGGTATAATATGTTCTGTTTTAAATTTTGGTTTTTTCATGTGTGTCTGTTTGTTCCTCTGTTGACCAAAACAAGTATTACAAAGATCAGTTTTTGTTTTGTTTTTCCACTTCTTGTTGTTTAATAATTTTAAGGTTTGATCTAGAAAGCATATACATGTATTTATGACTTAACTTCTCATCAGCCTGCATATGCAGCTACTACATATACAAGTTTAATTGATAACAGGTCATTTGGCATTGAACAGTATAAATACCTTAAAAAAATAATTTAAGATGCAAAATCTTTAGATTGAGGTGAACAAAAATTATGAAAAAAATTCTTTAAAGATTGTTCTAAGATATTTTGCAGAAGTTCTTTTAACTTTTTTAAAATCGTTTTGTCGTATTTCCTTTTGAAAATCAAGCCAATGTTTTAACTTATCTCACACATCCACAAATGAGGAATCCAAAATGAACTATAAATTTGTGTTAAAAAAATCTGTGAACGAATTTAACTTAAAATAACCCTTATTTATTCACCCCTTTCTCTTGACATTGGACATAGACTATCTAAAAAGTGTCATCAATAATCTAAAGAGGAGCGGTGTATGCATGCAAAACAATTGCACTCTAGTAATTATGTGTCTATTAGATTTAACTTTATGTAATAAGTAAAAGAATTGAAGACCAAAGTTGAAACCGATTGAATAATTGATCCTATTTATTTTTTTCAGCCACACTAAACAAAGAAATAGAAAGGGGCATGCAAAAAATTCTTGTTATCATAAGTTAAGCATCGCGTTTTATCATACGTGATCGTTTTATCAACGATAAGAAAAGATTGATTACATGTAGTAAACTATTAATGATTCTGAGTTGCATAAAAATTAAAATTATATCACTTGTGGTCTGCTGTATCATAAATGATTGAATTATGAATGAAATACAATCTTCCACTGGGTAGATTTTCAGACTAATTGTTAGACCATAATTAATCACCTAATTGTCTTTTCCGACCCCCCCCCCCGCGAGTACGACAAAGAGCACACGACGGGTGTGACCGGTGACCGGTCAGCAGAGGATGCTCACTCCTCCTAGGCACCTGATCCTACCTCTATCTATTTGGAGGTCATGTAAACTTAGGTTTTTAGACTTGAATACAAATATGGCAACATAGAAACAAAACCATTATTAGTACTGAAAAAGGAGGTTAAGGGAAGTAACTCGAAAATAATTTTCAAACAAAAGCACGAAAAAGATGCAATTTTGTACTTATACATATTTACGAGCGGTTTCACCATTTTATTTATTTTATCTTATCAATTGCCTAAAGCCTAGAGGTGTTATTTGTTTACAGTACTCAATTAAATCGCCATATGTGTCTGTATTTAGTGTTAGAAGCCGATTGTTTTGTGACCATTCTGTTTGACTCATAGATAAAGCTGAATGTTATTGTGCTGAAATCTGGTTACGCGATCAAAATGATTTACATAACTGTTAGACATGAGCTAGTATGCTTCTTCGAGATGAGTTCCATCAGATGGCATACTATTTCATCTCAACAGAGATAAAATGAATATCCGTATTCGGCAAAGTATTATTTGCTTCATAGGCAGAATGCTTTTGTTAACAAGCGGAGCTACTAATATTTTTAACTGATTTTTCTTAATAGAAGTTAATTAGAATTGATCGATTTCGTTACATAAAGTTGATGTGCATTTTTGTTGATTTTTAATGTTTCAAAAAAGGTCGATATATTTCCCCTTCCTTCCAACACGCTAGTACTGTTACTTATAATTCTGTTTGCTGTAAAATTGTTAAGGCTTAGTATCCATGCTCTTTTATGTTGAATATTGACTAGGAAAGATACAGGTAAACGTAAATATAACGTATCTATAATTTATAGACCGTTAGATATCAATTCATGATTGCATTAATTTTCTGAAATTATAATTCATATAGATTTTTCATGGAAATCCATTGGAAATGATACATTAAAATACTTTGCTTTCGTACCCTTTAATTTATGATTGATGTTGAGTAATAAAAAGCACTGAAATGTAATTTTGAACGCAAAATGAGATATTTCTGTTGATGTGTGTTTTTTCTCTAATATAAAGATATGTTTTTGACTTTTGGGCGTTTGCAACACATAAAAAAAAACTTGGAATGGCTAAGCATAGAAAAAAAATGAATGGCTTTTTTAAGATAACAAACAAAATTTTCTTTACATATTTTATTAACACAATATTGATACACAAGTTTCTAAGCATTTAAAATATCCAAACAGCAAAATGATACAATTGAGAATAACGTTTACAAATTACCTAAGAAAGGAGAAAGGATCTTTCACAACAATTAGATTAAAAAAAATTTGAAATAATAAGAGTTTTTATTGGGAGATAATTAATTAAACGCATTTTGAAAAGTGTTTACAATAAAAAAAAAGTTACACAGGTTTCTCTGTTAAATGTGTCAAATGCGCCATATTTTATTAGTTACAAAGATATAAGAATATTGCTATTTTAAAGTCTATTTCATTTTTTCTGCAATTTTATTTAACTGAATAACATGCTTTGTTTTAGGAATTATTGGACAGTTCTCGAAAGTTAATACAACGGTTAGTACAATGTAAAAGTTGGTCAAGAGAAAAAACAAAAGGCACAGGGGCCGCTCCGCTCAAATGAGCAACAATATCCATAACTTTGATTAAATGAGCATAAAAGTATCAAGTATGGTAAATCTTACACGAAATCTGAATAAAATATTAATTTTTATCCACATATTATCCAGCCCCCCTTTTTATTCTATTCCTATTCAAGAAATCTCTCTTTTGTTGCTCCAACTTTCTCCAGGGATTCATGGATCGCTTTTATATGCAGTGCTTTCATGATTTAAACAAACTTAAATCTACAGTACCTGGGGATACTTCTACACAAATTTGAGCTTTTTCTGACCATATGTTTTTTGAGAAGAAGTTATGTTAAGATTTTCTCTATAAATTCTTATTCAAAACTTGATCCCCCCATTGTGGCCCAGCATCTTCCATCGGGGATTATGATTTGAAAGAACCTGAATCTAGACTACCTTTGGATGCTTTCACACATATTTGAGCTTTTCTGCCTAAATGCTTTTTGAGAAGAATATTTTTTTAAGATTATCTTTTTATATTCCTTATAAACTTGAAACCCCCTCCGTTTGGGTCCCCTCCCTATCATGGGGACTATTGTTTTAACAAACTTAAATCTACAGTACGAATATGAGCTTATCTGGTCAAATGTTTTTGAGAAGAAGATTTTTGAAGATTATCTCTATATATTCTAAAACTTGATCCTCCCATTGTGGCCCCACCCTACCCCCGGGAACTATGATTAGAAAAAACCAAAATCTACATACCTGAGGGTTTCTATAATATGTCATATATTCCTATGTAAAACTTGGTCCTCTCATTGTGTCCTCATACTATCCCCTGGGTCAATGATTTGAACAAACTTGAATCTACACTACCTAAGGATGCTATCACACATATTTGAGCTTTTTTGGCTAAATTGGCTTTAAGAAGATTTTTAAAGAAATAGCAATTGTTTTTATGGATTCTAAATTATCCCCCCTTTTGAGATGGTGTGGCCCTTTTTTGATCTCACCTAGTGATTTTGTGCCAAATGTGTGCCAAATTTCGTTGAAATCGGCCCAGTGGTTCTTCGTAAGTAGATAAAAATGTGAGAAATTTACGACAACGACGACGTACAACGGAACAATTTTGATCAGAAAAGCTCACTTGAGTTTTAAGCTAAGTGAGCAAAATACAGTAATGCGGGAAGTATAATGCATAAAAATGCATTAATGCCCCCCCCCCCCCCGAATTAGAAAAACGCAAAATGCACCCCCCCCCCCCAAAAAAAAAAAAAAAAAATAAAATATAAAAAAAACCGCTGAAGATAACAATTATTCACAATTTTACATGGACATAAAAACAATAACAACAATGCGTATTAAAATTTTAACATTTATATGAGTTTTAAAGTTCCACTGCCTTAAAGGATTATTATTTTTCTTAGGAGTAACGTTTCTAAATTTGTGGTCAATAGCTTATTAGATGAAAGAAAACAAAACGGTTCTCTTGCAAAAATAAATTTTATTGTAATAATTGATCATAACTTCGGAATGATGTAAAATGTCTTCAGGGTTATTATGATTAAAGGGGCATGGCCACGATTTTTTTTTAATTCCATTTTTCTGTTTGTTTTAGTTACAATGCTTTAGATATGCATTTCTAATGATCAAATGAACTTTGAGAGTCAGTCATTAGTTTATAAGCAAGATACAAAGCTCACAATTCTTTGTTATGTACAGAAGGCTTGTGCCCCCTCCCTTTTTTTGTTTTGTTTTGTTTTTTGTTTTTTTTTTTTGTTTGTTTTTTTTTTTACAGATGTTCAATATACCAATAAAATCTTTTTCAAGCTGCTTTGTCAATCTTCTTATTCATCTTAAGCATACATAAACAGTTTATAACGTTTAACACATTCATTTAAGGTCTAAAATTGGAATTTTCACTTCAACATTCAAAAGGTAAACAAAAGCATTGTTTACATAGTAAAGATTTGTGAGCTTTGTAACTTGCTTATAACTCAATGAATAACACTCACATTTTGGTTGCCTATTAAAAATGCCTTACTTATGCATTGTGAACATTAAATCGAAAAATAATTTTTGACCAAATTGTGACCATGTCCCTTTAACCATATCAGTTTTATGTATCTTTCATGATGTCTTTGCATTATAACCGAATTTGAATCTGGATTATTTATATTTGCTAAATAGGACCGCAAAACTTGCCTATACATACACATGTACGTTAGTATTAGTTTCGCTTCTTAGAAAGATACCACGTTACCTCATTTCTAAATAACTATTAATCAAATTCATGTTTTGAAAAAGAGCAAAATTGACTAAGGTCATCCATCGTCGAAAAATTAACAACTTAAGGATGACGTTACTGAGAATGCAAAATATTTCTGTAATTATAAATAAAAAATATTGTATATCGAAGACTTTTGTCTGCGTTTTTTTTAACTTGAAAAAAAAACTAGGTCAATGAACCACACACTAAATGTAACTAATAATTAATTCTTTATATGGTTGACTTAGGTATGGTAATAAAGCTAAGTAGATATAATAATGACAGTAGTAAAAATGTTTTTTATTTTATTAAAGTTCGAATTTCCTCTGTAATTTGATTTAATATGAGAAAAAACTCTAAATAAAGATAACACTAAACCATTCATTATCTTATGTGCCCTTATTTTGCTTATTTTAATTTTTTTGAGGCCAATGATCAAAAGTTTGAGATATGCTGACAAGAATGATTTTGAGTTTTTTTCCCTAATATTTTCGCAATACCTGCCGTTCAAAAGTGAAATGAATCTTGCAACAAATTTGAAGAATTATATTGTGAGAGATGAGGAAATTTTACTTATGTTTTTATAATGGTGCAATAAAAGAAGTCCAAATTTACTCTTTTTTGCAAAAAGTTTATTTATTCCAGAGTTTCATTATTTAGTGGAAATTTTGAAAATTATATTATGTTTGATTAATTTCATAGATATTCAGATAATGTAGAGCTATTTTATTTACGACGTCGACGGCGAACTTCATAACTAATCAATCAAATACTTGTAAACCAATGAATAAAACATAAAAAATGACAGTATTTGATATTTAACTTTATTTATTTGTTTGTCTGTCTGTCTAGTATACCATTAACAGAAAATACATTCATGCAAATATGGTGAACATATTACTGCAACTTTTCAACAGAAAATGGTGCAACATTCTTCAGCTAAGCTGAAGAAATAATGCATTTAAGTTCCATAAACTTTGCCGCAACGCTGCTTACAGCAAACGTTTCACCTTGCAAATCAGATTGGCTGGTTGCCTTCATAACACTGTATTTCATGTCATATGAAAACCCTACCGGTAAATTGGGACTAACATTGAAACTGAAAACATTGCAGCAAATATGGCTGCTAATCTGTGGCAATTCATGCTGCAAACTTGCTGCTAACCTCAAATCATATAAATCGTTCATTAAGCATGTTTGAATTAACTATGGGGAAACTTTTTGAAGATTTCAATTATGTTTGAAGCAATATTTCTTTATGAATCATTATTAAAATACTACATAAAATGTTAAAAAGTATAAGTCTAGATTGCCGAAAATAGAAATTCTAAAAAGTGTTAATAATTAAAAAAATGTTCAAATACCTATTTATGGCCAAAACCTATAATTGCATGTATTATTCTAGATTAAAAAAACCAACAATAACTTTATTAAAATATAATATATGTGAGATTGAATAAGAAACTTTGAAATGCATTAATTATTTTGACCTACGGCAGTTCAATATGTTGCATTTAGTGGTAATTTGTTTTGTTTTGAAAAAAAAAACCCTACTTAATAAAACACGCATTCAACAGCAAAATATGTTCTAATACAAAATAGCAAAGGTTGTGTTAACGTAAGCCAACGGTGAACTTTTTTCTGTTAGATTGCATCTATCTGCAAACAATAAAAAAAAATCCCTACAAACTATTTTTGTTTGCTGAAAATTTTGAGTAAACGTAGTGTCCATATGAAGCGTTCATTCAGTTTAGAAAGTGACGTCGTTCTTTTTTTTTTTTTTTTTTTTATCATTATTCAATTTTGACACGTGTAGGTTTAAACCTTTTGGAAAAGTTCACAAGGTCAATACAAACGATAAACCCAGCGACGAGAGATATGACTAAAGCCCCAGTGATCCCCATGTATTTAGATGATGGTCTCTCATCAGGGGCACTGGTTAACTTCCGTTGGTACTTAGTTGTATTCTTCCTATCGATCTTCAAATTCCTCTTCCTGATTTCAATCTTCTCTTGAATTAGTTCTGGGGTCATCACTAAAAAACATATAATGATATTAATTTGCTATTTACACGCTTAATTTTATCAAGTTGTTTTTGATCTGTACACAGAATTGTATGTCATGTGCGGGGATACATTTTGGATAATACAAACACACAGAAGTGATTCTCAGTGGTTCAGAAATAAAATAGTGAAAGAATTGCGAACAGTTGCATTGTCTAGCCGCGTAATCAAAACTCATATTTTAATAATTGATTAAATTTATTTTTTCTAAAATAATTTAAACATTTGTGCATATTTTCATTAAATATAAACGATTTGGTCAAAGAAAGAGCGATGACGCTGTATATATATATATATATATATATATATATATATATATATATATATATATATATATATATATATATATATATATATATATATATATATATTACTTTTTTTTTTTATAATTATGTTGTTATTTGGCATATTCACACTAAAAGGTATGTTGTTTCGCTGGGGTTGGGGGGGGGGGGGGGTGGGGGGCATACATTATGTCTACAGACCAAAATACATAAATACATGCCAAAAAACATTTTGCATTGTAGCGTTTCAATTATAATAAAAAAAAACCGAATCAAAATGAAAATTTCCTTAAATATCTAACGTAAACATGACTGTGATTTTTACGTTTTATGCACATATCGGCCGCCATATAATATATTCCTCACTCATAGAGACCGATTTCCATTAAGAAATTTTAGTTCTTCCGTAAGCTAAACTTTCATTTCAAAAATAATTTCTTGACTACAAACAATACTTTGAACTAAATCAATTAGAAATTGATTTAATTTTTTAGACGATAACTTTTTTTTTGAATATCTGACAGAAATTCCTAAATACTTGGAAGTAAAATGTAAGCGAACGGGGTTAGCGTTCGCAGTTCCTTAAGTGATTTTCATTTCAAGAAATTTCTTCATACAGTAATGTGTGAACAAATAAAATGCATAAAGATATTGTTTTAACTGCTCATTTAAAGGGGCATCGACACGACTTTCGTCGAATTCTTTTTTTTTCTTATGTTTATTATTCACAAAATGCTTTAGGAGTGCATTTCTATTGATTAAATAAAATTTAAGAGTTAGCCGCAGATTTATAAGCAAGATACAGGGCTCACAATTCTTTGTCATGAAAACAAGGCTCGGGCCCTGTTTTTTTTCCATAGGTTCAATATCAGTAAAAAGAAATTAAGCTGATCTGTCTATCTTCTCATTCATTTTAAAGCTGACATGAATTCCTAAATACGCATTTATTTCCCTTTTTCTTTGACTATCGCCATATAAGTTGTCAATTTCTATTGTTCTGCTCATCGCTACACACCCCCTATATAAGACCGAGAGCACTATTCATGCTACACCGCATTCAAGTATTTCATACACCCGAACACGATACCCTGGACGAAAAAACGTGTAGAAACGTGTTTTGAACAAAAATATGACAACAACTTCACTGGCAAAGGATATCAAATGAACGACGAAACAAGACAGATTGAAATCCATGCATAGATACTTCAAAAATCCTCGGTAATTGTAGACCGTTTTCCTGTGTATGTTATAACACCGCACAGGCGCAAACCACACACAGTGTTGCAATGTCTATGATTGCATGGATTCTTGAAACGGAGCGTTTTGTAGAAACCGATAAAAAGATGTTACGTTGTTACTTTCTTGGATTTCATTTAGAGACTATGTTGGATGTAGTGCTACAGGGGTTTTAAAAAGATGCAAACGTTGTGTACTCTGTATGAACGACACACGAGTTCGATGTGCATAAAAAGTACGAAAGCACTTTCTGTGCAAAATAATACGGATACCTTGAAAATTCTTTCAAAGAATAAAGATATTTCTTTTATTCTTTATTACAAACATTTTACTATAATGTGTAGTTCGTGCATTTCTAAGTCCGTGCAACCTGAATGTCTTGATCGGAAAGCAACCGACCGTAACGTTCTCGACCGGAACATGTATATATTATACCCCAGTTGCAGTAGCGGAGCGATCGAACTAATATGGCGACTATTGCTTTTATGAATTCATGTCAGCTTTAAGCTAAAATAAACAGCTCCTAAAGGTTAACGCAATCTTTTAAGTCTATAACTGGAATTTTCACTTCGACACTAAAATATAAACAAAAACTTTGTTAACCAAGCAAAGAATTATAAGCTCTGTAACTCACTTATACGGTAACTAAAAAATTGACACTCATATTAACGTTGCTTCTAAGAAATGCCTTACTGAAGCGTTGTTATCATTAAAATCTGAAAAAATAATTGTTGACCAAAAACGTGACCATGACCCTTTCAGGGGTTGAATATAAGTTATTTATGTTGCTCTAAAACTGATTGGCAAAAATTTAATCATTGTTTAAGTTAAATGCGACACAAAATTTATTTAAATAATGTCTTTCTGTGTCTTTCGTGGTCTTTAAATAATAAGGCATTGCATTTTGGAATTTTAAATATTCCTAACAGAACTTAAAAGACATCAGTTAGGTTGTACATACCAGGGCACCATTCGGATAGTGGTTTAGGAATCGGTAGATTTTTAAGTGAATTCATAAACATGAAAAAACCTGAAAAAAAAATTACAATTTTCATTTTTCATTCTTGAGTTTTACATATTGTACCAGTACAAAGTGGAAATAAATATATACTCCGTAAGAAAGAAAGATTTCAATGTTTTGTTTTTAAATATCAAAGCATATCAAAATGCTTTTATGTATTACATGTATTATCAGCTGAACCAAGGATTTGCCGTCAAAAGAATTCAATATGTTTATATAAAGGTTTGTGAAAAAGTAAAAGTGTATTTTCTGAATCAGTTTATAAATAAAGCGTTGTTGAGAAGACACGGTGCGTCATCTTTTTATATATTGAATATTATTCAGTTGACAAAAAATGGAATTTGTCTTCGTTAAAAATAAAAGTCTATGGCTAAAAAAACTACGTGTATGTCCGACATTTTAAGGTGCTGCTGCTTTCATGGTTAATGTGTTGACCTGTCAGCCACCTAATGTTGTTTTCTATCGAATTAGGCCCGTTTCATTAATCTGCCTCAATATCCAAATATCACAAACTTGAAGCGAACCAATTCCTTTAAGAAGGGTCAGGACGTTGTAGTGTAAAATTATTTGTCAATGAATTATTTTGCATTGTTAACATACACACATTAAGATGTCCTCTACAGCATACTAGTATATGATTTTCGAGGCCACTTTATTGCTTTGCAAGGGATATATTTTGATATGAATTACCCCCTTTCTTTTATGACATTATGGTTTTTATTGACGAATTCAATTTCCTGAAATTTATTTGATTGAATGTATTTGCAAATTTTATTTAGTAATTTTAATAACAAAAATGAATTTATAAATTCATTTCAACATTAGCCTTTATATGAATCAATATTATATTTTTACTGAAATATGCGAAACTCAACACTTTAAAATTTTAGAGATTTTAATTATAAATTTGAACAGGATATTACAGCACATAGAAAATACTCAATAAAGTTTTCTACAAAATGTCAAATATCAACCTTAGCTTGTTTTCTGTAGCATAAAAAATTAATTGGCCACTCTATTGGCATTCAACGGAGATATGACAGTAGCATATGGAGTTTTTGTCTCTCTGTAAAATCGATACGCAAGGGCTTGCTTTACGTATGAATAGTTTCTAAGGCGAGACAAGTTACTGACAAACATGTTGATTATAAAACAGGACTACTAACAATCTCGACAAAGACATCTTTTCGTACGTTCTATGGACAATACAACAACCTTGTCAGTAAATACAATCTTCCACAGGGTCACATACTGACTGACGTTTTTTATACTCATTGTTAGACCATTCTTACTCACCTAATTGTCTACGGATTTTTCCGTTTTCCCAATTACGACAAAAAGCACACGGCGGGTGTAACAGGTTAGCAGAAGGTGCTCACTCCTCCATGACACCTGATCAAACCTCTAATTTTATCAGAGGTCCTTTGTTTGCTTTGCTCCTGTTTTGTATTTTTTCCTTTGGATTTTGATCCCTATTAGTTATCACCACATGTCACTTTAAGAAAAGTGTTGTAACTCGTTTTGTGCTAAAATGCCCTTTACAAAGGCGTTATGTCTTTTTTGCGTTAAACATGTAACGCGTCACGTTATTAGGTAGTTTTTGTGTTATTACGCTTTTTAAAAACGCCTTTCAGTTACCTAAATTATATTCATAGGCTTTCACATAAAACAACATTATTAGAACCAATTAAATTAATTATACCTGATTGAAATCTAGTCCATGAACGTTCAGACTATTATTTAAAAACACATTATGGACAACGATGACATATATCTGTATCAAGTTAACTTTGTATAAAAAAATAACCCAAAATGTTTTCTAATTTGAACCAGTCTGCAATAGACACAAAGGGTTGGTGTTTTGAACAAAACCCCCAAAACTGGCATGGGTACATGCAATTTTCTTTGAGGTAAAAATTGTGGATGTGTTGTTGCTGCCACTATGATTCATTTTCAATCTTGGTAGTTTTTCGGCAATAAATATTTTAATGTATTTACACCCACCAATTTTGATTACCTATATATCTTAAGGAAATTGATAGTAATTCATTGATCAATAGAAAATGACAGGACTGAAATGTACATGATCCAGTTCAAACCAATTTATCGATTGGTTGAAATCTTCAGCAACCTAAGAAAAATCACAAACAGTGCGAAATTATCATAATGATGTCATACACAAATCCCCAACTAAGAAGAATTCAAATTCTCAATTAAAAAAAATTGGCTATCTCCGCCATCAATCGTACTGATGAACATTAACAATTATTTAATAGTAACGTTTACTTACTCTTTATGATTAATTCAACGGTTTAAGAAAATATGCAAATTTAAACAATAAAATACTGTTCTTGGTGATTTATGCGGGAAGCGACCTTGAAAAAATAATGAACTCTATATGAGCACAACCTATTGCACAGTTTCATTGAAGGATAAACCTTAGTATGTATCAACTCAGGGGTAATTTTTTTTTTACATCGATTTTAAATGTTATCTGCAATTTGACTAAAGTTATTAAAAATGAGTCAGGTTTAGCCTAGAATAACCTTGATGAAAAGAAATCTTTGCAACTATTTATACGATTTAAATAAACAAATACTCCTTCTGGGAGGCTTTTACTGGTCTTCTTATTTACGTTGTTGTAGTTATTTACATGTATTTACTTGCATGATTATTATAGAGTTATGCAAAAAATTATAAATGTATTAGGCATATACGATAATTTCGAATTTTGAGAAATTAAGGCTTTTTATGATGTTTACATTATCCACCTAAAAAAGAGATGGTTTTTTTCATGAGGTATGTCAAAACAAACCATTATCTCACATTAATGCATAATTGGTAAGTGAAATTGTACAATATATTTGCCGAATTCTACATAGTTTAATGCTAGCTAATGATTGCAAATAAGGAAAACATGTGGGTGCCACAAAAGATAAATATATCTTATAGTAGTATATGCACCCTAATATACGTACTTTTTAGACCGATCATATAATTTTACTTGATATGGACTATTTTGACTTTTTAACGAGGCTGGGGGGTGGCTGCCATATCAAAGCGTTTTTATCTATACACAAAAAAGATTTTCACTTTAAGGTTCTATAACTCTTACATTGTACTGAAATTGTCTTTTGAAAAAATGGAGATGATGGTATTGAGGCATTATTTAAAGAGCCAATTCATGGTAACCACGGGATACAAGATGCCAAAAAATCATTTAAGCTGTTTTTCAGCATCTTTTTAACTTTTCAAAGGGAGGTAACTTGTAAAACTCCAAATATTTTGTTCATATATTTTATTTCTTTCTCCTTTTTTTCAATTTCACCATAAAAAATCCTTTTAATGCTCAATCTTTATTACACATGTATTGATTATTATCATGTTAAAATTTGGAAATAATCTTGTGGCTACTTTTTTTTCTTTGCATATTTGCATTTGTGTGACATATTTATTATTTTTGGTAAAATTTTGACACTTTTCTTTATAACAAATAGTGTTAAGTTTTTGTTATTGTGTTAACTTTTTGTGATGTTATTGGTATTTTTTTGCCTTTATTAATATTTCATATATTTTTCATAAATTTTTTTTTGCATAATGTGCAATTTTTTCAGATGCAATAAATGATAAAATTAACGATGATCGTGATGTGGTCTTTTACATCAAAATGTAAATTAAGATTATATGAAACATTTCTGCAAATTTGGAGATTTTTTTTTACCCCCCCCCCCCCCCAGCCTCCTTAATTATAATGATACCAAAAACGTTTTGAAATATTGGATGTTTTGTATAAAACTCCTGATACAATTTTTTGATAAAAAGAAATATGGGTTTTGAAGAACGTATATCAAATTTGATATAAAAGAAAAGTAATCAAATATATAACGCTGTATACTGTGGTGTATGGAATCATGACTAAAGTTTAAGTGCGCTTCTCTGGTAACCCACTGATTTTAATCTTTACTTTAAGCCGGTTAGCTGTTTTCACCTCATTCTTGGGCGTAACGGCTTATCGCACAGACAACTGCATCTATCTAATAAGTTCCAAGGTTTGCTCTAAGCAATACATTAGGGAAATAGGAGATCTCCGCAGAAGAATCAACAACCACTGTTTCACCATAACGACCAAAAATATCAAAGTGTCCGTCGGGGATAATTTAATATCAGTAGTCACAAATGTAAAAACATGACAGTAGAGGTTGTTGACCATAATCCTCATTGTAAGGACGCGGACGGGAAAAGACCTGGATGCAAAGACTCAAATCATTCAGACATGATGGCATAAACAAGCACATTGACTACATTGAAATGAATGTCTTCTAGCCTTATCACCTGAGACCCATATCTTAATAAAATTTTACCAAATCTGTCAACTGAGCTTCTCTCAGTTTTCAATTCACTTTTTATTTGTATATAGTCATAATTGATGTTTGTAAATTTTTTAATTTAATTTTTATTTCTTTTACATCAAATTCTGATTTATTGTTAGCTCAATTCTTTTGATTAATTAAATAAATCGGATTTAAAAAGCGCCGTGCGACTGAACATCGAAGTTTTAATTTTCCATTTTAACTTTCAAGTCAATTTTAATCAGCTTGATTATCTCAATCAGACCGAAAGTTGACAGTCGATTGATTACTCCAGAGCGATTGGTCTCTTTGGTGGTGTAAGTTAGGTGCTCTAGACGCTTCAAGCGCAGAAAGCCAACAGGTGAGTCCTTGACACATATTATATCTTGTCCTATTATGAATGTATCTAGGTTCCTCTCACAGACGTTGAGACGTAGCTATTATCTAAAGGGCTTAATTTTTTTTCAAAACCGGATGAGGTCGATGGCAAAAAGGTTAAAGAAGACGCCAAAACATTTTCCGAGGGATGAGATTAAAGGAACACTTCTCGCAAAAAGACTCTAATCAAAATCACACAGATGACCCTCATCTGCCCTTGCAAAACTTATTGGAATATTAGTTTCAACCGACCCAAAAGTACTTCGGAACCGGCATCGGGAAAATATGGAGCACCTGAGTCTTACATTGAGGCTGTTGAGTCAGATATTATAAAGCTCCTTAGCAAAAAGTCGTCCCTGACTAAAGAAAAAAAGGAGGACATAGATATTACAAAAGCAGACAAAGGATCCGCATTAGTAGTCGTAAGTCAGCAAACAACTGACGGACGATCGTTATCAGCTTTCATCACTGATACTCTGGACGAAAGGTATAAAAATGATGAAAATGGTGTTAATGTTTACAAAACGCTTTGCTCAACAAACTGTTGACAGGGTCAATTTTATCTGCATTCAAAAATCCACAAGAAAGGAATACCTGGACTCTCCATGGTTAGTGCCATCGGTGTTCCCACTGAGAAAATAAAGTAATAGATTTATACTTCCGTCCACATGAAAATGATTTGCCATCATACCTCAAGGACACTACATATTACCTGATTAAAACACCTTCTTCTGGCCTTTCAGACCATACTCTTTTCGTTAAAATTGATGTCACGTACTTCATTTACGTGTGAAGGTATCGAGGCCTGGGATAGGATAGAGAACGACGCCCCTTGAACATTATCTCAAATTTGAACAATTTCATGGTTCAGGGCGAACATTACATACAAATAATGGAAGGCTATGTACACCAAAACAGCTTCCTCTTACGCCAACATATTTATGGGAAGATCAAAACGTGACCTGCTCTTTAGAGCACCTTTCAAACCCTTGAGCTGGTTGAGGTTCATATACAATATTGAGTTAAAATGGGTAAAAATTGGAGACTGCGTAGATGACTTCATTACCTTTGCCAACCTACTCCATGATTCGATGAAATTCACAGTGGACCTATCTAGTTCCAAAAATATATTTTTTGGACACTACACCAACTCTGGAAGATGGTGAAATAAAATTCAGTCTCCATACAAAACCCACCGATATTCAACTCTATATCCAGCCATCTAGCTGCCACCCTCCCCATACATTTAAAGGAATTTCTAAAGGATTACCAACCCGAATCAGACGGATCTGTTCTTTTAATGAAATCTTTGGAGAACAGAGCAGGATATTAAAATTCCATCTGTGTAATTGATTCTATAAAGTCTACACAGTGCAATCTGCAATTGATGAGATAGTTACAAAAGACAGAAAAACTCTTTCGCAATTCAAAGAGACCAGAGCAAGGTTCCACTTGTTACTACCTATCACCCCACCCTTAAGAACCTTAACAGCATCCTTGGAAATAACTGCCAAATCTTTACAATAACAAACAGATGGCTGATCTTTTCAAGAATCCGCCAATGGCGGCGTTTAAACGTCCAAGGACATTAAAGGACATGATAATGATAGCAAGATTAGACGACCTGTTGTCAAATGATGGTTTAAAAACATGTTGAAATGCCATGCCAAATGCCTTTTGTGCAAGCACAGCACAAACACGGATAGTTTTAAAAGCCCCATCATGAGTCGTAACATAGTTGCAACATGTTTAGCCTAACAAACAGCTGCATCTTTCTCATTAGTTGCAAAGTTTGCTCTTAGCAATACATTGGTGAAACAGGTGAACTTCGCAGAAGAAGCAACAACCACCGCTCTACTATAAAGACCGTCTGGGAACATTTCAATATGAGTGGCCACAAATGGGAAGACATGCCAGTAATGGGTATTGACCATAATCCTCATTGGTCAGACGCGGAGATGAAAAGCAAGAGAAAGTTCTGGAGGCACAGACTCAAATATTTCAGACCTGATATCATGAACAAGCAAATTTACTTCATTAAAATATACTTCCATTGCCAAACATCACCTGATACCCATAAAGTGGTTTTAACAAATCTGTCAACTGTTCCTCTTTCAGTTATAACCTTTGGTTTTCTTTCCTATCTTTTATTTGTAAAAATATGTAAAATCATTAATATTATTTTTTCTTAATTTTTAATATTTCTATTTTACATCCAATTCCGATTCAATTGCTTACATTATTTAAATAATTCGGATCTAAACCAAAGTGCCGCACAACTTAAGAACGGGAGTTTTAAGGTCCTTCTATTAACTCGGACGTCAATTTTAATTAGTTTATTTACTCAATCAGGCCTTCAGTCCGATGTCCATTGATAAATTAAGAGCGTTGGCAGCATTGCCAACACCTTTGCTAACACTGTGAATCATAACTTTAGAATGAAGTTCTTTATATATATATATATATATATATATATATATATATATATATATATATATATATATATATATATATATATATATATATATATATGTAAGGCTTGGGGTGAATTACATTGTAAAGTAATGCATTACATTACCATTACTTCATGAATTGGGGCATTAAATTACCATTACTTGATTTTCTTGAAGTAATGCATTACATTACCATTACATGAGTAAAGTAACGCATTACCATTACCATTACTTTGTTTTTAAAAAAAGCAAAGCTAATAAAGAGTTTTTGCAAATGTTTCAAATATAAAACACTCTTTAACATATCTACAGGTTCATGCTCAGTATCAGGTTCAAATTCAATGACTATACAAGAGTCATTCTTTATTCGCTCAATATATAATCATATTGTGGCATTATGAACAGCATATGTATTACTTAAGTAAAATGATATTTATAGACATTTGGCATGATACAATGTAGGATACGACACAGAATTACAGGCATAACAAAAAACAATTTTTGGAATAATGTTGCGGTTATTAAAATCTAAATAGAGATATTTCCCCAGATTACACAAATCTTTATAATTTTGGACACTTAATTGTATTAATTCATAAACATATGGTTTTTCCCAGTTATATTTCTTAAGATACGGTGTTTTAATCGTATTTCTTTCCACTGAGGACACTTTAAGACAAAAGATTGCTGTTGCACTTTATGATCGAAGTTTCAAAGAGTTCATCTTTTAACTGCATCCTGTTAGTTTGAAATTATTCCCAGTTATACTAATTAAATGTTTTACAGGAGCAGTCGAAGCTTGGACTGAAAAGTACTGTTTGACGATCTTTATCTTAGGATATATTAAGTGCAATTATAGAAAAAATACTATATAGTACATGAATCTTGTAATTTCTATCAGTCCAAACTAATGTACAGTGTACTTAATATACAAGAGAGAGATGAGAGAGAGAGAGAGAGAAAGAAAAAATATTTTCAAATGGGTTATAATATTGGAAGTGATATTTATTTTCATCATGAATGGACAGTGCATTCATTTTGCTTTTAAAAGTGCATGTCTGTCTCCTATTCTATTGGGACATAGCGAAGGGAAGGGGATAGGGGTGTTTAGCATTTCTTATAACAATAGATTGTTTTGATACTTAGATTATCCTGGGGGCATAGTGTGTTGTTAACACATTTCGTATTGAAGTGCAAACTAATTGGAGTAAATTGTTTAAATGATTAAAAACTCTTAATAACAACACTCTTAAAAATGTTATGAAATTGGGCTGTTATATTTAGTAAATAAATATTAACAATTCAGAAATGAATTTTTAAAAATCTTTTTCAATAATACAATTAAACCATTTTTATCTCAAGAATTATTTCTTTCTTCTTTAAGAATAAATTTAATCAAATTCAGTTTCAACTATTCATTTATTCATCACATTTTAAAAACTGAACATGCATGAATAAGCATAGTAATGCAAAGTAATGCCATGCAATGCCAGCATGACACTAGATTTTGGAAAGTAATTAATTAACATTACCATTACTTGTAATGCTAATTTTGTGGCATTACACATTACTAGCATTACATGTAATGCATTGCAATGCATTATCATTACATTTGGCATTACCCCAAGCCTGATATATATATATATATATATATATATATATATATATATATATATATATATATATATATATATATATATATATATATGGGAAAGAAACTATTACTTAACTCTTATGCGTAATATTTGTGACTTCGTCGCCCAATGTTTTCTCGTTCGTACATTTTGCTTTATATCTGTACAGGAAACATTCCGAAGTACCATTAATCGTTGCATAAGATTGTGGTCTGCTGAATAGTTTCTTTGTGCAATTTCGTTCATTTTTATCCAAGTCGTCGATATCTTCGCAAATTTTGTACTGACTATTTCTCTTAAAAGTGTGTACACTGGAAACCATCGTGCAGTCCGATACCTCTAAGATTTGAAAAAAAATATCATCTACATTAACAACAAAACGTCAACAATTACAGTTGCGTGTTTTTCTTGAACGTAAAATGGCACAAATAAAGTATATTTTTGCAATAAACTCGTAGAGTTTGTCAAAATAGATAATTTATTTTTTACGTAAATCGTCCATACACACCGTGATTGTAGCAAATTTAAAAAAAACAAATAGATATTTACCAAAATTTGGGTTCATGCATATGAAAGGTTTGTTGCTGTTGCAGGTATCTGCTCTTACTTCTCTCTGTGAGTGATCATAATACAGACATAAAATGTCCTCCGTATAAAGTAGTGACAGGTTCATCCTATGATGTAACAATTTACATCGAAAATTCATACTTTCGTTGGTGGAAGTACGCATAATTGCTCCAATCCAAAATCCAGGGTTCGACCTAAAGTGTAATGATGTAGCCAATTTAATAATTCTGATTAAAACCATATTCTAAAATATATTTATCGCTGGTTTGTGTTGAGTTATATTCCTTTGGTTCACACATAATCAAATGTCGGATTGCAGTCGTTCTGAATGAAACAGCCTCTTAATTCTTATAAGTAATCACTATAAGTTTTGCTAATGGACACACTTATTATCAGCATTTACTTCATAATGATATTTCCGGTTACTAAGTACTCTCTCTTAAGGTATTCAATGTATAACCAGCACATTTTGTATGTAATAGATAAATGGTCCGATATTCTTTATCAAGATATTATTTTGAAGGTGTTATCGAATAAAGATACTCAACCAAAGAAATTTTCAAAAGTTTGATTATGGGCCATTTAATTAAACCTAAAATTTTGCATTGATGTTTATGGGCAACATATGTTTTATTAAGATATTGTAAAAGTAATCTAAAATTCGTAAAAGTCTCTTGGTTAATACCTACTTAAACTTTCTCTTTATCAAAATATGTAATAGGCACTTACCGTAGATATTTTGACGAAATTAAATTTTTTTTATCAAGAGGAGCTAACTCTTAAAAAATTTTAAGTTCAAAATAATCGGCCTCTTATATGTTGTTAGTCATGAGAATTTGGTTTATTTCGTTTTCATTGTTATCTAGCAATATATATTTAATTAAATAGATTAAAATGATTAAAAATTGTTCAATATCCCTTCATTATACATTGAATATCTAAATTTTTGTCATTTTTCCCTGATTAAAAATTCTTTCGCTGTTTAAGTTATGAATATTAATGAATTTTATCGAATTGTGATTGAATCATTGTTAGATTTTCTTTTGGGATGACTTTTCTAGCTCCATTAAGACAAATTCATATTACTTAGAATTGTTTAGGCAAGTTTAAATATTAACATAAACTATACAAATGTATATACATGACTTTTTTGTACATAACAAAATTATATATATATATATATATATATATATATATATATATATATATATATATATATATATATATATATATATATATATATATATATATATATATTCTTAGTACAATGCACATTTCCCTGTTTTCAGCATCGTTTGTAGTCAGTTTGCAGATGTAACGCTTTTATAAACTTACTATATTATCAGAAAATGTTCAAACATAATTTCATATAATTCTTCATAGTATTAGATAGTTACTATAAGATTAACAATTACCAGGAATGTTTAAAGCATTATTATTGTTTTACATTTATTTACCTGTAAAAAGGTAAAGTGATTTTTCAACATCTGTTACCTGTGTACATCTACATGTTTAAAGCAATTATGACTGGTTTTGGTTCAAGGGTTTCTAGTTCTGTTGTTAAAAAATTGCACTTTTTCATTTATCATCAAAACCAATACTTAAGCACATGATCAGATAATTCTTTCAATGTTATGCTAATTGACGGAGAGGCAAAAGCTACATGTAGATTTATATTAACAGTGTACTTTTGAAAACAAGAGGCCCATGGGCCACATCGCTCACCTGATGAACAATAGGTATGATAAAGTCAGCTTAATGGAGTCATAATACAAACAATCTGGACAATGTACAATAATACATGTAGATCCTGTATAAATAAAATCCATTTTTCCCCCTTGGAACTCGGATAGCCCTGATTGCTGCCAATATTTACAAGAGCAGACTTTAGTTACCGCTCCTGCACATGTATAGGGACTCAACGTTACGCAGGCAGGGATGTCCGCACACCTACGCAACTCAACAGGTACCAATGTTAATGCAAGCAGGGATAACGCAAGCAGGAATGACCGCACACTTGCGCCAACAGCTCAACATAACGCAAGCAGGGAATGCTCCCTGCCGCACACTTGCGCTAGAAAGGCCAGAACACCAGCAGAGATGACCATTTACTAGTGCTCCGCCACAACCACCACAAGCAAGTATGACCGCACACTTGTATTAATGCTATACAGGGCAGGAAAGAGCACACACTCTGTATCATAGGTTAGAAAACACGAAGATTAGATAGAGCAGGGGTGTCCACACACTCACTCTATCCGTACCTGTTCAAGTTTAAACCCAAACAGTCGCACATTGTAATGGAAGAGACACTGTCCCTATATATGTGCCGGCCTAAAATAATTCATAGTATTTAAAAATTGGAAATCAAAAATAAACAAACTAATCCGGCCTAACCCAAAACTACTTAGGCAGAACAACTTATATACATTGAATATTTATTATTGTATAAAAATAATCATCACAATAATTGGTTAACAGTGGATGCATTAATTAAAATAATCAAGAATCAATAAATCAAGGGCAATAACTCAATACAGAAATACAAAAAGATTTTAATGAAGAAATAGCTGCCTGCCTCAATTTTATAGTCATATCACATGTTGAGTATTGCAGTTTTCAAAAAGATCCTTTTCAATTGTTTATATATGGGATATTTTGCTGCATCAAACTCTGAACCTTCTTGTGAGGCTTAAGAATTGTCCTGGAGCCAAAGTCTTAACAATTATTAGGTATCATCTTGCTGATCCGTTTCTAAGAAGAAGATTTTTAAAGATTTGCTCTATATATTCCTATGTAAAACTTTAACACCCCCCCCCCCATGTGGCCTCACCCTACCCCCAGGGATCATGATTTTCACAACTTTGAATCTACACTACCTGAGGATGCTTCCACACAAGTTTCAGCTTTCCTGGCTGTTTAGATTCTGAGAAGAAGATTTTTAAAGATTTACTCTTTATATTCCTATGTAAAACTTCGACCCCCCATTGTGGGCCCACCCTACCCCCGGGGGTCATGATTTTCACAACTTTGAATCTACACTACCTGAGGATGCTTCCACACAAGTTTCAGCTTTCCTGGCTGTTTAGTTTCTGAGAAGAAGATTTTTAAAGATTTACTCTATATATTCCTATGTAAAACTTCGACCCCCCATTGTGGCCCCACCCTACCCCGGGGGTCATGATTTTCACAACTTTGAATCTACACTTCCTGAGGATGCTTCCACACAAGTTTCAGCTTTCCTGGCTGTTTAGTTTCTGAGAAGAAGATTTTTAAAGATATACTCTATATATACCTGTGTAAAACTTTGACCCCCCATTGTGGGCCCACCCTACCCCCGGGAGTCATGATTTTCACAACTTTGAATCTACACTACCTGAGGATGCTTCCACACAAGTTTCAGCTTTCCCGGCTGTTTAGTTTCTGAGAAGAAGATTTTTAAAGATATACTCTATATATACCTATGTAAAACTTTGACCCCCCCATTGTGGGTCCACCCTACCCCCGGGGGTCATGATTTTCACAACTTTGAATCTACCCTACCTGAGGATGCTTCAACACAAGTTTCAGCTTTCCTGGCTGTTTAGTTTCTGAGAAGAAGATTTTTAAAGATTTACTCTATTTATTCCTATGTAAAACTTCGACCCCCCATTGTGGCCCCACCCTACCCCCGGGGGTCATGAATTTCACAACTTTGAATCTACACTACCTGAGGATGCTTCCACACAAGTTTCAGATTTCCTGGCTGTTTAGTTTCTGAGAAGAAGATTTTTAAAGATTTACTCTATATATTCCTATGTAAAACTTCGACCCCCCATTGTGGCCCCACGCTACCCCCAGGGGTCATGATTTTCACAACTTTGAATCTACACTACCTGAGGATGCTTCAACACAAGTTTCAGCTTTCCTGGCTGTTTAGTTTCTGAGAAGAAGATTTTTAAAGATATACTCTATATATACCTGTGTAAAACTTTGACCCCCCATTGTGGGCCCACCCTACCCCCGGGGGTCATGATTTTCACAACTTTGAATCTACACTACCTGAGGATGCTTCAACACAAGTTTCAGCTTTCCTGGCTGTTTAGTTTCTGAGAAGAAGATTTTTAAAGATTTACTCTATATATTCCTATGTAAAACTTCGACCTCCCATTGTGGCCCCACCCTACCCCCGGGGGTCATGAATTTCACAACTTTGAATCTACACTACCTGAGGATGCTTCCACACAAGTTTCAGATTTCCTGGCTGTTTAGTTTCTGAGAAGAAGATTTTTAAAGATTTACTCTATATATTCCTATGTAAAACTTCGACCCCCCATTGTGGCCCCACCCTACCCCCAGGGGGTCATGAATTTCACAACTTTGAATCTACACTACCTGAGGATGCTTCCACACAAGTTTCAGATTTCCTGGCTGTTTAGTTTCTGAGAAGAAGATTTTTAAAGATTTACTCTATATATTCCTATGTAAAACTTCGACCCCCCATTGTGGCCCCACGCTACCCCCAGGGGTCATGATTTTCACAACTTTGAATCTACACTACCTGAGGATGCTTCAACACAAGTTTCAGCTTTCCTGGCTGTTTAGTTTCTGAGAAGAAGATTTTTTAAGATATACTCTATATATATACCTGTGTAAAACTTTGACCCCCCATTGTGGGCCCACCCTACCCCCGGGGGTCATGTTTTTCACAACTTTGAATCTACACTACCTGAGGATGCTTCAACACAAGTTTCAGCTTTCCTGGCTGTTTAGTTTCTGAGAAGAAGATTTTTAAAGATTTACTCTATATATTCCTATGTAAAACTTCGACCCCCCATTGTGGCCCCACCCTACCACCAGGGGGTCATTAATTTCACAACTTTGAATCTACACTACCTGAGGATGCTTCCACACAAGTTTCAGATTTCCTGGCTGTTTAGTTTCTGAGAAGAAGATTTTTAAAGATTTACTATATATATTCCTATGTAAAACTTCGACCCCCCATTGTGGCCCCACCCTACCCCCAGGGGGTCATTAATTTCACAACTTTGAATCTACACTACCTGAGGATGCTTCCACACAAGTTTCAGATTTCCTGGCTGTTTAGTTTCTGAGAAGAAGATTTTTAAAGATTTACTATATATATTCCTATGTAAAACTTCGACCCCCCATTGTGGCCCCACCCTACCCCCGGGGGTCATGAATTTCACAACTTTGAATCTACACTACCTGAGGATGCTTCCACACAAGTTTCAGATTTCCTGGCTGTTTAGTTTCTGAGAAGAAGATTTTTAAAGATTTACTCTATATATTCCTATGTAAAACTTCGACCCCCCATTGTGGCCCCACCCTACCCCCGGGGGTCATGAATTTCACGACTTTGAATCTACACTACCTGAGGATGCTTCCACACAAGTTTCAGATTTCCTGGCTGTTTAGTTTCTGAGAAGAAGATTTTTAAAGATTTACTCTATATATTCCTATGTAAAACTTTGACCCCCCATTGTGGCCCCACGCTACCCCCAGGGGTCATGATTTTCACAACTTTGAATCTACACTACCTGAGGATGCTTCAACACAAGTTTCAGCTTTCCTGGCTGTTTAGTTTCTGAGAAGAAGATTTTTTAAGATATACTCTATATATACCTGTGTAAAACTTTGACCCCCCATTGTAGGCCCACCCTACCCCCGGGGGTCATGATTTTCACAACTTTGAATCTACACTACCTGAGGATGCTTCAACACAAGTTTCAGCTTTCCTGGCTGTTTAGTTTCTGAGAAGAAGATTTTTAAAGATTTACTCTATATATTCCTATGTAAAACTTCGACCCCCCATTGTGGCCCCACCCTACCCCCAGGGGGTCATGAATTTCACAACTTTGAATCTACACTACCTGAGGATGCTTCCACACAAGTTTCAGATTTCCTGGCTGTTTAGTTTCTGAGAAGAAGATTTTTAAAGATTTACTCTATATATTCCTATGTAAAACTTCGACCCCCCATTGTGGCCCCACCCTACCCCCGGGGGTCATGAATTTCACGACTTTGAATCTACACTACCTTAGGATGCTTCCACACAAGTTTCAGCTTTCCTGGCTTTTTGGTTCTTGAGAAGAAGATTTTTGAAAATTTCTCGAAATTTTTCATTAATTTCTAATTATCTCCCCTTGAAAACGGGTGTGGCTCTTAATTTTCACAACTTTGAATCCCCTTTGCCTAAGGATGATTTGTGCTAAGTTTGGTTGAAATTGGCTTAGTAGTTCTTGAGAAGATGTTGAAAATGTGAAAAGTTTACGGACAGACAGACAGACGGACGGACGGACAGACAGACGGACGACAGACAAAATGTGATCAGAATAGCTCACTTGAGCTTTCAGCTCAGGTGAGCTAAAAATAATATAAGCGGATGGCAAACATCTTACCCTCCGAATGTTACAAAGTCCACTACTTTTTTCAGAATAACGTCTAACAGGACAATTAACGATGAAACATCTGTTTCCGGTGATGCCAGCACCTTTTTGTTCAGGTTACATGTTTCATATGCTGTGTACCAGGACACGTTGTTAAAATAAAGACGGTGTCCACACATGACTTCCTTGTCTACAATAGCAGTTATATATAGAGCAATTGGATAAAGAATTCACCAACAACAATAATTTAAGATTTTGATTTTGTTGCTTTATATAGAAGTTATTCGATTCTTCAAATAATATATTATGATACAATTTGTACGAAAAGATATTACCTTTAAGTTTAGCTGCTAAAGTTGAAATGAAGACCAGTAACAATAGCCTCACCATCATCTTTATCTAGTGAAAGAAGTCTCTCACATTTCATTTTAGAAATTTGCGAAGCGCACTCAAAAATGTTTTATCACGTATAAAAAACCTTTAGCGTTAATGTTGTCTTAAAAATTTTCTAATATTGCAAAATGTCTTTGACATTTAAAACTTTCAGGATTGCATATGCAACAGCAATAACTTTTAGCAGATTATATAATAAAAAGACAAAATTATTGCGAGTTCAATTGCATACTATTTATTTTGTTGAAATATTGAAAAACGTATAACATTATTTCTGAAATAGAATTTATAATATACATGTAGTTATATAACTGATTGGAATACACCATATGATTATTACTGTAATTAGAACAAACAAGTGGACAACACTATACCTGTGGTGACATATGTTTTGATATCGCAAAATGAACAAGAATAGACCTCCTGGGTCCCCCGCCGGTCAAGCAGTATACTAGTATACTGTATATGAAATTGCAATATTTTCAAACATTTAGGGCTTTAGGAACTTGACCAAGGTATTAGTGGTATAAACATTTGGTATAAATTTCATGTAAATCCGTCAAAATTTGTAGGCATGAGAGCGCTTACAAAAAAGTGTGACGGACGGAAACCGGACACACGGACGGACGCCCGGCATTTCTATGTCCCCGCTCCGCGTTGCGGCGGGGGACAATAAACTTTAATTCTTTGTATCATAGGGGCAAACCACCTTTAACTGCACTGAAAGAAAGCAATGCCAGTAACTGAAAAATCATCATTGTACTATCGCTTTGAACTCTTTGAACTCCTTTGATTTTATGTAACATGATTTAATGTATTTTTCCTCCTTGAATATTCTAGCATTTCGCGATTCAATGTTAATCACCTATAGTTTTAAAGTTTTTTTAAAAGTACAAATAACAATAACTGCTTAATTAATAAATGCATAATTATATAATCCAGATGGAGAGAGAGAGAAAGCATATAAATATGGAGACGGAGAGAGAAGGGATATACATTTGATACTATATATTAAAAGTTTGGTTTTAAATTGTTTTATACGTCTGGAAAAAAAACGTTTATGAAAGAAATGGAAACTATTGCAATATTTTTCATTTATTATGCTGTTATGAACAAGTATTGATTCGCCGGTAAAGATTGAATCATTTGATGCTTTTTTTAAAAATACAAATCGCATTGTACTTATTCATAATTTATGGATTATGTTGTTAGTTAGGAATAATTTTAATAACATCCCAAAGTAAAGTCTATCTTTCAAGAAACTGTTGTTAGTTTTTGTTTTCTTGTTAATTATCAGCTGAATATCATCAAGAATAAAGAAAGTTTAATTGCCAGTCGAAATTTTGTATTTCATTGTTTTTTATGCTACACATATACATTTTACACAATTTTTATACTAATATTTCTAATTTTTGATAAGCTAGATGTATGTTATGTATAATGCAATACAAACCACGACAGACGAACTTATGTGAAGTAAATATAAGAAAGACTAGACGCTCGTTGCAAGCAACGTTTGAGTGCACCATAAAGTAGACATTAGTGATAGCTCTTCTTTTCTATCATTTCTAAACACGTCATCAAATTCCATTGAACACTCTATTAGAATTTCAATAGACATATACTTATACATAAATTATACTTTAAAAAGTCGCTATTATTGTAAATTTTCTAAATACAAAATAATAAGTTTAAATATAAAATCCCCAAAAATCAGGCTCGCGGAACATTAACTGACAAGACTGGAAATACACAGCTTACGTCAATTTCACATATTAAAGTCAAAACATTTGAAATTGGCAGGAACAAATTGACGCGGACGTCTGAGAAAACATTGGATTGAAACTGTTTTTATAAGAAGCGTATTCTTAATCAACCTCAGCATTTCTAACTTGCTGTCTAATTTATCAGAAAAACATTTTATTTCATCAACAATTTGGGAAGATCCCCATTCGACAGAGATTAGACATGTTATACGCAGGGCAAAGCATTGTCCGATGACTCGTCATAAGTCTGAAATCAAGTGGGGGCAATGTTGAAACGGAATTTATTTCCAGAAGAGAATAATTTATTCCGATTTAATAAACTAATATTATACCTAGATGAAAATTATCGCTATGTTTATTTATCGGGCTATACACTTACAAAAAAAAAATATATGACTTATATCGACATATTGAAGATTTCTGAGGTACGTAAATATCGTAGGAACGTTACAATCAAAACTGTGTTTGGAACTGGCGGTTGTGATGCTGTAAGGGGATTTATCGTGCTTTACCTTTCTGACTCGGGGCCTCAAATTTTAGCACTAGAGAGTCCATGAGAGAGAGAGAGAGAGAGAGAGAGAGAGAGAGAGAGAGAGAGAGAGAGAGAGAGAGAGAGAGAGATGAATTAATCAGAAATCGATTAGGTAAAGAAATTAGTAATCTTTTTATCTGCTTTCTTGATTTATGGATTTTTTTTCTTTTTGTCTCAGGTTTATTTAGTCGACTAACACTGTGTGATAAAAAATTATACATCTTACAAATGTAGCATGGTTAGTCATTCCCCCTTTTCCCGAATCCACTCGATACCAGAGAGTTAGTCTGAGCTATCAGAGTTGGAAACGGAAAACCTTAACTAGAAGCTAGTTGCGAGCAACAAGAGGTCGTCCGTTTGAAAACACCTGAAAAGACTATCGGGACAGTTTTTTTTTTTCATTTCTCAACACTTTCTCAAATTCCAGTAAGCCTCTTTAATGATTTCAACAGACATATCTTCATACTAGGAAAAGGCGATGTTACTGTGATTTTTTTATAAAATTCAAACAAAAATGATTAAAATCCATCATTTCAGAGAACACATTTTAAATGGAAGCACAATTAAGGAAGTAAAAAGAGTCGGGGATTGAACCCATGACGCCTGGACAAAAGTCTTCTACTCTAATAGGGATCTATTTTTGAACAAAAATACAAATTCTGCATTCATTAAACGTCTGCATCGTAATCTGGCAGAAAAAATATTTAAAAAGAATAAAAATGAAAAACAAATGTTTCTGCTTTCTTCCGGTGACGACCGGAAGTGACGGCGGACATTGGGATTTGTGAAGTGCACTGCACTGAAGAATAACAAATCATCACTGAAATTTTGATAGAGAGAAAGAGAGAGAAGTTAGGCAGTAAGATTACTGAATTTAAAATCCGATAATATTTCCAAAAATTGACTTCCATTGCCCGACATTTACAGTACATTAACTGTACCTCACTGTACCTTTCACTGACTACCACTGTACCCCACTATACAGTCCTACTGAAGCACTGTACCCCTACTGTATGGCACTGTACAGGGAACTGACCAGCACTGTATCCCACTGTACGCCACTGTACCATTGATTTGACATTTAAAATCTTTCTCAAAATCTTAAGTATGATTTCTTCTTTGATATTCACTTTTATTCTAATAAATGTATAGCATTAACATTAACTACATGTTGAAGAATGCAACAGGTCGTTAAATGTATTTTATGTTTTATTATTCACTAATTTTCATCGTTTTTTAATGTTAGGATCACAAAATAATAGCATATTCTTGAAGAATTTTCCCTAACTAGAAGATGACAATTCTAAATTTTACATGCTGAACCTAGTTTTTAAAAAAGTGCGTGAATTTCATATAACTAATACGTTAATTTTGTAAACTGGCGGTCATAAGTATATAAAAATACATCTCCCTTACCAGCAAGGATACAACATTAAGACTGCAAAACATTAACTGACAAGATTGGAAATACACAGCTAACGTCACACGGACTGCCTTTTACAAAAGGACTTACGACAAAATTTATGAATGCAAATAATCAACAACTAATCAATGATTCATTCATATGGCTGGAAAATATAATAATGGGAATTGAAATATTTGTAAACAAATGGTTTTATGTCAATTTTGTTCTCTAAAACCATTTTACGTGACAGTAAATATTTACGACTTTGTTGTAAGTTCTTTTGTAAAATGCAGCCCTGGGCTGCGTTCAAGATCGTAGCTGCTGCGTAGGGCTACGTAGTTGAACGATAAGCTAGCCAAGCTACTACGTAGATATTCGTACGTAGCCTAAATGTTTTATGCTAAGCATCAAATTCAAGATGGCCACCTTACACTAATAAGTCAAAAAAGTACTGACATTCCGATAAACTTAGACATTTACTGACAATATACTGACATAACTGATAAACTTAGAAAAGTACTGACGTTTTTACTGACGGAACTGAGAAACTTAGAGAAGAACTGACAAGTACTAATAGGTACTGACCCCATTGTTTTACTCCTACTGAATGAAATTTTACCTGATCTTTTTTCTTTTGTGTCATTTTTCACCATTATCTAATTAAGCTACTTAGATACAGTGTAAAATTTATATAGACTGATATTAATTTAAAAATATTAACTGGGTCTGTTTTATTTAATTTGTTTAATGTGAACCATAAATTATGATTATAAAATTGTAATAATTCATGAAATGTGTAATTTGGGGCTTTATTTGTTACACATAAAATTGTGTTGTATAAAAAGGAAGGGGATGGAATTGGAGTTGCGAATGACTTGGAATACCATGTTTTTTATGTTCAATTTAAAGACGTGAAACATCTTAAAGCACAAAGAAATTCACCTTGTTGGAGCTCCACCTCCGCCCCGGCCGGGGCTTGAACTCACGACCTCTGGAACCCATTCTCCTAGCAGTGAGCGGCCACCGCGCTAACCACTGGGCCATCTAGGCAAGACAAATTTCTTTGTGCTTTATGTATATCTTTATCATTCACTATGGGCAGGTATATGTCAATTTGAGAGTTATTGCAATGTTTGTGCTTATTATATGTATATATCTATGCAATGTGTATCGTCCCGATCCTCTCAAATTGTCGTTTAACTGCATTCCACCTGTATCTCAAACGACCGTGTAGTGAGCGACCAGCGCGCTAGGTTCCCTTCGTCATCGAAAGCAAGATTTTTGTCTTGCCTAGATGGCCCAGTGGTTAGCGCGGTGGCCGCTCACTGCTAGGAGAATGGGTTCCAGAGGTCGTGAGTTCAAGCCCCGGCCGGGGCGGAGGTGGAGCTCCAACAAGGTGAATTTCTTTGTGCTTTATATATATATTATATATATATATATATATATATATATATATATATATATATATATATATGTAAAATTCGCGGACCCCAAAATCATTTCAAAAGAGTAGACATGTGTTTATGTTTCCCGGGGGTTGGGGGGGGGGGGATTCTGAACCATATTTATTATCTATGCAAATTTAATAAAATTAGATTTTTCCATAGAGGTTTCAAGGGGGGGGGGGGTCAAGATCCCCTATTAATCCGTGCATGGATAATACGGGTAGATAGAATGCTACATGTAATAACTAGGTGTTGTTATGGGTGATCAAGTTTATTGATCTTCAGCTTAAGAGTGTAAATTTTTTACTGCCTTTTCTTTCCTAAATAATTATCAAAACTGAAGCTAACAACATAAATATTATGAAATCCGCCCGTTTCTCTTAAAAAAAAACAAGGCTCAATTTCTCCTTTACCTAGGAAATTACATATAAATTTGACATTTTATTGAAGGAAAATGTTATTAATAAGTTTAATAATTGTTTAATTCATTATCATAATTAAAAGATACATTACTTAATACAATTTTACACCTTTTAAGCTCTAGCGGGAGTAAAAACAATGGTGTAAGCACTTATCAGAACTTTTCAGTTCTCCTCTAAGTTTTCAGTACCGTCAGTAAAAAGTGTCAGTACTTCTTAGTTTGTCAGTGCTTTTCTAAGTTTCTCAGTATCGGCAGTTAAAACGTCAGTACTTTTCTAAGTTTATTAGTAATGTCAGTACATATTCAGTAAATGTCTAAGTGTATCAGTAAAAAATGGGAATGTCAGTACTTTTTTGACTTAGTAGTGTTTGTTACCACTTTATAACAAACATGAAATCTATTTATTTACTGATATTATATTCATCCTTTAAGTTATATTAAATTTTAACATGCATATATCCGCTTGAAATTAACAAATGATGTCGATGTAATTAGTCTTTATTTGAATATTTCCAACTTCAAATCTGAGACCTAGCAGCTAATCTAGAGGTTCGATCCGTTCAATAGATATAATATCTACGACCTAGCGGCTAGGCTAGGCTAGCAGCTACGATCCTGAACGCAGCCCTGTTACAGTCAAAACGTTTGAAATGGGCGGGAACAAATTGACGCAGACATCTGAGAAAATACTGGATTGAAACTGTTGTTATAAAAAGCGTATTTTCAATCCACCTCAGCATTTTTTACTTGCTATATAAGTTTATAGAAAAACATTTTATTTCATCAATAATGGTCATTTTATTTCATCAATAATAATCGGATTCCCATCCGACAGAGTTTATACGCAGAGCAAAGCCTATTGTCCGATGACTCGTCATAAGTCTAAAACCAAGTGGGGGCAGTTTTGAGATTGGGTTTATTCCCAGAGGAGAATAATTAATTTAAATTCCGATTTGATAAATCAATACATGTATTATAAAAAGATGAAGATTTTCGCTAGGCTAATTTATACGGATATGCACGTTCATTGTTTATCTAGCTATACTTTTATCAAAAAATATCACTTATATCGACATGTTGAAGATCTCTGAGGTACGTAAATATCGTAGGAACGTTACAATCAAAACAGTGTTGGAACTGGCGGTTGTGATGCTGTAAGGGGATTTATCCTGCTTGTACCTTTCTGACTCGGGGCCTCAAATTTTAGCACTAGAGACCAAGAGAGAGAGAGAGAGAGAGAGAGAGAGAGAGAGAGAGAGAGAGAGAGAGAGAGAGAGAGAGAGAGAGATTAGTTAATCAAAAATCGATTTGGTAAAAAAATTGGTAATTTTTTTATCTGCTTCTTTGATACATCGATTATTTTTCTTTTTGTCTCAAGTTTATCTTTGCCGACTAACACTGAGTGATAAAAAATTCTGCTATAAAGTTGGAAAATAAAATAACATACATCTTACGAATGTAGCATGATTAATTACCCCCCTCCCCCACCCTTTACCGAATCTACTAGATACCCCGATGTTATGTCTAAAAGATCAGTGTTAAGCAATCGGTTAATAAGATTGGAAATTTATGAATTTTTGACCACGATGCTTAATCACTAATCCCGCTTTTGGGCGAACATGTACATGTTTGTAGACCTTTGTAAATAATTATTGCTAGCGCTCTCCAACGCTAGCAACTCGTTAGTCTTTTTCACTGGATTACGCATGCATCTTTTAAATATTATAATGAATAGCTAGATTTATCTTTAATTCCTTAAGGCTCGGAAAACAACCTCGAATATGTTTTTCGAGCTTTTCGGAAAGGCCCGAGAAGATACGATTGCTACAAAACAGTACCAACGCTTCTTGAAGATTTTCACCTCGAAATTGAAATTACCGTAGATACATAATGATTAAGGTACAGCAATGTGCTATGACGTTGCCGATGTGTAGCCCACTCTAGATTCACAATTCTCTAAATTGAAACCTCACTCCAGCATTATTCCAATACACCACTGTTAATTAATCGATTCAGTTGTTTTAAACATCTGCTTCCATGTTTTATGATGGCTACAGCGCTATCTCACCAATCTTTTTAAAAGATAAGCTTGTAAACTTTATAAGACTGATATTAAATTATTAGTATCCCGATCGACCCTGCCGTAATGCTTTTTTAAAATGAAAAGTGAATAATCAGACTCTTTGTTTTAACAGTGTATCTCCCCGATCGGTGTTCTCATCTGTTTATTCCTAGGCCCAAACACACATACACAGATGGTCAGTTTTCACACAGTATCGCAGTCACCCAGTCGTCAGGGTTAGAGAGAGAGAGAGAGAGAGAGAGAGAGAGAGAGAGAGAGAGAGAGAGAGAGAGAGAGAGAGAGAGAGAGAGAGAGATTCATAGTGTTTTATAGTGTTCAGGAAATAAAAATATAAGCAACATGTCAATAAACGCATTTATACATGCATGCGTGTATCTATATATGGGAACAAATATTAATCAGTACTCCTTTTTAAGCCGTGTAGAATAACGTTGGTGCATTTCTAAATGTTATGAGCATACAGTCATTGAGATGGCGGCATTTCTTTGATGCCGACAAAGCGAACTCTAATGCGGTCGAACTGCAGGGGTGCTTCGGCGGCATGTCTTTAATGTCGGTGATGCGTCGAGCGTCGGAATTTAGAGAGCTGCTGACAGAAAAAAGCTCCATAAGCCGCTATTTTTTTTATTTATGACAAAAACAAGTTGCTGTCCTTTAAAAAAAGGACTACAATACGTGGACCATTTGCATGTGTTTCCAACGAAAACGTGAAAGCCTTAAGATTATCAGAGATTCCACCGACTCTAGCCCTCTGCTTTTAACCACTAAATTTGTACGTTGTATTACGTATACATGTACATGTATGTATAGCCCTGACTTTTTATCTCAGAATTTAAAGGATTCTGAAATAATTATGATCTATCTATGAATGAAGTTTGCATGTATAGTATCAGGCATTCGGTGAAATCTACTATTTGCGCACACATTACGATTCGCACTACTTTGTTAACTATGCAGTGACAGCTTTGTGTAAATTAAAAATTTCATATTTTGATGCATTTTTCTTGAGATTAAAACTTTTATACAGTGACATAATTATTCAATCATACTTTAATGCTTAAAAAAATTTAATCGTTCTCTAGCCTCGCCTACTATAAAAGTAAAGTTACATGTGTATTCGGAAAACAACAAAACATTGCAAATTATGCTATTTGATACATGTTGTAGTTTCGGCATAACATTAACTTATTTCATAATACTGATAGTTCATATCACAGCCAATCATTTCTTTGAAAGGAATACTTTGTTTCTGTATTGTTTACCGACAACTGTACAATTACAGCGCCTTTGAACTAATGCACGGAATTCCGATCCCGATTCAGATAAACGTGTGCTAGCCTGGTTCCCTGAGCTACCCATTACGCACAGGAACCAGGCTAGCTCATGCGCAGGCTGAATTTTCCCCATAGCATCCGGTTTAACCTCGCTTATATATTTTCAGCGTGGACCTCAGGGTCCACGCAATAAGACGGAAAACATTCAAATCCACGTTTTAACGATAAAATCATTAATCAAAACACAAATAAAAAAGAAAAAAGATTCGGCACTCAGTGACTGAACCCGGGTCGCCTTGGCACAAGTCCACCACTCTAACGACTGAGGTACGCGGAACCTCGCTTCAGGACTTTAGAGTCCAAAATCTCAAGAATGCGTGGATCGATTTTAAAACAAATTTCATATTCAGAAATTTTGAGAGCGTCTCTATCGAATACAAAAAAATAAAAAAATATTCAAATCCAAAAATTGAAAAATTAAGATTTTTCATTTCCTTTCGGTGACAACCGGAAGTAACGGCGGCCGTTCGGATATGCGAAGGGCACTGCGGCCGTTCACTCTCTACCCTCTCTGAAAATTTGAAAGTTCTATCTTAAATACTTGAAGAATAAAACCGTAAACAAGCAAAAACAAAATCTTTAATATCTCGGTACCGGAAGTGACGAATAAAAAAATCTCGTGTAATCTTCTTACAAATTTTGTCATAAATAAGATCTGAAAATTTCATGAAAATCGGCTGAAGCATTTTTGAGATAGCGTGGGAGAAAAAAAATAATAGAGGAAAAGAATCAAAGCAATAACAATAAGGTATTCCGTTGGAAACGGAAAACATACCTTACTCTTAAAAGTGGTATGACGTATTTACAAGCAACATCAAAACGTACATGTAAATATGTTTCCGTTTAAACACAATTTCCCCCCCCCCCCATTCAATTAAAGTACTTTGTACTGAATTCTAACATAAGATTTTCTGAATAGAAATTTAATGTTAAGCAAACATAAAAATCAGTTTACTTAACGTTGTTAAATGAAAAATATTTATTAGTACAACTCAACAATAGCAGTTAATTAATAGAAAGAGGGGAAGGTTTATACATAACATTTCAAATTGAGTTAGTTACCAAAATATAAATTGTGATTCAGGAACTTGCAATGATCTATTGAATTTTTTTTTAAATATATGACTTTTTAACAAATTTTAATAAAGAGAAATTTTTTCTGTGTAAAATTTTCGTAATATATATTTTATAATAATTTAATTTTCAATGATAAAAAAAAATTCCTTATGCTGCAGTTTATTCAAGTTTATTCAAGACACATGTCACAAGAGATACATTTCACAGTCGAACGTTATGCGTAGCATGGTTATCACAAGTATCATGCCATTAAAAAAAATGTTGGCTATATTTCATAATAATAGATATCATTTTAGAATTTTCATAGGTTGTATAGCCATTAAAAAGAAGCAAATGTGTCCGCAAATTTTTTTTAATAGAAACATTTTAAAATGTCAACATGAAATGTCACACTTTTATTTTTTATCAAAACACATTAAACTACATAAGCAATGAAAAGAGAAAGTAACTTAGGCACTTCTTTTTAAAAAGTCGCGCAGAAAATTCACAAAAATGAATCGCAGTTAGAAATGTGCTTTTTCTCCCAAACAATTTAATGCCAAATATACAAGCATTGCGAATAAAAATAATTGATTTTTAGAAAAAAAATGATGTCAACATTATATGTCACGGGTACGTTAAATGACGCAAGGACTTGAACGTTACAGCATGCAGTATATGTACGGGGTTTTTTCTTCATAAAACAGTTCTAGAGAAAATTATAAATAACTACAAATTATTTTGTGAAGAAGGTAGCAAAAGTATAAAAATAATAATAATAAAATATAGGAATAATAAATTAAAGACAAAATTGATTTCAAATATCTGAACTTAACCGGTCGATTTAATTATTTTTTTACGAATAAGATACAGACGACATGGATACATGTAAAATGACGCAATGACGTTAAACGTAATGTGACGATGAACATGTACTTTGATTATTTCAACGGGATCTTAGACTGCTACACTACGAATTAACATTAATGAAGAAAAAAGGAAACATAGAAGGGTAGAACAGACTCGGGAATGAAGGAGTTTTGTTTATCATTTTTGAATCAAGAGCTTTTCTTTACAATATATAACTAATTTCAGAGGAAGTTCATTTAAGAATTTGAAAATAATAATTGAAAGCTGTGAGCGAATCGCATGCTTTTGAACATTAATATTTCGTACAAATATTTATTTATATAACAGTTTTGAAATATAAAATCTCTTACATGTGGAAAAAAAAAATAAATTTTAAGGTCTTATTTTTTAATTTATTTGTATGTTGTGGTTAATGAAATGTATCATTACGTTATGAGTGAAAATGACGTTTTTTACGTTTTTTACGTTGCCGAAATTAACACCATCACCATGCGCGACGTCTTTAGATTTGCTTTACGTACACCGATTATTTGTTGGGGGGATTCCCCAGAACACCTGTTATCGCTTGATTTAAAAAAAGAAGAAGAATTTGTCACCTAACAACTATTATCAATCTTAGGTAATGTCTGTTGATATTATTGTTTTCAACGATATGCGATGTATAAACTTTGAACTACAAAGTTATGAATTTCCTTTCATTCTGAAGTTAAGTACAACTGTCCCTTTTTGGTAGTGTGTATGAAATTCAAGTTTTGATATTAATGCGTACTTACGGTGTAATCAAAGCGGTCACGGTCAAGTAATCTGAGATGGTCCAGCATTCAAAAGGTTCAAAAGCTCGTCGGTTTATTAGTTTGAAAGTTTATACATTTATACATGTATATTTAATACGTTTAGCAATCAGAAAACCAAAATATTGTTGTTGTTTTTTTTTTTGGGGGGGGGGGGGGGGTGGGGGTCCGGAGGAAGATTATGTTTGCTAGGGGAGGCGAAGGGGGTTGGGGTCCGAGGCTTATAAATTTGAGTTTAAATTGATAAATTTCTATTCAGATTAAAAAGAAAATTAGATTAATATCTACATGCGCTAATCGGTTGGGTGGGGGGGGGGGTCGGGTTCCGGCAGCTTCCGGGAAAATTAAGTGTTATTTCATTCAAATGATAGAACAACTTTTACAAATTGGCCTCGACATCCCTCCAAATATACCTGTAAGAACACCTAGTAAGACTACTATGATACGATTGCGTTGTCTTATTATTCGAACTTACCGATACCAATAATTACAAATTTGGTTATAAAATACCCCGAATACGCTTTTACTTTTTTAATAAGTCGGAAATTTAAAGCTTTCTAATAAGTGAAATTTCTAATCTTATTCTTTAAAAAATGGTGTGACTATTTGCATTAAATTTGAGTCAATCAAACTTGATCTGATAACACGAGACAAACCTTAAATATTTTAAACATTGTTATAGCAAAAATCACTAATTTAACATGTAAAAGAAACAACAGATCACTGACTACTGTGGAAAACTAAATCCCAATATAGAACATACATAATGAAATTAACAACAGGTATCACCTTTTGAAATTCTTTGTAGTGACCACAATTATATATTTCCCTAACATAGAATTGATCGTTATATGAAAATACAAACTTCAGAAGTTTCTGAATAAAAATTGTGAGTACAACTGCATGTGCAACTTAATAGTAACGTTCATTAGCCACAGAGTAAAGTTTACATATAAAAATACTATTAAATGTTACAAAACTTACCTTAAAGTACATGATGATTATCTGTACGGCACAAGATGAATGGGTGCCAAGTACTTTAAAGTATGCAAAACGTTTTGTGTGCTTTGCTTTATATGTTTTCAAATCATTTTTTTAGATGGTGCAATGCCATTGGTCACAGCAGCTACAAAACCCTTGTTATTATTTAATAATCTGATGACATAATACCAGCAGGTATAAATTTTAATCGAGTGTTTGATATCGTACTTGCATTTGACACTATAACTGATGATTATTTAATGAAGTCGAAAGAACAATTAATACTTTGTCATATTTCTAGAGCAAAACTGATCAATCGTCTTCTGCTCACCTCCCAGTTACATCTTTAATTATTAAATTAATGAGAGGTTTTGGAAATCGGTTGAAGATTTGCTAATAAGTCAATTGCAGTTTTTTCCACTGATTAACCAGTTACTAGTAACTGTGCCGGATAATTGTTCCAGTGCCAAGGATGAAAATTTGCACCCGCTTAAGATGCAGTTTCGCAAAAAAAAAAAAACCCAATCAAATAACAAAACGATACACAATTGTCTAGAGATTTTATAATCACTTTTGTTTTAAGTGTGTTTCGCTAACAAATATGATATTAACTTTTGAAAATTAATATCCCATAGGAAAATGATAATTATCGTAGGAGAAACAATTCTCCTTCAGGAAATATTGACAATCCTATAGGTTTTTTTTTTACAAATAAGAATTATATTCCCTTTAGGAGAAAGCTATTTCCTGTAGAAATTTGATTCAGAGAGGTAGATTTCCTATAGGAAATTAAAATTTTCTACCGGGTTTTATCAAATCCTATTGATATTGAAATTCCTGTATGAAATTATTGTACTCCGATAAAATTTCAAATTACCGATAGGGATATTACTTTTCCCAAGAGAAAAAATATTTTCCTTTAGGAATTTAGTTTCGAAATATGCAGCTTTGACAGGTGCAAAAATGCCACCTTGGCACTTGCATAATAATTCGGCACAGTGTTTTGTATAAAGATTTATTAAATATTAAATGTTTTAAAACTGCCATTTTGCCATTTTCACGATTGGAATAAACTTTACTTTTATAAGTCATATGAATGGTATTTAACGTGGTAATTTTCTAGAAAGAAAAATCTAAAACAAAAGGCAAACAGTACTAGTCGTAAATTAGTTTTCTAGTCCCCACTTTTGCTGTCAACTGATCGAGTAAAAGTGATTAGCAAATGTAAATCAAAGATTCCCATGCAATATAAGTTGTAAATCTTTCCTTTGAAATATTCATCATATAAGATCGGAAATATATATACGTAGATGACATTAAAAACCCATGTTATGTTTAAGATGAATGTGTTTTCTGCTTTCATTTATATGAAAAAGCCATGTATACAAAACTAGAAACCACATCAATCAGCATACCGAGATATTGCAGAAATCATTTGAGTTAATTTATACATCACTGCTGCATATTAATGTACAGGGTAAGTTAAAAATAACGTAAAAAACTTTTTCTTTCAAATTAGTTGTCTAAAAAGCAACATTATTAAATACGTGTATAGAATATAAATCATAATAATAAATTTTCGAAAATAATTTCAAATTGTTTTTCGAGTTAATAATTTCATCTGCTTCAAATTTGGATATTTTACTGGAAATAGGCATTGATGGAAACCTTACAACTAAGCTTTATGATAAACTTGATGATTTCAATTTTTCTATAGTCAACTTTCCTTAGTTATATAGCAATATATCTTCATCGCCTGCACAGAGAGAGTTTTGCTTTCAGTTCTTTCAAAGGGATGCTCTTCTTATGAACAGTTTTTAAGGCTAGACAAGCTAATGACAAACAAGTTGATAAACAGGACTACCAACATCATCGAACGAAATCTTCTTTTCGTAGGTTTTGTGGTCGATACAACGACCTCGTCAGCAAATGCAGTCTTCCACTGGGTCGTATGCTGACTGACGTTTTTCATACTATTGTTAGACCATAATTTCTCACATAATTATCTACGGATTTTTCTGTTTTCGCAATTACGACAAAGAGCACAATTCAGGTGTGACCTCTCAGCAGAGGATGCTCACCCCTCCATGGAACCTGATCCTACCTTCAATTTTTTTTTAGAGATCCGTGTCCGTTGTGTTTTTGTTTTGTATTATTACCACATGCCATTTATTAAGTTTTTAATCAAAGGAATACTTTTAATATGGTCAAATATCTGCCCCTCATTCAATGAATTTTTAAAAAGTATCATACAAAATCAAACCTTTATAAAACATTTTATCACAGGTTTATCTCTATATACGTCCGATATCCTAATTGAATAAATTTTTGATTTGTCCCAACATGACGTAATAATTGAATACTACTTATATCAGGCGGTTGATTAGCGTAGAATAAAAACAGTAAGAAAAATTCACTTGAAGAGTAGAGTTGTAATATAAAGTTAAATACCTGTTTTTTAAAAAAAATTTCATAGATTGTTAAACATATATTCGAAAATGAAATGTGTAATGTTAATCTTCAAGGAACGTTTTGCCATGCGTAAGGTCGTTGATGTTGATGCAGTAGATGTGTGAAGGGGCTGTCAATTAGCATTTTTACAGAAAAGATTAAGGTTTAGCGGAAAACCTGGCAAAACATGTGATAAAAAGAATCTCTCATGAAGACAAAGGTCTCTACAATGTGTATGAGTTTTATCCAACGAGTTGTGCATTTATTATCTTCTAGCCTTGGCGAGCGATAAGAGACACTTTATATATATATATATATATATATATATATATATATATATATATATATATATATATATATATATATATATATATAAGCACTAAAAATAACCAACGACGCGAATAATAAAGTAAAATATTGTCAAAATTTCGGGACGACCCGTCCCTTCTTCGGGACAACAAAGTAAAAACTACATAGGAAAGAAAAAAAATCTTTAAAACTGCTACTAAACTAAAAACTAAATAATATATAACAACTAAAAAATATATGAACACCGGATCGAAACGTGGCAGCTATATATCTTTGAATGAAAGATTTCAAGCCCGAGAAAGAAAAATCCCGTCCGACGCAGCGGAGGGTCTGTGAAGAAGTGCTGAAAGATAACGCGAATGAATTAATTTGCTAATTGAGGGTTGCTGTTAATTAAGTTGTACTAGTAAGAGAATTCGTAGTGAAGGTTTGTAGGGAAGATAGGCTCTGTAAAAGACTGCATAAATATACATGAGAGTGTAAAAACTAATGGGAGTTAAATAAAGAAAATAAAATGGATAAAAAACAATGAAAAATAACAAAACCAAGGAACGAGCTAATAAGTTGAATAAATTACATGAATGAAAGTTTGAATATGGACCCAAAAGGATGAAGATGGTGATATTGCTACGCTTAGTTGATGTTCACTTGGTGAAGTCACTTAATTTGTTCATGCCTTCAGGGCGGAATGACTTCAGTCTATGCATCCAAATTTTTTCTTTATGAATGAAAAGTGCAAAAAATATATCGCAGGATCCCTAGGATGTCGTGAATATTTTTTGCTGCCTTTTTACGTATCTTTACGCAATACGAGAGAATGGAAGAGGGGAGTATATATTTTGATTCTCATAAGAATGGAAGGGGGAGTATATATTTTGGTTCTCATGAAAGCTTGACAGGTGCTTACTCAAAACATGTTTTCAAACCTCACGGAACCGTCCCTTCAGGATATCGTCTAACAGGATAATTAAGGATGAAAGATCTGTGTCTGGTAATGCCAGCACCTTTTTGTTCAGGTTACATGTTTCATATGCTGTGTACCAGGACACGTTGTTAAAATAAAGACGGTGTCCACACATGACTTCATTTTCTATAATAGCAATTATATTATTAGGACAAAGAATGATTAAGAACAATAATTCAGGATCTTGGTTTTGTTGCTTTAGATTAAAATTATCCGATTCATAGAAATATATATCATAATACAATTTACATGACATGATATTACCTTGAAGTCCAACTGATAAATGTGAATTGAAGACCAGTGATAATAGCATCACCATCATCTTTATCTAGTGAATGAAGTCTCTCTCAATTTATTTCAGAAATCTGAGAAATGCACTTAAAAAAGGTTTTCCCACGTATAAAAAACCTATTGCGTTAATGTTGTCTTTATAATTGTCTAATTTTGCAAAATGTCTTTGACATTTCAAACTTTCAGGATTGCATATGCAACAGCAATTACTTTTTGCAGATCATACAATAAAAAGACAAAATTATTGCGAGTTCAACTGCATAATATTTATTTTGTTAAAATATAGCAAATCGTATAATATTTCTGAAATAGAATATATAATATAGTTATATGACTGAATATAATATACTATATGATTATCATAGTAACAGACAAGTGTGCAACACGATACCTGTGGTGACACATGTTTCCATGATATCGCAAAATAAATTAAAAAAAACTTTCTTTGTATCAAGATACTTAAAGTATAGATATCTGAGTTCATTCTCACGAGGGCGTTTTAAGATATTTTGTATCGGGGCGGCGAATTTGATCGATTATAATTAGGAAGGGGATTTAGATTGAACCGGATTTCTACTAAAAAGTAAGATATTAAATGGCGAGAAATAGACCACAGCATGGCTTTGAATTATGTTTCTCTTGTACAGCTTTTTGGCAAACTATCCGGATCACCTGTGACCATTCACCGTAAATTTCATTGGTAATTTGTGTTTAAAACTAAAAAAAAAAATATAATTGATTGTAGTTTTTCAATAGTTCTTCTTTTCTGAGGTGAATTTCCTCCTGAACTATCTAGTCAATTTGTATTTCTCAAATCAGGCACGTAGCATCGGGGCGGGGGGCAGATTTTTTTGCGCCGCAGAGATTTTTCTTAAATTTACATATAAAATATTCAATTTACATTTAGTTACCCCCCCCCCCCCCCCCTTTTCACTTTTATAGGGCCATGTAAAAAATTTAATTAAAATAAGAAAATAAACAGTGAAAATGAAGTGTTGACGTTATACTTTGCCCCCCCCCCCCCCCTACAGATTAGAATTTAAAGAATTTTGAAAATTGACCTTTTTCCTTTTTTCCTTTTTCTTTCTTTTTATCTTTCTTTTTTTTTTTTTTTTTTTGCTAGTCAAGATTTTATGGATGAGTCTGCCCCCCCCCCCCCCTCAACACTTTCAAAAACGATGCTACGTGCCTGCAAATATCAAAGTCCTTCCTTCCATGGAAAATTGCCGATCTATTGACTTTCTTTAACTATTTTAACATACAACGGTAAGAATATCGATATTTCTAAGTATATTGTCAAATATATTCGGATAACTTTTTAACTTCATTAATTTAAAGATGTATGTATAAATGAAACATAAGTTTATACTCGTCAAATCTAAAGAGAAAGGAAGAGAATGTAAATATGGAGACAGAGAGAGAAGGTAAACTATTCAATACAATGTGATAAAGTTTGATTTTAAATTGTTTTATCCGTCAGAAAAAAGTTTATGAAATAAATGGAAACTATTGCAATATATTCCTTTTATTTTGCTGTTATAAACAAATATTTATTTGGCGGTAAATATTGAATACTTTTGATGCTTTTTTATAACAAAATGTATTGTTCGTATTCATAATTTATTTATTATGTTGTTAGTTAGGATGTATTTGTAATAACATCCCAAATAAAAGTCTTACTTTTAAGAAACTGTTGTTAATTTCTGTTTTCTTGTTAATTAACAGCTGATTGTCATATTCATGCAATACAATATTGCTACTGATATTTCTAATTTTTGATAAGCTAGATGTATGTTATGTATAATACCATTTAAACCACGACAACGTAATTCATGTGAATTAAATATAAGGAAGAAAAAAATACCTTACTCTTAGAAATGGATTCGGATTATAACGTATTTTAAAAGCAACATCAGAACGTACAAGTAAATATCTTTCCATTTAAACGCAAAATGTTCCCAATTCAAATAAAAATACTCTGTATTGAATTCTACTATGAGATTTTCTGCATAGAAATTAAACATTAAACAAGCATATAAAACCAGTTTTCTAACGTTGTTAAATGAAAAATGTAAGCACAGCTTAACAGTAACAGTTAATTAATAGAAAGAGGGGAAAGTTTATACATGGAATTTCAAACAATTGTGCTATAAGTTACCTTAGAATCCATGATAAATGTGTGCACGACAAAACATTCTTGAAAAGAATGTGTTTCAATGTATTAATCATATATTTAAGTTTGCTTTGCTTTATAAGTTTGATATCTATTTCATTTAGCGTTTTGCAATTCCAGGACACATTAACAGCGCGTACTGGTAAATAAGGAATTTAATCAAGCTTCTTGTTATCTTTCATTTGCACTATCACAAAATTCATATCAAATCAAAATGAATATTTAATATTGCCAAACACAACTTAATGTTTTGTCATTTTACTAGAGCAAAACCGAGAACTCACCAGCTGTTCTGCTCTTAGTAAAATGTTTAACGATTAAATAAAATATTTTTTTTTCTAGGGTTGACAATCGATTGCAGAGTCGCTAATCGGTGAACAACCAGCATTTTCTTCAAGCTGTGTAATCAGTTACTTGTATCAAAATACACAAATATATGGAATTTAATTTTTATTTTATTAACTCTCATGTATGCCACCGAAAGCAAGATAAGCATATTCTGTACTCATTTATGTACGAGTCAATACAATTTGAACTCAACTTGTAAGCAGTCGTGCAAAAAAATCCTTTGAAATACAAGTTGCATGTTGGTGTCTAATATAGAAGAAAGAATGTACTTAGTAATATATTCAAGTGTTTTTAAATGAAATTACCCTTTATAACACATTGAAAGTAAGTTTAATGATGGTAAATGGTACGGTATTCAACAGTGTTTTAGATATCATTTATCACTGAGTTAACAAAGCAGTTCAGAGGGGGATGACATGTCATTATTATCAACATCCACTGACCAAATTCCCATTACAGCCTAAGCACCGAAGTCTTAACTTTCTCCAAATCGGCTAGATAACAGTCCATCAAACAACCCTTTGATATACCGGTTGCAGATACGTGTCTACTCTAGACGAAAGAATGTTATCATTTTTGGGTATTTATCTGGATAAAATACGAGTTTCTCACGTAATGTAATCTCATAAAGCCCGAAGGGCTTATTTGAAGATTTGATCAGGTACCAACCCGTATTTATTTCCCGATATACATAAAAAAATGATACATTATTTCTTATATTTACATTTATTGCAAATTATGACGATAACATTGCTCCATTTTTTTGTGATGACTAAGAAAGCCGCTTCTATTTACATGACTTAATAAAAATTATTCACCAATGTTGCAAGTATTTCGTAAATAAATATGACATTACTTTTGACAATACAACACGTTTTATTATAATAACGTGAAACAGTATAGACAATTACTTGAACAATTAAAGTAAAACGATTGAAGCTTAACCTAATAGTACCAATTCTGTTGAAGTGGCAAAATGATTTTTTAAGACAATACAGAGGCAAGCTATTCTTATTTCTTTTACGGAACAAAACGAACAAGAAAGCTGAAGGAGTTAAATTTGATTAAACATAAAACGTCTATGATATTGCATTTGCGATTTTGATCGAAGCTTGTTTTACGAGTCAGAAATGAACTATTAATGATTCTTACTATTTTGACAAATTGCGATTGTTATTTTTTAAATAGTATTTAGATTCATGATATGATTAGTTAATTAATGTAATGAATCTTGAATTTTGGATCTCATTATATAATCTCGTTCGGGCATTCTGGTATTCGTATGTTTAAGTTTATTCAGCCAAAACCACAAAGAAAAAAAATGCAGCAATAAATATGATTTAATATAAATCATAGGAATTTACTGACTTTCTAAATAAATGTGCTCAGATAGCTACATATGAAGAAATTGTATCTTAAGTATTTAAAGTTAACATGGTATAGTAAGTAAATGCAGTCCAAAAATATACAATGTGTAGATAAACATTTACGAGCCTTCTTTATAAAATGAACATGAACTTTGCAAACTTTACCAATGCCTTAAAACGCATTTGTTCAGAATAACTCAATCAAGGCGCCATGAATGCAGTTTTATGACCATTCTTTTATTAAAACACATAAATGAAGCTGATCTCTGATTATGCGTCCAAAATTAATTAACATAAATGTTAGACAAGAGCCCACATGCTTCTTCTAGATGATACAACGCTTCGTCCAAACTACAAAATAATATCTTTTGTAAATGAGTGCGTGATGTAATGTTGAAAATGACACGTTGTTTTTACATTGTTTAATCAAGTCGAAGGACTTGTACGTTTCATGAAAAGAGGGGAAGCTTTTATCTCAACAGAGATAAAAAAACACATGCATATAATCATTCCATAATCTTTACTTGATCGTCAACATAAATAAAGGAGATACTATGATTAACAATAAAAGTTACTGATATTTGTGTTATAAATCACAAACTGTTTATTAGAAAGAATTAATCGCAAGTATTACATAAAAAAGGAGTACATCATTTGATATTTTAAGAAAATATGTTCATATCCCACTTTTCTAACTCGATACAAACGGTTGTGTATTGAATTTTTTTTAAAATGTCCTTTGTTTCATTTGTAGACAGTTGAATATCAAATTGATGATTGGTTTTGAAAAATAATCAATTATATAGATTGTTCATGGAAATTGAAATCGATTGCTTTGAGACTTTGTTTTCATACTCATCAATATTTAATCAAATTGATGTTAGAGTAATTATTATCACAGCAAATGCCTGATGTGTTCATTATTTTTTCATTAGAAAGCACATTTCAAGGAGTTGGCATTTCAAACAGGCTAGTCCGACTAAGTTTTGTTTCTTTTATCAAGAGATAAAAATGTATCCATTTTCAATATCTTTGTTTTAAATGTAGTACAAAGCAAATTCTAAAACATTAAGGAACCAGAATGATCAACAAATTATTCAGATTTGCTTCAAAATGGTAAATAAGATTTATTAAATCATAAACATTTGTTAGGGGAAGAGAAGTTTTAATATTTGAAAAAGTTTCTCATTTCCTAATACAGAGCTTTTTTAAGGGGCTATTACGATAGATAAGTAACGACTACAAATATCCAGCAATTGTAAAGACATTGGTTATCGAAGTTAAGCTAAAGAAAGTTGTTGTTGTCCTTATATGTAGCACTATTCAATGAATCGAATAAATTGAACTATAATCCACATGATGAATGAATACATCTTTATTTTTGTCTTTTAAAAAGTGGCTGACATTTGTTCAAATGTAGACAAAAGATCTGTTATCCATTTTTTAGCTATCGTTAATCTTTATGCTTAAAGATGGCTTAAACGTGGCCGAAAGAATGAGTAAAGGTGGTTGATAGGTTCTTAAAAGTAGCATTAAGAAATTTAAACAGCCTTTATTCCAATTTTTGCGCAATTTAATAACACAATACAGAAATACACGAATATAGGCATACAAATATCGAAACAGCAAATTGATAATGACTTAATTAATAATAACGTTTACAGAACAGTCTTAAAAAGGGGGAAAGGGTCTTTCACAACAATTACGTATGAATGAAAAATATGAAAAATAACATGTACTATTTTTTAAACAATTCTGAAAAGTTTTAGTAATACAAAAAATTACATCGGGTTCTTTGGGTTTTTTTTTAAATACACTACTAGTTTAATAGCTGCGAAGGAATTCATTTTAAAAATCCGTCTTTTCTGCATCTTCAGTCAATGGAATAACATGAATTAGCTAAGGAATTATTGGACGTTACTAGAAAATAAGACAATGGTTAGTACAATGCTTAAAAAAGGAGAAAAATTGCACGGTAACAATCATAATAGTACATATAAAACATTGAGGCTGACACACTAAAAAGTAGTTTTTGATAACAAGATTTACAAGTAGAAATAATCAAAGCATAAAAACAACAACAAAAATATATATTCAATTTTTTACATTAATATGTTTTTTTTAAGTTGCTATACTTAAAACAATTCTATTGAGAGTAGCGCTTCTGAATTTGTGGTCATTACTGAAAGTGCAGGAGTTTATTTACATGTAGTTTAAAACACCAATAAAATGAAGCTTAAATTAAAAACAACATTGCTTCACAAAATGTTTTTTATAAAAATATGAGCATATTTAAAAAATGTTCGCTCTAAGATAAACGTGAACATATAGGTTCTTTTGCAAAGATAAATGTTTATTTTTGAAAGCAACTTCTGAAAAAAACAAAATTTGTAATATTTTTAAAAAATTCAACGAGTTGGATAAAAATTATATACATCACAAACCATGAGCTAATCTTGCAATTACATTGTCATCAAGTTTAAATGTGTTAATCTCTTTTTGTAGGATTTTTTTCATGGAAAACACCTTGCGTCATTTTAATAGAAATACGTAAAAATCCATTGTGACGTCATCACATTGTAATATTAAAAATCAAAAATGTATTACATGAGTGATATCCAACGCATATTTAGCGAAACATGTGATAGAACGTATATTAAGTTAATGATTAAACTTTTGAAAATATATGTTGGAAATATATGCTGGAAATGTTTTGAAGCATTTTTAAGTGTTTACATGTATGCATTGCATATTTTACACTTATCTTAAGAAATAAGAAAGATAAAACCGACAGCAAAATTACAGAATTATCTTGACAATAAGGAAACAAGAGGCCCATGGGGCCACATCACTCACCAGAGCAACACTCACTTTATTTGGGAGTTCAAAGGATATAGTACCATATGGTCCCCCGGTAAAATAACAAAAATTAAATATTGTACAGTATTCGAATTTTACACTTCTTTGCATACACTTAATCTTTGACATTGTACATTTATGGAATACCTTCTTACCGAAAATAAGAAAATACTATGGACAATATAAAACGGAACTTTTGGTAGGGGTACACTGTAAACTACCAATTCTCTTTATTTTCGTTTTGCCCCCGGGCCCCCCTTCCACCACTTTCTTATATAATTTATAAAGCGATCAAAATTAAGAGAGCATATAGGTACATTTTATTCCTCAACTACTTACCAGTCACTGTATTTAAAAAAAAGATATATTATAATAGTAATTGTGTTTTATTAAATTTCCTATAGATTTGAGAAAGAAAATTGTACCTGCGCTCAATTCCTCAAATTAAAACATTTATTTAAAAAATTTGATTGCTCTCCACATTATGAACGACTGTTGTTTGCATAGCGTAAACTCGTTTGACTTTTATAACCTTACCCACTTGATTGATAAATACACTCAAATGAAAAAAAATTGTCAAGTGGCATGTTAAAGAACTATTATAATCAATGTATTGACTAGCACAATACTTTATTTTATTAAGGCCCACCCATTATTTTCATCATCAGGGTGATTTTCCGCTGTAATATTTTCTTTGGAATAGCGATAGTGCCTTTATCTCTGTAGCAGTGATTTGTCAGAACTATGGAAACTGTTTTAACGGTATTTAATTGTGCCTGAAAAACAACCAAAATTGATGTAGATTTCATACTATTCATCGTATAAAAAGGGGACCCATGAAAGTATATCATCCTTTTTTTTAACAAGTGTTTAACATTTAGAGAGATATTTCTAATGATTAACCAAAATTTCAGCGTCAATCGTAGAATTATAAGCAAGATACAAAGCTCACAGTTCTGCTAGGTTTGAGTGATATTTTGTTCATTTGAATATAATACATTCAGCTTAAGATTTCTTATTCAGCATTTAAAATGTAAAAAAAAGAATAGTCTTGGATCTGTGTACAAACATAACACAAACATAGCTCTGTATCTTGCTTATAATTCGCTTAACACTTAGATATGGTTTGTAAATAGAAATTGTAAGAATTGAACAGAAGAAACATGTACTAAAAACAAATAAAGATATCAATTTAAAATTAAGCACCCCGTTGTAGACGCTTTGTACGGAAAACAGTTCCAACAACAGAGGGGATAATTCTAACGCTAAGGTTTGTCCTGTACTTAACGTTTCTAGTGTATCTCTTACCGAATCCGAAACATCACTACTTTCCAAAGGCCTCAACTTTTGCCCTACACCCCGGGAAGTAAACGAAAGAGCTGTAAGAGAGGACACTAGGGCTTTTTTCCGTAGACTTAGACTGAAAGAACATTTCTCTAGAAAAGACTCCAGTTCTGATGTAGGTGACAAGTCCCAAACTTCTTTACAAGACCTTGAAAACCATAAACTATATAGACCTAAGAGCAACTGGGAACCAGCCCCTGGTAAATGCAGAGCCTTAGAATCATATATAGAAGCTGTCGAGTCACACATCGAGAAACTCCTTTCCAAACAACACGGACACCCGGATAATCTAAATAAAGAAGAAAGATCAGCGTTACAAACCCTAAAGAACCGGGAAGACATCGTCATTAAAAAAGCAGATAAAGGGTCAACAATTGTTGTGATGGACCAAGACAAATATCTTGCAGAAGCATACAGACAATTGTCAGATGAGCTATTTTACCAAAAGCTTGACACTGATCCTACAGATGACTTCTCAAATACTATAACCAAAACATTAGATACTATGTTTGAAAATAATGGAATTGGTTACAATATTTATTCTAAATATCGATCAGCTATCATTTATTCCTATCAACCGTAAGCCCGGCCAATTTTACGTTCTTTCAAAAATTCACAAACCTGGAATGCCAGGACGTCCCATGGTAAGTGCCATTGGACACCCCACTGAAAAAAATCAGAATTCATCGACCTTCATCTCCGTCCACATGTTGAAAATTTACCGTCATATCTTAAAGATACAACGGATTATCTTAACAAAACGCCATCTTCAAATCTTCCAGATAATACTATTCTCGTGACGATGGATGTCACATCCCTTTACACCAACATTCCGCATGACGAAGGTATTGCAGCCTGTAAAGAGGTATGGGACGCTAGAGAGGTTCAGATCCCTTCAACTGAATCTCTCACCAAGCTCCTAGAGCATGTTCTAAAATTCAATAATTTTATGTTCAATGGAGAACACTACCTTCAAGTCAGTGGCACTGCTATGGGCACCAAAATGGCACCATCTTATGCCAATATATTCATGGGTAATCTAGAGCGCAACCTACTAACACAGTCACCCTTCAAACCTCTTAGTTGGTTGCGGTTCATAGACGGCATCGAAATGAAGTGGGTTGACAACAGAAACAACCTGGATGATTTTATTACCTTTGTCAATTCTTTCCATCATTCTATCAAATTTACGACTGAAATTTCCTCATTCAACAACACGTTTCTTGACACTACTTCAACTTTAGTCGATGGTAAACTCGATTTCAATCTTCATACTAAACCTACAGATTCCCACCTCTATTTAATGACGTCTAGCTGCCACCCACCTCATACGTTTAGAGGCATACCAAAAGGCCTAGCCACCAGAGTCAGACGTATTTGTTCAACTCAAAAACTATACTCTGAGCAAAGTCAACTCCTAAAATCCCACTTATGTGCCAAGGGGCTACAGCTCGCACTCTGTACAGTATGCAATTGATGATTTAGCTAAAGAGGATCGTTTATCCCTTCTGAAATATAAACCCAAAACGAAGACAACAAGGTCCCATTTGTCACTACTTACCACCCTGTCCTTAGGGGCATTAATGCAGTCCTAAAGAAGAACCTGCCAATCCTTTACAGCAATGATAAAATGGTTGAGGTTTTCAAAAAAACCCCGATGGCAGCTTTCAAGCGCCCTAGAAACCTTAAGGACATGGTGGTAAGAACCAAACTAAAGAACCCTCTGCCTAATGGTGGCTTTAGAACTTGTTCTGACACCAGATGTCTGTTGTGCAAACACAGCTCTGATGCAGACGACTTCTCTAGCCCCATTACTGGCCGTACTTACACAATTTTCGCAAATACTTCTTGTCGTTCGGACAATTGTGTATATCTCATCAATTGTAAATTTTGTCAGAAACAATACGTAGGGGAAACAGGAGACCTCCGCAGGCGCATCAAATAATCAACGTTCCACCATCAAAACTAAGAAAATTAAAGAACCCGTCGGGGAACATTTTAATTTAGATGGTCACAAATGGGAGGACATGATGGTTTTGGTCATTGATCACAACCCAAACTGGACAGATGCGGAGAGAAAAAATAAAGAAAAATTTTGGATGCATAGACTAAAGTCATTCCGCCCTGACGGCATTAACAAATTAAGTGACTTCACCAAAATGAACATCAACTAAGTACTGATTTGTTTTCGTAGCAATATCACCATCTTCATCTTTGTCGGTCCATGTACAAACTATTAATCATGTTATTTATTCAAATTATTAGCTTTTTCCTTATAATCGGTTTTGTTCTTTTTCTTTATTTCACTTCCATTAGTTTTTACATTCATGATTATTTATGTGGTCTTTTACAGGGCCAATCTTCCCTACAAACTTTCACTACGAATTATCTTACTAGTACAACTTAATTAACAGCAACCCCCAATTAGCAACTTAATTCGTTCGCGTTATCTTTCAGCACTTCTTCACAGACCGTCCGCTGCGTCGGACGGGATTTTTCTTTCTCGGGCTCGAATTCTTAAATATAAAGATGTAGCTGCCACGTTTTGATCCGGTGTTTAAACATTATCTAGTTTTTATATATTATTTAGTTTAGTAGCAGTTTTAGAGATTTTTTTCTTTCATATATATATATATATATATATATATATATATATATATATATATATATATATATATATATATATATATATATATATATATATATATATATATATATATATAAAGTGTCTCTTATCGTTCGCCAAGGCTAGAAGATAATAAATGCACAACTCGTTGGATAAAACTCATGTATATATATATATATATATATATATATATATATATATATATATATATATATATATATATATATATATATATATATATATATATATATATATATATATATTTCCGTCAGCGATATAGAACTCTGTTTAAACTGTATAAATTCGAGAAAATGCTGAGCATTACAACATAAGAAATTGCGTTATTCAACCATTAGTCAAAATATCAAACCGAATTACCGCAGAATAAATATATTTAAGTATTTTGTTAATACCGGTACATCAGATTTTGCTTATTTTGCGTAGATGAACAGTCAACTGTCTGATTTACCGACGTCTATGTTTGATTTGCTACGTAAAATTTATAAAATACATTACAGGCGATAGTTCTCCAGGTTACAAAGCATAAAAATGAAACAAAAATCAAAACAGGCTAACACCACCGTCAAATGTGAAAACTATTAACGCATTAAAATATTTAACCTCAGTTTACTTCACAAGATCGACACCAATGTACATGTATCTTGCATGTTAAAAGATTTCCTTCGCACGTGAATTGTTGCATTACAAACAAATTCATCTTTGTCAGACCGATCCCTTCATCATACGTCCAACATGGCTGCTTTAAAAAAAGGACCTCCTTTTAGAAGTATGGAATACCACACCCAAAGTTATAAACTGATTAAAACATGCAATTTTTCTATCATTATTTTCGTAATAACTACGATTTGAAACAGAATAAGCCCATAATCTTTGCACTTGATATTTTCCTTTCTATAAGGATTATTTATGCCAAATTACGTTGAATTTTGCGCAGTAGTTCTTCAGGAGAGGGGTTTTAAAAATGCACCTCTTTTTTTGTTTTTAAAAGTTTCGAGGTTTTCTCCGCTTGGAATAAAGATCGGTCTTTCATTTTATATTTGCCTTCCCATAAGGATGCTTTGTGCTTAATTTGATTAAAATTGGCCAAGCGGTTTTAGAGAGGAAGTTTAAAATGTAAAAAGTTTACAGACGGACAGACAGACGGACAGACAGACGAACAGACGGCCGACGGACAAATTGTAAACAGAGTAGTTCACTTGAGCTTTCAGCCCAGGTGAGATAATAAAGAGAAAATAAAGTTAAATTTCCTCTTTTTGTCACCTCAAGTCCATTTATAACGAATATTATCTCTATACATGGCAAAAATGTTAAATTTGATGGCGGGTTAATAAATTTTATACATACACTGTATTCAAATCATGCAGAACTATTTTACCCACGATAATGATTTTTACAATCATCAAAATCATGAGTATTCGTTATCTTTAACAAACTGGCAACACAGAATCGAAATAAAATCAACATTTTTCCACCAGTCAATCTTTTTTCACAGTTAACAAGTATGTGAACGCCAAATAAATCAAGCATAAACGTGAACAAATAATTTTTTCAGTGTTTTTTTTCCATATTCCATATAGAACTTTTTGCTGCAATTTTGCCGCAAATGCTTAAATGTTTGCAGGTCGATTGCAGCTAAAAGTAATCATCTCCAAACAATAGCGATTTTCCTGCAAACAATCTCATCATCTGCAAACTTACAATGAACTTGCTGTACATATGCCGCATAGGCACAGTGGTAAAAGGACATCTTACTTCATTATTAATCGTTATTCAACTTTGACGCGTACTGGTTGACACTTCCTGCAGAAGTTCAGAAGGTCAAAACAAACAAATAACCCAGCGGCGAGAGAAATGATCAAGGCTCCAATCATCCCCATGTATTTAGAGGTTGGCCTATCATCAGGGGCACTGTTCAGCGTCCGTTGGTACTTATTTGTCTCCTTTCTATGGACAGTCAAATTCTTCTTCCTAGTTTCAACCTTCTCTTGAAGCTCTGAATAAAACATTAACAGTCATTAGAACTAACTACAAAATCAAGTAAAATAAGTAAAGGATATCATGCTAAGCCAACATCTTTCTATTCTGTGAAAGGAAGAACCAAAAAGTTGTTTCACTTACAGAATAGACAGTTTGTATATCCGACTTAAACAATCACCCCTTTTGTTCTGTTCCATGAGTGTACAGCATTATGTAAATCTGATGGCAATGTTGATAAAGAATGTTATTTTTATAAACTTTTGCTGACTGAACATTTACTTTTGTTCTTTTATTTGGATACTTTTGGGTAGGTCAACGAGCAAAACTTTTTAAATCATTCACTTTACTACAAAGCAACAAATATTATTTCTCGATTGAGCTAAAATTGGCTCTGTATATAAAGTACCACAAACACTGTATATGTTTTATGTGATATTTAGAATAATTTGTGTGTAAATGAAACAAAACTTTAAATTTTCATTAGTTTAGTAATGTATTTTAAATAATAGTTTAGGCATTATTAACAAGTTTTAACATATATTAAAATAGTTTAGTTTCGACCAATGTATCGTCTTGCTCTTGTGTTTTGCCGTACAATGAATGAAAAAATTTACATGGTACGGTCCATGAAGTGAAAATACCAGTCAATTAGTTTAAATAATTACACATACAGGTAGCTAGCTTGATTGCGCTTGATTTCAGTCTGCAATTCGGAATTTTTACGGATTCTTTAAAAAAGAAAAGAAATAACCTTCTGGGATTCTAAAGGAAGAGTAGATTTGATATGCGATCGCTGATTGCTTTAAAATTTGATTATTCCAATACTTTGGTAAAATTTTATATATGTATGTGTGTGTGTGTGTGTGTGTGTGTGTGTGTGTGTGTGTGTGTGTGTGTGTGTGTGTGTGTGTGTGTGTGTGTGTGTGTGTGTGTGTGTGTGTGTGTGTGTGTGTGTGTGTGTGTGTGTGTGTGTGTGTGTGTGTGTGTGTGTGTGTGTGTGTGTGTGTGTGTGTGTGTGTGTGTGTGTGTGTGTGTGTGTGTGTGCGTGCGTGCGTGCGTGCGTGCGTGCGTGCGTGCGTGCGTGCGTGCGTGCGTGCGTGCGTGCGTGCGTGCGTGCGTGCGTGCGTGCGTGCGTGCGTGCGAGCAAGCATTCATCCATCCACCCACCCATCCATCATCCATCCATTCATACATATATATATATATAATATAACCACAACATAGACATGTGACCTCAGCTATCATTTTCAATAAAAATTTTAATAATTAAGCTACGATTATCGGGTTTTTCCATGTCCGACGAATGAATACGATCAGAAATACCTTCTGCTTCTGTTTAATGGTACTCATGATATGTTTCTGACCTCTTCTTAAATTGATTAAAATATATAATAGGTATTTAGGTTACTAAATTCGTAATTTCAAACAAATATTCTATTTTAACATTATTCCCTTGGACCTGAAAGATACAACTTATGTCATGTCAATTAAGACTTCATATTGGATATACATGTAACACCAATTTTTGAAGTATCTATTATGGGTATCTTAATTTGAATGTGATGCTCATTTGGTGTCGTTAAACAAATTAATGAATAGTGAGCTTTAAAATAACTTATTTAAGAATACTAAGTTAACCGGGACAACCCTGGTTTTTATAGAATTATTATTTTGATTTAACGATCTTGGATAAACATTTATACATGGTATATATATAAACCTTCAAACAAATGTACCGACGATCTTTTTAACTTTTGAATAACTGGACATTCAGGATAATAAACCTTTAGACTAAAGCTGCATACAGTGGGCCGTGACTGCTTCCGCAAAAATATTAAAGCTCGGGTTTATTACAACCTGTATTCACACAGCCAAAATTAAGAGTTGTTGTACTCATTTTCAGTACTCAACTTCAGAATGAAAAAATTCGGCGTTTAATCAACACTTAGATTGTAGCCATTTTTTTTTTCATTTTCGTTAAAATGGGAAAAATGAGTGGAGACGGTGTGCTTTTGAGCCATTTCAACAAAATATTTTTCATGTCCCTTTACTTGTTCAGTTATACGGCAAATATTGATTAAAAAATTAAATGACTTTGAATTGTGCGCAACATACCTTAAAATTTATGCATTGTACATTGTTGAAAACGAAAATATCAACAGTCATTGCTCAAGAAGGAAAGTAATTTTTATGTCCAGTGTTTTCTTTTTCTTATCAAGCAATATCCGATAATTTGAATAACTTAGCCTTTTCTGTTCATGGAAATTTATATGAAGTAACAGAAAACAAGTATGCACGTACACTAATATATAATAATGAAATATGTCCACCACAGTTATTCAAAATAAAGCAAATATTTGAACTAGCATATTTTGATAAATATACAACAAAAGACGGGAAAATTTAAATTTTCTAAAATTATGTAATGTGTTTTTTTTTTTTTTGTTTTTTTTTACAATAAATGAGTATTGAACACCTTAAATTGAAGTCTTATTCCAGGAAACAATTGTGAATGTCCTTCGTTTTGCTTATCATTAGCTGCTTGTCATTTCAAGCTTTTCAACCATTCGGAAAATGATGTATACGATTATATTAGAACTTCTGAATCAGTAATAGAGTAATTGAAAGAAATGTATCGAAAAATATTTGTATTATACGACCATTCTTATTCAAATGCATCTCTTCCTTTCCTCATTTTAAAATTTCGATATATTTACAGAAACATTTGATAACAATACTTTCAACTCAGGATTGATATATATTTTAGAAAGAGAATCACTACCTTGTTGTGCCTTATTTCAACACTTAAAGCAATATGAGCTGCAACTTTCATGCTGAATTTTTTTTTTTACGAAAATGTTCTTTTCTACTAAAATGACAAAAATATCAAGTTTTTTTTTAAAATTCTGTTAGCCTTATTTTTGTGGGAAAAACCGATAAGAAACCTGAATATAAATAAGATTGGATTATTGTTGTCCTGTACAAAAATTGAATTGCTAATATTCTTTAGAAGAGAAATCTTTCTTTTGACAAAAATTAATGATTTTTTTAATTCTTTTTTATCGTAAAAGATTAAGTTACATGCATACTTAGCATACTAGCATGTTTTTGCAGCAAAATAAGATTTAAAAAATACAGTCCATATTGTTTTAAAATTTTTAATAAATGCAATTTCTCTTTTGTTGTCTTATTACTTTAAGTCATATTTGCTAAATTCATCCAAATACGGAATTTAACAATTCAAATTGTGATATAATTTTCAGTTAATTTCATAGCTACCATAATTATTCAACAGAAAAAATCATAACTGTTAGAAAGTAACAGGAAACCCAATCAATGTACGGAGTATTAAGCTTAAAAATACACAATAAGGCATATAGCCATGCTTTAGTTGATACATGTTCTTACATAGCAACTTTACCCTTCAACATCCAGGAGTTGGTTTATTAGAAATCCATTTTACAGGCCCCTTACGATTTATGAACACAGTTTTATATCTATTCATTTTTTTATTAATTTTTATCTATAGATTTTCAAAAACAGTTTTAGTTTTGATAAAATATTTTTAAAGATTTCCATTTTTAAAAAAATGATCAATTAGTAAGAACTATTTCTCTGCGAAATCAAAGCGTAGAATGATAATCTAGCAAAATTATTTTGTGAAACTAATTTTCAATCAATGTCGTTTTTGTTAAATAACAGTTGAAAAGAGACAAGGTTGAGTTTAACATTTATACGATGTGTGTCTAACATTTATTTTCTATTATTACTGAATAATTTAATTCTGGTTGTAACATGCTTTCTGATTGGCTAAAAAATTATTTTATATCGTATAAAGAATGTTGCCTACGTCATAGTAAGACTAACGTCAAAAACGTGTCAATACGCCTGACGTTACGTTTGAATTTTGCATAATTTTACGTCATTTTAAAGGTGAAATGACCGTTTTGAGTAAAAAAAAATAAATTATAAGCAATGAATTCAATATTTATTAGTTTTACACGATATAAAATGGTTTGAAACAGTTTAAGCTATTTTTATAAACCGTTAAACTGCCCCAAACCATTTTATATCGTGTAAAACAAATAAATATTGAATTCATTCCTTAAGTAATTACAGTACAAAATTGAACTCACAAAAGCAGTACCCTTTAGAGATGGATGATAAACAAAAACAAGTGCCAAGTATATTAAATGGTATTTCCAAAAAGAATTTTGTATGTTTTTATGTTCTTTTTTTTTACGTGAGAAATAAGGATCATACAACAGTGACATGCCAATGCGTAGAAGAACTTTTAAAAGTTCACGATAAACAGTTAATACACTTGTACATTAAATTGTATTGATGATCACTACAGGAATGATGACAACTTTTAGATGACGGTTACTATTAGATGATGACCACATTTGAGATGATGATCACTTTCATAATGAAAACTACTGTTAAAATGATGACTTCTATTAAATGATGTACTTTTTTAGATAATGGCTACTATTGAATGCTGACCACTATGGCTTCTATTAAACTGATAACTTCTTTTGATCTGAAGACCACATTCGTAATAAAGATTACTACTGAATAATGGCCGCAATTGAATAATGACTACTATTAAGTGATGACTTCTATTAAATGATGTACTTTTTTAGAGAATGGCTACTATATATTGAATGCTTACCTTTAAAAGATGATCACCACTTATAAAAAGTTTACCACTTTCATTATGAAGACATCTTTTGAACTGATGATTGCTTTCATTGTGAAGATTGCTACTGATTTATGACCGCAATTGAATAATGTCTACTATCAAGTGACACTCACTTTTGAAATGATGATCACTTTTAAAGTGAAGACACTATCGAAGAAATGCCCACTTTGGAAATGATTACCACTGTTATAATGATAACCACTATTAAAATAATTAATATCATAGGAATAATAAAAAAAAAGGTTGACCTCTTTTACAATGGAGACTATTTTTATAATGATAACGTCTACTGAATGATGACCACTATTGAAAGTTTACCACTTTTAAATGATGACCACTATCAAATGATGACCACTACTGAAACGATGACTATTTTTAAATTATGACGTCTAATGAATGTCGACCACTACTGAATGATGACCACTACTGAAGTTTGACCACTATTAGATGTTGACCACTATTGAAAGATTGCCTCTATCAAATGATGACTACTACTGAAATATAGACTATTTTGAAAGGATGACCAATAACGAATAATGACCACTACTAAAAGACGACCGTTACTGAAAGATGACCGTTACTGAAAAACGGCCGTTACTGAAAGATGACCGTTACTGAATGTTGATCACTATTAAAAGATGACAACTACTGAACAATGACTCTTTTTAAATGATGACCACTATTGAATAATAACTAATTTAAATGATAACCAATATTGAATGTTGACCACCATTAAATGATGACCACTTCTGAATAATTACCACTTTAAAATGATGATATGACGATACGCCTTACAGTTATTGGCTGGGTAGGAGGGCAACGTATGAGTTGTTGAACCTGAAGGTGAAAATGTTGCCAAAAGCCACAGGTCTCAGTTAAGTAAAACAAAAATGTGTTTTCTTTATAAAATATAAATTTTAAACGTACTAGTCCGTGTCTGTGTGAATTATTTGGAATAAAAAACTATTTTTTCTTTGTACATGTATATCGGAAGACTGTTTAAATTTAACAATTACCAAAATTTGACGTTTTACATGTTTTCTTTAAATTTTGTGAAATCCTACATGATAGGGAAATAATGATACTAAAGCAATTTAAAAGCAGCAATGACTGCTATATTTTATTACAGCATAGACTTTACAGTTTGAACAGAGTTAAATTCAATATTATCAATTCTATACATACAAAATACCACTGACAACTTATGAATAATGTTTGCTAAAGAAAGTAAATATCTGATTAAAACTCTTGAAAAGGTACCGATACGATATATTTTCAAATTATTGAAATATATTAATAACATGCATTGTTATATTTAAGATTTCGAATATTTCTTCCCCTCTACCAAACTGAATGTGTATACTAGTATTACACAACGAAGCATAGCATAACCATAGGAGTTTTTATTCCATATCAACTTTGAAAGATGAAAATATGTTTTGTTATTAATTTTGATAGAAATATATTCACTGAATATGCTTACTTTGGAATCACTGAATACGACCAGACAACTCCAAAAGAAATTAAGCCTTTACACTACTGGCTCTAAAAACCCCTGTCCGTATGAAATTCCCCTGTCTTCCGCTGTCATCCCCTGGGTTTTCACTGTCATCCCCTGCACATCCCCTGTGTGTCACTGTACAGAGCCCCTGTATACCCTGTGCCTGTCCCTGTACACATCCCCTGTGTGCCACTGCAAGTCCCTGTCACCCCCTGTACGCCTCTGTCATCCCCTGTAAGCCACACTATACCCCTGTACCATTTTATGATTTTATATATAGCATTCATGCTTTAGACGGTGCTTGTTTTTCTTTGCATTTCATAGAGGGCAATATTATTACAAACGTGAATAATTTTGACTCAACATTTACACAAATCAAGATTTACTTGTATACCGATGAACCGCTTATTTTATTACATGCATTTAAACAAATGACCGTGTTCTGTAATTTAAAAAAAAAAATGAAAGAAAAATAAGTGGAGGAGTGCGTGAAATCTTCAATTTTCTGTGCCATGTAACCTGCCTGAGCTAAAGCGCATCATAACAGAACAGGATCAGTACGTACAGATAACCAACACCGATCAAAACGATGAAATATGATCACCTAAATTTTGACTGGTTTGCCCAGTGTAATGATGAATAGAATTAAGTAGTCTATAAGAAGTTCATGTAAATCGCTGGTATTTTCTGTCATGCATAAATCATGAGAGAGAGAGAGAGAGAGAGAGAGAGAGAGAGAGATAGAGTTGATTTTGGTCGGAAGGGGGGGACTAGACCGGTCCATTGGCACTTTTAACTTCTATCAGTGTGCATTTTCCAGTTTAGTTATTTATATGCATTATTGTATTGAATTGTCCTCATGCATATAGAGCAATGATACGGTCAATGAAAGATTTAATGCATGACTGTATATAAATGCCGGTAACGGGGTAACATATATACATACATGGTTCTTAAACAATGTTCGGGGTTTCGGATTAGACAAATATACATTTATTCAAAATTGATATGATTTGAAAAATAAAAAATATAAAAGAGCAATATTAAAATACCGTTTTAATTCATATCACCGTGCCAAATAATGTTCTGCATCTAAAGCTCTTCAATATTTAAATTCAATATTTTCATATTTGAAATTCTCAGAACTGAAAAATCGAAATTTTCAATTGCTTCTTTCTTCACTTGACTGACTGGGTAAAAAGTATAAGGGGTGTTTAAACAACATATTGCATTATTGTGTAGCTATACCGAGCATCCAGACCTGAGGACGTGTGTGTATATACACGTGTGTCTGTCACCTCATTGTTTCCAATCTCGCTACCGTGCATTGCAAATTGTCAAGAAGGGCTGTATACAGTGTATATATCTATTATATAATCACTGACCGACCATTCAGATCTAAGGAAGTGTGTGAATATATACATGTACACGTGTGTCTTTCATCTCTTTTTCCCTATCTCGCTACCGTGCACTGCAAATTGTCAAGATGGGCTGTGTACAGTACGTAGCTATTATATAATCACTGACCAAGTGAAAAAATATCAACATCCCTTCCTTTGAAAACTGTAGCTTCAATTAGCTAGTTGTTTATCAGGTGTCTTCAAGTTTTTTGATCAATTGATCTGGTGTAGAATAAAACATTGATGAATTAAAAATCAATTTCACAGGTCTAAGTTAATCTAAATAATAATAGAGAAATGGTTTTGTAAATTAATTAGAATTGCATGTTTACTTATTAGGAAATTAACGGGTAAACTATTAGTAGCTCTTAATTTAAAATCAATGCAAACTCTCTCTCTCTCTCTTTCTCTCTCTCTCTCTCTCTCTCTCTCTCTCTCTCTTTCTCTCTCTCTCTCTAAAGAATAGGTGATGAAATTAGGGTTGCATGTTTACTTATTAGGAAATTACTTCCCGGGTAAACTATATAATTCAAAAATTTAATTCAAAGTCAATGCAAACTCTCTCTCTCTCTCTCTCTCTCTCTCTCTCTCATTTTTAAATTTCTCAATATCTATATAACCTTCTACATGTATAGAAACACAGTTACATGTTCTGACCTTTGCGGGAGATTTTGTTCACTTGCAATTAATTAGCTTCCGCTTTGCAGTAAATAAAGATATGAAAATTAGATTTTATAAATTATTGAAATTGATTATGAGAATAAATCATCAGTTTAAAGTCAATTCAAGAGTCCAATAAGCCGGTCAGACACATAGTAAACAAACATACCAAAATAATTTCTTAGGCTTATATAATTATTTTTAAAACTTATATAAGCTATTGATGCTTAATTTTGCTATTCAAGTGAAATTAATAAAGGTATAGCTAAGAACTTGGTAGAAAAGAAGAACGGTGTACTATATCGTAACCTAGGTGATAATAAATTCTACATTCTGACTAATTTATTGGTTTTAGTGTGCACTTTTATGTTTGGATATATAAAAAAAAAAAAGCATGTGCCGCGCTTGATCTTACAGTTTCTATTGTAATGTTTATTACCAAGAATCATATGATTCATTTGTTTAAGATATTTATAAGTAATGTGTACATATATCTGTTGATAATTTTAGAAAATAAATAAATAACTCTGTGTCGAATTTTTTATGTCTGTTTTTAAAACATAAAGGGAATGGCGATGTTCCCGAGCCCTAGGGGACTACATGCCCTGAGGGCTTTCACACCTAATATTATAAATAATCCCGCCCGCACCTGAGGTATACCACCCGGTGAATCTCAAGTCTTTAGTTGTTAGCATGATTATTTAAGTATTAATAAATTATTAACTTAAACATGATTTCGGAAATTACAACAACAGTGTGTCTTGTGATTCGGCGCTGTTAAGTGCAAATATTGACTTATAGCTCAAATATATAACATATGTGATTTCAAAAGTTGAATTAAGATAATAATTTGAGAGTTTAAGATATGATTTATATCATTCTTTGAATGCACATGACTCAATGGTCATAGGTGTTAGCCAATTGACAAAGGTCGATGGTTTAAACCTCGATTTGGTTACTTCATGTTCTGTGTTTTTTTCGTTAGACGAGGCAATTTACTTTCATTGTGTTTATCGTCTGGGATAAACCTACGATTACCTGATGTTTCATATAGGGGAAGTCAATGAGTCATCCGCATAATGTCAGGAAAACCAGATATAAGCTACGCTCCTTTTTGCCCTCATTGCCCGTAGAATGATTCTACTAAATTTTGAATGAAACAAGAGATTTTAAGAAATATTACTCTACTTTCCTTCGTCCATTAACAACCAAACTGTAATTGCAATTTATATATAATTGTATGATTATTTACAATAAAGAAAAATGTACCTTTTTTGCAAATTTTATTAACACAATCTAAAAATACAAGTACATATTAAGCGATCAAAATATTTGAGGAGCAAAATGATACCATTGCTAACAATGTTAATAAAATGGCGTAAAATGAGAGGCCTATAGGCAACATCGCTCACCTGGGTGACATCGAATCAAAGCAGCAAACTTTATATTACAAAAGAGCTTTATAAAGTCAAATACAAAAACAAAGCCAGTGATGTTTTAGTAGTTGTAACAACAATTAAGAATTATGATGATTAAATACATAATAATACTGCAAATTGTTGCATTACAGTTCTACATAAATATATAGTAGGCATAACTCTGTAAAGAAGATGGTAAAGTATGCATTTAACAGACTGAGACTGTACATGACATCTATTTTATTTTTTTTAGACATTGACAATTTTGAAATCCATAATTTTTTGTTTATGCATTTGTGTATCCTGATCCCAACTTTAATTTGACTTCAGTATTGAGAAAAATGTGTCTGCTTTATTACTTTTCCAACCGATTTTTATATTCATTTAAAAAAAGATATTAATACTATCAATTAATAAATATAAATCTAATTTACAATCATATGCCTTGTTTCCTTAACCTTAATGCCTTAAAAAATGTTATAATTCACCCCTTCCTCTCATTCTGACAAACCAATAGCAATGAATGCAATATACTTAACATAGAATTTGTACACTAGGTTTTGTCTTTAATATTAGCACAAAGCATAGCCTCTCAGTTCTTTAAAAGAATTATTTAACTTATTTCTATTATAAACTTCGAACCCTTGTAAGGGGGTTTTTCCTGACCCTTTGGGGGTCATGATAAAAAAAATATATCAGAAAACTGATGTAAAAATTTGAATATTAGAGACTATTTGGTTGTTAAGAAAACTACCCCACCCTTCTTTTATTCATTCGCAATTATCTCCCTTTTGAAAAAGACCTGACCGTTCATTTACACAAACGTGAAAGCCCTTCCCCAAGGATTCTTTGTGCAGAGTTTGGTTAAAATAAGCCCAGTGGTTCTTGAAAAGAACATGAAAATGTGAAAATTTTACGACAATGGCAACAATGATGCCGACGACTACGACAAAGGACAAATTTTGATCAGAAAAGCTCACTTGAGCCTTTTGCTCTGGTAAGCTAAACAGGAAATATAATCTTCCACAACAATTAACTATGGAACAAAAAGATAAGAAATGAAATATGTTACATTTGAAAAATTATTACTGAAGTTTTTTTTATACCTATTTACAACTGAAAAAGTTACACAAACTTCTCTTTTGAATGTGTCAAATGCATTTCTGATATATTTCTTACAAAAGGGATAAAACACTCCAAAGATTATTTTTATTTTCTGCATCTTTAGTTCGCTGAATAACATGGTTTGTCTAAGAAATTATTGGACAGTCCTGGAAAGTTAGACAACAACTAGTACAATGCAACAGGTGGTCATTAGAAAAGAGAAACAGTAATGCGTGATGTTTCTTTCATTATAGAAAAAAAATTAAACGCTGAAGGCTTAAACAATCACAAGTACGCAGTAGTTAACGAAACCAATATTTACTCTTTTGCATGAACATGAAAACAACAACTAAAATACGTATTCAATTTTTTTCACATTTTGTAACATCCGTTTTTAAAGTTGCACTACCTTAAATGAATATTTGTCTTGGGAGTACGGTCCTAAACTTGTGGCGAGAAATTGAAAGTGTGTGAGTTAATTTTGTTTAAAATGTCGACGAAATGGAAGCCTGAAAACATCATTAAATTGTCTTGATTTTTTAAAAATCTTTAACTATTTGGGGGGGGGGGGGGCATATAGCATAATATTCAGCCAAAAAATTTACACAGTAGTCAGTTGTTTTCTAGTATACGCTGACCTTCCTGATGATGTATATTTTTTTACATTCCGTTATTTACGTCAATAATCGACATTTCTTTTTCTAAATCTGTTTTGTTTTTCTATGAATAACATCAAAAACCTAAGGGCAGTCGTCTTGGCCTTAAATAAAATGGAAACATAATTTATATCGTTCCTTGAAAATGTAGCACGGATAAAAAAAGTCGTTCTAAGATAAAAAGGGAACATAAAGTTTCTTAAAGTTTAATTTTTATTGTTAAACACGATCTCGGGAAGAGGTCAATATTTTTTAAACAACATTTTGTTTGATAAACCATGTTAGTTTCCTTTATCTTTCATGATGTCTTTTTAAATATACAAACTAGAATCTGGATGATATATGTCTGCAAAATACGGTCACAACATTTAAACAGCTACCAAGGGCACATGTAGCGATATAAAAAAATGCAATGGAATGTTTTTAAATCAAAATACAATGAAAAACATCATGTGATAAATAATAATTGTAAACAAATCTATAAACTTGACTCTTATTAACTTTCTGACGTAATCATTTGACGTAGTACTCGGACATCGGAATATCAACAACGCATACCAAATCCACGCCATAATAGCCTATGATTTACAAAAAGTGGTGTGTGATAACAACCGAAGATTGTCGAAAAGGGGTATACGTAAATAAAGGATCTGTCATGGTTTGTGCTGGTTTATGATTTTTATCCAACGAGTTGTGTTTTCTATCTCCGAACCTTGGCAAGGGGTATAGAAATCACTGAAAGAATTAGATTCTTTTATCACGTCCTCATAATGCTTAAATGATCTCATCCCTTTTTTATAGGATTTTTTTTTGCTAATCTCTCAAAATAACTACCATAGAAATATTAAAAAATTCATTGTGACTTAATCTCAGGGCAACATCAGTTTATACGTATATTATATGAATGATATCCACCGTAAATCAAGTGAAACGTAATGACAATTTATTTGAAGGTAATGAAAAAAACTTTTGAGATATGTTCTCTAGAAATGTTTGGATAGTTTTTAAAGTACTTTAGTATTGCATGTTATACACTTATCTAAAGAAAATAGTAAAAGGAAACCTACGGCAAATTGGGAGAAATAGATTTACAAAAAAGAAAAAAAAAACCATCACTTTTGTTTCTTTTAAGGGGCGAAAATATTACAAAAAGGTAAAAATATTAGTCTAAATTTCCTTTTTTGCTTCAATTCTTTTAATAGCGAAATTATTTCTTTATCAAGAAGTTTTAATATCATGTAAATATTACAAAAAATACATATATATTTAAATAATGTAGAATTATTCAATTCACGATAATGAACTTTATCATCATCAAAATCATGAGTAATTGTTTTCCTAAACAAGTGTCTTTGTTCACAGTCAAAAAGTACGTGTACGCCTAATAAATCAGGTATAAGTGTAAATCTTTTTATCCGTGTTTTTATTATTCCATATAGAACTTCCGTTTGATTTTCTAGAAGCCTTTATCAGAAAATGCCTTCAACAAATATACTGCGTGCATTGCTGCAAACTTGCCCCAAATACTGAAATGCTTGCTGTTAGATTTCAGCTAAACTTGATTACATTGTATCTGCATTAAACGAGAAAGATGTTTTAAAATAAACTTGCCGCACACCTGCAGCATACATACAGTGGTAAAGGCCTTATTCTTATTCATTCTTATCATTATTCAATTTTGACACGAACAGGTTTTAACTTTTTGCAAAAGTTCATAAGGTCAATACAGACAATTAACCCAGCAACGAGAGATATGATAAGGGCCCCCGTCACCCCCATGTATTTAGATGATGGCCTGTCATCAGGAGCACTAATCAGTGTTCGTTGGTACTTCTTTGTTTCCTTTCTATGGACAATCAAATTCTTCTTCCTGGTTTCAATCTTCTCTTGAAGCTCTGAAGAAAACAATAAACAGCTACTACTTAACTACAAAAGCAAGTAAATTAGTTAAAGGACATCATACGTAGCCAAATTTTTCTATTCTATGAAAGGGAAAACTGATCAAGGTCCTTAAGACCAAAATTAGTTTTTTACTCTTACAGAGAACAGATTGCATGTTTATCCGACTTTAATTATTACCTCTTTTGTTTTGTTCCATGAAAAAATCTGATGGCAATGTTAATAAAGAAAGTTCTTTTGATGACCCTTTGCAGACTGAATTTATACTTTTGTCTACTTATTTGAATAATTCATGTAGGCTCACGGGTAAGACTTTTTAAATCATTCACTACTAAGCAACAAATATCATCTTGCCTTTCACTATTACAAAATGCATGTGATTTCTTGATCAAGCTAAAATCAGTACTATATATGAAGTACCACAAACTCTCTGTCTGTTTTATGTAATATTTAAAATAGTTTGTGCGTGGATGAAAGGAAGCTTTAAATTCTCATTCGTTTAATAATGTTTTTGAAGTATAGTTTAGGCATTAACATATGAAAAGTTAAAAAAATAAAATAGTTTGTTTCGACCAATGTATCGTCTTGCTCTTGTGTTTTGCCGTATAATGAGTGAATAAATTTACATGGCACTCTTCATGAAGTTGATTATACCTGTCAATTAGTTTAAACAATGACACCTATAGCTAGTTAAATTGCGTCTGATGTAAATATACAATGCCGAATTTTTAATGATCCTAGTTCAAATAAAAGGCGAAAATAACAAGTGGGTCTTCTGTTATTGTATTAAATAAAATTTGGCATTTCCTTCTTGAAGCAAGTAAATAAAACCAAAAGTTCGAAAAAAATTCCGAATGATTCTTCGTTTGTTTCAGCAAAATACAACTTATTCTTAGTACAAATTAACAAAAATCCAAACGATTCAAAGAACGATTTAACAAAAAGAAAATCAAAAAAAGTTGATTTGTTTTTGGTACGAGTTGACTTTAGTTTGAACTCTTTACTATTTTGCAAAGCATATTCGCTGGAATAAAAAAAAATTGTTTTTTCTTGAAATGTTTATGTCGGCGATTATGTTATACAAAAATGATTTTAGATTTAAACTCGGCATGATATTGTTCCGGTAGAAAACATTTTTGTCTCTACAATTAACAAATTTTTGCTCAGTAAAGAGTTGTTATAAAAATACATTATTACCTTCCTTGTCCCAAAATGAAGGGGGCAACCCCTTTTTCATTGATTTCAAATGAAAGACCTTGTAAATATAAACATAGTATTTCCAAAGTGATCAGGAATTGTTAACCGTTCCAGAGATATCTTAACAAAATGAATTAGGGGCCGACCCTTTAATTCCTTTCCGGGACGATGAGCTTAACATTTTAAGGTAGCAAAATGTTAAGAACATTTTTCTGAGCAACTTTTTTCAAATATTAATGATCAAAGTTTACGACTTCTAGCCCCTTGAAACCCTCATACGTAACATATGATTAAGGTATGTTACTGTAAAGATAAGCAGATGTACAATGAACATTTTTGCGTCAATAATTAATAACAAATTTTTGCTTAGTTAAGAGTTACGTAAAAACGACTTTGAAGCCCTCTTGGCCCCTAATTTGAAAGACAAGCCCATTTTCTTGGTATGAAATGAAAGCTCATATATATCTAAACATCTTTTGCGTGACACATTTGAACAAAATATTTACATGTTAAAAGATAATTAATTTAACCAAAAATTTGGGTGCAAATTTTTGCGCTCAGGCGATCTTCGGGTGCTTTGCGCATTTCCACAATATTAAATAACAACTTTCTCTACAAGGTTCACGTTTATATTGCCAACGTATTGCATTATGTACATTGGATATTCTATTATTCCTGAAAATTAAGTGAAAATCGAATAAAAAGTTTGAGTTATATACCTTAAAAATGTCGGATGAAAAATGATTTAAGATAATGTATACAGGGAAATATTCGCCCTCATTTTTTTTCGCCCATTTCGCCCTTTTTTGTCAGCTGGCGAACTTAAGACTGGGCAAATTCCAACGCCTCAATTTATCTCTCATTAAATCCAACTGTGTAAGGAGGAATTTAAGACGGGGCTAAACTGTTTGCAAGTGAAGAAAGGCTAATATTTCCCGAGGCCAGTCAAATGAAAGGTCATATAAGTTCAAAGATATTTTTTGAACAAGTGTCTAAGAAATTCGTTACCGTTCTTAATATATCTGAGAGAGATCGTTTTAAGGATCGATCCCTTATCTCCTTTTCGGGGCCGTTTAACAAAATTTTAATGGTTGTATATTGTTGAGTATATCATTATGAGGCTCTTTTCTTCTGTTCTGCATTTCAAAATATGTTTATTTTTTTTTAGATAGAGATGATCATGGATTATGACTTCTGACCCCTGCAAACCCCTAATTACGTAACATACGAGGATCCTATTATATTACATATGTATATGGGTACATCTATACCGTGTTACTAAATACCATATCCCTCAGTAAATGGCTATAGATAAAAGACCATAGACCCTCTGGGTCCCTAATGTAATGGACCAGCTCCTTTTTCTTGATATCAGACGAAAACTTTTATAATAAATGTTTACTTTCCTACATTACATGTCTTCAAAAAATATTTTTTCAGAAAAACATGAAAAAGTCTCGAGCCTCAATTATCGGAACCAGGCGAACTTCAATGCTTTTTCAACATGACAAATATGAATGCCATATTACACACCATCAATCTCTTGTCTACAATCCCTGAAACTTTGAACACATCTTTTACCGTTTAGAATGAAATATTAGACAAGCCAACCCTCTGAAATCGCTAAAACATCATTATCTCAAGAACGGAAAAAAATCATCTAATTTAAAAAGTATTTTAGTTCAGATCAATATATATTAGATGTGAAAGTTTCATGAACAAGACATATTCGAGCAATCGCTTGCACAAAATATGTAAAAAAAAAAATAATAATAGGGAAAAAGAAGCTGAACGAAAACAATATGGTCTTCCGTTGGAAACGGAAAACCTCAATAATAAAATGAAACCATAGAAAAACAAGAGCGTCTTCCGTTTCCAACGGAAGGCCCTATTTATCTTTTGGGAATTTAAAGGATGTGTAAATTTTATATGTGATTTTAAATTTTGTTAGATTACAATACTTTGGTTAAATAAGGTGTAACCTCGTATTATTTGTATATAAACATAACCAAATCTAGCTATCGTTTACAATTACATTTTCAGTGATAAAGTTACGATTATTGGAGTGTTTCCATGTCTGAAGAATGAATACGATAATATATACACTCTGCTTCTATTTAAAGGTATTCATGATATGTTTCTGACCTCTCCTTAAATTGATTAAAATAAATAATATGTATCTGGTTTACTAAACACATACTAGTAATTTCAAATTAAATACCAGCAAAAGTTTCATTTCAACATTATTCCTTTTGGCCTTACAGCTACAAAGGATGTTAAACTTATGACATGTCAATAAGGCCTTCATTTTGGATATGCATGTAACACCAATTTTTACAGCAGATATTATTAAAAAAGAGTTATTTAAAAGAAAAAAGTAAAAAATTCTTTGTTTTTAAATTGTAACTTTTTACCAAAACACAGTTACGGATTTACTAGTATTTTTCGTGTTTTACTCAGATTCCCAATTACCAATAATTGACATGCTAATGTCATTTGCATTCCTCGACGGCCATGCTTAACAGATAAATCATTATTTGATGGGCTAATCTTTGTAGTAGATTTTTTTTACATGTTTGCTGGGATATAGAATAAGAGGCCCAGGAGCCACATCGCTCACCTAAGCAACAATAGTCTTAATTCTGATCAAATTAGCGTTACAGTATCAAAATCAAAATATCTTGACAACTAAGTACAGTAGCTCACATTTTTTTCAAAAATCTGCTGATCTTTATCTAAATATTTTATGGTAAATACCAAGCCCCTTTTGTTGTTGTACCTGTTAGACGATTTTTCTCTATTCCTATATACCCCCCCCCCACTTTGTGCTCCCACTTTTCTCTAAGGAATCATGGTTTGATCTGCACAACCCGTGCTTTCACATGTAACTGCTTTTTGGATTGAAATATTTCCTAGAATATTATTTTAAGTTATTTTCTGTACATTCCTATGTAAAAATTTATGCCACATTGTGACCCCATCCTACCCCTGGGGCCCATAAATTAAACAAACTTGAATTAGCATAATTTGAGGATGCCTCCACTCAAATTTCAGCTTTCCTGGCCTAATCGTTTTTACGAAGATTTTTTAAGATTTTCTCTCTACGTTCCATGTAAAAATTCATCCTCATATAGTGGCCCCGCCCTACCCCCAGGGATCATGATTTGACAAATTTGAGTTTACACTGTCTGAGGATGCCTCAACATGAGTTTAAGCTTTTCTGGCCAAATAGTTTTTGAGAAGAAGATTTTTAAAGATTTTCTTAATGCATTCTTATGTAAAAACCCACCCCCCATTGTGGCCTCACCCTACCCCCAGAGACCATGATTTGAACAAAGTTGAATCTACACTAGCTGCAGATGCTTCCATACAAGTTACAGCTTTTCTGGTATAATAGTTTTTTTGAAAAAGATTTTTGTAAGAAAAAACAAATTTTCAATAATTCTAAATTATCTACCCTTTAAAGAGGGTGTGGCCCTTCATTTGAATTAACTTGAATCCCCTTTACCAAGTGATGCTTTGTGCAAAGCTTGGTTGAAATCTGCCCAGTGGTTCTAGAGAAGAATATGAAAATGTGAAAGGTTTACAACGATAATGCCAACGCAAAGGACAACGCCAACGCCAGCGACGACAGACAACAGACAGATTTTGATCAGAAAAGCTCACTTGAACCTTCAGCTCAGGCGAGCTAAAACACGGAGATTTGCATCTATAATGGATTTCACAATTCGATAGTGATGTTTATTTGGGGTCGTTAGAAAATCAATGAATATTAAGATTTAGAGACATTAAAGAATCTTTGGTTAAGTGGGGCTTCCTGGTTTTTAAAGGTTGTTGTTATTTAAAGTATCGCACTTGGATAAACATTTACAAGTGTATTGTGATACGTTTTTGTCGTAATTTTCTAATTTTTTTGATTTGAACATATTTCATTGCATTAAATATTGCAGTAGGATTGGGCATAAGTTATATAAAAACTTATACAAACTTAATTCGCCCTCTCCCTGACGATTTTAATGGCAATGATAGCAGCAGATTGTACAATAATCTGGTTCAGGTCCTATGTTTGACATAATGGTTTAATACTACTTCATCATTATAAGATATTACATTTTCATTTTAATGGAACATGTTATGTTGATACTTTTTCACTATGTGAAACATAATCATAACGTTATATACCGATACTACTTTATAAATTAATGATATGTTGTTAATAATTTCTAAATGTACTTATTTTAACATCACATGCTGAGATTTCATTATTGAATGGTGCATTTACTTCAGTATGCGGTGGATCTACATTAGGTAATTATCAAGATTGAAATACGCTCAGTGTCGAGATAATGACAAAGTTTTGGACAAAAGTCAAGCCACTCAATAACTTATTTAGATTTAGATACTAATAGAATCATTTCTTATTACGAGTGTGGGATAGTGAAATTCCACCGAGGGGACAAGATTATTGAATCTTGGCCCCGAGGTTGAATTTCACTATCCCACACGAGTATGTATTGAATGATTATTTTTCTCGCATTATTTCACATAAAAAAACGATGTCTGACAACTTTCTGTTCTGACGTTCAAAAGTTTACTTTCGGTTTATCCCGCCGCGCGCTTAACAAATGTACAAGTGAAGAAGAGAGCATACGACAATATGTTCAATGAAAATATGATTGAATTGTAGCAACTAAGCAAAATAATGACTTATAGATTTACTTATTCCACCATTAATCATTTTTTTGCAGCATACAATGTTTGTTTACATTTTACAGCGGCGTAGTAATACACAGTGTAAGACAGAAAAATCTCACACTGCTGGCTCACACTGGACAAACCGATCTCATACCGGTGATTATGCGAGAAAAAAGCATCTCTGAAAGTTGTCTCCTATCTTTTATATTTGGAATTGTACTCGAATAGACACAGGATGAATCTCTGCCATTTAGTCAACTGAATTATAACTGAATGGTCTGGAAAGGTGGCTGAATGGCACACATATGCCATTCAGTCACATTTCAGTTACATTTTATTCACCTTTCAATTGACTGAATGGCAGAGATTCATCCTGTGAGATATATACATGCTTAACGTTATCATCGTAGTGTTGAATTAAAGAGTCTTTGTTTATACATACCAGGGCACCATTTGGATAGTGGTTTGTCAAGATTGTATATCGGAGGATGAGGCAGATACACAAAAGTACCTAAAAAGAAATAAAAGTAAAGAATTTTAACATTTATTGTATTCTAGGCATTGTTCAATATCTAGAGTAGCTTTCACATTAATGACAGCTTATATATAGGGGCTTGCTAAATTTGCTAAATAGTTAAAAATATCCTTACATTTGATGTAATTTATGTGTATTTTATTTGGTGGTATTTAAGGCAATTCAAATAAGATAAAACTGATTTTTTCGTAACTTCGTAAAACTAAGTTTGTTTTTGGGCCAATATTCTATAATATATTGGCGTGCATATTTATTTATTTGCAAGTGCTTTACAATCTACGTAATAAATTTGATTTGAAGGCTTTGGTCCTTATCAATCCTTGCACAATTAAGTGCAAACTTTGATAAAAACTTTATTACAGGTTAATGTTTGAAATAGTTTTTAAACTTGATTTCAAATTGGTTTGATAAAAATAGTATTAAAACAGATTTTTGTTTAAAATTTTTATAGTTTATAGCAAACCGTCAGATTTTGATCTAGAAACATGGACTTTAACTAAGTTAAAATAATCTATCAACAACTTCAAGTTAGATAAAGTGATTGCTTCAATTTATATATTTTTAATTCCCTATTACGCTAGAATTTAAATGAAAAAAAAAAACCAAAACATTGAAACTTTTGATATAAATTTTAAAAAAGGACGAATAATATTTTTAAAAAAGCCAATAAGAAGATACAATAACTTTACAAAGATTATACATCGTCGGCCATTTCAGAAGTTGAATTATTTTAGTAATTAAGGTCAAGATCTAGTTTATAAAAGATGCATTCAGCTTTATGAAGTTCAAGATATAAATTCTTTTAATGATGCATCATAACAATATCTTTGTGTCATAGGGTGTACCGGGGCTTACATTTTTGGTATACACAATGAAAACTCATGTTTTAAGCAACCATATTTTCTTTGAAATATGAAGGATAAAAGTAGCAAATCTCGGAGTTTTGTCCATTTATAACTTATGAAACATATCTAGAATGCCTACAGTCTCTCAAAAAGCGGCATTAAACAAGCTATCGACATCCTCTTTAAAATGATGTCAACTTGAATATAGGTATTACTTTTATTATTCAATTAAATATTGAATGTCAAAAATACTGTTTTATTTTTTTACATAATTTCTTTAAAGCCGTAAAATACGGGAAAAGATTAATCAAATCAATTATGACGTCATAATGATTCTAGCACCAAAAAGACACCCTAAAATCATTTACTAGATCTTGACCTTAATTGTACATACTGCTTATTCCTATTCTTATGTAAATTAGGGAAATCAGAATTTGGAAGTTTTTCTAAGAAATATTTTGTTTTCTGAAATAAAGTCAGAAATACTTACTCTTATGTCTTATTTCGGTGAACTCCGGGTACCATTCACAATTTTTATATTTAAATCTGCTATATCTGTAGCTGTCTATATCCAACAAGGCAAACCAATCTGGATGTTTACCATCTTTACACAATACGTATTCGTCACTGTCATTTATGATAGTTCTGTTTGATGTCATCGTGCAGTTAGTTTTTTCTAAAAATCAAATCAAAATAATTCTCTTCAAAAACATCGACAAACAATGAATACAATTAACGAAAAGGCCCTAGGGCTACATCAACCTAAGAAACAACAGTCAATTGACGTACCTCATATTCATTCAGTTTCACAAGTTCAAATACAATTCAAAAGGTTTGTTTATGTTTGTTATTGTCTATGATAAGCTTTTTTGAAGTTTGAAATAAGAAAGTTATTTAACGATGATATTGTAAAAATCGCAATGTATATTAGGTTGTGTCTCCCCCCCCCCCTTATTTTCGAAGATTTCATTTCATCAGTTTTAATTTCTTGCATGGAGACCGCTCAGAGTCCTTTGGAATGCCACATCGTCTCAAGAATGTCTTGAGCACGCGTTCAGCCGATCAAGCATGCAGTGCAAGCGAGGTGTTAAAACTCTACGGCATAGATGATTTATAACAGAATGATAACGGAAAGCCTCTGGGTGTTGTCAGTGTCTTTATAAAGAGATAAAGTCAAGCTATAGTTACCAAGTCTTGGGTTATAGCAGACGAAAGAACGAATATTGTCACAGCTTTCGGCATGAATTTCCGTAGTGGAGTATTTAAAAGAAAGACACAATACATCCTCTTGTGGTTGCGATTGCTCGTCTAGATGCAGGTCAACATTTATTGGCTTACAACGGCTATCCATGCTTTCGTTGGAGGAAATTCGCATAAATGCTCCAATCCACACTCTAAAGTTAGGGCTAAAATAGAAAAAGATAATTTTGATGCAAAGCTTCAACCATTACTTCTATTAACTATTCTAAGAGTATTTGCATTATAGTACATGTAAATGGAAAACACTTAATATTTCGACGAGATATTTCCTTCTCTGTCTATCATGAAAACTATATAAGCAACAAAAAGGAAGCATGGAAGGAGGATGAAATCATTCTGATTAAGAGTCAGTTAAATTATAACCACAAATTATCGCCCGATTATAAAAAGAAAATACTTTTGGAAGAATTTGTATCGTTGAGTTGTGGCATGTTCGACCGGTAATAAATTAAATTTCAGATGGTCTATGATTTATGATTTGTTATCTTTCTATAGTCTGTCCCTTTTTTTGTCTTATATATATATATATATATATATATATATATATATATATATATATATATATATATATATATATATATATATATATATAAAACTTAAATAAATGAAAACATAAAGATCGAGTAAAACATAAGCGCTTTCATTTTCTTCAGATGTTTTACAATACTAACATGGTAACGTTTGTTATGACGTCATAATAGTTTAACGGCGTCTTCAAGTCTTTGAATGACGTCATATTGTCCCGTATTTTTAGATATCACAATACTAATAATAACAAAGTATATAACACGGTTAAAACATGAATAAAACATTTAGAATACTCAGAAGTTACATTAAGCTATTCAATTTAGGTTTAAAAGTTCTTATAAAATGTTTTTCTTTATCACACCTTTCAACAGTATTAGAATTGTACATTTTGTAGAATGGAAAAACAGTAAATGATTTTTTTCCGCACAGGTCAAGGTGTTCACTAACTTTTAGTTTGTGGTATTCAGGTTGGTTGATGTGCTGTTTGTGAATTCGGATTCTTTCCCGTAAGGTACTTCCCGTTTCTCCAATATATAGTTCCCCGCAACCTGAGCACGTGATAACATATAATAGATTTCTGGTTTGACAAGCCATGTTGTTGTTAACGAAAAACTGTTTCCCACCAAAATTGAAATGATGTCCTTGTTTAATATAGGGACAAGTGCCACATCGTAAATCCTGGCATTTAGTAACTTCAAACTCCGATTTTTCTTTGAAATTGGATTTAGTAAGGATGCGTCGAAGATTCTTCGGCTGTCTTTTGCTGTTTATAAATTTTTGTTGTTCAAATATCTTATCCATTGTTTCATCAGTCTTCAAGACGTCGTTTAGATGGTGAACAATCGGGGCGATGTTAGTATTTCTGGGATTATGGGTGGTAACCAGTGGTAATATCTTCGATTTTTTATTGTTGTTTTGAACGGGATTGAGGAGCTTCTTTCTGTCTAATTTCACGGTTTTTTCAATAGCATCGTTAATAATTTTATCCGGATAACTTTGTTTCTTTAGATACTTTTTTAATTCCTGTAATCTCTGTATTTTGACAGACTCGTCGTTAACCATTGTGCATATTCGTCTAGACAGGTTATACGGTATTGCTCTTCTCGTATGCCGTGGGTGACATGAGTTGAAGTGTAAATACTGATGAGTATCCGTTGGTTTGTAGTATACATCCGTCATAATGACTTCGTCTTGTTTCGTCAACAAAATATCTAAAAATGAAATTCTATTCAGGCTTTCGTCCGCTGTAAATTTGATATCTGGATTAAGTTCATTCAATATATTTTTAAAAACTGACAGATTGTTGTCTCCGGAATTCCAAACAATAAAACAGTCGTCCAGGTACTTTTTCCAGTGCTTTGTTATATACATTTCCGTTTCTTCGTTAAATAATCTATTTATTTCCTTATACATTTTCTCTTCCAGGTATCCTAATGTAAGGGTAGCATATGTTGGAGCCATTTTAGTGCCAATGGCGGTTCCTTTAATTTGTTTAAAATGTTTTCCATTGAATGTAAATGTATTATTAGTCAATACAATTTCTGCAGCTTCTAAAATGAATTCTTTTAAAAACCGATTGTTGATTTTTTCAGGTATCCTATTGATCCAATATTCCATCGCTTTAAGTCCCAGAGAATTTGAAATGTTGCTGTACAAATTAATGACATCAAAAGTAATGAACTTGCTATTCTTATTCATTTTTTCATGTAAATGACGGAGAAAATCCAAGTCATCTTTCACGTAGCTTCTAACATCAGTACACAATGGTTTAAGTAGAATGTCAAGTAAATTGCTAAGTCTTTGAGTAGGTGCTGAAGGCCCTCCTACAATAGGTCTGAATGTGATATCATCTGGATGTGGACAACGGATGTATTCAGAACACTGGACTTTGATGGCATCTTTAATTTTTGTTGATTTATGAATCTTTGGGAGACCATAAAAATTGCTTTCTTTATATTCATAATCTGTTAGGTAGTCTTCCTCTTTCTCAGTTAAGCAGGATGTTGTTTTATGTCTTTTTAACAGATTCTTGATTTTCTGCATCGTTTTTTTATCATCATTGGTTGGTATTTCCTGATAATGAACATTTTCGGAATATCAGACACCCGACTGCGGACTGCTGACTGCGGACCGCAAACAAAAGACTGTTCTTGTGGAACGTATCAAAACACGTTTTTAAACTTAATTAGAATTTACCTGTTCACGCCGCCGGTTTTTTTCTCGTTATTTTCTTAGATAAAATTGATACATTAAAGGAAGATTTCGTGCATTGTCAGCTCTATATATTGGGCAAAAAAGGTTTGTGTTTCATAAATATTATAATACGTTTAAAATACTTATAATGCAGTTGTATATGCATAATTTATGCATTTATTAAGAATGGACAAGGTGTTTGCTTAAATCAGAGATGGTATTGTCTACAAACAAGTCCTGCTACAATATCTACAACATATGCCAATTTTGTTCTTGGATGCCGCCATACACTGCTTAAAATTTTATTTTTTTTTTAACTTACAAATTGTTCGTTCTACAAGTGTTCTATAAGATGATACAATTTTATTAAACTTTCGGCGCTTTCTTTGTTCTTGATGATTTCTTGTAACTATTTGGTGTTGAGAAAAGGGTGTTATAATTGAATATCTGTTTGGATATATTTTGTCACCTAAAATGAAACAGTCTAATGGGAAAGGGAGGTCTCTTCCAATTTTGTAGGACATTAAGGAATACTGCTGAGCGTCGTTTTGATGTCCAAGAAACCCACTTTCTAGATGACGAATCAACCCCGAATTGTCAATTATGATTTGTGCATGTAACGCGTGATATTTTCTATGACCAGAGTAATACGGTCTTTGTGGTTCCGTTCTGGGACAATATATTTCGACTGATGTTCCGTCGATTGCACCAACTGCATTTGGTAATTTTGGCCAAATATGTATCATATCCCGCCATTCATCAACTGATGGCCACGTGATAAATGAATTTGCTACAGCATGGAATGCAGGCATTAACTGGTCAATTTCTTCATGAATTGTTGTGGTACTTACATCAAACAGTTGAGACAAGAAATTGTAAGATGGATAACATCTCAACCAAATCATAAATAAAAGCGTACGGTTTTTTGGTGACAGATTATGGCCAGTCATTTTCCTACCCATAGCGTTAGTTATTTTCTGCACAAGGTCTAGAAAAGTTTCAAGACTCTCGCCTGTTATCTCATAAAAGCCATAGGAATGGTCTGAAAACATGCAGCATATATCTCTTCCTTGCCACACACCTGGTTCACCTGTACAAAGACGATGTCGCACATCCACCAAAGGATCAGGTGGGGGTTTAGTGATAATCATCAATATTGATAAAAATTGTTTAATAATGAAACAATCGGGCGGACACGAAGAAAAAGCTGGGAGAGCTGCAACCACAACATCAAAATCCATGTTTACCTGAAATTGAAACAATTCTTAATAAAAATTACCTGTTTTATATTTCTATAGTTTATATTTACCGGGGGATTGGAGGAAGGTGGGGGGGGGGGGTAGCAAGAGAGTTACTGAATCAATTAAAACTATTGGGGTCAATTATCGTTGGTTGTTACTATTTAATGAGAATGTTATATTTGCTAATACATGTACATATAATGTAGGAAGATTACTTGCATTTCATATTATTTGACACCCCCTCCCCCCCACCCCCCTAGGTTTATTTGCTGGTGAGAGTAACCAACGAAATTAATATATTTTTTTAGAAATCCATTTAATTCGTAATTCTAATTTAAGTTACAGTTGGGTCAAGACCCCAATCAATCTTAATGATCGCATTCATTCATTGAATATACTTTTCTATACTATCATAATAAATAAATAATATTACTAATATAATTTAAAACGAAATAAATAATTACATCCTTTGTGTTGAGTTGAACGGATCCTAAAAAGATTAATTGATTGCATTCGTAACCTAATATTATTTAAAATCCTTCACAAAATTAACACCCTTTACTCTAAATACAACCAACCTTTGCTTACATTTTTTATTACTTTTGATATGACCCTTTAGTTTTTTGTTTGTTTGGGTTTTTTTTTGTACCGCTCTTCCTATTCTTTCATTCCGCTCAATTTCTTCCGAGAACACGGACTTACTTAGATATGGATGATTTGCCAGATATCCAAGATGGTAAGCTTTCATTTACATGTAATCTTTTTTATCAATATCTAAATACATATATGTATTTTATTTTCTATTGAAAACGACGTGCATTTCATTTTTATAGTGAACACATGCACAGTACATGTTAAATACATTTAAATAGATATATCATAAAAATGAAAATTGTTCGAAAATATTCAAAACTGTGAATTGTCATATGCTTAAGTTTAAATGATAATAAAATAAAAACCGACCCTCTCTCGGCAACAGTAAAATACAAGTGATTTCACAAGAGAAAAGGCCAATAACTCTTTTTTTTTTAAAGACAAGGCTTCCACCCGAACACCCCTCGCAAGTGCAAACTTGACGGAGGCGTTATCCCTTCATGGTTATCTATCATTAAATATAAAATAATAATTTTTGAAAGACATCTCCTTATTTCAATATATTTTTAACCATAAAAAATTAATAAGCATTGAAGTACATTTAAAATTCTATCAATCATATTTTTCAATTGCAGATAATTTCGAACATCAACAGCCTTTGGTAAATGTAAAACGAAAACGGGTGGTAAAGTTTTGCGATCAGGAAATCCTGTTGATGTTGAGGAGCTACCAGACTTATTGATAACATCCATCAGCTTCCATTAGAAACGCAGAATTTGTACAGTTCCTCTAATGCAAAACAAATAAAAGATAGGCTTTCTACAAAGTTATCTAAATTGCTGTCTGTATCAGACCTCGATATAAAGAATATCACGATCAGGTAGTTTATATATTGTTTAAATAGAACTCTTTGTAATGTTCAAAATTATTTCTAAATAAATGTTCATATAAAATTCAACCAGCTTCAATTTTATAAATATAGTTGATAATTATTTTTGGTTTTTTTTAGGAATGAATTGAAGAAGGTAAGGGACATAGAAATCAAATTAGCACAACCTGTTCATAAAAAACAGACCGGGGTACGTGCGACCACTGATTTGAACGAATTGGATGTAAGATCGCAAATGATGCAAGATCTGTCCTCTTCCGAAGAGGATTTGAATGAGGCCAATTCCGATTCGTCTACGCCTGCTCCTTCAAAATCTGCATCTTTGACCGGTCCGTCTACATCTACGTCTTCATCTTTGCCCGGTCGGTCAAAATCTTCATCTGTGCCCGGTTCATCTAGATTTTCATCTACGCCTGGTACTTCTAGACCATCACCATCTCAAAAAGGAGTTCGCAAACGGCCACTTCTGAGCGTTATGCGGGAAAATCAAGAGGCGTATAACATTTTTATAACAAAAAAAGTACCAAAACTTCTTAAAGCTCTTGGTGTTGACTCTGACGAGTCTGATTAATTTAATAAAACACTTGAAGAACTCGTTTCCTGTATATTTTTTAATTTCATTAAAAAGGGATACATTTCCTCTACTTGTTATAATATGTATAAACAATTTTGCGGTATTTTTTTAAACATTGATAACGTTTCGGTCAAATATGTCGTCAAGTATCATTATGGAATATCTTAAAATTACTTCGAAAACATAAAAAATATTATACATTATTACATGTTATTAATTCACCCATAATATCCCTTACTCAGGTAAACTCGGTTAGGTATATAAAAAAAAATGAAAACTTAATTGCATTATAACTTATTTTTAATTACATGTTCCAAATTGAAGGGCATCGATAGAAAAAAACCCACATTCAACTGGTAGGATTGATAGGTTTTACGTAAAGTCTATAGTAATCTTTATTAAGCAGAATACATGCTATAAAATGTCGAGAGTAATTCAGATAACATATCAATACGTACCCAGTATCTTCTCTTAGAACCGAAACTCGTGTCTCAATCGTTCTCCTTAAAAAGTATTTGAAGTTAAACATGTCAGAATCCGGTATCATTAGCACCATGTTTTCCTCCTCACAAAGTTTGTATGCGGTGTACCAGGTGGCATTTGTAAAATATAGACGATTTCCACAGTCGACACTAGGGCCTAAAAGAATTTTTTTTAATTTAGATTTTCTCTTTATATTTCAATGCAAAATTACCCCCATGGTTGTCCGATCTTATCCCCAGGGATCATAAATCGAACAAGCGTGATTTTACAGTATTTAAGTATGCCTCTATACATGCTTTTGTTGTCGATTGATTTCTGAGAATAATAGTTTTAAATATTTTTCCATATATTCATATTGAATAAATTTAAACCCTATCGTGTCTCTACCTAATTCTCTAGGATCATGATTTGCACAAACTTGAATCTAACCTACCTGACGATGTGTCTCCACAAGTTTTTCTGGGCAGTTGGTTTTTAAGAAGACGTTTTAAAAGATTTTTCCACATATTCTTTTGTAAAATATTGTGGCCCCATCCTATTCCCGGATATCGTGATTTGAACAAGCTTTAATCTACCCAATCTGAGGATACTTCCATATACATATGTTTTAGATTTTTTTGGCAATTTGTTTTTGATAAAAAGATTTTGGAAAAATACTAATTTTCAGTAATTCTTAATTATCTCTCTTTGGAAGAGAGCGTCGCCCTTATTTTAAACAAACTCCCTTTACCGAAGAAAGCTTTGTGCCAACTTTGATTGGAATATGCCAAGTGGTTCCGGAGAAGAAGTCGAAAATGTAAAAAGTTTACAAACAGACGGACGCTGAACAAATACTGATCAGAAAAGCTCACTCGAGCTTTCAACTCAGATGATCTAAATATGATTTCATAAGATAGATTCATTAGTAAATGTGTTTTCAAACATGAACAACTGTTCCTTTGTCAACAAACTAAGATCAAACGAATCACGCTTGTAACGAAGAGAAAAATCGTCTGTCCCTGTCAATTCGTTATAGTTTTATTGTATCAAGTTTACAGAGAACAGTGTTGAAATTTTCAAATTCTACACATGTAACTGCATAGATTAATGTAAGTTTCAAAAATTACACAAATACAAGGAAAGTAAACAAATACCTTCATATCGAACAGACATTGCCGTGTTTACTTGCATCATCAGAACGCACAGGGTCATTTTCTATTAAAAAATATATAAGTGTTACAAGTTTTTTTTTCCAACGAAACGTCAAATACAACTTAACAGTAACCATCAATAAGCACGGAGTAGATATTGGGACAAAAGCTAGTTACCTTAAAGTCCATGATGAATATCTGCACGACAAATAATTAATGGAGTCCAACTGCTTCAAAGTATGTTCTGCGTTAAATAATGCATATTCATTTAATTTAGCTTGCAAACTCATTGCTAACAGCGGCTTTAATGAAACACTTTAGAACAGGTTAATAGCTAAAACATGTTAGATTTGACAACTTGAGATGTGCTTTATTCAATTCCGTAAAAATCTCAAAATCTTCAAAAATTACCAAAATCACATTTTCCTCATGGGCTTATCACATATATTGAGGCGTCAAAATAAGCTAAGCTTGAAATTTTCTTTTTTGTATTACGAAATTTGATTTTTTTTCTTTCATTCATAAAATGACATCAACTACACGGATAAATAATCATGGTTTATGATTTCCATAAGGTAGGTCGCCATTTTAACAAAGCGTCACTGAAAAATAACATTCGTAATTTGTCAATGTAGCACAAACATTCAGTTACAGTTTACGGCTTACTTTTCAAACAGATCCTGATACAAATTCGCAAATATATGGTGTTTCGATGGGGCCACTTTCGCCATTAGGTCGAGGGGCGAAAGTACGAAGGTGCTACGGCGAAGAAGCGAATGTACGAAGATGCGACGGCGAAGCGCGAAAATGCGGAGGCGAAAGTGCGAAGGCGAAGAAGCGATACTACTATCTCACCTTCGCCATCGCAACTTCGCACTCTCGTCTTCGCATCTTCGCACTTTCACCTTCGCTTTTTTATAATTATGGAGCTCTCTATCGTTTAAAGACAATTTTAGCTGTATAAAAGGACATCTGAGGCAGACGATGAACTTTTTAGAATTTATATTCAACAGCCTGCGCAGATCCATTACTTTTTCTAGGGGGGAGGGGTGGATGGATATTTATATTTGTTGGGGATGGGGGAGGGTTCCGAGCCATATTTTGGAGATTTTATTATACGAGGGTCAATCAAAAAATACGAAGACTTTTGTCATAGCTATGTTACTTAACGTCATATCATTATTAAATTTGGTAGACATAATAAAGCGGAAGTTTCAAACAATTTGCAAGAAAAAAAGTTAATAAATTCTTTTATTTCTAAGAATTATTTATAATCTAATCCTGTAAAAATGAGGCCACGGCGCACGGTCAAAATTTGTGTTTTGTCAACAATAAACCATATAATGTTGAAAATAATATCTCTATAATTTGGGCTTAAAACCAAATAATATTAAAACCTCAAATTAAGTATAGTCATGGTATTCTATGTTCCAAATAATGACGGGATATTTTGTTTTGTCTAACAGATATTAGTAACTAAAGACAGATAGTCCTCTATAGAATTGACTAAACAAATCGACGTCACGGCGCAACGAGAAGTACAAACAAAATGGATTTTACTCAGGAAAAAGCCGATATAAGCTATGAAAATGCTCAATGGTGCAAAAGATGAGGCAACAATTATTTGTAAGTTTGTGTTTAACTGTAATAAATTTTGTGGGGGTGGTGATAATTGTATTTTGAATATAAAACAGTCCGCAAGAGAGTCGAATATCTGTAAATATTTGGTCAAAAAATAAGTAACGTCAACCGACGTTCAGGGTTATCCTTACTGTAAACTAAGAGACACACGGTTAGAAAATGAAAACTTTGAAAAACTAACTTATGATTCTCGAACAAATGTGTGCAAATAAGATGTTTAGTGCTTCAGTGCCATTTTAAATTGTAAGGTTAAAGACACAAGAGACTAATCGTGATATAAAGATGGGGTATATCTATAAACTGTACGCGTTTTACGTCATGTTTTGAACGTTACCGTGCGCCGTGGTGACAAAACATGTTGTTTTTAAAAAGGGGTAACAAAAATACCGGTTCATAAAATGGACTAAAACTTTGCATATCAATAACATAAGTGTTGGTGCACAGATTAATTTGTTAAGTATGACTTTCATAAAAAAGATATGATAGACAGCCACATTGTCTTCGTATTTTTTGATTGACCCTCGTATATAATTAATAAAATTAAAGGACTATGTGCGGTATGGTCAAATATCTGCCCCCGATTTCAACCAATTTTTAAATAGTATCGTATAAAAATGAAATCTTCACAAATCATTGTAAAGAGGATGCCTATGACTTTAATCTTGATTTTAGTCATCATTGCTCACTCGCTGTTTATCTATGACGTCACTTTAATGACCTAATTCCCGCAAATTTGCAAACAAATGAAGATATTCTCATTTTTGCTCTTTATTTTGCATTCGGAAGTATAGAGCGCAGGTCTGCTCAAGTGCGATTTTAACATATGTTTTTCTTCAGATAGTTATACATATTATACTAAAAAATGGTACTTGAGCAAGCCTGCGCTCGATGTTTCCCAGTCGAAAAACCATCGGAAAACACCCATATTTTGCTACAAAACATTAATTTATCAAAATAATGCAATATTCATGACGTCATTTCTACATTATGACGTCACTGTGGTGATAACCTTTTACACCTTTATTTTCAATATGATTTTAACTATCTTTCACTGTGGTGATATTTTAAAGCTCTTTCTAAAACTTTGATTTTGGGGGGCAAAAATTGCATAAAACCGCACTTAGTCCTGTTCCGGGGGTATGAGATCTGGGCCCCCTCTCCCCCTTTACTGCATGTATGAAGTTATTAATATTGAATTTTCCGGGGGCGGGCCCCCTCTCCCCCTCGAGATCCATACATCAGCAAGGAGTGTCGCATAATGAAATTAGAATGTTACTGTGTTTGATCCACGGTAAACAGACAGCTGGTAAGTGACAGCTGGAGTCTGAAAGTGCATATGTATACATTATGGTGGATAATACATTTTATATGGAGTATATAACGATTAGACATAACCAGCACTGGTAAACATATATGTCACATATACACATGGATTAATCGGAAAACCTTGGCGAGTACAGTATCTGCATCAAGTTCTACGTAATCGACCGAGACTTTCTGAATGCTATCAAAACAGGTGAAGACGAAAGTGCGAAGTTGCGAAGTTGCGAAGACGAGAGTGCGAAGTTGCGAAGGCGAAGGAGCGATAGTAGTATCGCTCCTTCGCCTTCGCACTTTCGCCTTCGCACTTTCGCCATCGCATCTTCGCACTTCGCCATCGCATCTTAGCACTTTCGCTCCTTCGCCGTCGCACTCTCGCACTTTCGCCTTCGCAACTTCGCACTCTCGCATCTTCGACCTAAAGGCGAAAGTGCGAAAGTCGAAGTGGCCCCATCGGAACACCATACAAATATAATATAACCAAAATTTCGTGTAAGTTATTAATACTTGTAGTCCATTCTCATTTCAAAATCTAACTCTTGCTTTTTTGTCCATTTCGTTCCGTAAACGAAAAAAACTGGTGTCTGAGGAAATCATTATACACTTGAATATTGATTTTGCGATAGTTATTTTTCTGAAAATTCCGCAGTAACTCTTTATTTTCTATCGCCCTGTTTTAATATTTCCAACCGCTCTACGGCTTTATCTTTAACTGAAGTAGTTATATTCGCCGATCTTCAATCTTTATTTTTTAATTGTGCACGTAAGTTTTCTATACTATTTCACTTGATTCCAGTAAAAATTGTTTCCTTATTAAAATAAGTGTTATGTTTATTTATTCTGTTAATCAAATGCATCATTGTTGAAATATTTTTGTTACGTCATGTTAATCAAAGCGGCTTTGTAGATCAACACAAAAAAGAAAGTATGGAGCAACATTATTGCCATTTTACAAAAAATATAAATATAAGAAATCACTTGTTAATATCCCGATCTATATCCAAAAATGATAACTTATTTCTTAAGTATTGACTGTAAGTTAAATAATAGCTCGATTCTTAATCTTTTGCCAATTAAGTTGAAGCTCGGCGAGTCTTCTTTGATTAAAGCAGCTCAACACTTTGGGATAACAAGTAAGTTCAGGTGAGTTGTTTGAAAGATGAGTTTTACATCCCCCCTTTTTAATGCCTTAAATTTGGACCCATGTCTCCGCTTTCTCGAAAGAAGAACCCTCAAGGTTTTTCCAAAATTTAGATTTCAAATCCTGAAAATTATTCAGCTGAGATTAAGCTCAAATTCCATTTCTCGATTAAAATTACCGTAATTCTCAACTGAGCTAAGTAATCACGTCACCGAGTGAAGAATAATCATTGGCAAAAGTGGCCTTTTATAAATTCCCTATGTAGTTCATTACATTTTCAATATCAACAATCATATAATTATATTTAAATATAGACACTTGGATAAAATTAACAAAAGGTATTAAATGTTGATCAGTCATGAAACTTAGCAGTTTGTTGTTGTAAGTTCTGAAATGTTAAACTCAATTACATATTTAATTATTATACAACAAACAAAAAACACATTAATTACATCATGGTAACAAAAAATCATTAGAAAGTAGAATATTACACAGTTACTCTATTTAACACAGACATTTGATTACCCTTTGTTCACATTTTTATGAATAGAGATTCCCGCCTTATTTTTTCTTAATTAAAATAATATTTATGAATCCTATAAAATATTGCATATACGCTGACTACTGGGTGGAATATATCTGAGAAATAATACTACAGACACTAACATACTGCATTTATGATATTTATGTTATTTTAAAATTTTAGATTTGACTCAAGTTTGCTAAAGATAATTTAATTTTTTTTCAAACAGAGTTAAAAAAAACATGAATTAGTCTTTTTTCGATAAATGCAGATATTAGAATTTGTCAACTTTGAGAGAAAAATGCTCAAATTCTTGAGTATAAATTCAGACCTAAGAATGAGATTTGACTATTTTTTTTTCAAGAAAGCCTAAATATTCTATAGTATCTCACCGATCAAAAAGTATGGTGTTCACCATAACACCAGAAGGACGAGTTTCTCTTCGTTGTTGGATGTACATAAGATTGTCCAAATGAAACGCGGGTCAATTTTCAACCCGGGTTAATATTATTTTTTATATAATATTACATCATATTATCCATCCACTAATGCAATTGAAAATGTGTGCAAATGTGTATCATTAGTGGTTGGGTATTACTTATTTCTCATTTGATTCCCATATTATTAGAGGTTACGATTGTTGACTGCTAATGCTATAAATCTGAAATTGTATCATTAGCGGACGGTTAGGTTGCTCGTTCATGATAAAATAATATCTTATTGGTCAACATTCTGACCACTAATGCAACATTTTATCATTAGTGGACAATGTATTATTAGAGTTTGCTACACTACTTAAAACAAGGCTGCTCACGCAATGCTTTAATGTGGCTCTGTATGTTTTTGTCTGTAGCCTTAGTCGGAGCTTTTTCTAAAGTTTTGTACGTGACTGTGTACAATTTAGGACCAAGTTATCAAGGCAGGTATGTTTGTTTTCAATGTTACTTGCGATAAATAATACCTGTAATATCACCTCGTAAGACTGCTCTGATACGATTGCACGTTGTCTGATTATTCAAACCGATATGAATCATTACAAGTTTGGTTCTAAATTACTACGCATATTGGATTTTTTTTGAATGGTTGTTTTTCAAATTGGATATAAGTGATTCCACTTTGTGTGCACCTGCTGCAAGTGAAATTGAAATCAATTCAGGAAGTGTTTATTTCAAATTCAAATGTATTTGGAATTATGTGCCTTAATCATTCGTGAATAACAAATATTTCTTTTGTATTGTTATTTCAAGTTTTACCTGTAGCTGTCCAATAAGTACTGAATAACTGTCCACTATTTAAATAATGGACAGTTTTCCAACTTATTGGACAGCTATAGGTAACTTATTTGATTGTTTCTGTTCTTTTGAGCAATAGAATGTACACAAATAAAAAAGGATGACGTCATAACAATGTTTTAAGCAAACATATAAAATCAGTTTTCCTAGCGTTGTTAAATAAAAATTGTAAGTACAAATTAACAATAACAGTAAACTGATAGAAAGAGAGTAAGATTTCTACGTTAAATTTCAAACAATTGTGCCAGGACTTACCTTAGAATCCTTGATAAATCTTTGCACAACAAAAGCGTATTGGATTGAACGTATTTATCATATATTTAAGTATGCTTTGCTTTATAATTATATGTTTAATATTAATTTAATATAGCATGTTGCAATTTCAGGACACTTTAACAGCACGTACATTGAAACAATTTATTCAAACTCTCTTACTTGCACTGTAACGAAATTCACATGAAATCAAAAATGAATATTTGATATTGCCAAACACAACTCAATGTTTTGTCATATTACTACAGCAAACCTGAGAATTCACAAGCTGTTTTCTCTCATTAATTGTTTAACTCTCATTAAAGCAAAATTAGCATATTCTGTACTCATTCATGTAAAAGTCAATAAAATTTGAACTCAACTAGTGTGCAGTCGTGCAAAAAATTCTTTGAAATACAAGTTGCATGTACGTGTCTTATATAAGAAAGAATGTACTATGTAATAGATTAAAGTGTTAATAAATGAAATTGTCCTTTAAAAACATTGAAAGTAAGTTCAATAATGGTAAATGGTTGGGTATTCAACAGTGTTTTAGATATTAATTATCATTGAGTAAACAAAGCAGTTCAGAGGGGGATAACCTGTCATTATTATCAACATCCACTGACCAAATTCCCTTTACAGCCTAAGCACCGAAGTCTTAACTTTCTCCAAATCGGCTAGATAACAGTCCATCAAAAAACCCTTTGATATACAGGCTGCAGATACGTGTCTAAAATAGACGAAGAATGTACTATGTAAAAGAAAGTGTTATGTTGTAGGGCCCTTTAAAGGTACCCTTTTTTTATTTATTTATTTTTTTTTTGGTTTTATGGGAGCTAACTATTAATAACTTTCCGGTACAGTGAAATCGGAAACATACTGAATAATATGCGTGCCTGTTGTAATAAATGTACGAGTCTTAAATTCTCTTTTCTGTTCTTTTAAGTAAGAACTTATCTAAAATGCATATTTGAGTAAGACATCTATTGCATATTGTGTAAGATGTCAAGCGCCATTTGTTTGTATGCAAATAGGCTTGAAATCGTTTGTTTTATATTTTTATATGATGCACAGCCGGGTCACATGTTGGTATTTCCCGCCATATTTGAAATGTATTAAGCTATTGACAATGATAGATGATTTGACATAATATTATGATATATATATTTCCTCAAAATGTATACATTTAGACACGAATTACTCAGTAAAATTCTATTGTTTCGACTTGCAGTATTAGTTTTCATATTGTCTACCTATCATCCGGAATTCCAAGGTGTTGATTTTTTGTGGTTTTAGATTTACTGTGCGTTTCAAATTTTTATTTAAATATTGTCATTTTGATTTAGAACGTGTTGTAATTTGCAATAGGAAAAATCATAATATCATTCAACCATTATAACATTAAGTTTATTTAATAACCTGTGAATATTTTAGTCAACATTATTCTGTATGTTTTCAACAATTTCTTTTGTTTACCCCTAGACAAGTTAGTATTGAGTAAATGTATTGTAATGTATACATATTAATATGTTTTATGGCGTGACCGTTTGAGCGAGCGTAGAAGAAGGTACTCAACATCTCTTATCACTGTGAAATGCAACTCGTGGACTTGCCTCAACCTAAAAATATTGGCTGTCTCGAAAACTTTTACCACCACACAGAACCCGAAGTTATCAAACATTTATTCAAATTGTCGCGCTCTAGCCTAATATACTTAAAAAAACACCACTAAGCATTAATCAAATTTAAAACAAACTTTAAAAAATATGTTGATAAATACGAAGCATTTTATTTTTTCTAATGAAAATACAATCATGTTTTCTCATTCTTTTACTTTTTAATAGTGATCATTAAAATCAGTAAACAATAAGTTGCTTGTCTGTGTTATTTTTCATTTTGTAACTTGTTGGAAATTAAAGTTTAAATTTTTTTCCTCTGTATCATTAGTTTTGTTTTGAATTTTGTTAAATTTTGTATGCTATATATGCGTTTTAGACAGTTTTTTTTTTTAAATAATTTTTTGTCATCTTTTTAACGTATGTATATCATTGGATTAATATGACAGTAAATTAAGTACAGATGCTTGATCCACCTCTAAGTTTATCGCTGGAAATTGTAGCGTGAAGTCACTGTGTGACGTCATACTTAACTTTCTTTTACGCTCGTAAATTGTCGGATAAATTTGGGGAAGGAAATGGCCTCATATGTCAGGAAAACTTCAGAAAGGTACAGTTGTTTTTACGTAAGCATGTACGAGGGTTGTTCGGAAATTATTGAGACATTTTCTCTTATTCTTTTAGTAAAAAAGATAAACTCTTGAAATTTTACCAAAATGTAAATCAGGATAGAGTTTATCAATGTGAAAAGTTTCTTGTTCATGGCATGAATAGATCATTCCTAGTAAGCTGACCAACGTGCCTTCGTCCTGTAACCCGGCGCAACCGCAAACTTTTCGCAACGTCATTTTAACGCTTCTTATTGCTCCCGTGTTTTAAACACCTTACAAACGAACTGAAATAAGAATTATTCTTTATTTCTCATCTTTTGTTTTAATTTCAAGATGTCATCATTTACATTTTCTCTCATTCTTGTTTTTTTTTATTTTGGAGAAAAAATCAAGTTATTTCTACCCGAAAGTCTAATTACTGTAAATGTATCCTGCAGTCATTGTTTTTTTTTTTTTTACATATTTTAGAACTGTTGACAACAGTTAGTGTGTCAAAAGTTGTTAATTACTCCCTTTGGCCTAATTCTAGTTAAACAATCAGGGAAAAAAAATATGATGAACTGAAGTTCTGTACCTTGTGTTGTCATCGTATAGTTTTTTACGCAATTGCGTGGCTTTAAAAGGTCTTCTTCTGAGATTTCCACCAGTTTAATGGTTTTCGTTGCGCCGCCTTCACGTCAAAATTCAATGTAAAGTCGCTGTCAGATTTTTATTGTTTGGTAAATATATGTGTACCATATCCGCATTTCAACTCGAACATCAGTGAAACTTAATCAACAGTTAGTCGCAAAGAATAGCAAAATGAACATATTTAATTTGATTTCTTTTACCATTAACTGTAATTTTACGGACACTTAGAAAGTAGATGTTTAAGTTGTTTAATCTCCGAGTTCATGGCTGCGCCGGGTACCCCGACCACCGACTTGTTTATCTACTGTCGTAAACAAAATATTAAATATTCTTTTAATATTACTTTGTTTTATTATTTGTTGGTGTTTTTTCAGTGTCTATGGCAATTTTCACCTTAGAAAAGAAAATAATCGATTTGTCTCAAACATTTCCGAACAACCCTCGTATGTGTTGTTTTCTTTAGTGTTTTTAAACGATTTTTTATTGTTAGTTGAAATAGATGTCTATGATTGAGAGGTAAGAATTTTCCTAAGACACACTTCCTGTTCCACCATGTAATCAAAGCGGTCACGGTCAAGTAATCTCAGAGTTTATTATGCTGATGGTCCAGCATTCAAAAGGTTCAAAAGCTCGTCGGTTTATTAGTTTGAAAGTTTATACATTTATACATGTATATTTAATACGTGTAATACATTTAGTAATCAGAAAACCCAAATATCGTTTTTGGGTTTTTTTTTCGGGGGGGAGGGGGGGGGGTCGGAAGAAGATTATGTTTGCTAGGAGGGGATTGGGGGTCCGAAGCTTATAAATTTGAGTTTAAAATGATAAATTTCTATTCAGATTAAAAAGAAAATTAGATTAATATCTACATGCGCTAATCTGTTTGGGGGAGGGGGGGGGTCGGGTTCCGACAGCTTCCGGGAAAATTAAGTCTTATTTCATTCAAATGATAGAACAACATCTACAAATTGGCCTCGACATCCCTCCAAATATACCTGTAAGAACACCTAGTAAGACTACTATGATACGATTGCGTTGTCTTATTATTCGAACTTACCGATACAAATCATTACAAATTTGGTTATAAAATACCCCGAATACGCTTTTACTTTTTCAATAAGTCGGAAATTCAAAGCTTTCTAATAAGTGAAATTTCTTATCTTATTTTTTTAAAAAATGGTGTGGCTATTTGCATTAAAACTGAGTCATTTAAACTGGATCTGATAACACGAGACAAACCTTAAATATTTAAAATATTGTTATAGCAAAAATCACTCATTTAACATGTAAAAGATACCACAGATGACTGACTACTGTGGCAAACTAAATCCCAATATCGAACATACATAATGAAATTAACAACAGGTATCGCCTTTTGAAATTGAAATTCTTAGTAGTGACCTCAATTATATATTTCCCTAACATAGATTTGAACGTTTTTTGAAAATACAAACTTAAGAAGTTTCTGAATAAAAATTGTGAGTACTACGGCAAGTGCAACTTAATAGTAACATTCATTAGCCACGGAGTAAAGTTTACATATAAAAATACTATTAAATGTTACAAAACTTACCTTAAAGTACACGATGATTGTCTGCACGACACAAGATGAATGGGTGCCAAGTACTTTAGAGTATGCGAAACGTTTTGTGTGCTTTGCGTTTTATGTTTTAAAATCATTTATTTTATTTTTTAGATGGTGCAATGCCATTGGTCACAGCAGCTACAAAATCCTTATTCTCATTTCATAATCTGATGACGTAGTACCAGCAGGTATATATTTTAATCGAGTGTTTAATATCGTACTTGCATTTGTCTCTGTAACTAATGAATATTTAATCTAGTCGAAAGAACAATAAACACATTGTCATATTTCTAGAGCGAAACTGATCAGCCGTCTACAGCTCACTTCCCAGTTAAATCTTTAATTATTAAATGAATGAGAGTTTTTTTTCTAGGAATGGAAATTGGTTGCAGAATTGCTAATAAGTCAATTGCAATTTGTTCCGACTGATTGACCGGTTACTTGTAGATCTGTGCCGGATAATTGTTCCAGTGCCAAGGTGGAAAAATGTTGCACCCACTTAAGATGCAGTTTCGAAAAAAAAAACCCATATATACCAATAAACAATAGACCATTGTCTAGAGAGTATATAACCACTTTTATTTTTAGTGTGTTTCGCTGACAAGATATTTACCTTTAAAAAATAATATTCCATAGGAAAATAATGAATCCCATTGAAGAAACGAATCCTATAAATCAACAGGCAAACAGTACTAGTCGTAAATTAATTTTCTATTCCCCAATTTTGCTGTCAACTTAAAAGTAAACAGCAAAGGTAAATCAAAGAAACCCTAGCAATATAAATTCTAAATCTTTCCTTTGAAATATTCATCATATAAATTCGAAGTTATATATACGTAGGTGACATTAAATAACCGTGATTTGTTAAAGATGAATGTGTTTTCTGCTTTTATGTACATGAAAAAGCCATGTAAACGAAACTCTTAACCACAGGAATCAGCATACTGAGATATTGTAGAAATCATTTATATATATATAAATATATATATATATATATATATATATATATATATATATATATATATATATATATATATATATATATATATATATATATATATATATATATATATATATATCATTGCTGTATATTAATGTACAGGCTCTCTAAAAAAATAACGTAAACAACTTTTTTTTTCAAATTAGTTGTCTAAAAAGCAACATTATGAAATATGTATATAGAAATTATAAATCATAATAATAAATGTTCGAAGATAATTTCACATTGTTTTTCAAGTTAATCATTTCATCTGCTTCAAATTTGGATATTTGACTGGAAAGAGACATTGAGTGAAACCTTACAACTAAACTTTATGATAAACTTTATGAATTCAATTTTCCTATAGTCAACTTTCCTTACTTATAAAGCAATGCATAGAGAGTTTTTGCTTTCAGTTCTTTCATAGGGATGCTCTTCGTATGAACAGTTTCGAAGGCTAGGCAAGCTAATGACAAACAAGTTGATAAATAGGACTACCAACATCATCGAATGAAATCTTCTTTTCGTAGGCTTTATGGTCGATACAACGACCTCGTCTTAAAATGCCATTCTCCACTGGGTCATATGCTGACTGACTTTTTCATGCAATTGTTAGACCATAATTACTCACTTAATTACCTACGGATTTTTCCGTTTTCGCGATTTTCGCGATTTTAGAGGTCCGTGTCCGCTCTGTCTTTGTTTTGTATTTTTCCTTTGGATTGTTGGTCTTGAACACCGTTCGTTATTACCACGTTGCACATGCCATTTATTAAGTTTTTAATTAAAGGAATACTTTTGATATGGTCAAATATCTGCCCTAATTCAATGAATTTTTAAAAAGTATCATACAAGATCAAATCTTGATAAAACATTTTAGCACATGTTTACCTCTATATACGGCGGTTATCCTAACGAGATAAATTTTTGATCTTCTCCAACATGACGTAATAATTGAATATTATTTATGTTAGGCGGTTGATTGGCGTAGAATAAAAACAGTTAAAAAAATAAAAATAATTCACTTGTAATATAAAGTTTAAGATCGTTTTTTATTTGTTTTTTCATAGATTGATAAACATATGTTCGAAAATGAAATGTGTAATGTTAATCTTCAAGAAACGTTTTGCCATGCGTAAGGTTGATGACGTTGATGCAGTAAATGTGTGAAGCGGCTGTCAATTAGCATTTTTACAGAAAAGATAAAGGTTTAACGAAAAACATGTGATAGAAAGAATCTCTCATGATGTTGATGGTCTCTACAATGTGTTTGAGTTTTATCCAAAGAGTTGTGCATTTATAATCCCCTAGCCTTGGCGAAGAGATCCTATAGAGGGTGTCTAGCACATTAGATATAAGTCAAAAGATGTTCATCTATGACGTCACTTAAATGGGCTTATTCCCAATATTTTGAAAAGAATTAATAAACAATATTGTCATTTTTTCTCACATTTTGACTTTGAAAGTATGGAGCGCAGGTCTGCTCATATGCGATTTGTACATATATATTTTCGTTCATATAATAATACATTCATACCATAGTTCATTATAGTACCAAAGCAAACATGCGTTTAATATTTTCCAATTGAAAAAAAAAGCCAAAAAACAATGTTTTGCTCCAAAAGATTAATTTATCAAAAAAAACAAAACAATCTTCGTGATATCATTTATACATAATGACAACGCTTTACCGTTTTCGAGCAAAATAATGGTTGGTTTCCGACGATTTTTTTTTGGCTAGGAAACATAATTTATTATTAGTATACAAAATTTATAAAGCGCCATATATAATTTATTTAAAATTACTCTACAGCGCTGTACATATAAAAGTTATTGGCATAAAAGCTAAGAACATAAATAATATACCTAGTAAATACACTAAATTAAAAACTACATACATATATAACACTGATTTTGTTTACACGTTAAAAGAGATGCTGTGCTGTCTCTGTACTAAAAAAAATAAAGTTAAAAATGCGTACTACTTTAGAATAGTCTGAATAAGCCTTGCTTAAATGATAAGTTTTCAATATTTTTTAAAACAAATAGATTTTCCTCTAATCTAAAATTTTGGGAAAGGCTGTTCCACAATGTATAACTGACCACGTCGAACCGCCTGTCACAATACAACCTAGTCTGCACACGCGTCTGAACAAGGAGCATAGAGCTCTCTGAGCGCAGAGATCTATTTGGTTTGTAGACCTGGACTAGTTCTTGTATATACAAAGGCGATGTTCAGTGTGTGGCTTTGAAATGCTTGCTGAAGTGCGATTTTTTAATTATGATGTTTATAATAACATAGATAAAATCATATGTTTAAAAATGACAATATTTCCTTTGACGAATATGAGACTATCAGGATAGACCAGAGCCCCCACTCTAACAGTCTTGTTCTGTTTCAGGAGGAAACAAACTGCTGCATCAGATGGAAGCTTTAAGATAACTTGTTGTGTTCTAGTTATCACTTGTGTCTTTACTAGTAATAGAGAGAATCTTACGAGATATCGTTTGAATTCATCTCACTTTTTAATTTGATGAATAGTAAACTTTCTTGCTTTCGTTTCTTCTTCCTAAATTTAGTCTCTCTCTCCCTCTCTCTATCTCGCTCTATCTTTCTCTCTCTCTCTTCATTCTTATGTCATTACAAGTGTAAATTTGATATGAATTTTGCCTTAAGCAATTTGATATTTTTTGTAAATATCACTGCTACTAACCTTTCGAGGAGACTTCCTGGTTCTTAAAACATAAGTAGCAAATTTGTCACTGAAGTAACAAACACGAACTTTTCAAGCTGACGATACATTTATTAGTTTGTGATGCAATTCTAAATGAAATAGCATATTGGGTGAAATTATACTATGAATATTTTAACGTTTTTTATATGTTTTTAACAGTTGAACTTGAGTCTAGATTATATCAAATTGATTTTAAGAATGTCCAAAAATGCAAATCAATTTTGCGTTGAGTGACTGTTTAAAGGACTTGATCATATCAATAAGTTTGTAGATATAAATAATAATAATGAAAACATCAAATCTATTTGAAAATTTGCATTAATCATAACATAATAATACGTTATACGGTGGAACCATTCGAGCGAGCGCATCATTTTCTGTTCGAATGAAAATTGCATAAAATATATCACTAGATCACTAGGATGTCGTGAATATTTTTGTTGCCTTTTTTAGTATCTTTACACAATACAAGAGAATGGAAGAGGGGAGTATATATTTTGATTCTCATAAGAATGGAAGAGGGGAGTATATATTTTGGTTCTCATGAAAGCTCTACAGGTGCTTTACTCAAAACATGTCTTCAAACCTCACGGCACCGTAACTTGCAAGTTAAAAGTAAGCCGTTTGTGGCATGGCATTATGGAAGTTAGAAGGCATTCTGGGATTAAAGTATTTCTTGATTAACCTGTAGGTTTAGCTCTTTCAAATCCCCGTGCACTGGTTCTTAAATACCACTTCGCACTGCGCGCAGGCGAGCTGTGTTTGCTATAAAATATACAGTATTCCATTAAATGACACATAAAGTATACATTCGAAGACTGGATAAGATTAAATCATTTTAGATCATTTTAGATCCATTCCTACATTGTATTGATTTCTTTGTCAAAACTTGATATCAGTTTTTAACTTCCTATCGTGATTATTCTTTGATCAAACCTTTGCAGCATTATATAGGGGGGAAAAATGACGATTGAAGATTCACTTGATACAATTGATTCTTACAAATTATAAATTAAAAATAAAATTTGCAGTTAAATGATTCATTTATTTTCAAATTGATTTTATAAACCTTATTTGATTTATGGTTCATTCATGGATATGTAAGAAAAAGTCATAACAATAATGTCTTAATACACTATTTTGCAATGAAACTAACTTTATCACTTTGATCAATGTATGCTTGGAAGCAGAAAAAGTCAAAAGTATCTGTGGGTTACAATTCAACAACATTGTTATATGTATTGTGTTATTTGATGCTTTATTACACAATAAAATGCATTGAATTTATACATTCCTCGGTGTCTATTGTCTTGTTGACCATTAGCTGATTGTCATTTAAAGTACTTAATTTTTTTATCACCAGATATGAAATTTAATCCAGCTCTGTATTCTTTGTTAATGGCATCTGTATTGTGCAGGATGAATGAATATTTAATTATTGCAAAACACAATGTATTGTTATATTATTAGAACAAATGATATATCGCCTACTGCTTCCCTCCCATAAAGTCTTTAATAACTAAATGAAAGAGGAGTATTTTCTAGGGATGGTAATCGATTGCAGAATTCCTCATCTGTCAATCTCAATTTAAATTGACCAAAAATAAGTTATTTGTTTCAAAAAACAAGAATATTATTACCACACACGCTGACACTCACACAGATATATAAATATATATATAGGACAACCAGTCCTTTTCTCGGGACAAAAGAAATAAATTGCATGGGTAAAAACAAAGAAAACAAAATCTAGCGCTATCACTAAAACTACTAAACAAACTATAAAAAGAACAACTACATTATGAACAGTTTTAGTTCACAATCTCAAAGAAGGTGTTGACAATGCGGCAGGTCGCTCTAAAGTAATCAATCGACTGCCAACTTCACGCCTGATTGAGTTAATTAACTTATGAAAATTGACGTCCGAGTTAATAAATGAAAATTTGTTCCCCCGTCGTTAATTCGTAAAGCACTTCTGATTTTGACCCGAATTCTTCGATTAAGTTTATAATGAGTAAGAATTTGCTTAAAAAGAGAGAAAAAAAATAATTAAGAACTAAAATTAAAGAAATGATAAAAATAGTTATTAGCAAACGAAAGGTAGTAAAGGAAACTGATAACTGAAAGAGGCGCAGTTGACAGATTTGACAAAATTACTGTATGAATGTCAGGTGAGGTAAGGCTACAATGTACATGTATGAGACGTTCAACCTAGTGAAGTTCATTTGTTTGTTCATGACATCAGAAATGAATGATTTGGTTCTGTGCATCCAAAACTTGTCCTTGGTTTTCCTTTCCGCGTCTGTCCAATTAATGAGAATTATGGTCAATAACCAGTTCTTTCATGTCTTCCCATTTGTGGCCACTCGTATTAAAATGTCTTTATGGTAGAGCGGTGGTTATTGATCCTTCTGCGGAGATTACCTGTTTCACCAAGGTATTAAGGATGCTGTTGATGTTCTTAAGGGCAGGGAGATAGGTAGTGACTAGTGGAACCCTGCTTTTGTATGTTTTCTCTTTGTATTGTAAAAGGGTTTTCCTGTCTTTTGTAACAATCTCATCAATTGTAGATTGTACTGTGTAGGCTTTATAGCCTCGCTTACACAGATGGGATTTAAATATTCTGCTGTTCTTCAACGATGTCATTACAAAAAACAGATCGCTCTTATTTGGGTTGTTAATCCTTTTGAAACACCTCTAAAAGTATGGGGAGGGTGGCAACTCGATGGCTTGAGATAAAGGTGAGAATCAGTGGGTTTCGTACGGAGACTGAATTGTATTTCACCATCATCCAGGGTTGATGTACTATAAAAAAAATAGCTTTTGGGAACTAGATATGTCCACTGTGCATTTAATTGAATTGTGGAAGGAGTTGGCAAAGGTAATGAAATGATTTAGGCAGTCTCGGTTTTCGACCCATTTCATCTCAATATCGTCTATGAACCGCAACAAGCTCAAAAGTTTGAAAGGAGCTCTAAGAAGCAGGTTGCTTTCTAATCTTCCCAAAAGTATATAGGCGTATGAGGGAGCCATTTTGGTGTCCTTAGCTGTACCACTTATTTGTATGTAATGTTTGCCATTAAACATGAAATTGTTCAGCTTGAGAACATGTTTAAGGATCTTGCGTAGAGATTCGGTTGACAGCTGCTGAATCGTTCTACTGTCCCATGTCTCCCTGCAGGCCTCGATACCTTCATCGTGAGGAATAGTCGTGTATAAGGACATGAAGAGTATGATCTGGCAGGCCAGAGGTGTTTTATTAAGGTAATTTGTAGTGCCCTTGAGGTATGATGGCAAATCCTCTACATGTGGACGGAGATGTTAATCTTAAAATTCAGATATTTTCTCCGTGGGATGACCGATGGCACTAAATATAGGGCGTTCAGACATTTCTTCCTTGTGGGTTTTTGGAAGCATATAAAATTGACCCGGTCTGCAGTTGGTTGGGCAATGCGTTTCATATACATTAACACCAATTTCATCATTTTTTAGACAGGGTGTCAGTGATGAGAGCTGAAAAATCTTCGATTGTATCAGTTTCCAGTTTCTTTTAGAAACACCCGTCTGTCAGTTGTCTGTTGGATTCAGCTAAATACGCTTGTTTGTCTAGGACAACCACTGTGGATTCTTTGTCTGCTTTTTTAATGACTAAGTCGTCCCTGTTTTTCAACATTTGTAAAGCAGATCTTTTCTCTTTTGTCAGATTGTCAGGGACCTTTTGGTTGGTCAGGAGATTCTCAATGTCTGATTCAACATCATCAATGTTGAACAATATTTTATTTCAATTTGATAATAAAACAATCTGTCATAAAAGTTTGATTCAAAGCGGAATATTGTATGTGAAGGATCTTTTTAATGCTGATGGCCAATTCAAAACGCTTCAAGAATTGTCATCTTCTTTAAAGCAAAAAGCTAACTGGATGTGTGAATATAGAATAGTTAGAAATGCAATTTATGAAAAAATCACTAAAATTTGATATGAAATGTTGTCAATATATACAAAAAGTATCCAATCGTGATTTTCTTTTTATTAATGGTTTACATTGTATTGAAGACAAAAAAGGTAAACAAAATTACGAAAATTTGTTGTTCAAAAAAATTCAAGCCTCCCTGTCACCAGGCAATGTTTAAAAGACTGTTTTCAGTGGGAAAAGAATATTGGAATGACATATACAACAAGAGGCCCATGGGCCACATCGCTCACCTGAACAGCAGTTCCTTGTAACATTACATTTCGTAGCATATGCTTTTTCTATTTTAAACATTGAACCCCTTTCTGGGGACCCAGTAATGGTCCGAGGTTTATGGTTGGCTTGAACAACATACATGTAAATAGTAAAATAGGAATGAAAATGTGTAGCACTGCGGTGGGACCGCACGTACACAACCTGAAAAACTGAACGTAGAAGAGTTCCACTTCAAGAGGAATAACTCTCAGACTGTACAGAACATTAAGAAAGATAACTCTTGGTTCCACTACATTAGAGTTTACACAATTTGAGGATCCTTGCATAGTAATCTCACAAACTGTAGCATTATAGTTCTCGAGAAGAACTTTTTAAAAACATTTTCAATATATCTTTCTATGTTAAACTTTGAACCCCTTTTGGGGCCACAGTATTAGTCCAGTGCTAAAGTTTTAATTATTTGGAATCTACATTATTTAAGAATGCTTGCATAGTTATCTCACAAGCTGAAGCATTATAGTTCCCTAGAAAAAGATTTTTCAACATTTTCCCTCTATATTTCTATGCTAAACTTTGAACACCTCTTGGGGCCCCAGTATTAGATTGAGGTCACGGCTTTTATAATTTCGAATCTACACTATTTGAGGGTGCTTACGTAGTTATCTGACAAATTGATGCATTGTAGTTCTCGAAAAGAAGATTTTTAAACATTTTCCATATATACCGGTACTTCTACATTTAACTTTAAACCCATCTTGGGTCCCTAGTATTAGTCCAGGGGTCACTATTTTAAAACTGTCGAACCTTCATTATCCAAGGTTGTATGCATGATAGTAATCTCACAAATTGAAGCATTCTAGTTCTTGAGAAGAAGATTTTTTAACCTGTTACCTTTATATTTCTATAATAAACTTTGACCCCATCTTGGGGCCCCATTATTGGTCCGGGGGTCACGATTTTACGAATTAGGAATCTACATAAGCGAAGGATGCATGCATAGATATTCCACTAACTAAAACATTGTAGTTCTTGAGAAGAAAATTTTTAAACTTTTCCTTTGTTTTTTAAAACGTTTAAATTTTGAACCCCTCTTGGTGGCCATCAATTGTCCTGGAGTTACAATTTTTTGAATCTACATTATTTAAGGATGTACATGTATGCATAGTAATATCCCAAACAGTTGCACGATGGTTCTTGAGAAGATTTTAAAACATTTTCCTATATATGTTAAAATCTAAACCCCTCCTGGGGCCCCACTTTTGTTCGGGGGTCACGATTTTTACAATCTTCACTATATATACAACCTTTTGTGTATGTATTGGCATTTTTGGTGAAGTGGTTCTTGAGAAGAAAATTTTTAAACATTTTTCATATGTAGTTCTATGTTAAATTTTGATCCCCGCCTGGGGCCCCAGTTTTGGTCCGAGGGTCATGATTTTTACAATTTAGAATCTTCATTATACATACAAGCTTTAGTGTAAATATTGGCATTTCTGGTGCAGTGGTTCTTGAGAAGAAGATTTTTTAAACATTTTCCTATGTATTTCTATGTTAAACTTTGAACCCCGCCTGGGGCCCCAGTTTTGGTCCGAGGGTCACGATTTTTACAATTTAGAATCTTCACTTTGTATACAAGCTTTTGTGTAAATATTGGCATTCCTGGTGCAGTGGTTCTTGAGAAGAAGATTTTTTAAACATTTTCCTATGTATTTCTATGTTAAACTTTGAACCCCGCCTGGGGCCCCAGTTTTGGTCCGAGGGTCACGATTTTTACAATTTAGAATCTTCACTATGTATACAAGCTTTTGTGTAAATATTGGCATTTCTGGTGCAGTGGTTCTTGAGAAGAAGATTTTTTAAACATTTTCCTATGTATTTCTATATATGTTAAACTTTGAACCCCGCCTGGGGCCCCAGTTTTGGTCCGAGGGTCACGATTTTTACAATTTAGAATTTTCACTATATATACAAGCTTTTGTGTAAATATTGGCATTTCTGGTGCAGTGATTCTTGAGAAGAAGATTTTTTAAACATTTTCCTATGTATTTCTATGTTAAACTTTGAACCCCGCCTGGGGCCCCAGTTTTGGTCCGAGGGTCACGATTTTTACAATTTAGAATCTTCACTATATATATAAGCTTTTGTGTAAATATTGGCATTTCTGGTGCAGTGGTTCTTGAGAAGAAGATTTTTTAAACATTTTCCTATGTATTTCTATGTTAAACTTTGAACCCCGCCAGGGGCCCCAGTTTTGGTCCGAGGGTCACGATTTTTACAATTTAGAATCTTCACTTTGTATACAAGCTTTTGTGTAAATATTGGCATTCCTGGTGCAGTGGTTCTTGAGAAGAAGATTTTTTAAACATTTTCCTATGTATTTCTATGTTAAACTTTGAACCCCGCCTGGGGCCCCAGTTTTGGTCCGAGGGTCACGATTTTTACAATTTAGAATCTTCACTATGTATACAAGCTTTTGTGTAAATATTGGCATTCCTGGTGCAGTGGTTCTTGAGAAGAAGATTTTTTAAACATTTTCCTATGTATTTCTATGTTAAACTTTGAACCCCGCCTGGGGCCCCAGTTTTGGTCCGAGGGTCACGATTTTTACAATTTAGAATCTTCACTATGTATACAAGCTTTTGTGTAAATATTGGCATTTCTGGTGCAGTGATTCTTGAGAAGAAGATTTTTTAAACATTTTCCTATGTATTTCTATGTTAAACTTTGAACCCCGCCTGGGGCCCCAGTTTTGGTCCGAGGGTCACGATTTTTACAATTTAGAATCTTCACTATGTATACAAGCTTTTGTGTAAATATTGGCATTTCTGGTGCAGTGGTTCTTGAGAAGATTTTTTAAACATTTTCCTATGTATTTCTATATATGTTAAACTTTGAACCCCGCCTGGGGCCCCAGTTTTGGTCCGAGGGTCACGATTTTTACAATTTAGAATCTTCACTATATATACAAGCTTTTGTGTAAATATTGGCATTTCTGGTGCAGTGGTTCTTGAGAAGAAGATTTTTAAAGACATGCACCCTATACTCACTGTTTCGCAATTATCTCCCTTTTGAAAAGGGCTGTGCCCTTTATTTTAACAATTTATAATCCCCTTTCCATAAGGATGCTTTGTACCAAATTTGGTTAAATTTGGCCCAGTGGTTTTTGAGAAGAAGTTGAAAATGTGAAAAGTTTACAGACGGACGGACAGACAGACGGACGGACGGACGGACGGACGACGGACAACGGGTGATCAGAAAAGCTCACTTGAACCTTCGGTTCAGGTGAGCTAAAAACAAAGTAAAAGATATATATGACAAACGAATATGTGAATTTAACTACAAAATGCTGAACAATACAGCGTGCTGTAACAGCTTTCTTTTTAAATGCAAATATAGGCCTTCTGCTTATTGTAATATGTGTAGCGAAATAGAAGATGTAAAACATTTGATTTTTGAGTGTGAACATGATAAGATGATACAGTCAACTTTAAGCTTAGTTATAGGATTTGATATACAGTGGAAACATGTTATTTTGGGTTTTTATTTTGAGAGAAATACAAAAATACGCTATTTCAATACTGTTGTTATCATTCATAGCATACAAGATATTTAAATATAAAATGTGTTGTAGATCTCAAAAGAAAACAGAGACATATAATGAATTAGTTTTATATTTGAAAAACAGATACAATATCGATGTACTTATAAATATGTCAAAAATACAAATATTTTGAATTAATATTGTGAAATTTGCAGATATGCTGAAAATGTAATATTACACTATGACTAACTATCTTTGCCCGAGATAGTTGGATTTTGTTAATGTGCTGATTTGTAATGTGAATAAAATAAAACAAAACAAAACAAAAAAACATCACCAATGTAAGACTCAAGTGCTCCACCTTTGGCCGGTGCCGGTTCTCAAATACTTCTGGGTTGGTACAACTTCTGTTCTTCTATGTTCTTCTAAGTTGAGCCAGGGCGGAGGAGGGTCATCTGTGTGATCTTTGCTGTTCGCGAGAAGTGTTCCTTTAATCGTAGTCTTCGGGAAATGCTCTGGTGTCCTCTCTAACCTTTATGACATCGACCACATGCGGTGTTGGCAGAAATTGAGACCATAGATAGTAGCAAAGTCTCAACGTAGACCTGTGAGAGGAATCTTAGATGCATTCAGAACTAAGCAGGTGTTGGTATCGGTCAAGGACTCATCTTTACTTGTTTGCTTGTTGCTCTTGAAGCGTCTAGGGCGCCGTTTTTTTAACAGAAGGACGAGGTGACAACCTATTAGGCCTAGTTTTTAAGTTTTTTAGGGTTGTATTGAATGTTGTTATGATTCGTTTGGCTTTAATAAAATCTGCATGTGATGTGGATTTATCAAGAGAAGACTCTCATGAAACTATATCTTTCTCCAGTTGTCGGATACTGTGGTTATCCAGCGACAGACTGACATTAATTCTTTGGAGTATCATCTTATCATGAAATCCGAGCGTTTTTAGACGCTTTTAGAAACTGACCCCTTGTTGGGAGTGACATTTATCTGGAAGCCTTTTGGAGAGAGAGAGAGAGAGAGAGAGAGAGAGAGAGAGAGAGAGAGAGAGAGAGAGAGAGAGAGAATGAGAGAGAGATAATGTAAAATAAAGAAGGTGCACATGTATAGAAAGTTTTCTATTGTTGTTGAGTTAAATATTTAAAAAGAAAACGATAATTTTGCTACATTTCTATTGACACGCGCTGTTATTTGCAATTCCTGATTGGCATGGGAAATCTTTTGATAGTATAAACATGTATCACAAACATTATTGTACTTTATTCATATATTATGTACTTTGTTGTTTGTAACAATGCATGAGTATTCAACGCCCTGAACAGAAGTTTAAATTTCAGGAAACAATATCAGGAAATGTCGGTCGTACTGCTGGCCATTAACTGCTTGTCATTTAAAGGTTATAACCATTTGGAAAATGATGTAACGTTATACGTTAATTTTAAAAACTTCCGGAAATCAGTTTTTGAAGGTTATGTTTTCATAAACACTTCTTTGATACAATCTATGTTATTCAAATTCATCTTTATGTTAATGGCATCACTGGTCGATTGACGAATTTGCGTTTGATTGTTGTGTTTCAAAGTCAATAAAAACCTTAAATGTTTATTATTTTTATTTACCTTACCTTGCTATAAATTATTAAAGGAAGGAGTCGGAAAGAATATAGGATCAAATCAATAAAGACCTGCAAAGAACTATTACATTTAGTTTTTTGGGGGTTAACTCAGTCGCACAAAATGTTATGACAAAATACTCTTGATTGTTATTCCATATGTTTCGCATTCATTCAGAAACATATATATGTTTAATACAGAAATGTTTCATTTCGTGCGGGGCTAATATTTGAAAATATATATTTGATTACGTGAAAATTCTTTCATCAAATTTGATTGAGATTACATTGGGACGATTAAATTTTTTGCGAGGTTTAGGAGTTTATATGCAGGACTCCAAAGTGTGTTGGCACTCCAAAGTCCGACGATCACACCAAAGTCCGACGGTCACGCCAAAGTCCGATGGTGTGACACGCCAAAGTCCGATGGTTGACGTCATTCACCAAAGTCCGATGGTGTGTCATACCAAAGTCCGATGGTTCACAAAACTGTAGCAAAACTGTGCAAGATCCGATTTTATACAATCAATGTATATACGAATCGACTTACGTAAGTTCGAAATTAAAACAAATTAGAAATTAAAAACAAAAACACTGAGGTCATAGTCATTATTCATATAGTTCACTTCCCTTCCCCCGTTTAAAAGCATACTGGGGCGCAACAGATATTTCGAGAGAAGGTGCACTTTTCCGTATTCACAATCTTCCACCGTAAAGATCATCACTTTGAAATCATCTGTGTCAATTTTCATCACCCGTCCTTTTCTCCAGTAACCAGACAGAAACACATTTGTTCCGGCGGAAAGGGCAGAATTTGGTTTAAAATCTACAAAGTCGCCCATGTTCGGGTCGAATTTTTCCAGTGTCGCTAACGAAGCCGGTTTCCTGGAAAACAGTTCCATGGGGTAGAGATCATAGTTCCAATGATCAGGGTTCTGTAAGAAATTTAAATAAAAAACTAAACAGAGTTAATGCACTGAAAAACGTTATTTTCTTTGTTATTATCGAGTTCCAACTAAAAAGTATACGAATATTGATCCTACCTCTTTCATTTCCCAAAAAGAGTCCGAGTACCGTCTTTTGTTGTGCGTTTCTGGCGGACTTTGAAATCTTCGTTCGTACAGGTCCTTATAGTGTGAACTTACACCACACTAAACAAAATATGAAAATAACATTACAAGTATCAAACTATTATGTATTTTTTACCGTTGTTTATTTATAACTGGTGATCGCTGTTGTAGATAGATCTGCAACTGTGGGGAAATGAACGTCAGGGATCATCTGGAGCGTCTATAAAGAATGGTGAATAATATGATTATCATTTATGTAAGAAATATAAAATAATGTTTGAAAGAAGAGACAATTTTTAAATGACTGTGAGCATTTAAGTACCATTGACTCTTTGTTTTTGTTCCCGGCGGCGTCAATGTCAATGTTTTCCTCTGCATCATCTATCCTCTACATCGATATGGGCTTTCTCTAAAAACTCTCTTTCCTCTCTAGTCACGTTACACATTGGAATCTAAAAATTTTGGATAAGATCTGTCTATATATCCGCGTTAAATCAACGAGCAACAGGTAGTTGCTAACTTAGATGTCGGAGAGAGAGAGAGAGAGAGAGAGAGAGAGAGAGAGAGAGAGAGAGAGATTAAATGTGTAAACGGTGTATTTATTGGCAGAATTTATATGTCAGTTATACTGTCACACATGAGTAACTTAACGAAACCTGTACCTGTTCTTCAACGACAACCGAAAAGTTCGGTCGCTTGAAACTATTCTGATGTGGAATCATAGACTTGATAGACCTGTGCACGCGGTTGTTGTACTTGTAATAAAACTCCGGAAGGCTAGCCGGCCAATCTCTGGTGTCCACGAACTGTGTCATGAAGTATGCAACAACAGTTCTATTAAACCGCTCCACGCGACCTGAAATATGTTAACGCATTTGTAAAATATTTGATTACAATATTAGTTCTATACATGCATCCATTTTTTAAAGCCGAAATGTAAGAATACATTGTCTCTTAGCAGCTTATATTCGCCGAAGCTTAAGTGATTTTTAGTTTAAACCTTGCGTATAACGTACATTTTTAATATACATTTGTAAAATTACCTTGAGCTTGTGGGTGATAGGGTCGGCGTTAACGTGCCTGGTCTTAAATTCTTCCATTTCGGAGGTTAAATTAGCATTGTTGAATTCCTTGCCATTGTCCGTTTGAAGAATTCGTTGTAAAAGCGTTTGTTTTTCAAGCGTCCAAATAATTATCTTGCAGATTCGCTTTCTGCGAAATTAAAATTGTAAAATTGTAAAGGTTGAAGCAGAGTTATTGTTCCTGCCAACAATAATTATAATGTTTCACTGGCTACGATTATAATCATCAGATAATGTTGACTTGTGTTCGCACAATAATTATAATGTAGATTTCGATTACAATTATCGTTGGGTGACATTTTTATTATTTTGAACCAGAACACTATCATGATTTGATAATAAAAAATAATTATGTTGGTATTTTTTTCACAAGTAAAGATTAAATATTTATTTTGAAAAGATAATAATAGTGCAATTTAAGTGAAGTTTGGTGAAATTATTATTTTTGGTCAATTATATAGGAAAATATAATAATTTTGTAGGGGTACCATACGGCTTTCCATACTTTTCATATTTTTCGTATGATCATTAATTGTGGATGCTTCACTTGTATATCCAAGAGTTTGTACTAGGGGAAAATTATAAAAGACAGCAGCCCAGTATTCAATAGTTGATCCCATAAACCATGTAGCTCTCATACATCTTACAAAACTTGAAATTTGCTAGTGTATGAACGTATGTAAAACATTTATTATCTAAGTAATGTTAAATTTTACTCAAATCTAATGTATAAGGCATAGGTCATATACTTTCACCCCGTTTTCATTGTTTGATTACTTGGTCAGGACTGACTCTTGCTTCTTCTCCAATACGAAATGAGTTCGACTTGAAACCCCCTTGTTTACAATACAAACTTGTAAGTTTAAGCAAGGAGGAATGAGAACTGATAACTCATCAGGAGTTTACCATGAAAATAAATCAGAATTTGGCCTGACCTGTACACTGTGCCCCCCTCCCCCATTAAAAAATAAAAGATTACTGAAAAGGAAAAGGGAAAATTTGATCATCTCGTAAATTACTGAACTTAGGGTACCCCGGTATATATATGATATCTGGTAGATCCTAAAGTTTTACCTTCGCTGACATAGAAGCTATGACACAAACGAAATAATCTAGAAGGGATGGCCAAGCTATGTACCTTCGCTGACATAGAAGCTATGACACAAACGAAATAATCTAGAAGGGACGGCCAAGCTAGAGGTAATTATAATTCATGCATTTACTTGAAATGATGGAAACTTTCAAAAGCCATCTTATGCATGCCACGTGTTCTGACCATAGTGTTTTAACGGTCTATTTCTTTCCGCTGTCAAATTTCCCTATATTGAAGAAGGGGGTTGTATAAGCGCTAGATCGGAATGAATGAGAACCAAAGTAAAACAAAAAGCAGAAATCGCCAATGAGAAAGTAATCTCCAATTGCATTTAGCCTTGTATTAGTGTGCCTTAAAAAATGTTTAACTGAATGGCCAGAAGTACAACATTCTAACTAATGCCATGGCCTCAGGAGATTAAAATGTTTGTATCTATCTGCTCAGCCATTTGATTGTCTATGTGAAAAATATCTTCTTATTAGCCAATAAGGGACCCTGGAATGGCGACTACTACTGAAACAAGCTTTAGAAATACCATGTCATATAATCTAGCAAATTTCAACCAATGATGTGACCATCTACCAAAAGCCCGTTTGTTGTGGGGAAAAAAAGCAAACCTACAAACTATTCTACCATAACCAAGCGATTGACCTAAAGTGTGTCAGTGGAGACCCGTAGCCTTTTGGGAAAAAGGCTGGGTCATTTTAATGATTAAGAAAATATACCAATATTCCCCTTTTTTGATTTAGGTGGCGTGATGCCCGATGGCAGCATATTAATCTTGGACTTTTTAAAACAATCAAGATGACGTACAGCTAGTTTATTTATTGCAGTTTGAATATTAAAAAAACAGTTTTATTAAAGGTTTGATTACATGTATCGACGCAATGCATAATCAAATTCATAGTTAAGAAAAAAAAACGTGATGCGGTCAATCATGCACAAGTTGTCGCTCCTGCACTGGAACTAAACACATTTATCAAATATGGTGATCAATGCAATATTATATAATAGTTCTTAAGAATTCGAATGTTTCTCAAGAGAGAGAGAGAGAGAGAGAGATCCCATACGAGGTAATTAAAAAAGGATATTAAAGTATCCTATCCTAGTTAAAAGAGAATTCTTAAAAAAAATGAGTAGTTTTGTTATTTACCTATAGACATATGCTGTTATTTACAATACGTAATACGTGATTGGCATCGGTAATTGGTAATTCAATTTGATAATATTTTCGCATAGTATTTCATGAATAGTTTATGTGATATGCTGTTATTTACAATACATGAGTAATGAACACCTTCAATTGAAGTCTGATTCATCATTTAGAAATAGTCATCAGGAAACAGTTGTGCATATCTTTCGTTTTGTGGATCATCAACTGTTTGTCATTTCAAGCTTTTCAACCATGCGGAAAATGATATGTACGATTTTTAAGAACATCCATAATTGAAAGTAATGTTATCGAAAAATAACTCTATTCTTTGACCATTATCATTCAAATGCATCTTTCTTTCTTCATTTAAAAATTTCGAATTATTTACAAAAACATTTACAAAAACGTCTTCTTACTCCGCCTAAATATATGTTAATACGTGTCTTTCAATAAAGTAACCACCTATTTTATATTATTGACCCTTAATATGTGATGTTATTTGTATTTTTATTACCTAAATATGTTAGAATGTTTTAATATTACTATAAAGATTAAGATCACAATTTCCGCATTTGTCAAAAAAAACATAGCCATTTTCTGACAAATCTGGGAAATTGGGCATACCAAAAACATTGATAAGACCCTGTAAACAAACCAGGAGTTAAAAGGTTTTTATATTTCTTCATTTGATGCCTTCTAGCAATAACTTTCATGTGTGGAATGGAGAAAAAGTCCCTAAAACAAAAGTTTAAAAAAATGTAAAAAGAAATGTGCAAAATTGACACATTTCAAGCAAAATCCCATAGTTTCCTATGTTAAGAAATTAACAAACTTTGAAATGACCACCTTAACAAAGGCTGTGGTAAATTTATGATTTTTTTATCTTAAAAAAATAATTATAGCAGTAGAAATTCATGTAAAAAAGTTCATTAAAAAATCTAGGGCAGAAAAAATTAGACCCGGCCTCGTCAAAATGTGTCACAAATACATTTACTGTCTTGTTGTGTTATCACTTTTTTAACATTTGTAGTGGTACTTTGTTTAATGTAAATGGGCTAAATTCATACAAATAATGAATGTATCAGTTCAAATTGTAAAATAAGTTAATTTTATAGTTACCATAATTATTCAACAGAAAAAACCATAACTGTTTGGATGTAACAGAAAACCTAATCAATGTACGGAGTATTAAGCTTAAAAATACACAATAGTGCATATAGCCACAGCTTTAATTGAATCATGTTCTTATTTAGCAACTAAACCCTTTAACTTCCAGCAGTCGGTTTATTAGAAATCAATTTTACAGGCCCTTTATTATTTATGAACACATAGTTTTATATCAAATCAATATTTTTATTACTTTTTATCTATTGATTTTCGAAACGAGTTTTAGTTTTGATAAACTATTATTGAAGATTCCCATTCGAAAAAAGATAGATCTAACAGTAAGAACTAATTCTCTGTGAAATCATAAAAAAGAATGATAATCTAGCAAAACTAATTTGTAAAACTAATTTTAACTAAATGTTGTTTTTATTTATTTCCTGTTAGATAACAATTAAAAGTAGACAAGCTTTCCATCTATACGATGGAGACTACTTTTATAATTATGACGTCTACTGAATGATGACCGCTATTGAAAGTTGACCACTACTAAATGTTGACCACTGCTGAATGTTGACCATTACTGAATGTTGACCACTATTAAATGATGACCTTTATCAAATGATGACGACTTCTGAAACGATGACTATTTTTAATTGATGACCACTACTGAGTGTTGACCACTACTAAATGTTGACCACAACTGAATGTTGACCACTATTAAATGTTGACCACAACTGAATGTTGACCACTATTAAATGTTGACCACTATTAAATGTTGACCATTACTGAATGTTAACCACTACTGAATGTTGACCACTATTAAATGCTGACCATTACTCACTGTTGACCACTACTGAATGTTGACCACTACTAAATGTTGACCATTACTGAATGATGACCACTTCTGAATGTTGCCCAAAACTGAATGATGACTACTATTGAATTTTGACCACTACTGAAAATTGACCACTACTGAATGTTGACCACAACTGAATGATGACTGTTACTGAATGTTGACCACGACTGAATGATGAACACTATCAAATGATGACTACTACTGAAACATAGACTTTTTTTTAAATGATGCCCACTACTGAATGTTGACCGTTACTGATTGCTGACAATTATTGAGTGATGACCACTATTGAATGTTCACCACTACTGAATGATGACCATTACTAATGTTGACAATTACTGAATGCTGACCACTATTAAATGATGAAAACTACTGAAACGATGACTCTTTTTAAATGATGACCACTATTGAATAATAACTAATTTAAATGATATTGAATGTTGACCACTATTAAACTACTAAATAATTACCACTTTTAAATGATGATATGACGATACGCTTTACAGATATTGGCTGGGTATGAGGGCAACATATGAGTTGTTGAACCTGAAGGTGAAAATGTTGCCTGAGGCCACAGGCCTCAGTTAAGTAAAACAAAAATGTGTTTTCTTTATATAATTTTTTCAATATAATAGACCGTGTTCCTGAGAAGTATTTGGAATAAAAAAACTATTTTCCCTTTGTATATTGGAAGACTGTTTAAATTAAACGGTTTGTGATATCCTACATGATAATGAAATTATGATACTAAAGCAATTTAAAAGCAGCAATGACTGCTGTATTTTATTACAGCATAGACTTTACAGTTTGAACAAAGTTGAATTCAATATTATCGATTCTATACATACAAAATACCACTAGTAACTTATGAATAAGTTTTTGCTAAGGAAATGGTACCGATGCGATATATTTCCAAATTATTGAAATATATCAATAACATGCATTGTTATATTTAAGATTTCGAATATTTTTTCCCCTCTACCAAACTGAATGTGTATATGAAATAACGAAGCATAGCATAATCATAGGAGTTTTTGTTTGCATATCAACTTTGAAAGATGCAAATATGTTTTAATATTAATTTTGTTAGAAATGGATTCACTGAATATGCTTACACTGCAATCACGGAATACGAAAAGACGACTCCAAAAGAAAGTAAGGCTTATATATATGTTTATGTGAGGAAAACTCGAATAGTGCAAGGATACTGAAGTGCTTGAAAGTGTGATTACACTAAAAAAGCCAAATCAAGTAAACAAAATATTTTATAAAAGAGCTCTCACAAGTACAAAAAACATTTTTTTTTATTTATTGCGCAGATGTGTTCGCATTCTCAATCACAATCAAACATTTTTGAACAATAACGCAGTCGATATTTCAATTCTAATTGCAATTGGGTGATGAATTTGAATTCATTATCGGCCACAATTGAAATGGTCATTCAATAGTTGTAATCATGAAATAGTGGTTAATATTCAATAGTGACCATCATAAAAATAGTTGTCTTCAATACAAAAGTACTCATCATTCAATATTTACATTCCAAATATTTTTTGCATGTTAAGTGTGTGAAAAGGTACTGCAGTTATGATACCGTAACATACACAAGGTACTCAAAGGTTTAAATGACGAGTTTTATTATGACGTCACAAACGTTGAACGCTGTAAAATACAACATCACAAGCGAGAATCAAAGTTCACGCTTGCAGCTGTTACAGTGGCTCTTCCATTAATTTGAAGTTACCCTTAGGATAAAATAGAAATTTTGACCTATAAATCACATTTGCAGACAAGGCCAGCAGTTAAAAAAATGTAAATATAAGCATTAAATCATTATTTTTTGAAAGATATAGTCTCGTAACTGCAGCAGTGTGTGCATACTAATTTTCAATTTGTATGCACACATCGCTGCAGTTATGAGACAATATCTTTCAAAAAATAATGATTCAATGCTTAATTATCATTCTTCCTATCAGTCTGTCACTACACTGTATATATCGAATACTCAGTTAAATAAATTTGGTGTCATCTTCTAAAAGGGAGAGGGAATACAAAGAATTAATGGTTTTTCCTTTTACCTATTTGACACACAAAATGTATTATACACTTAAGATGCTTATTAAAAAAACCCACTAAATTAGAGTTTATGATATACTTTATATCATTCTTTGAATGCACATGACTTCATGTTCTGTGTTTTTTCCTTAGACGAGACACTTTACTTTTATTGTGTTAGTTCATCCAGTTACAAATGGGCTCTGGGGTAAACCTACGATGACCTGATGTTTCATGCAGGGGAAGTCAATGAGTTTTCCGCATAGTGTCAGGGAAACCAGTTATAAGCTATGGTCTTTATCGCATTCATTGCTCGTAGAAGGATTCTACTTAATTTTTAATGAAACTAGAGATTTTAAGAAATATTAATCTTCCTTCCTTTGTCCTTTAACAACCAAACTTTAATTTGCAATTCATACATAATTGTATGATTTTTACAACAAAGAAAAATGTACTTTTTTGCAAATTTTATTAACACAATCCAGAAATACAAGTACATATTAAGCGATCATAAAATTACGTGAAATAAGAAGTCAATAGGCCACATCGCTCATCTGGGTAACATCGGCCATAACTCTAATCAAAGCAGCAAATTCTGATACAAAGATTTAAAGTCTTGTAATCAGCTGCATTTATCAGACTGAGACTGTGCTTGACATTTATTGTATTTTTTTGGACGTTGACCCTTTTGGAACCCATACATGTAATTGTTTGTTAATGCATTTGTGTTTCTTAATCCCGACTTTAATTTGGCTTCAGTATGAAGAAAAATGTGTATGTTTTATTACTTTTTCAACCGATTTATGAATTAATTAAAAAAGAGATATTGATACTATTGAAAAATAATTACAAACCTAACTTACAGTCATGTGCCTTGTTTCCTTAACCCCAATGTCTTAAATATAATATTATAATTCACCCCCCCCCCCCCACCATTCTGATAAACCCATAGTGATGAATGTAATATACGAAACATAGAATTGGTACAATAGCTTTTGTCTATAATATTTGCACAGATTATAGCATTTCAGTTTTTCAGTAGAATTATTTGAGTGTTATTTTCTACTTATTTCTAATATAAACTTTGAAGCCTTGTAATTGTTTCTTCCTGAGCCTTTGGGGTCATGATTAAAAAAAATAAACATATCATATATCAGAAAACTAAAGTTTAAGTTTGAATTTTAAAGACAGTTTGGTTCTTTAGAAAACATAAGTACCCCATCCTTTTTTACTCATTCGCAATTATCTCCCTTTTGGAGACCTGGCCCTTCATTTAGACACATGTGAAAGCCCTTCCCCAAAGATTCTTTTTGCAGAGTTTGGTTAAAATTAGCCCAGTGGTTCTGGAAAAGAACATGAAAATGTGAAAATTTTACGACAACGGCAACAATGACACTGACGACGACTACGACAGACAACGGACAAATTTTAATCAGAAAAGCTCACTTGAACCTTTGGCCTAGTGAGCTAAAAAGGGGATAGAATCTTCCACAACAATTAACAATCAAAGAAAAGGATAAGAAACAAGATATATTACATTAATTTGAAAAATGATTGCTAAAAAGTATTTAAAAAGTATTTACAACTGAGAAAGTTACATGAATTTCTTTTTTGAATTTGTCAAACTAACAATTCATTACGAACAAAGGGAAAAAAACTCTCCACAGATTATTTTTATTTTCAGCATCTTTAGTTAACTGAATAACATGGCTTGTCTAAGAAATTATTGGACAGTCCTCGAAAGTTAGACAACAGCCAGTACAATGTAACAGTTTGTCAATAGAGAAGAGAAAAATTAATGCGTGATATTACATTCATAATAGTACAAATAAAACGCCGAAGGCTTAGGGTCAAGATCTAGTAAATAAATCCGGACTGTCCTTTTGGTGCTAGAACCATAATGACGTCATAATTGATTTGATGAATCTTTTTCCGTATTTTACGGCTTCAAATGAACTATATAGAAAATAAAACAATTTTTTCAAATTCTATATTTAATAACGGGAAAAGTAATCCCGGTACCTATATTCAATTTGACATGATTTTAAAGAGGAGATCAATAGCTTGTTAAATGCCGTTTTTGGAGAGACTGTACGCATTCTAGATATATTTCATTAGTCAAAAATGGACAAAACTCCGAGATGTGTTACTTTTATCCTTCATATTTCATGGAAAATGGTTGTTTAAAACAAATTTATGCCCATGTACACCCCATGAAACAACGCTATTGTCATGAGGCATCATTGAAAGAATTTATATTTTGAATTTTTTTTTATCTTGTAGGCACTTTTCATTTACTAGATCTTGACCTTAAACACTAAAAAGTACGCAATAGTTAATGATACCAATATTAACACTTTTGCATGGACATAAAAACAACAACAAAAATACGTATTCAATTTTTTACATTTATATCCGTTTTCAAAATTGCACTACCTCAAAAAATTATTTCTCTTGAGGGTACAGTCAAAAATTTGTGGTCAGTAACTAAAATTTTGTGAGTTTATTTAGTTCAAAATGTCGACGAAATGGGAGCTTGAAAATATCATTAAATTGTCTTGATTTAATTTTTTTTTTTTACTGTTGGTGCTCAGCTAATGCATAATATACTGCCTTTACACATTTTACACAGAAGTAAATTGTTCCTGGTCTATGCTGACCCTCTTGATGATGTATATTTTTTACATTCCGTTATTTACTTCATTAAATGCCATTTTTTTCTAAAGATGTTTTATTTTTCGATATATAACACCAAAAACCTAGTTGCAGTCGGCTTAGTCTTAAACGAAATAGGAACATAATTAAAATTGTTCCTTAAAATGTAATTATAAAATGAAGCGCATATAAAAGTTGTTCTAAGATAAGAGTGAACATAAAGTTTCCCTTGCAAAGCTAAATTTTCATTGTTGAACACAATCTCGGGAAGAGGTCAACATTTGTTAAATCAACATTTTCTGATTAATCATGTCAGTTTTCTTTTGTTATCGTGATGTCTTAAAATATGTACAAACTAGTATCTGGATGATTTATACCTGCAAAATAGGATCACAACATTTAATATTTTCTCTTCACAGAAATATACCACGTAACCCCATTCCTGAATAACTATTTATCATTTAAAGAGATAAAGATTGACAACTAGTGAGACAGCTTGGAAAAAAGAAATTTAAAGTTGACGTTAACCAAGACTGCAAAAACCGTCCACTTATTGGCCGGGATTCACGAGGGCTAAGACAAACAGCAACCAAAGGCTTATATACATATATGATGCAATATAAAAAAAAAACTTCAATGTAATGGTTTTATCATTATACAATGAAAAACTTCATGTGATAAATAATTATTGTAAACAAATCTATAAACTTGTTTTAATATTTGAATTAATTATTTGACGTCATACTCGGACATACATGTATGAACAACCAATACCGATATCAACGTCATAATAACTATGGTTAACCGAAAATTGTGTGAAATAACAACCGAATATTGTCGCAAAGGGATATGTACAATCATGTAAATATAGGATCCATCATTATTTGTGATCATTAGTGATAGTTCGTGATTTCAATTCAAATGAGTTGTGTTTTCTATCCCCAAGCAAGGAGATAGCAATCACTCAACGAGTTGGATTTTTTCATCACGTTTTAATTCTATTTTAATGATTTAATCCCTATTTTATAGGATTTCTATGCAAAACCCAGGACACTAATTCAGTAGAAATACGTACAATTCATTGTGACGTCAATACAGGGTAAAATCATTTTATAAGTTGATTACATAAGTGATATTAACTGATATTAAGTGAAACATGTGAAAAATACACAGATGTTGATTATTAAACTCTTGAGATATGCTGCCTAAAATGTTATGGATAATTTTTTAAGTATATGTATTTGCGCACTGCATGTGATACACTTATCTAAAGAAATTAGTAAGATGAAATCGACAAAAAAATGCAGAATTTTATTGACAAAAAGGGGTAAAAACTTCGCTTTTTTTTAGTGGTGCGAAAATATTTCAAGTTCAAAAAAAGGAGACAAAAATAACTTTTCTCTTTTTTGACTCATTTCAGTTTATAGAGAAACATAATTTCTTTATATAGAAGAAATGTTAAATGTTATGTCAATATTTAAAAAAATAAAAGATATTCAAATAATTTTAAGCTGTTTAACTCACGCAAATTAACTTTAAAATCATCAAAATTATGAGTAATCTTAATCCTAAACAAAATGCCAACACTAAGTCGACGGCATCAATTACTCACTTGTCAGTCCCTGTTTAGAGTAAAAACGTACGTGTACGCGCAATAAATCTAGCATAAGTGTAAAAAATGTAACAGTGTTTTTATCATATTCAATTTAAAACTTTTGTCTGTTTTTCTAGAACCCCTTTTCAGAAAATGTCTTCAGGCAAATTTCCTGAGTGAATTTCGGCAAACGTGCCGCAACTACTGAAATGTTTTCGGCTAGATTGCTGCTAAACGTAATTATCTGCAAACGAGAAAGTTGTCTTACAATAAACCTGCTGCACATCTGCAGCATATATACCCTGATAAAAGGACAACGAACTTCATTCTCATCGTTATTCAACTTTGACACGTACAGGTTTAAATATTTTGCAAAAGTTCGTAAGGTCAATACAGACAATTATCCCAGCGACGAGAGAGATGAATAAAGCTCCAGTCACCCCCATGTATTTAGAGGTTGGCCTGTCATCGGGGGCACTGATCAGCGTCCGTTGGTACTTATTTGTCTCTTTTCTAAGGACAGTCAAATTTTTCTTCCTAATTTCAATTTTCTCTTGCAGCTCTGAAGTAAAATATAAATAAGTTTGGGTAATGATCAAGTGAATCAAAAGATTGTGAAGTTTTCAAAGAAAAACAAATAACTGAAAATAACTTTTCATTTAAAGAGTTCTTTCAAATATTAAAGAAAACAATTACAGGACGATAAGAGTTTCTATGAAATATTCCTTCCTTCTCCTTACTGCATTTGATATGTTTTGAAAATGTTGATAGTTTTTATTCAAATACAGAAAATAATATGGAATATGTATATTGTAAAAGCATATATTAGAACAAAAGTGCGAGTTGTTTTGTGATCTGTGGCGCGATCTAACAAATATGCAATTTGTTAAAATAAAAAAAATAGATTTTTTGGTTTAATACAGTTATATTAATTCAGTAGCTGATATTAATTTTTTTTATCAATTCCAAGTTGATACCATGCACCAGGACGCATTCAAACCCTCCACAATAAAAAAGATGCTTGTAATTATAACAATGCTCGCAATGAATGCCTTGTCACAAAAGTATGGAAACCGGATAGGGCCATGTAGTTCACTATCGCAAAATCGCACCATCGATGTTTGAGTCAAAAGTGCGATGGTGCGATGACGATGATGCGATAGTGCGATGGCGATGATGCGATGGCGCGACAATACGATGACGATGGTGCAATGGCACAATAAAACGATAGCGCGACGACACGATGATACGATAGCGATAACGGGATGGTGCGATGGCGATGACGCGATGGTGCCATAGCGATGATGCTATGCTTTATCGCGTCATCGATACTTCAGTTCTTTATCGTGTCATCGTCAATGTGCCATCGTGCCATTGCTCTATCGACTGTTTTGTTCATTCGCCATTGAAAAGAGAAAACACAACAGGCAGTGAATATATGTACGGATTTCATATGAGAAATTGACGTTATTAGGTTGATAAACTTGAATATCCTAATAATAATAATAAGGTATTACAAATAAGCCTTGTCCGTCTAGCTAACAATATAAATATTTAAATTGTAGGTAAATAAACAAAGAAAAAATGCAATTAGAGAAGACCACGTCATCAAGCCATGGATTTAAACAGGGAGGGTGATAATTCACAATTAAATCAATTAAAAACAAACACACACGCTCCATATATTGAGCGAAATAAAATTCAATTCCGATATACTAGTGAGCTATTAGATTTGATAAAGAGTGTGTATTTATTATTTAGAACCGGTACTTATTGTCATGACAATTAAGGGAGGATTACGTGTTCTATCTTCATTGTAATTGTTAGAGTTACCTCCCTTTAAATATTAAATGACTTGTGTATGTAATATGAATTATGATATTGCAATAGTATTATACCTTCATTTAGATTTAGATGGAAAGTATGTACAAGTTAATTACTAATAGTTATTTTTCTTATGATATATTTGCAGGGTTTATATTTATACATCAACAAACACAAACATCCGCACGTTGCTGTGTTCGTAATAAAATTTCATCTTAAATCCTATGCCTTAATAATATATTCTAGAATCTCTTCGTCATCAACCGCCATGTTGTGCAATGGCTGCTGGGAATGTTATCCTTTTTGGAAAAAGTCGATAGAGCGATGATGCGATGATACGATTAGGATGACGCGATAAAGAACTAATGATGACGCGATAGCGCATCGCATCATCGCTATCGCGCCAATGTGTCACCGCTATCGCATCATTGCGTTATCGCCATTGTAGCATCGCGATACCGCTTTATCGTGTCTTCGCACTATTGCATCGCATTGTCGCGCCATCGCATCATCGTCATCGCGCTATTGCACCATCGCATCATCGTCATCGCACTATTGCACCATCGCATTATCGACTCACACGTCGATGGTGCGATGATGCGAAGTGAACTCTATGGCCCTATCCGGATTCCATACAAAAGAATATTTGAGCTTATTATTTGGTTAATCTACTCATTTTCAATTGTTACTGAATATTAAGTTATTTAATTTCCATATGTTTTTTTCTTTTTTCATTCGGTAACAAAATTACTTTTTGGGTTTTTTTTCCTTCCTTTGGAACAACAGCAAAGCTTATCAGAGTAGGCATCAAGTGACCTCGTTTCAACATTCAAGATGCAATTCTCAATGCATAATTTACGACTACATCTATAAGTGCTGTGTCAGCTCTCTCATTGTTTGAATGATACTCGGATACATGTTAATGCCTTACTTTATCGCCGTAACCTGTTTGTCCAATGCAAAACAATGCTAAAACCTACCGGGACACGATTTGGATATTGGTTTATCAGGAACGTACATCGGAGGATCCGGCAAATACCAAAATGTACCTTTAAAAAAAACCAAAATCTTCAGTTAAGTACCCCTGACGATGGTTCATCATATTCAAACTTATGTATTCCTTTGAACCAAATAAAATAGTTTAAATTGTTTGTAAACTTTAATGTAATTTAGTTTGAAAAATTGATTAATTTGTTTAAATACCTATAACCAGTTCAAATCAGAAAATACTGGTTGCCGTGGATATCTGGATCCAAGCAATATTGAACTCTGTCCCGTTCAACCAGAAGCTCGACTGTCTCCGTTAATCTTTGACTACCAAGATAGACTCTCTGTTCGTCTGAGATTTACAGATACAGCCGAGCTTCTGGTTGAACGAGACTTAATTGAACTCTGGCGTAGGAATACATACGGCTACAAAATATATCTAAATTATTTGTACTAGTTAAAATCAGACTATGTTCAAGGTATTTATAAATACGTTTCCTTAAAAATTAATGGTTCAGCATATAGTACACATAAATACAAATTGCCAATATTAGAAATAAAAAGATTACACGTCTGAAACATTAATCTTATCTTATAGGTTGTGAGTGGTTAAATCTTATACTAGTATACTAATCGCACGGCTAATTTATTATTTTTATCTATTTTATATCATATTACATTAAGGCAGCTTTGTTAAGTTTTCCCTGAAGAACAGGGAGAAATACTTACTAACGTGTCTTAGTACCGGGCTTTCAATGTACGGTTTCTGGTTATTTTCACAGTTTTCTCGGGGTTGAAAACTGTGTTTTGTAAAGTACGTGTCATTTTCATATATAGCAAAGTATGGTATAGTTTGGCCTTTTTCATTTTCATTCCGTTGGCACAAAACGTATTTGCCGCTGTTATTGATAACATTTCTGTTTGATGTCATCATGCAGTCTGGCGTTTCCCCTATAAAATAAAAACATCTTCAAACACAATAACACCAATGAATCATATTCAATAAAAGTTACAGAGGATAAATCGTTCAAACCATGGATCTGAAAACCTGTAATCTAGCGACATCAATCTATTCTAAATAAAGATAATCCGTACATGTTCTTTCCTACAAGTACATGTCTTATTATCTCTTATATAATGGTTATATAATAGTTAAATTTATGAATTATCTCAAACAGCAAAAACAATTAGATTAGTGATTTTACTGTATGTTTTGAGAATCTAAGTGACTTTCATAGCCATCTATCTATTTCCCCCTTTATATTAAAACCCGGAGTGTATTTGCCCTGATTGTGTAAAAATATGTTCACTTGGAGGGCTTTTAATCAATAAAATGAAAATTATGAGTGTGGTTATAGCCATGAAACGCGATTCAATGATTAAAGAAAATCAAAATAGATGTTTTGATGAAGTTCATGATTAAAATACCAAGTTTTTAAATCAATAGAAGATATACAATTTCAACGACACATCTTCACCAGCCATAATGGGTTTTCGGTTCACATATATGCTCTAAAAAGTACTGAAAGTGCCATTTTTTACTGATAGTTTCTGATATTTACTGATATTGTACTGTTAGGGCTGAGAATTGCTGATATTTACTGATAATTTTACTGCTGTTACTGATAATTGCTGTTGGTTCTGATATTTACTGATGCTTTTGCTGTGAGCTCTGATAATTACTGATATTTACTGAGATTTACTGTTGGTACTGAGAATTGCTGATAATTACTGAGAATTACAGGCAGGGGATTTTTAAGAGATTAATTCTAATTACTGTAACATGCAAATTATATTTATTTAAAATTATCGGTAAACAAATACCGGGCATTTTTTAAAAAGAAATATGTAAGATCTAGCTAAAGTTTTATCAACAGTAACTTCTTTTTTACAACCACAAAAATTAGATTTGATTATTAGGGTCTTCCGTCTTCAGCGGAAGACCCTTCTATTATTCTTCGGTTTCTTTTTCAATTCTATTATTATTATTATTATTATTATTCTTTTTTTCCTTACACATTTTGTGCAGAAGATTTCTCGGCGATTACTCGTTCGATTTCTTTTAAATTTTCAGTAAAGATGCCCCGCAGTCTGAAGTTTGTACCGCCGGAAAATTTTTGAGAAATTCACTTCTGTTCGGAAGTTATCGTCATTTTACGATTTTTAAAAGTCAATTTTGTCTGACAGGTTTTTCAAAAATGGGTAAAGATATAAGGCTGAAATTTTCAGAGATGATAGACCTACTGTTTTTCTGGCGCAACACACTCAAGAAAGTGTCCGCCGTCACTTCTTTTTGTCATAGGAAAAAAAATTGAAAAATTGAATTTTTCGACTTTTTTATTTTTTAATATTTCTTTTTTATATTTTAACAGTTGATAGTGACCCTCTTACTGATTCAGAATATGTAATTTGTTTTAAAATCGATCAAGGCGTTCTCGAGAAATTAAGCGTCAAAGTCCTGAAGCGAGAGCCCGAGTAGCTCAGTTGATATAGTCGTGGACATGGCCCAGGCGACCCGGGTTCAAGCCCCGACTGCCGAAAAAAAATGTTCCTATTTTTTTGGATAGAATAACAATTTCGTGTTAAAAGTCGTCTTCTCTACTCAAAAATCTCACGGAAGACCCACTCGTTGCTCGCAACGAGATCGAATCTAGTTATTCTTATTCTTTTTTTTTTCTTACCGATTTTGTGCAGGCGATTTCTCGGAGATGGCTTGCTTGATTTCAGTCAAATTTTCAGGGATGGTGCCTTGTCAACTGAAGTTTGTACCGCCGGAACGGTTTTTTAAAATTTACTTCCGGTCGGAAGTTATCGTCATTAAACGATTTTTTTAAAGTCAAATTTGTCTGCGACGTTTCTCAAAAACGACTGAAGATATAGAGCTGAAATTTTTAGAGATGATAGATTTAACGTTTTTCTGGTGCACTATTGTCTAAAAAATGTCCGCCGTCACTTTTGGTTTTCTCTGGAAGGAATTAAAAAAAATTGAATTTTTCAACTTTTTTATTTTCTAATATTTTTCTTTGAAATTTTTACACCTTATAGTGACCCTTTTACTGATTAAGAATATGTAATTAGTTTTAAAATCGATCAAGGCATTCTCGAGAAATTAAGCGTCAAAGTTCTGAAGCGAGAGTCCGAGTAGCTCAGTCGTTATAGTCGTGGACATGGCCCAGGCGACCCGGGTTCAAGCCTCGAGTGCCGCAAAATTTTTTTCTCCTTTTTTCGCTTGGATCTACGATTTTATCTTTAAATTGATAAGTTTAATCTAATCTATTCAAAAATCGGACGGAAGACCTACTCGTTGCTCGCAACGAGATCGAATCTAGTTAGGGTCTTCCGTCTTCAGCGGAAGACCCTTCTATTATTGTAATGTTTCTTTTTCACTTTTCTTATTATTCTTTTTTTGTCTTACAAATTTTGTGCAGGCGATTTCTCGGAGATGACTCGTTCGATTTCCTTCAAATTTTCAGGGCTGATGCCTAGTCATATGAATTTTATACCGCCGGAATAATTTTCAAAAGTTCACTTCCGGTCGGAAGTTATCGTCGTTTTACGATTTTTAAAAGTCAATTTTGTCGGCGATGTTTCTCAAAAACGAGTAAAGATAGAGATCTGAAATTTTCAGAGATGATAGATCTAGCAATATCCTCGTGTACCTCGGTCACGAGAATATTGGCCGTCACTTCCGGTCGTCACCGGAAGCAAATTTAAAAAATGAAAATTTTCAACTTTTTATTTTTATATATTTTTTCCAATAAGATGATAGTGACCCTTTTACTGATTCAGAATATGTAATTTGTTTCAAAATCGATCAAGGCGTTCTCGAGAAATTAAGCGTCAAAGTTCTGAAGCGAGAGTCCGAGTAGCTCAGTCGATATAGTCGTGGACATGGCCCAGACGACCCGGGTTCAAGCCTCGAGTGCCGCAAATTTTTTTTCTCTATTTTTCGCTTAGATCTACGATTTTATCTTTGAATTGATAAGTTTAATCTAATCTATTAAAAAATCGAACGGAAGACCCACTCGTTGCTCGCAACGAGATCGAATCTAGTTCTTCTTATAATCTGCTTATTTATTTCAATGCATATTTTTCTATTTGTTCTTGTTCTAAGTTTTATTTTAGCTGATTAACACAATTCAGCACATAAATAAATGAATGTAGAAATTGCAGAATTGCTATATATCCCATCCCCGTGCGCCAATCCACTCGATACTACAGTGTTACATTGTATATATAGAACAATCCATTGTAAAAAAAAAAAAGATTTTAACCACTTTATGTAATTGATAAACATCTAGTTAATGATTCTAAATTTTGAGCGATCAACTCTTTAATTGAACCGTGTTAAATATTTATAATTATAAACTTAAGATGTTTTTATCCCGGCCATAATCACTAATTTTGTTTTCAAAATAAAATCAAACACTTTTGTTTCACATTGTATTTCCCGGCCATTTATATTTGTTTATTTTGAGGCTGCAAGACATGGTCAATTTTCACACCTTGCCACGGCCACCCTGTCGTGTATATATTCTGAGCGCTGTCTGTTAGTTCTGAGGGTTTTCTTGATCCCAGACATACAAAAGAATTTTTTCAGCGACTGCCAGACATATACACAGGTGGTCAATTTTCACACCTTGCCGTGGTCACCCTGTGGTGTGTATAGTCTGAGTGCTCTCTGTTAGTTCTGAGGTTTTTCTTAATCCCAGACATACAAAATATTTTTTTCTGCTTGCTTTTAGGCGTGGAGATTAAATATCTTAGCGTTCATAGATTAAGGAAAATCAGTTAAATTGTGTGTCTTATTTTCAAAATTATATAGCCGCTGGTCATATAACCGCATACAAGTGCATGACTAAAGTATTAATGAGAGAGAGAGAGAGAGAGAGAGAGAGAGAGAGAGAGAGGGGTTTTCAATCAAATCGCTGTTGCAATCGGTCGTTATGATACTGTAATGGGACATAATCATGCTTATGCCTTTCTGCATTGACGCCTCAAAAAACGTTATAATAGATATCTCTGAGAGAGAGAGAGAGAGAGAGAGAGAGAGAGAGAGAGAGAGAGAGAGAGAATTAAAGCATGATAAGCCGTAACACTTTTTCACTATATTAAGCTGGTGTTCTTTGTAGTCTTAGAAAAGTTAACAGTTTGAAATGGCGGTTGTGATGCTGAAATAGAACTTTATCGATCGTGCTAATGCCGTTATGCCATTATTTATCCAACTTTTTTTGAATCAATTGAATGCGGAACAAATAAGATGATGAATATGAAAATCATTCTAATACGTTATTTATATTGTTGTCAATAAAAATAATACTTTTCTTTTTGAATAAATATTCTCAAGATCATGGATTCCTGTATACGGATATTACGTAATGTCATACACAAGGTGCCAGACTGACAATTTACAAGGTTGAATTGCGATATTCAAACCTCTTGATCTGCTGAAAGTATGTATACTATACACAAATACTGCCTCGCTAATCTTTCTGTGAAGTAAAACCTCAAAGACATTATAAAGTCCTGACCGGGTATCTCTCTATTTTGAAAAGAAAAATAATCATGTTAAGAATTATGGGGTTTTTCATTGTTGAAAAAAAATGTCAACCGCATTTAGAAATTAAAATTTTTGTGGAGTCTGCCTGAAGTTTAAGTACCAATTTTTGACCGGCTTTATAATATTGTCTAAAATGTGATCTGTGAGTTTCCGAAGTTCAAAAGAAGCTAAATATCAAATAAAAAAATCATAAGAATATATAATTAAATAAATTGTGTTAAATCTGAAATATGTGTTATTTAATAATTAAAAGACAATGTTTTGGGCCTTAAAATATTCTCAGTAATTATTAGCAATTCTCAGTACCAACAGTAAATCTCAGTAAATATCAGTAATTATCAGAGCTCACAGCAAAAGCATCAGTAAATATCAGTAAATATCAGAACCAACAGCAATTATCAGTATATATAGCGCCTCATAAACCTCTGACAGACTCATTACAAAAAACGCGGTGATGCGATGGCGTTTTTAGCGCTCCTTGAAACTTTACATTTTAATCCAACAAAATAACTGGATTTATACACTATACGGTATACACAATAACTTCAAGACATATCGACTGGTGGATCTCGGAGATGAAATTACATAGACCTTAATACGAATTAAGATATATAAGCAAGCAAAAGCATAAATTTGTATCAATATAATCGTAATGATTGTTGTGATCTCTACTGGTGCAATATGGTGCCTTTTCCTCCTAACCATCCCCCCCTACCCGAAAGAATGGCTATGTAGCAGTTTTTCACCTATGAAAAGCTGGCTATATGGAAGGATTTCCCCCTTTTTATAGCCAGATTACTCCCATGGACTTGTTTATGGCAGACCATTCCTGACCGTAATTTGCAATTTCATAGATGATATTGAATATTCATAATAAAGAGTAATAAGTGCATTTATCAATACATAGTATAAAATACAGTTTTTGCTCCCAAAATGTGAAAAAAGGCACGCACCTTCATCACATTTCTGAATCATCATCCTTAATTGCATTCTTTGTTAAACTTTATTTGTACACCTTTGCACCAGTTATTCTGATTTCGGAATACCTTTGAACTTTGTATCGGTGCATATCTGCAGTTTGACTATAAATAAATAAGATCTCAACGAATTTTGCTGTCATTTTACTTTTCAGAGTCAATAACATTTAAATATCCTTCTAACGCTTCCAAATGAAGTTTTTTTTTTTTAAAGTTTAAATCTTTTTTTTTATCCTTTTTAAAAATTGTTCCATAAAGTAAGCAAAGAAATACACTTTATATTTGAAAATGCTTGGGATTGAGGGGAACGAGAAACCCAGCTTCGATTTGTGTGAGTAAATAAAGTAATTATGTGTAGTATTTTTGAAGTCAGTGAATGGCATTTATGCCAAAATCAGACAAAAACGACGGAAAATACCGACGTTCTTCGGACGGAAAAGCTCCAAGACCGTCAACAGACTGTAAAAATGGCGGACTGTTTCAAGAAGTGGTTCTAGAAGTGGCCAGGTGGACCAAACGAACAAAAGAGGTTTGAACAAAGGGATAAAAGGCAATACTCATTGTAAACAAACTTTACATTGACGGTGTGGAATACAGGGACCGAAAAAGCTTAATACTCGGAGCACAGGGCTGTTAATGAGGACTCTATATAAGAATAGAACGATGCAGAGAATGTCAGCCAAACAAAATCACATCAATGTAAACAAATGAAAAACATTTTTTGGAATAGAAATATGGGTTTTCGTTTTCGTATTGATCTATGTTTCCAAAAGTTATAAATGAATCATGATGTTTTATTAACTGAATGTTGGCTTCCGAAAGATACATGAATTTAATATGTACATTTGGATGCGTTTGACTCTTACGTTTTTTCCCGACAGAAGAGCAGAAATGAGCGATGCGGTGGAATTGTAATTTCGATCCTTTAAAAAATCATGATTTTATAATTACCAGTTGTCAAAATCAGCATGACACTGTTCTATCACTAAAAATACTTTGTACACCATCTTTTTTTTTTTTTAGAAAAGTGTAGATAAAAGCCTATTTGGAGGTCGTGGATATGTATCACCCAGCAAATCCACGTTTTACCATCTCTATCTGGAAACATAAATAACCACGATCCAAAAACGAAGAGAAAGTTACGGCGTTAAGTGTTCTGAATGCAAGGACTTCAAATAGAGAAGATTTGATTTGATGCAAGTCCAACATTCTTTTTTCATTGTACATTATTCATATAGAAATTGAGTTCATAAGAATGGTAATGTCCCTTTAAAAGTATAAGAATTAATTCTTTGTACTTAAATTTATGTTGATAACATGGTAAGTTTTGCTGAATCTGTACATAAACTTCAACTATCTTAGACATGTTATATGATTATGCCTCAAAATTGGACCTGGCCATTGGTACAGATCAAACTAAAGTTGTTGTATTTAGAAACAGAGGTAAAGTACATGAAAACGAAAAATGGCATATACATGTACACACTGACCAAATAGAAGTTGTAGATCAATTTCTGTACCTTGGTGTTTTGTTGAACTATAAAGAAATTTTATGTTTGAAATTGGAATAGACTACATTTGGTACGACCAAGACAAAATATTTTATAAAAGCCATTTTTTTACTTATAAAACAAACAATTATCGACTCCCTTGTGGAAAATCTTATTGCAGATGTTAATAATTCATCAATATGTTTGTTATAGAGAAACATCATTGACCGTTGTTCAGGGCACTATTTTTGGTGAAAAATAGGTCTTCAATCTACTTTGACTCTTGAATTGAAAAATAACACTTCAATCAAAGGTTTATAGAATACAATATTTGTTTTTTCATTATCATAAGTTTTTATTTCATTTCGAGTGAACGTCATCCTATAGCGTTGCAATCGCACCCTAATAGTTCAAAATTATAAACTTTAATGCAAGTCTTTATGAAATAATACCATTTTATTTCCCTTAATGCGCATCATGAGTATTTTGTTTATCATAACATGTAACTGTTCTGTTTTGCACAAGTTGTTCATTGGTCATTTCATAAAACAGACAAGCAGATAGATAGATAGATAATTTTTGTAAAACGGTAACTGCAGTGGTAACGTTTTAATCTATAAACGATTTATACGATAAAATACAAGATACTTCAGTTAGCATTTTAAAGTACTTTAAAATTTTAATCGAGAAAACTTTATTTCGCAATCAACCCTAGATAAACTATTTCTCGGGGACTAAATTTCAGGATTTATACACTGTATGTAAATTTTCTTAACAAGGATTTACAAGTGACATATATATAGATATTGACTGCATTTGTGACGACAAGTCTCTCGCGAACCTTGCACGAAAATATATATAAGTTGGATGACTGCAATTAGAAGAACTTGATTGTCTCGTTATTTAATTTATATTTACGTTTTTGGTGACGCCTCTTTCAGTACAGTACATTGTTATTGCTTTAAAGATAAAACGATTGATTTATTTTCATATCGTTTTTATATCAAATAGTACACCATCCCTAGATATTTTGCAAATTGTACAACAAACTTCACAGGTAAGGGTAACACCTATGAACGGTTTGAACGAACAAAAACGAGATGGTTCAGTTACATATAGCGCTTGCTTGATATTGTAAACTTTCTTTAACTCGGGGTGATTTATTTTCGCAATTAAGGTGTAGATTATCTTAACAATAATATACCAGAGATATTGAATTGCTAGTTCGCTGAAAGATATCTCCGCGCAGACAACACCCTTGTGAACCTTGAAAAATTTTCTCGCACGCGAATAAAAGTTGGTTTACAGTTATTAAGGGAACTTTAATGTCGCGCCCTGTTATATTTTTCGCGATTAAAACTACTTTTCATAACAGTACATTGTCATTGCTTTAAAAATGCAATGATAGATCTTATCTTATTTTCAGTGTACTGTATATATGATTTATACATTGTTGTGATTCGGGAATAATTGTTCACTGTTATAAGACTGCTTATTGTAAAATTTGAAACAAAATACTGCTCAACACTACTACTATGCTCTTAGAAATACAAATATTTGCATAGGTTTAATAACCAATTAAGGTAATCGATAAAAATCAAATGTTCAGTATTAAGAGATGCAGGCAGTAGCAAATGCGATGAAGATATCGAAATCTCGGCGTGATACTTGAGGTTTCGAAAATGATTACAATTACCCTGTTAACGACAATGAAGCCTGACATAGCTTTTGATTTTAAAACCGCCGATTTTAGTTTATTTAAAATTACTGCGAGACGATTTCGTAATTGCTTATGCAAAAAAAAAAGATTGCTTATGCATGACCGAACTTATAGAAATGGAATGGCGAAATTTCAGACGGGGCTTTTCTTACGGGTTTATCTAAAACCTGACAAACAACTTATGGGGCACATGTTATGGGGGGGGTGCATTATCTTTTCTCCTTTTTGTTTACTTTTAATATTCAACAATTCGGATTCATCATAACTTGAATTCCGATTCGTGTAATGGTTTTTATATTAAATTTGAGATATAATATAAAATTGATTGATCTCATCTTTAAAAAAAATTAAGTTCTTGTTTGCTTTTTAACGATGTGATGTAATTTGTTTAAAGTGTGACTTTACAGTTTTATATGTTTTATTTTTCGAGTATGTTTTGATGGTATCAGCTCAATCCTAATTAAAAACGTATGTTCATCGACGCTTCTTGAAAATATTTTATTCGCCTCGGCACTCGCTATTTCTTAATAACATGTTGAATTTCAAAATTACTTAAAATATTAAATTATATATACATGTAATATCATTCTTGTTTTACTTTACAATTGTTGAATGCAAAGATACTACTCAATAAATATTATGGACTCAATCGTTTGTGCTTTAATACCGGTAAATCGATGAAATATGGTGATGGGTTTAGATACTTTAAACAATGCACCTATTTTAACAACGCCAACCGGTTTATTTATTAATAAAAAATTCATATTTACCGCTTTAATTATGTTTAAAATGGGGGAATTCCTGCATATAGATTCGGTCCCGCGTCTGAAATCCTATTGACTGTCCCAAAATAAAAGCGATCATTGAAGACAAAGAATTCAACCAGTGTTATTGGCATAAAAAATAACCCCTGATCGTAATTGATCACCTCGTAATACTCAACGATTCCTTATTTTTTAAATACGATCACCCTTCATTTAAACCACACCATTGGTTAAAAGAAATGATAAAACAAAAACGTTCATACCGTTTGTTTGTTTTTTGCAGAGAAAAGATTTCTTGTTGTCACAGCTGTCAGTTTTAAATTTCCCAGTGGAGTAGTGATAAAACATACACAATATATCATCTCTTGGTTGCGATTGGTCTTGGATCGATCTGGGGTACATGTATAATGACTTACAATGATAATCCATGCTCTCATTGGAGTGAGTCCGCAGAAATGCTCCAACCCATATTCCTAGATTAGATCTAAGATGAAATAAAGAAATAATACTTTGTGAAGAAACAAAAAACTTGTGAATGTCGCATGTGTCTGTAAATTAAGAACGGTTATAAATATATTGTGCGTTCAAAGTATATTATAAGTTGTCAATTTTGTACAGTAATAAATCTTATCTTTTTACATTTTATTCCCTTAACATATCATGAGTATGTTGATATGTGAGGAAATAGAAAGATCTTTTAAACAAGATCTACTCGACTAAATTTTCTAGGTTTTGTATTCTATACATAAAGCAGAGATGTTCAGTTATGATTACTGAGGGAAACAATGTGGCCCCTAGGCCTTTTATTAACTGCTGAATATCTTGTCAACTTTAGAGAAAAACAACCTAACACTTGGGAAAAAATTATGAGCACAGTTGGATTTATTCACATTAAACGAGATAGGTAATAATGGCGTTTAAAACCCTGATGTCTTGATTGTTATTATATATATATATATATATATATATATATATATATATATATATATATATATATATATATATATATATATATATATATATATATATATATATATATATAGCTAAACAGTTTGATTAAAAGGAGGCATGATGCATCTCAGTTGACAAAAATAGAACATACATTTCTACATTCAATGTGGCTCCAAGTAGTTCATCAATCAAATGACTGAAAATGTATTCATAAAGTTGAAATTCTGAATCTGGTAGTACCAGCATTTCCCCTTTCTCCTCGCAAATCTTGGATGCGGTGTACCAAGTGACGTTTGTAAAATAAAGACGGTAGCCACAATTCTCATGAGGTTCTAAAGGATAAGAAAAAAGGAGTAAATTAAATTTTAAAGATATACATTTACAAATATATGTTTAGAATATACCTATATGCATGAATATATGTCATGATAGATAGATAGATAGATAGATAGATAGATAGATAGATAGATAGATAGATAGATAGATAGATAGATAGATAGATAGATAGATAGATAGATAGATAGATAAACTCTGTAAAGGATTTACAAAATGATAATGAAATAATTACTGTGTTTAAAAAAAAATAGAGTAAATATATAATTCAAACCCTTTTTTCGTGTCATAAAGAACAGTGATTTATTATAATCAATGATAAATAAACAAAAAGAATTTTTTTTTTCAAAAAGGAGTAAAAGTAAAGATATTAAAACTGAAATACAAGAACTTCTCATAAAAAATTTGAATAGATGAGTTTACAAACATACACATCAAAAGATGAAGCCACACACCGAAAAACATGATATGTAGCTTCAACAGTTGTTATTTTTTAAATGATTTCGTATCATCAAATTTTCTTAAAACCTTTTCTTAACAATATTTTGTTGAAGGTCTCTTGTTTATTACAACCCTATATTTAGCTTTCCTGCTACATGCCCAGTAGTAGATAAGTACATTTTAAAAGATATTTTTTGTGTTTGTGTTGATTTTTGCATTTTGTGATCATAGGATCGGGCTTCCCCTCCCGCCCTTAAAACACAAACCCGTCTGAACTATCAATACTTGATTAGAAGATTTTAACTGACCAAGGGCTTATGAGTCTTATACTTTTGGTATAAATCATCGTAACATCCTAAAATGTATCCGTTTTACCGACCTTTTTACAACTTGCATATCCTCTTTATAACCCCCATCTCCGGTCTTACAAAACCAGCAACCCTGCACCAAGAGCCTTGAATTTTATAGGTTTTAAATAGACTTTCTTGTTCATTTTAATAATGCCCCCAGTTTACCTACTCAATGCCCATTTGTAAAAAAGAATAGTTTTGAAATGAATCCATGTCAGTTAAAAGACAATCAACAATTCCTACTCCCGAGGCCTAACAACAACTGTTCTGCATTGTGCAAAGTTTGGAAAAAAGTATACTATTTGATCACTGTAATCATAACACTATATTACTGCTTGATACCCATGCCAAAAGAAGAGGTGAGTTACTTCATGTTTATTATATGACACACAAATTAACGTACTCTAGACTCTGACTCTCTGATTCTGGGAACATTTATTAAGAATTTGGTTTACCTTAATACAAAAAGTTAACCTGTTTTTTAACAGTATACCGATTTATATTTTTAACGAGAGGAGGAATATTTGTAAGGGATTTTAAACTTTAGTTTATATTATACTGTTTGTTAATCATATGATTTGTTATTTTATAGAAAATTCTGTAAATGTTTAAATACATAACATATAGCAGACGAGCAACTTATGTGAACTAGAGAAAGATATTATACATGTAAGAATTTTTTTTTACCTTTTTCTTTAAACTTTGCAGACATTGACGTATTTACTAATAGCATCAGAACGCACAAAGCCATTTTCTAAAATGAAAGATATTTGTGTTAAACATGATTTATTGTTTATGTACTTTTTCATTGTTGTGGCGAAACAAAATGAAAAAACGTGTTGTCATTTAACAACGTTTATTAATAAATAAATATATCATGCACGACTAAATTTGCAGAAAAATGAAAAACGAAGTAGTACATGTGCATATAAAAAATTCAGTACACAACACTCCTCTCTGATTAGAAAAAGAAACAATATGCACTTCCATGCTCAGAAACTACTCAGAAACATAGAGCCAAGAAACATAATTCATTCGACTAGAAATAAATCGTAGATGCTTCAATACAAAAAAACTCCACTTATTACACAATTGCATGAACATGTCATTACAACATATAAATAGCTGTACATATTTTATAGATATATCTCTTTAAATTTATTAATTTTATCGTCACACTGTATAAGGCATGAAAGTAAACAAGTATATATATATATATATATATATATATATATATATATATATATATATATATATATATATATATATATATATATATATATATATATATATATATATATATACTGAACTTAAGGTATATTGACTTGCATTCAATAAATACACAAAGTACACGAGAGCCCAATCAAATTGTAAATATAAGTGTTCATTACAATGTAATCATCAACACTGACTATAAAAGTAAATGTTCAATAATAAACATCTATTCAATGAGACCAATTAGTTTACTGAAAGGTATAATATAGGTACGCAGTTTCCTATTTACAATACGACGTACACAGACATTTCGCACCAGTCCATCAGCACTTGGGATAAGTTCTTCATAAGGACCGCCAGACGACTCACGTCAGACATACATCAGATGATCACTGTCATCCTGTCCATCAGTTTACTAAACACTCCATGAGTTAGATTCTTTCCATTTGGTCCTACATGTTCCAGTTGAACATCTTAGATATGCCGCGCCACTCCTATTACCCTGTACCATACTAATCCTCTCATGTGGGATGAGTGAGGTGTGTTAAAAATCCACTAAATCTTTGACTGGTTTAAGAAGAACCATACTGGACCATTTATCACGACTTTATTAAGACCTTTGGCAGCTCGAATGAAGTTTGTCATACGGTTAGATTGCATTTTATCTCCGTTTCCACGGAGAAAAAAAAATCTTTGTGATATATTGATGAATGACGAGCTTTAACTGATTTCCACAAACTCGATGTGTACAGCTCTTATCGTCAAACATAATACTGTAAACTAACTTTTTTTCGCGATTTACTTCCTAAAAACTTGTTTGCAACAACTTATGTTCGCGACGAAACCCTATTCAGACCCGTCTTGTTATAACAACCATGTGACATGGACTGGTTTGCAGCGGGAAATATTTGCGACCACGATACTCTCGCGAATCTCGCGAACATTTCTCTCAGGCGAATAAAAGTTGGTTTACAGTAGTTCATCGCGAATTCATTGTGTCTTATCTTTATTTCCACAAGCTATAGTTTAGTTTTACGTGTCACAATAAACCAGGGACCAAAGAACCAAAACCCACGGCACAAAGATTTCCTGGAGTTATCTGGATGTTGGTAAATCAGTTATCTTCTGAGATATCAAGTTTCTACATAATCTTTTACACACAACGCACTTATGAATCAATAGGGACAATTACTTAGTAACCACTGTTCCTTATAACATCCTCAGTATTGTGTCTCTCTTGATGAGCACAAGTTCTTTTTTGTTCATGGAAAGTGTTGCACAATTAGATTTGCTACATGTGAGTTCCTAGGGTTCTTTTGCTCAATTGGCAGTACACTAAGGTTCAACCTGCCATCAATTCTTATCATCCCGATCGAAATATTGGCATAGGTTCCGTATTGAGTTGACTCGAGTTGACTCGAGATAAATGTTTCTGATACTCCAAGAAAATGGTTTTCTGTGGGGTTTTTTCAAATCAAATAGTTCACACTATCGTTTCATGACTAAAGAATCAAATCTCGTACCCTTCCATTTTCTGCCAATGGTTTTAGCACTGTAATTGCAGAAATTGATGTAAAAAATCGCTTAAAACGACTTTTAAGGCTAGCATTGCTACGGATTTTTTTATCTTTACCATGGTTCACATGTAAAAAGTATTCGCTAACAGGGTCTTCGCTTACGTGCAGAAATCCACGCCCCCCGTAGCCACTTACAGCTTAAATCATCGCCTTTACTTTTTTCTCGCGTTCGTACATGAGCTAGGTTTTCATCAGATTTCACTGCGAAGGTTTACATGATCGTACAATGCGTTTCTCACAGTTGGCTAGTAGTTGTAATAGCGTTTGGTGTAAATATTGATGTAGCTTGGCACAATTTTGTTGTCAGAATAGAACTGTGTTTTCAAAAGGTTAATGTTCAAATCCACTTTAAAAATTTCTGCCATTTCAACTGCCATAAGAGCAGCTCATGATCAAAGTACTTATCTTAGCAGGGAATTTTCATGTAAAGCAGATAACCTTACTTTGAAATCATAAATGATACTTCACTCCTCGTCTCATCTGGAACGTCGATGTATGGCACTGCTAACACAGCTTTTTTGGAGGCATCACAAAATGTATAGCTTTGTACATCATCACAGAGCTCAAAGGTTTTGTAATATATATTCGAGGAATGAACCATTTGAAGTGATGAAATGGACCTTTCTAAAAATTTCCCTTGTTATACTTGAGTAATTAACATCGTCATTCCATATTGCCGTAATTTTGCGAAGGGTGATTTTTCAATAAATAGCAAGTGGTCAAAAGAATCCCAAAATATCATATATGCTGTGTAACATAGACAGGCAGTCACCTCGAAAGTTTGTTTTTCCAATAAAAATGATATCGAACAGGAAACTTTCAAATAATTAATCCTTTAAAAGACTAAGACCAAGGTCCTTTTCTTAATCAAGTGGATTGATTCCTTTATTTGCTCGGGTCTTTTTGAAAAAGCTAACATCTCTTCTGTATTGTTTGAAGCGACTTTGCGGGTTACCTTTTGTTTTCCACACAGTGGCTTCATCTTAACAGGTATTTTGCTTGCAAAGTATTAGGAACAGGTGTTAAGGGTTCATCTACAAAACAGGTGTTGTTGTTATTAAGATCCTTAATATCTTGCTTTTATTTTGATTCATCAAAAACTTTAAGCAATCCAAAAGTAGCGAAAGCTGGTTATAGGCAATTCCCAAGCACGTATGCACATACAATGAATGTATGCATAACAAGATGATTTCATGGATCATCTTCTGTGTGCAAAAGTGAATAGTCTTTGTGGTCTTCAAGTACAAGAAATGAGTAGAACATAGATATGCTCATACTTGCTTATATGGTAATTGCCTCTCTTCGGAAACGAAGCAGAACACCTCACCATCTTTGTATGGTGCAGATGATTCAAAGAATCCATCTAATTGGTTTGGTTTCTTAGGATGGTAAAAGCCAAATAATGGAAGATACTATTTTTATGTTCTTGTGAAATTTCTGCCGCGCCACTTTTTTCATAAATGTAAGAAGTGTTGTCTTATCTCACAGTTTTCTAAGAGATTGATAGCTAAAAATATAACTCCCTTAAGGAGCATAACTTTGTTCTTTGGTTTTGCTTGTTAATCTTATTAAAAAGAAAGAGACACTTTCTTCAAGATTCTAAATTCATTTCACTCTCCATAAGTCGAATGAACTTCCGATCTTCGACATGATCTCAGATAGACGTGTACTTTATATCAACAATGAATTGTTCACCCTGCTTGCCTTGCAGTATTTGAGAAATATCTTTGATTTTTAGGCCTTATTGCATAGCATTTAAATGACTACTGCTACCACATTCTTTGCACAATTAAATTCTCTACAGTGTTTCTTATGAAATTTCATTTGTAAACACCAGAAACAACGTTTATTTTATGCTACATATTTCTTCCATAGGTTTCTTCATGAAGAGAAGACAATCATCAAGATATGCCAAATATCATGTGCACGTAAAAGAGACAATCATTTTAAGGGTCTTCCGTTTCCGACGGAAGATCCTCTTGTTATTCTATTGTTTCTTTTTTAGGGACTTTTTTCGGACGCTATTACTCGTGAACTACGCGACTAATTTGCATGGAATTTTTAGTACTGAGAGAACATTAAAAGATCTTGAAGTTAAAAAATTAAGGGCTGATGATGTCACTTCCGGTTTGAGATTTTGAAGATTTAGTGAATTTATTAGGACTTTTTTGCCCACTTAACTCCTCCAAAACTAATAAAATTAAAACGTGAAACTTTCAGGGATAGTAGATGAATGTCTATAAGTGATTCTATTTAATTGATAATTTGAAAAATGTGCAAGGCGCCAAAGCTCGCCCAAGCTCGAAAATTTGCAGCAAATTTTTTCACGTGTTAAGATTTACACGCTCTTTCATTTGATATCAGTCAAAAGAGGCTGGTTCCTCAAATGAGGGGCCAAGATGGCCCTAAAGTCATTTTATGATATCGCTTTACTGAGCAATAATTTGTTATTAACTAGAGACGATCTCGTTGCGGGCAACGAGAAGGTCTTCCGTTCGATTTTTAGAAAATGATATGACATCATAGACTTTGATTATCGATAACAAAATATGATTTGTAAAAAGGAGGGGAGTACTAATGCTTTCCTGTATCTTTTTTTATAAATTCTCTTACGTTGCTTTTTAAAATCTTTGCATTTCTTCCAATCGCGGTAGAGAAGATTAAACTTTATTACCTCTAGCCCGTAAAAACCCTCATAAGGTAAACACATGAGAAAATCATAACACAGTTAGGATATAAAAACGTATTATACCTAATTTTGCTTTGATAACCTTTCACAAAATATATCTTAGTAAAAGGTTACAGATAAAAGACTTTAGAGCCCTCTGGTCCCCTAATTTTAGAGGCGAGTCCCTTTTTCTTGATATCAAATGAAATGTCATATAATTCTAAAACATATTTCAAAAATAGATATGACGTCATCAATATAAAAGAATTCCAATATCTAACAGATCTGAAAGTTTCACGAAAATCGGTCCAGCCATTTTCTAGAACTCGCGTGGACAAAAATATAATACCAGCAACGTTGTTTTTTACAAGATAAGCAATATGATAGGATTAACGCACGATAGAACAATAAACACGCACTATAGGATAGAATTAACGCACGATAGAACAGTATACATGCATGATAGGATAGGATTGATACACGATAGGAAAGGATAAACGATGTTTAAAATAAACGTATAATCGCTTTAACTGATCTTCACGAATAAACTGATAATGGCAGAATTTGAGAAAGAAGACGTTATAACATTAACATAGTTTTTAGAAGACGTCACAATACGTTTGAGCGCCGGTTTTGAGATGGGCGAACTACGATAAAGCTAGATAAAGTTTTTCATATGAAAATATAAACGAGTTGTTTTTCAAAAATATGATAAAAACAACAATACTTGGAAAAATCTGTATCGCACTCGAATCAACTCCCAACCAATATCTGCCCCATGGCCTTCGTTCATCTGGCTGATATTGGAGGCTCGGGTTGATGTGGGGTGTGGTACAGAGTTTGCAAAGTAATATTTTCTATGAAATAGGCTCCTTTTAAAGAAAATTACTGATAAATCTTGAGTTAAGTTGTCAGAAGGAAAATAGGAGTGTAAACTTATTATCCACTTTGTTCCCAACGGCTATTAATTTTAAGTGAATATATTTAGAATTGACGAACTTAAATGTAATCATATATCTTTTCTTCTAAATTATTAAAAAAAATTCTATGACATCACCCATTGTATTAAGTCAACGTTTAATTTCACTATTCAATCAGCAGTTGTTGGATATATAAATATCCAACTTATGGGCAGTTGGATATTTTTAATATCCAACCGCCCATCAGTTGGATATTCAAATATACAACAGTGCATAAAACAAATAAAAATGACAAAATGTCGAAAACGTGTATTTCCAAAATAAATCCAAATTTATAACACAGAATCTTGTCATCCATACATATACATCCGATAAGCCACGAATGAAATTTCAACAGAAATACATTTATTTCCTTCACTTAATTTTAATCGACTTGGGATCACATATTAAATCACTTTTATAAACACTTTTAGACTTCCTCTTTGAGCCTTGAACCATAACACTCCTTTTCATTAGTTTTAACAATAAAAAGATTATTGTCTTACTATGACTTCAAAAGACTCCTATCAAATCTTTTCACAAATCATCGTCTGTTAATTTACGTCAGAGATTTGTTTTTTCCTTTCTCCAAGTCCAAAATATCATTCAAACGGTATTAGTGCCTTTCCTGGAACTGTAGACTTATATACTTTGCGTTAAAAATTCATCATCTAAATCTATACCTGCTCAGTACATAACATGAGCACCTGTTCACTCGTCCATGAATAAAAGGTGTGTTTGGGAAGACTTTATGGTACTGTATGGTACTGTTGGAATTATGAATGAGCTATATGCTTTTTTATTACAGCACAGTTCGATATATGAATGGATCATTGCTTCTTTGAGGTCCAGTGGGGGAATTTTTTTAAAGTAAGATAAATAACGAGATAGTGTTTAATAGTTTAGAGAAAACATCACATCCTCGGGCCTTCGGTTCTCGGAGAGAATGTTTTCTCTGAACTATTCAACACTATCTCGTTATCTATCTATTATCTATCTAACGGGAGACCGGGTGCAATTATTTGATGAGAAACTAATTTTTTTGTTCGCTTGACTGGGTTCTAAATCAAATAAAAATTCAGATTGAGAAAAGTATTTTAAACTAGAAAACTCATTACATTTTAAATACTGAGAAAGGTATTTAGTTCTAATTTTTTAAACAAATAACATTCTCAGATATATACCATCCATCATTTGACATTATATTTACATTTATATTTATATTGTATATAAAGACAAAAAATACATACAAGAAAATTCTAAGAAACATCTACTACAAAAGGTCATTTTTACGTGGAATTTCACGTTTTAAGTTTCGTGGAAAACACAGAATGTCAAATGTTGGTTTGAATCAATTCCTTCCTTTAGGCATAGTTTGATAATGTTTTAAATGAAATATAAAGATTCTTTTAATTCTATTGAACCATCTCCGAGAAACATTTGAAAGTATGCATTATATTTGTTTATTTATTTCTCTTAAATTAAAATACATTATAATTAAAATACCTTTACTTGCTTAGAATTTTATTGCGTGGACCCTGAGGTCCACGCAGAAAATATATAAGCGAGGTTAAACCGGATCATATGGGGAAAATTCAGCCTGCGCATGGGCTAGCCTGGTTCCTGTGCGTAATGGGTAGCTCAGGGAACCAGGCACTACTGGCTCTGAAAAGTACTGAAAGTGCCATTTTTTACTGATAATTTCTGATATTTACTGATATTGTACTCTTAGTGCTGAGAATTGCTGATATTTACTAATAATTTTACTGCTGTTACTGATAATTGCTGTTGGTTCTGATATTTACTGATATTTACTGATGCTTTTGCTGTGAGCTCTGATAATTACTGATATTTACTGAGATTTACTGTTGGTACTGAGAATTGCTGATAATTACTGAGAAATACAGGCAGGGGATTTTTAAGAGAATAATTTTAATTACTGTAACATGCAAATTATATTTATTCAAATTATCGGGAAACAAATACCGGGCATTTAAAAAAAAAAAAAATGTAAGATCTAACTAAAGTTTTATCAACAGTAACTTCTTTTTTACAACCACAAAAATTGGATTTGATTATTCTTCTTATAATCTGCTTATTTATTTCAATGCATATTTGTTGTTTGTTCTTGTACTCAGTTTTTTTATTCAGCACATAAAAAAATGAATGTAGAAATTGCAGAACTGCTATATATCCCATCCCCGTGCGCCAATCCACTCGATACTACAGTGTTACATTGTATATATAGAACAATCCATAGTGAAAAAAATTATAAAGATTTTAACCACTTGATGTAATTGATAAACATCTATTTAATGATTCTAAATTTTGAGCGATCAACTCTTTAATTGAACCGTGTTAAATATTTATAATTACAAATTTAAGATGTTTTTATCCCGGCCATAATCACTAATTTTGTTTTCAAAATAAATTCAAACACTTTTGTTTCACATTGTATTTCCCGGCCATTCTGAGGCTGCAAGACATATACACAGGTGGTCAATTTTCACACCTTGCCACGGTCACTGTCGTGTATATATATTCTGAGCGCTGTCTGTTAGTTCTGAGGTTTTTCAGACATACAAAATATTTTTTCTGATTGCTTTTAGGCGTGGAGATTAAATATCTAAACGTTCAAAGATTAAGGAAAATCAGTTAAATTGTGTGTCTTATTTCAAAATTATATAACCGCTGGTCATATAACCGCATACAAGTGCATGATTAAAGTATTTATGAGAGAGAGAGAGAGAGAGAGAGAGAGAGAGAGAGGTTTTCAATCAAATCGCTATTGCAATCGGTGGTTATGATACTGTAATGGGACATAATCATGCTTATGCCTTTCTGCATTGACGCCTCAAAATACGTTATAATAGATTATCTGAGAGAGAGAGAGAGAGAGAGAGAGAGAGAGAGAGAGAGAGAGAGAGAGAGAGAGAAAATTAAAGCATGATAAGCCGTAACACTTTTTCACTATATTAAGCTGGTGTTCTTTGTAGTCTTAGAAAAGTTTACACTCGAAATCTGTGTTTGAAATGGCGGCTGTGATGCTGAAATAGAACTTTATCGTGCTAATGCCGTTATGCCATTTTGACTCGGAAACTCAAATTTTAGGACTAGATAATATATGCGAGCAAGAGAGAGAGAGAGAGAGAGAGAGCAGGGTGGGCAGATTTACAATAATATAACTAGATCATGACATAGGCGTCGGAACCGGGGGGGGGGGGGGGCTAGGGGGGGGGGGGGGGGGCTTAGCCCCCCCCCCCACTTTTTTTTCAAAGTTATACCTAACTTAGCATTAGAAACATAGCATGATAGAGGGTTCAGCCCTCCCACTTTTTCTCGCAGGAAAGATTATTGTTCCTAAATTTACCTTGAAAGATTGAAAAGTTAGATTCAGAGGCATACTAGCCCCCCCCCCCCCAAGGATTAGGATTTCCATGATTTTGGGAATTACTTTTTTCTCAATATTTCTGAGGATTAGTCTAGCCCCCCCACTTTCAATTTGCTTCCGACGCCTATGCATGACAACATTACTTAGCCGTGCAACCGCATACAAGTGCATGAATAAAGTATTTATGAGAGAGAGAGGTTTTCAATCAAATCGCTGTTGCAATCGGTGGTTATGATACTGTAATGGGACATAATCATGCTTATGCCTTTCTGCATTGACGCCTCAAAATACGTTATAATAGATTATGAGAGAGAGAGAGAGAGAGAGAGAGAGAGAGAGAGAGAGAGAGAGAAAATTAAAGCATGATAAGCCGTAACACTTTTTCACTATATTAAGCTGGTGTTCTTTGTAGTCTTAGAAAAGTTTACACTCGAAATCTGTGTTTGAAATGGCGGTTGTGATGCTGAAATAGAACTTTATCGTGCTAATGCCGTTATGCCATTTTGACTCGGAAACTCAAATTTTAGGACTAGATAATATATGCGAGCAAGAGAGAGAGAGAGAGAGAGAGAGAGAGCAGGGTGGGCAGATTTACAATAATATAACTAGATCATGACAACAGAGAGATATTATTTATCCAACTTTTTTGAATCAATTGAATGCGGAACAAATATGATGATGAATATGAAAGTCATTCTAATACGTTATTTATATTGTTGTCAATAAAAATAATACTTTTCTCTTTGAATAAATATTGAATTTCTCAAGATCATGGATTCCTGTATACGGATATTACGTAATGTCATACACAAGGTGCCAGACTGACAATTTACAAGGTTGAATTGCGACATTCAAACCTCTTGATCTGCTGAAAGTATGTATACTATACACAGATACTGCCTCGCTAATCTTTCTGTGAAGTAAAACCTCAAAGACATTATAAAGTCCTGACCGGGTATCTCTCTATTTTGAAAAGAAAAATAATCATGTTAAGAATTACATGTATGGGGTTTTTCATTGTTGAAAAAAAAATGTCCACCGCATTTAGAAATTGAAATTTTTGTGGAGTCTGCCCTAAGTTTAAGTACCAATTTTTGACCGGCTTTGTAATATATTGTCTAAAATGTGATCTGTGAGTTTCCGAAGTTCAAAAGAAGCTAAATATCAAATAAATAAAACTTAAGAATATATAATTAAATAAATTGTGTTAAATCTGAAATATGTGTTATTTAATAATTAAAAGACAATGTTTTGGGCCTTAAAGTATTCTCAGTAATTATTAACAATTCTCAGTACCAACAGTAAATATCAGTAATTATCAGAGCTCACAGCGAAAGCATCAGTAAATATCAGTAAATATCAAAACCAACAGCAATTATCAGTAACAGCAGTAAAATTATCAGTAGATATCAGCAATTCTCAGCACTTACAGTGCAATATCAGTTAATATCAGAAATTATCAGTAAAAAATGGCACTTTCAGTACTTTTTAGAGCCAGTAGTGAGGCTAGCACACGTTTATCTGAATCGGGATCGGGATTCCGTGCCATATGCACACATAAGTTCAAAGGCGCTATAATTGTAAAGTTGTCGGTAAACAGTACAGAAACAAAGTATTCCTTTTAAAGAAATGATTGGCATGTGATATGAACTATCGGTATTATAAAATAAGTTAATTTTATGCCGAAACTACAATATGCATCAAATAGCATAATTTGCAATGTTTCGTTGTTTTACGAATACACATGTAACTTACTTTACTTTTATAGTAGGCGATGCTAGAGAACTTCCCGATTAAATCTTTTAAGCATTTAAGTATGATTGAATAATCATGTCACTGTATAAAAGTTTAAATCTCAAGTAAAATGCTTCAAATATGAAATTTTTAATTTACGCAAAGCTGTCACTGCATAGTTAACAAAGTAGTGCGAATCGTAATGTGTGTGCAAATAGTAGAACTCACCACATGCCTAATATTATACATGCAAGCCTCATTCATAGATAGATCTTAATTATTTTAGAAGTATGAATCCTTCAAATTCTGAGATAAAAAGTCAGGGCTATGTATACATACATGTTTACGTAATACAACGTACAAATTTAGTGGTTACAAGGAGAAGGCTAGAGTCGGTGGAATCTCTGATAATCGTAAGGCTTTCACGTTTTCGTGGAAACACATGCAAATGGTCCACGTATTGTAGTCCTTTTTTAAAGGACAGCAACTTGTAATTTTTTAATATTTAACCAAAAAATAGCTTTTAAAAATGTTTGGAAAGTAAATTTTTTTAAATTATCAGGAGGATGAAAACTCATGACTTACAAATTCGTAGTGAACCATCCAACCCACTGCGCTACGCTATTAGATGTGACAATCTTGGGTGAAGATATTTATAAATTTAGACATCATTTTAATGTTTATTTTGATAAATAGTACTTCAAAACATGAAAGTGTCCCATACTACCTTAAAACGTAAAAAATTGCAATTCGTCAATTGAAAGATAAATTTAAAGAGACTTTAGTTATTTCGATGATTGAACCCGGGTCACCTAATGAGAAACAAATAAATAAGAAAATGGGACAGTCGCTGGAAAGCATATGAGTGTGTATCTTGTCAAATCATTTAATTTATCAGATTATTATCTAAATACGTTCTATGTTTGCCATGATACATATTTTGAATATTCAGCATTGTCTATAAAAAATAATAAATCGGCAATACGAAACTTAACCTGTATATATGAATGCAGGGTGCAAACTGAGGGTTAAAAACATTGATTTGAAATCCTTACTGGATTTCCATTAATATTTTTTTTTTTTATAAAATTTGAACCAAAAAAGTGAAGGAAAAACCCTACTATGGGGGGAAATCTAGTATACAGTAGCTTTTCCTTCCGGAGGAAAAGTGACTATATAGCAGGTTTTCCGGGGGGAAACTACTATGCGGCAAACACTGCTATACAACACCGGTATTCCTGACATTATGATACTGCAATCAAGATATATACTCATCATATTCATATTCATAGTCAAATAAGATTTGGCTTATATCTGCTAAAGATTTTATTAGAGATTGCTGAATTCCAAGTTGGAAAAATGAGTAAAATAAATAGGGCCGACATTTATTTTGCGAACCTGACAATAAGGCTGAATAAGCTTTTACTTTTTGGTTAGTCTGAACTTCAAAGTTATACTCTTTACTGAGTGGAATTTCTTATTTTATTCTTTAAAAAATCGGTGTGACTATACAAACATAAAACATGAGTCATTAAAACTGGACCCAATAACACGTGACAAACAAACATTAAATGTCTGAAGTATTGTTATAGAGATCTTAGCTATTACTACATTTGTAATCTAACACATAAAACCTTTCTTAGATCACTGACTACAGAAAACTAAATCCCAAAATAGAACATATATATACAAATTAACAACAGGTATCACCTTTTGAATTTAAATTCCTGGTAATGACTTCAATTATAAATTACCCTAATATGTAGAATTGTACGGTATTTAAAAATACAAAATGAGTTTAAAAGTTTATATAAAAATTGTAAGTACTTAAAGTGCAAGCTAATGGTAACGATCTTCGAGGGTCTCGAGGTTATGTTTATTTATAATAATACAATAAATGTTACTAAACTTACCTTAAAGTACATGATAACTGTCTACAGGACACAAGATGAATTGGCACCAAGTACTTCAGAGTCGTCACGTCACTTCACGTCACGTTTGTTTGCTTTATATATTTATTTAGTATGGTGCAATGCCATTGTTCACAACACCTAAAAAATATTTATTCTCATTTCATAATCCAATAATACAATTCCAGTAGGTATAGATTTTTATCGCGTGTTTTATATCTTACTCACATTTGTCTCTATATCTGATAAATATTTAAACTAGTCGAAAGAAAAATCAATACATTGTCATATTTCTAAAGCGAAACTGATAAACCATTTACTGATCGCCTCTTAATTATTAATTTTCTAAAATTGTTTTTTTTCTAGGAAATTAGTTGCAGAATTGCTAATCAGTTTATCGCAAATTGTTCCGACTGATTGACTGGTTACTTGTAACACTGTGCCGGATAATTTTACCAGTGCCAAGGTGGAAACTATGCACCCGCTTAATATGCAGTTTTGGAAAAAACATATATACCAAATGATAAACCATTGTTTAGAGAGTATATAACCACTTTTGTTAGTGTGTTTAGCTGACAAGTGAGATATTTACCTTTAAAAATTATTTTCTACTAGGAAAATGATAATTCCCATAAAAAAGATTCTTCTTCAGGAATAATTGACAATCCTATAGGAATTTTTAAAAATAGGAATTATATTTGCTATAAAAGAAAGCTATTCCCTGTAGGAATTTGATTCAGAGAGGAAGTTTTTCTACAGGAAATTAAAATTTTCTTTCGAAATTTTATCAAATCCTATCGGTATTAAAATTCCTACATGTATATAAAGTTCTTGTACTTAGATCAAATTTCAAATTTCCGATAGGAATATTGCTTTTCCCATGGGAAATTTAGTTTCGAAATATGCAGCTTAGACGGGTTCAAAAATGCCATTTTGGCACAGGCATAATAATTCGGCACAGTGTTTTGTATAAAGAATTAAGATAGGTAAAGTTAGCTACTAGGAACTAGCTACGAGAAGTAAGAAAAGCCAGCTACTAGTAACTTGCTACGAGATGAAAGAAACTTGGCTACTCGTTACTGTCCAAGTGAGAAAACATACCTACGATTTCTTTTTGTGTTCTTAATATGTACATTTCACTATAGCATCATTTACTCATATTCCTCTCATACTTTCATCGAAAATTGGTGCATTTCGTTTAAAATATCCCCATTTTATACAACATTGTCCATTGGACTCAAGTATCTGTACTTATAGATTGAAAATATCAACAATTGTTATTAATTATAACAATCTATAATCTCATCCGCATGATATTACAACAAAATTACTCAGATATCTCTCTTAATTTCATCAGCTACCAGTGCAGTTCTTTTCAACTATCTCTATTTAAAAGACATTTTTTTCATGTAACTGAAGTAGCCGTACATACACAGATACACTGTATCTCTTTAATAAAGATTTGATCATTGACTTTATATAATGTTAATGTCAAATGAATACAGACAATAAAAGTAGTTTTAGGCAATCAATGGTTTGGATCACCTATTAGTCAGTATTTTGTAAAACGATCAAAAATGGGTAGAATTTTAAAAATTGATAGAGGAAATTCGGACTAAGTTAAATTTAAAATATAAGCTTTAAACGAATTTTTGAAATATGAAACTAGTAAAGTTATTCATAATTTATCATTTTCGAACCAAGCCATTGTTTTATTATTTCTAATAATTGCAAAATAAAAAAAAAAACCTTAGAAAAGGTAACAATTTTGACAGTTTTTTCAATAAACAGTCATTTAGAATTAAGAGTTCACAAGCATAAAAATTAGGTCATTGACCTAGTTGTTTGAAAGTGAAAAACAGCACAATAGTAGTTGGACTACAATGTAGAATAAGTATTTTTTCGTTGCTATTAGTGGAATTGTTTCGCCTCTGAGTAAACGTAATCCTTAACCAATGAAAGGTAGCAATTAATGGAAACTATAATGACTGAAAGAGGCGCATTTGACAGATTTGATAAAATTACTATATGGGTATCAGGTGATGTAAGGCTACAATGTATGAGACGTGTATTTTAGTGAAGTCCATTTGTATGTTCATGCCATCAGGTATGAATGATCTGAGTCTGTGCATCCAGAAATTTTCCTTGCTTTTCCTCTCCGCGTCTGTCCAATGATGATTATGGTCAATAACCAATACTGTCATGTCTTCCCATATGTGGCCTATCGTATTAAAATGTTCCCCGACGGGCTCCTTGAATTTTTTTGGTTTTTATGTTAAAGCGGTGGTAATTGATCCTTTTGCGGAGGTCACCTGTTTCACCAAGGTATTGCTTAGAGTAAACTTTGCAACTGAAGAGATAGATGCAGTTGTCTGTGCGGCAAGACTTGTTGCCAAATATCTTGTAGGTGCGACTCGTGATGGGGATTTTAAAACTGTCCGCGTTGGCGCTGAGTTTGCACAAGAGACATATGGCATCAGAACATGTTTTAAAACTTTAATTTGGCAACGAGTTGTCTAATCTCAGCCTCACTACCATGTCCTGTTCCTCGGGCGTTTAAACGCAGCCATTGGCAGATCCTTGAAAAGATCGATCATTCTTTCGTTAGTTTTAAGAATGGGCAGATTATTTCTAAGGATGCCGCTGAGGTTTTTAAGGGCAGGGTGATAGGTAGTGACTAGTGAAACCCTGCTTTTGTCTGTTTTCTCTTTGTATTGCAAAAGGGTTTCCTGTCTTTTGTAACAATCTCAATAATTGCAGATTGCACTGTCTGGGCTTTATAGCCTCGATTACACAGATGGGATTTAAATATTCTGCTCTGTTCTTCAAAAATTTCATTAGAAGAACATATTCGTCTGATTCGGGTTGTTAATCCTTTCGGAATTCCTCTAAAAGTATGGGGAGGGTGGCAGCTCGATTGCTTGAGATAAAGGTGAGAATCAGTGTGTTTCGTATGGAAACTAAATTGTATTTCACCATCTTCCAGGGTTGATGTACTATCCAAAAATACATTTTCAGAACTAGATATGTCCACTGTGAATTTAATCGAATTGTGGAAGGGGTTGGCAAAGGTAAGAGTATGATCTGGCAGGCCAGAGGAAGGTGTTTTATTCAGATAATTTGTAGTGTCCTTGAGGTACGTATGACGGCTAATCGTGTGCATGTGGACGGAGATGTAAATGTATAAATTCAGATATTTTCTCCGTGGGATGGCTGATGGAACTAATTTTAGGGCGTTCCTTTCTTGTGGATTTTTTGGAAACAGATAAAATTGACCCGGTCTACAGTTGGTTGGGCGTAGCGTTTCATAAACATTAACACCAATTTCATCATGTTCATACAGGGTGTCAGTGAGAGCTGAAAAATATTCGGTTGTATCAGAGTCCAGTTTCTTGTAGAAACGATCGTCTGTAAGTTGTCTGTTGGCTTCAGCTAAATACGCTTGTTTGTCTAGGACAACCACTGTGGATCATTTGTCTGCATGTTCAATTACTACGTTGTCCCTGTTTTTCAACTTTTGTAACGCAGATCTTTCTTCTTTCGTCAGATTGTCAGGGACGACTTTTTGGTTGGTCAGGAGCTTCTCAATGTCTGATTAAACAGCATCAATATAAGACTCAAATGCTCCACATTTGGCAAGTGCCGGTTCTCAAGTACTTTTGGGTCCGTACAACATTTGTTCTTCTATGTTCTTCTAAGTTGTGCAAGGGCGAAGGAGGGTCATCTGTGTGATCTTTGTTGTTCGCGATAAGTGTTCGTGAGACCTTAGATAACAGCGATATCTCAACGTAGACCTGTGAGAGAAATCTTAGATGCATTCAGAACTGGGCAGGTGTTGGTATCGGGCAAGGACTCGGCTTCACTTGTTTGCTTGTTGCCCTTGAAGCGTCTAGAGCGCTGGTTTTTTTTAGCAGAAGGACGAGGTGACACCATATTAGGCCTAGTTCTATTAGTTACTGGAACACCATCCCGAAGGAACGTCCTTTTTTGAGTACTGTTGAGGTCATTGGATAGGGTTGTATTGAATGTTGTTATGATTCTTTCGGGTTCAACAAAATCTGCATGGGATGTGGATTTATCAAGAGAGGACTCTAGTGAAACTATATCTTCCTTAAATTATCGGAGTCTGTGGTTATCCAACGACAGACAGAGAGACATTAATTCTTTGGAGCGACATCTTAATATGAAGTCCTTTTAGAAACTGACCCTTTGTTGGGAGTGACATTTATTTGGAAGCCTTTTGGAGAGAGAGAGAGAGAGAGAGAGAGAATGAGAGAATATGTAAATTAAAGAAGGTACACATGTATAGAAAGTTTTTTATTGTAGTTGAGTTAGATATATATTTTTTAAATTGATACTTTTTCTACATTTTTATTGACACGCACTGTTATTTGCAATTCCTGATTGGCAAGGGAAATCTTTTAATAATATATATATATATATATATATATATATATATATATATATATATATATATATATATATGTATGTATCACAAACATCATTGTACTTTATTTATATATTATGTTCTTTGTTGTTGATAACGCCCAGAACAGATATTACCTGCTTGTCATTTAAAGTTTATAACCATATATTTACATTCCACATATATTTTGCGTGTAAAGCTACTGCAGATATTGCACCATAACACAGACAGGGTACTAAAAGGTTAAATCACGAGCTTTAATTGTGACGTCACAAACGTTGAACGCTGATAAATACAACGTCACAAGCGAAAATCAAATATCACGCTTGTGGCTGTTACTGTGGCTCTTCCATTAATTTGAACTTACCCATAGGATAATTCAGTAACTTGAGGTATAATTCGCATTTGCGTCCAAGGCAAGAAGGTAAAAAAAATGTAAATATAAGCATTAAATCCTTATTTTTTGAGAGACATAGTCTCATAACTGCAACGGTGTGTGCAAACAAATTTTCATAACGCGCTAACGCGCGTTATTCAATTTGTATGCACACACCGTTGCAGTTATCAGATTTTATCTTTCAAAAAATAAGGATTCAATACTTAATTGGAAAATGATATACGTTATACGTTAATTTTTTAAACTTCTGTAATACATTTTTTGAAGGTTATATTTTCATAAAGACTTCTTTGATCAAACCTATGTTATTCAAATTCATTTTTATGGTAATGGAATCATTGGTCGATTGAGAAATTTGTATTTGATTGATTTGCTTCAAAGAGACAAAGTCACGATTTTGGTCATAAATTATTTTTCCGATTTTAATGTTTAGAATGCTTCAGTAAGGTAATTTTAATAGGCAACCAAAATTTTAGTGTCATTCTTGAAGTAATTAATAAATTAAAAAGCTCAATTGACTTCAAATGTCAAAAAAATATATATTTGGTAATAAAAATAAAGTACACTCTCATGAACAATCTATTATTTATTTCTAACTGCTTTATATACACTGTGTATCCCAAGTGATATTTTGATGACAGCGTGTAAATTAATCTTTCTTTGTTTATTCCAGATACTTTTAAAGAAAACGCCATCAAATATATTTGATAATAAGTATTTTAAGTGACAGAAACATTAATGTTTTGTTTATCAGTAATTACTTCATGTATATTTTACAAAATAAATCGATATGTTTCATTTGCCATTTTAGCCAGCAAGAACAGGTAGACAATTTTTAGTGGATGTGATAGAAATGTACAAGGGGATTGGAAATGGGACTGTTTTCTTGTCTCGATTTACTTTTTTTTTTATCTATAACATCTGTTTAAGTTAAGAATGAAAAAAAATAGCGGACTCGATCAAACTAAGATATATATGTATTCTTCGATTATAGCGATTTGCCTCCCTTTCGTCTTACAAGCAAGATCATTGTAGAGTTACAAATTTTAGTTGTGTCAGCTTTACGCAATTAAGTTCCCTATTGTAAGGTTTTGTTTGTATCAACTTGATTTAAAGTTCATGCCAACAAATGACCATGAGCTTAAAAAGGCGAGTTCTTATGTTGACTAATTAATGAAAAGAAACGCATATGCCCTCCTATGATGTCGTTCAATTGGAAGAGTTTAAACTTAGTTGTTTAAGTTTAATTTTGAAAGTATTTATATTACTGCTTGGAAACTTTGTAAATAATTCAATAAGATCAAGCTAAGTTGAATACAAGTATGTATTTAAGGAAGGAGTCTTCTCATTATCAAACATACTTCTTATAATAAGAAATTCATGAAATTTTGACACAGTCAAACGGATCATATTACCAAATGATTCTATTAGTTTAATCAAATTTGACTTTTTTGTTTTCGCATAAAGGTCAGGTCAAGGTTACTACCTTTTTCCTCAACGTAAAGGATGATCAAAATAAGTGTAGCTCTTTGTAGTTCTGTAGACAGTTGTTTAAGATTTGAAGATTCTAATATTCGATGAAATCATAGACTATCAGAGTGTCTATCAGCTTATACTACTAAATTGGAATAAATATTCATACTAAAATTGATATTGCTTAGCCCGCATTTCCTCTCATTTTCTTAAATTTTGAAGAAATTTTGATTATTTCTTTATGCTTCTAATAATAAAATATTTCTGATTTTTATGTATTATAAAGACTTAATATAAAGATATAAATTGACAGAAAAGCTTATATATTGACCATCTCATAAGAGAGAAAAACTGATTTTAGTGATTTTTTCACAAAAATCAATGTATAGAATATGCGCTTTAAAAAGCTAATAAAAATGTAATTTGATAGGCAAATCATATTTTAAAAACATATTCTGAAACCCAAGTATCATATCATTAGTTCACTTTAGTAAAAAAAAAAATCTAACATTAATGTTATTGTTTTTAAAATGCTAAAAAAGACTCATTATCTGCAGCAATTCTGAATTGCGAAACATGTGATATTTTCCTACGCCAATATTACTTGTTAGATTCTAAACATTGATTACTATTTTCTATGCCAAGTTGTATGATAGTAAAACAGAAAGAAAAATATACTATTTTGAATTCCTTTCATCTTGATTTGATTAACAATTAATCAAATTTACGTTTGACAAGTCGAAAACCAGAAAAGACTCCTTCCTTAAAATCGACTCTTCATAAAAAGATTCTCTTTTATCATAATAGGGAAAAAGTTTCCATCATGATTTATTCTTTATTAATAAAATATAAGGCAGGTGCGTCACAAAGAAGAATGAACCAAAAGCAATGAGAACCACTGAATAAAGCCTAGACAATTTCAATCATGATTTTGTTCTTTGTAAAATATACTGCTATATCAAAAGAAAATTTTATTTTATTTTATTTTACACCCTAACGGGAGAAGTGGTAAATTTATAAACACAAAAACATTAACATAATAAGTTTTTTTTACACTTTATACACATTTAGGTACACACATTTTTATTGATATAATAAGAACTGTTTTGTTGTTGTTGTCCTCTTTGATATGTTGTCCATGATATTTTGTATTAAATTCAACCATAACAAAATATTCTTACACGAATATTTAGAAAATATTGATATCGTGTACATCATTAAAACAGTATTAAATTAAAAATAAACACTCATGAGGACTAACCCTGTAAGAACTTTTTGATCAATTTTTTCTGCATGTAGAGTGATTTCTTTTTGTGGTAAAACAAAATGAATTGACACTTGCAGTGAAAGCTCAAAGCTCTGAACAAATGACTGAATGGAAGAACTGTGTTAAAATGAAAAAGTTTATTTGACATTGTGAAGATAAGAGTAATCCTTAACACGCTATTATATTTGTATTTTTGTTTTAAATATCCTTTGACCACATACTTAGGATAAATTTAATTATTCAGATGATGAAAAACAGCAGTCATAAAAAAGAGTAACATTATTAAATACCTCTTTTTGACATAAACAAACATCCTTTCAAAATACTAATAAGTTTGAGGGCTGTTTTAATTTAAGTATTGTTAAAGAGACAGTGCAGCTAAAAAACATGTGTTTTTTACCTCAGATTTACTCACTGTATCGTTAGGAAATAAGAAATGATGTTGATTGTGACAGTAGAAGTACAAAAATATCCCGTTCACATACCCAATTAATGAAATTGTGAGCTTATGTGTATATAAATTGAAGGGTCGAATGTACAAAGCGGATTAATCTTATATAATTATAAATTTGTATCACGTGGATTTTGATGACAGTATTTGACATATATATAGAACCAAATTGATTTACTTGAGAGATTTGAATATTTTCTGAAAGTTTGTACACTTATGGGTTGTACAAAAATACCAAACCCATTAGTTTTTAATAAGATGCGCCGTACTTTCTTTCTTACAAAACCACATAAATTCTGTTTCTTCTCTTGTACATATCAATATTTTTAAAAACTTATAAAGAAGCATTGAATTACAACAAATACTAATGTCTTGAGTAGGTTTGGACCATATTGAGGATCCAATTTTACAAAAGAAAACATGAAATTACACGTATTCACAAAAGCTGAAGTGTTGTAATATACATTTTGTACACTTTTACTTATATGCATGCATTTCGACACATTGCTGATCTTTAAAATTGTTTGATTTTAGCCCCTGGATTATTCTTGGGCCTCACAAGGGGTTCATAGTTTTACATCCCATATATTAACAAATGTTTACAGTCCTTTTGAGAACTGTATTGCTCAATTCTGTGATATGACTATTAAATCATCCTGTTAAAAAAGGGACTTGATAATAAACATAAAAATATTCAGGGGAGACTTTTATTTTTACAGGATCTATAGGTATTATACAACATTGTCCATTTTTTTGTATTATGACTCCATTTAGCTAATTAATCATGCCAATTGTTCTCGGGTGAGCGACGTAATGGCCCATGGACCTCTTATTCATCAACCTATAGCATGTAATAGTGATTGAAGCTGCTGATTTTTATCGTCCCTAAACATTCTTTAAAAAGTAATGAAAACCAAAATTAATAGAACTGCTTTTTCTAAGATAACAGTGCACATTTTCACGAGAATTCTATTTATCCAGATTCAAACATGGAAAAAAAAAGTCATACTCCGTATTCTATATTCCTATCTTTATGAAAAGTATAAATTTGCATGTAGTATACTACATTTAAACCTACATAGCATCTAATAAAAATTAATCTTGTGGGACTGAATTAGAAAGACTAAAATGCAACGAGCAGTTTGTCCTACATCAGTTGAAAGTTTGTTTTTGTTTTTTTACAAAGAAATTCCTTTTTCACATTGAAATACCTTTCAAATAAATCGTGCTGATCAGTTGTTACGTGTGCTAGAACAATGTACTTCTCTTGAATATTGACGTGTGAATGCATTTAACAGCCACAATATACAATTTCTGCTTGAAAAAACTATCAAAATGGCGAATTTGATTTTGACCGAAACACAATCTGCATTTCTTAAGAGCATATTATAAGTTTACTGTCTTGAGAAGACCAAATATGGTAAATGATTCCTGGAAAGCTAGAAGTCAAACGCTAATATTCATGTTATTCATTATATCGTTTATATGGCTCCTACTGACATGTGAGTCCATATCGTTTGCTGCTAGATTACAGCTTGTGACAATCTTGCAATAGTTAACAAGAAAGTTTACTTCAAGCAAAGTATTTGATTTTCTGCAAACTTGTAGTAGGCTTCCTGTTCGGTAAGGGGACCGACCACATTGTTCTTTATTATTATTCAGCTTTAACACGTACTGGTTTACACTTTTTAGAGAAGTTCATCAAATCCACACAAACAATTAACCCAGCGACGAGAGAAATGACTAAGGCTCCAACCACCCCCATGTATTTTGAGGTTGGTCTATCATCAGGGGCACTGATCAGCGTCCGTTGGTACTTGGTTGTATTCTTCCTGTGAACAGTCAAATTATTCTTCCTAATTTCAATCCTCTCTTGAAGCTCTGAAGGGAAAAAAACAGTCAGGGGCATGCTTGTGTAAAATAATATATATATATATATATATATATATATATATATATATATATATATATATATATATATATATATATATATATATATATATGGTCGATATAAATGTGAAGAAAAAATGATATTTAGAAATATTGTTACCATGTGACAAAATATAATTAAAATATAATTTAGTAAGTAAAATAATAGATGTGTAAGAAACGCTTTGTGTTTTTTTAAAGATTTTTTTTTCATTTCTTGTTGTTGATGAGGTCGACATGATCGTTAAATCTACCTTGAATTTTTATGGTTCGATCTTTAAAAATTAATATAAAATTCGCTTCGTTATACATGAATTTCTTGTGAATTCTTTATATACATAGATTCATGAAGTTTGGTCGTTTATATACAGTCAATAAAAACCTTAATTGTTTATTATTTCTATTTACCTTACCTTATTTCGAATTGTCAAAGGAAGGAGTAGGAAAGAATTAGGGTCAAACCAACTAGGACCTGCCAAAAACTATTGCACTTAGTTTTTGGTGATTTACACAGTGGCACAAAATGTTGTATCTCGTTTTGATTCATATATACGGTTTGTCCATCAGAAATTTCAAAAAATCATTTTTTCTAAGGCAGATCTAATATAAAAAGTATCTTTGTAGAGAAGACAGGCACATTTTTTTTTTAAATGGCATCATTACGGAGATACTATGGAATTGTACCCCTCTCCAAAACAAAACACCCCGGATCAAAATCGAATGGTACTCGAATGCATGTTCTGTAGAAGCACATATTTTCGTTGGGTAAAAATATCGTTGTTTTAAACAAAATATAATTTTGTTTGCTTTTAATTTCGTCATATACTGTAGTAATCTCTAAAATGTATCACGTTTCAACTCTGTATTAATTAATACTTTGGTTAAAAATTTGTTATTGATTTAATTTCGTTGATTTATACTGCCAACGAAAATAACGAAATCAAATCCTCAACGAATATCTCTGCTTAATTTTATCAATTAGTAAGTTGTCAGAACAAGTGTTCAAGCCCACTGTATATTATCTGTGCCATGAAATGTGTTCAAACTTACTATGCATGTCAGAAACAAAGCCTATACGTACCCGGGCACCACTTGTTCAGTGGTTTGTCAGGTTTATACAGCGGAGGATGCGGCAAATACCAGAAAGTACCTAAAAAGTGAAGGAAAAATGAAATTGTCATCATACTAGTACTCGTAGTAATGAAAATGTTTTCATGTATTTTACACACTCATCTGAACATTTTAGATATTGTTTAACCGATAAAATAGATTAAGTGGTCTTTAAAAGTCCCTCTCAGCAGTTTTATTTAGTACTGGCGTCAGTAAAACTGATTGTTTAGCTAATTATTTTTCAGCAATATTAATTGCCAACATGGCTTATGCATGTAACATGGGTTTATTTTCTACTTTAAGTGTTGAATGTGTAGCCTTAATATCAATTAAGACTTCTGAAAATTTAAAATCGATATCGGGTTATTCAATTATAGAGTTGAATCGTGCTTTCAAGAATGTTTTCAATATTTTGAAGTGTGTGCTTTACAGTTATCTAAATGAAAAAGTGTAATAAAACCAACAGAAACTATTCAAAGTTTCTTTGGCTAACAGATTCGTCAATAATAATTCATTTCATGAATACTTTTTTGTGATAAGAGCTTTTAGTCATGACATTGAACTTTATAACAATCCGAATTTGAGAACTCTGAGTAAACAACGTCTTTAATGTCCAAAATTCAAAGTTCAAAATGGGCGGAAATTTACATAAAAAATAATGAAATCGGAATTTTCTGGTAATGTGCACATTTACATATTGTGTCCTACATGTACATACAACGTTTTTTCGAAATTCCGTTTTGCGGTTTAAGAGGAGTAGTGTGTACAAAAAGACGGGACTGTTGGACTGGCGGACTGACTGCCTAGCGGATTGGTCAAAAACATTATTGATACATTTGCAACTTGTTGCGTGGAGTGTAACTAGAGCGACAGTAATAGATTTAATGCCTCAGTCATGATATTGTAATTGTGTTTAAATTAATAAAAGGCTCTATTAGATACACATTTTGTTCTCCTTTTTTTTTCTACAAACATCTTGGAACAAAAAAAATCTAAGAAATTGAATAACAAAACACATCAACAGATAACGACAAATCAAGAAAATACATCTAAAAAACTAAATCAGAGGTTTTTATAATGAGGCAACTACACCTAACAATACGGTAAAAGTAGGACTTTTGACTAGATAATAATTAATTTATCCAGCAATTTTACACCTGTCATTTGTCTAGATAGGTAACAAAGGAGTTACCTTATGATGAAAACATATTTATTGCCTGTTTCGAAACTTCATAGTTCATTTTTCCCTTTACTTAAAACTGCTTTCTGAAAAAGTAGTTTTGTGTCAAACCGTTTGATACGAACTTGAGCGCTGATTAATCAATTGTAGTCTAGTAGTCATATTTGTTAAATCGTACCAATGCATATAAATTGAGATCTTGAACTTAGGACAAAGTCAATATTTCGGAAAGTGTTAGCATTTTTCTATGTAAAGTTCAGAATGCTTCAAGAAAAGTTCCAGCACAAACGCAGAAGGTTATCTGAATTTGTAATGCAGAAATAAAAATGTTTTTTAAAAAAAATGAGATTCGGAACAAAAAATTGTAAGCACATGCACGTTACCTTAATTGTATTGTTTAAGTTAAATATTTTGTGCTTTGTATAAGAGTAAAAAGTACCTACTAGTATGATTTATTTCCGGGATTCCAGGGTAAAACTTCTCCAACGAACAATTTTCTCGGGGCTTATATCTGTATGTTGCAAAGAACGTTTCATTTTGAAATGCAGCAAAGTATGTTGATTGGGTGTTGGATTCAGAAGAAAAGCACAAAACGTGATTACCATCGTTATAAATCAGACTTCTGTTCGATGTCATCATGCAGTCTGTTTTCTCTATAAAATAAAAACACACTCTTTAAAACCATCGAAATCAATGAGTGAGATCAATGTACTTAATTAACTGGGCTCTGCCTCTGATAATCTCTACCTGAACGCACAGGGGCCAAGTCCGTTTTAGCATTCATTTCAATGTAACCATAAATAAAGAAAGAGGTCGAACTCTGACCCCAATAAAAAACTACCAGCTCGCTTCAAACAGTAATTCCATTTATCAACCCTGGATTGATAAAGGGGAAATATAAGTATCCTATATGCAATATTTTGCAAAAAATAACTCAGATAAAGAGTCAGTATTTTTTTCATTAATTAGTTAAATTCCAAATTCAAGTAATCTCTGGTATGTGTACAATCCATCCAGACTGCAAAACAACAACTGTCTTTCTTGAAAACTGTAGGAGAAGTTATCTATACAATAGTGGTACCTATTCGGAAGCTGCCAGCCCGCCTGCCATTTTCACCATTTCAATTACCGTTTTTTAACTTTAGAAAACATACAACATACATGTTTTAACAGGTAAGATTTACTCACATTTTACAAAAGACAAGGCTATTTATTTGATAATGTAATACACATTTAACATTGAAAATTGACATTTAGTGAAACACCAGTTGCGTTAAAGATGTATATTTATTCATTTTTTTAAACAATATTTTTGAATTTTACGTAGACTGTAAAATAGAATTCAGGGCTGCGTTTTGCAAAAGAACGCACGACTTACGAATAATCAATCAATTTTCTTATGGCTGGAAAATATAATTATGGGAATTGAAATATTTGTAAACAAATGGTTTTATGTCAATTTTGTTCTCTAAAGATCATTTTACGAGACTGTAAATATTTACGACTTTGTCATAAGTTCTTTTGTAAAATGCAGCCCAGGACGATAGAGGTTTTTTTAGCCATTGATGTTGTGTCTATTTAGTGCGGTATTCCCGATAATTTTCAACCCCCCCCATATTTATTTGTTTCTACGCTTTCTTTTTTTATTTGTGTCCCAGTGCAACCTCTCGGGCCGTTCCGGCAGAGCTCGAAAAAACACTTCGAATGTATTACCAATTTTAGAATTTTTAACAAAATTTCCATCAATTTAGGTACCTGCTGTACAGCCTTCTTTCTTCTGTGGTTGATATATAGGATATATTATTGAATTTAATGTAGTTTAGCCCATAACTCAACAGATTGTAAAATATGTTGTATTTTTATAAAGGTTTATAGCGAGCGCAGTTCGCCGGCGCACAGCGCAAGCGCGAAGTGAGCTCTACCGGCAAGGCGTGTATGAATAGAATTCAACGGATTTTTTGGGCTTCAGTTACTCAGACCAGTAATGTTCTGTTTTTATCGGACCAGCAGTTTTCTGTAAATATAGAACAAGATAAAAATTAAGACTATGTAGTGAGCATATGCATTGTAAATATACTGCTGACACAACGTAATTCCATTACATAATACTAACGGTGTTATCGTCCTTCCAAAAATGCTTGTCGTTCTCACCTTCTCGCGAGAGTCAAAGTAAAACTTTTGAGAAACAGAAAAAATGTGTAATTTCAAGAACATCATGCTTTTTAAGTAAATAAAACAGTATATTTTACGTAGTTTTTTTTTTCAGGGTAGTTTTTAAAGAGACTTGACCGACGTGAATTTTGACGTCACAATAAGGGGAAATTACTCTAACTAGTTATTGTAAATCTGCTGAAATATAAATACCAAAATCTTTTTAAAATCTTGCAGAGCTAACGAATGGGGACATTTCTTCACAGATAGGAAACAGGTGTAACTTGTTCTCATTTGGATGAATGCTCAAATTTATTTTATTCACTATATTTACGGTAATTTCCAGGAACGTTTTTAAAAGGGGGTTTGGCAGCTTCATTCAAAAAATCTTCACAAGCAACTAGAAAACTAAATAATTCTCAAAATTAGGAAAATTCTAATCCGGTGTGAGGAATGGGGAGTGCGTACTATGCCTTTTAGCTCTTTAGCTGCTCAATGGTATCTTTATTTTCACTTTCATGTAGCATTTTTTTAATACGTAAATTAAAAAAAATTAATTTTTTCTAAACGGGGGGGGGGGGGGAGGGCTCTATGTTAATTCAATTTTTTTTTGTAAGTTTAAGAAAAATGTCTGCTGCAAGAAAAGAGGAAATAAACTGCAATGAACATTATGTAAAAATCTTTATTATTCAGCAACATTGTATTTGAGATAAATTCTACTTATAAATAAATAAAAAATCTTATAAATTATGAATAATGAAAATTTACTGAAAAAATAAGTATGTTTAATTTTTTTTTTTTTTGCACTCAAATTCATTTACGTTGGGTTGCTACTTTTATTTTTATTGATTTTATCATAATTCATTATTTGAACACTTGTTGCGCTCGCCCCAACGATCGCAACGTAAAACATATTAAAAGGGGGAGGGGGTGTTATGGACGCCTACGTTAAATACATTCGATTTGTTTTCCGAGCTCTGCCGGAAAGGCCCGAGAAGTTACGAGTGATATCTGCCCATGCAGGGAAGCCCATTTTACTGCTTGTGTTTTCTGTTTTGGCCAGATCTACAACCTCACAATATAAGTTTAATTAATTGCATTTATGTTTTCATAGAGAAAAATTGGTTTCCTTAAGTATGTTTATGCTATTCTGTTCTTTGTATTTTTGGATAAAACAGCTGATCATAGAGCAAATTTTGTTTATAAAAACATAAAATACAGACTTAAACAAACAAATATAAAATATTCTAATCAAGTATTTTACCCACTGCCAATTCATGAAATAAAATGGAACACATAATTTAAAACGTTTCTGATATCAGCTATTATACAAAATAAGAATTCAATCTCGATATTCCCATTTATGGTAGTCAAATTTGATTCGTATATATTAAACTCCTTTGTTGTAGTTTTAATTGTTGTTGTTGTTTACACTTTTGTTGGAATCCTGCCTAGACTTTCAATTAACATGTCGGTAAAAAAGTTGATTTAGAGAAAACGTTCATACCATCTTTGTAGCTCTTGCAAAGAAAGGATTTCTGCTTGTCACAGTTTTCTGCTTGAAATTTTCCAGTGAAGAAGTTATAAAATATGCACAAAATATCCTCTCTTGGTTGCAGCTGGCCTAGGAACGGGTCCATGTATAATGGCTTACAATGATAGTCCATGATCTCATTGGAGGAGGTCCGCTGAAATGTTCCCAACCATATTCCTAGATTAGATCTAAGATGAAAAAAGACACTAACTTTTAGAGGAGACAAAGATTATGAATTTTCAGTTGTGTTTTTATTTTAAGATTTGTAATATATAAAACATCAAAGTACTAAAAGTACTGAAAAGCTGTTATGAAGCTTATTTTCAAGTTGTTTGGGATACATCCATTGAAATTTCATTTCAAAGATTTTGTATCCTTAAGTTTTAATCATAAGGTAATATGATTAGCCCGGTAGGATGCATATCTGCTTTCTACTTAAATGCTATCCAACATTTTCGTATGTTTCTTGTATCTAATTAATATTTTAAGGTCAAGATTCTTTAAATCGATATGTTTAATTCAGGGGAAAGGTAAATCAGTTTTGGTGAAAAAAAATGTGCGTAGTATTCTAAAGTAATATATATATATATATATATATATATATATATATATATATATATATATATATATATATATATATATATATATAAACAGTCAAACTTCGTTATCTCGAACTAGATGGGACTGTTTAAAAACTTATATATATATAACTGTTTAAAAACTTATATATATAGATAGATAGATAGATAGATAGATAGATAGATAGATAGATAGATAGATAGATAGATAGATAGATAGATAGATAGATAGATAGATAGATAGATAGATCGATCGATAGATAGATAGATAAACAGTCAAACTTCGTTATCTCGAACTAGATGGGACTGTTTAAAAACTTCTAGATATCTGAGTATTCGATATATAGTTAAAAAGAGAAGTTGTTGGGACTAACAAATTATTTCGACATATCCATTGCATTTGAGATAACGGTCTTCGATATATCGAAGTTAACAAGATTTCATATCTTAATCTACCATTCCCGAAGATGCATCCACATAAGATTTAGCCTCTGGTGAGATAAATTTTAAGAAGAAGATTTTTCACTATATACTCCGGTGTAAAAATTCTTGGCCCTACCCTACCACTTTGGATCGTGATTTGAACAAATGAAGTTACATACCTAGGAATGCTTCCACGCACGTTTCAACATTCCTGGTCGAATGGTTTTTGAGAGAAAGATTTTTCTCTATATAATCTGATGTTTTCTATACACACTGTATTCTTACGTAAAAATTTCAACCTACTTTCTTGCCCCAACATAGCCCCAGAGGATCATGCTTTGAAAAATCTTGAATCTACCTGAGTATGCTTCCACACATGTTTCATCTTTTCTGGTCAAATGGTTTTTGAAATGAAGATTTTTAAAGACTCTATTCCTATGTAAAAATTGAACCCCTTATTGTGGCCCGTACTTTCTCCCGAGGATCATGATTTGAACACTAATGAATCACCCTACCATATAATACCTGAGGATGCTTCCTCATCAGTTTTAGCTTTTCTGTTAAAAAAAGCTAAAACAAAAAATCTTGCTTTCGATGACGAACGGAACTTAGCACTACACAGCCGCTTGAGATACAGGTTGAATACAGTTAAACGACAATTTGAGAGGATCGGAACGATACACATTGCATAGATACACACATATATAATAAGCACAAACATTGCAATAACTCTCAAATTGACATATACCTGTCCATAGTGAATAATATATATATATATATATATATATATATATATATATATATATATATATATATATATATATATATATATATATATATATATATATAAAGCACAGAAAAATTCATCGGAAGCAAGATATTTTTGTCTTGCCTAGATGGCCGAGTGGGGAGCGCGGTGGCCGCTCACTGCTAGGAGAATGGGTTCCAGAGGTCGTGAGTTCAAGCCTCGGTCGGGGTGGAAGGTGGAGGTCCAACAAAACGGAATTTGAGAGTTATTGCAATGTTTGTGCTTATTATATATATTGCATCTATGCAATGTGTATCGTTCCGATCCTCTCAAATTGTCGTTTAACTGTACTCCACCTATAATTCAAGTGACTGTGTAGTGCGCAGCTAGCGCGCTAGGTTCTGTTCGTCATCGAAAGTAAGATTTTTTGTCTTGCCTAGATGGCCTAGTGGGGAGCGCGGTGGCCGCTCACTGCTAGGAGAATGGGTTCCAGAGGTCGTGAGTTCAAGCTTCCGTCGGGGCGGAAGGTGGAGCTCCAACAAAAGGGAATTTCTCTGTGCTTTATAAATATCTATATCATTCACTATGGGCATGTATATGTCAATTTGAGAGTTATTTCAATGTTTGTGCTTATTATATATAAGCAATGTGTATCGTTCCGATCCTCTCAAATTGTCGTTTAACTGTATTCCACCTGTATATCAAGCGACTGTGTATTTCACGGGCAGCGCGCTAAGTTCTGTTCGTCATCGAAAGTAAGATTTTTTGTTTTGCCTAGATGGCCGAGTGGAGAGAGCAGTGGCCGCTCACTGCTAGGAGAATGGGTTCCAGAGGTCGTGAGTTCAAGCCTCGGTCGGGGTGGAAGGTGGACCTCCAACAAAAGGAAATCACTCTGTTCGTTATATATTTCTATATCATTCACTATGGGCATGTATATGTCAATTTGAGAGTTATTGCAATGTTTGTGCTTATTATATATGTGTGTATCTATGCAATGTGTATCGTTCCGATCCTCTCAAATTGTCGATTAACTGTATTCCACCTGTATCTCAAGCGACTGTGTAGTGCGCGGCCAGTGCGCTAGGTTCCGTACGTCATCGAAAGCAAGATTTTTTGTCTTGCCTAGATGGCCGAGTGAGGAGCGCAGTGGCCGCTAACTGCTAGGAGAATGAGCTGATGTCGTGAGTTCAAGCCTCGGTCGGGGCGGAAGGTGGAGCTCCAACAAAAGGGAATTTCTCTGTGCTTTATATATATCTATATCATTCACTATGGGCAGGTATATGTCAATTTGAGAGTTTTTGCAATGTTTGTGCTTATTATATATAAGCAATGTGTATCGTTCCGATCCTCTCAGATTGTCGTTTAACTGCATTCCACCTGTATCTCAAGTGACTATGTAGTGCGCGGCCGGCGCGCTAGGTTCCGTACGTCATCGAAAGCAAGATTTTTTGTCTTGCCTAGATGGCCGAGTGAGGAGCGCAGTGGCCGCTAACTGCTAGGAGAATGGGTTCCAGAGGTCGTGAGTTCAAGCCTCGGTCGGGGCGAAAGGTGGAGGTCCAACAAAAGGGAATTTCTCTGTGCTTTATATATTTATTTTTCATTCACTATGGGCAGGTATATGTCAATTTGACAGTTATTGCAATGTTTGTGCTTTTTATATGTATTGCATCTATGCAATGTGTATCGTTCCGATCCTCTCAAATTGTCGTTTAACTGTATTCCACCTGTATCTCAAGCGACTGTGTAGTGCGCGGCCAGTGCGCTAGGTTCCGTTCGTCATCGAAAACAAGATTTTTTGTCTTGCCTAGATGGCCGAGTGGGGAACGCGGTGGCCGATCACTGCTGGGAGAATGGGTTCCAGAGGTCGTAAGGTCAAGCCTCGGTCGGGGCGGAAGGTGGAGCTCCAACAAAAGGGAATTTCTCTGTGCGTTATATATTTCTATATCATTCACTATGGGCAGGTTTATGTCAATTTGACAGTTATTGCAATGTTTGTGCTTATTATATATGTGTGTATCTATGCAATATGTATCGTTCCGATCCTCTCAAATTGTCGTGTAACTGTATTCCACCTGTATCTCAAGTGACTGTGTAGTGCACGGCCAGCGCGCTAGGTTCCGTACGTCATCGAAAGCAAGATTTTTTGTCTTGCCTAGATGGCTGAGTGGGGAGCGCGGTGGCCGCTCACTGCTAGGAGAATGGGTTCCAGAGGTCGTGAGTTCAAGCCTCGGTCGGGGCGGAGGCGGAGCTCCAACAAAAGGGAATTTCTCTGAGATTTATATATTGGACATAATTACAAATACATTCAGTTCATCTTCCTCGACTGTAAAAGTACAGAAAAAATATTATAAACTGATGTTTACCAATTTAGGAAGAGGGCATTATGGGCACAACGACAGATGCAATAAGTTAATCTCACTCGACTGTGAAAACACGGAAGAAAATAGTATAAAAATTTTCTAAATGATTATATATGCATTGCTGATTCAGTGGTCAAGTATTTTACAGTTTAGGTAGAGAGCTTCATGAACTATGAATGCTGTATACCAAATTGGTTTAGATAACCATGGTAGTTTTGTGAAGAAGCTGAGTTTTGATGTTAACGCACGACAATGGACGAAAAAGGATCGCAATAGGTCACATAAGTTATTCAAATGATCTATCAAAAGGACGTACCCATTTATAAGTGTCGTGGCTCTTTCAAATAGTTTTGTTATCAAATGACTGAATATGGCTTCGAAGGTATGTAAATCTGAATCCAGTTGTACCAGCATTTTCTTTTCCTCCTCACAGATATTGTAAGCAGTGTACCAAGTGACATTTGTAAAATAAAGACGGTATCCACACATCACATCTGGTTCTAAAGAAGAAGAAAGGGAGAAAAATGAGTGAATGCAAAACGTACAGATGTATACAGATAGAAAGACAGACAGACAAACACACGTGTTATTATAGGAAGCATATGTTGCTCAAAACAAGAAATGTTTGAATAATGAAAAATTAAGTATAAAAAATGATAGGTTTGAATTTTGAAGTTTCAAAATATTTCATCGATTTACTGGTTGAGTGAGAATTATTAACACCATTAGTAAATTGTGCATATTAATGGCAATATGGTCAACAACTTTGCTTCAGATATTTTCATATTCTTTTTTGAACATGGTAGTGTAAATATAAAGAGTCTGATATTGATTAATCAATTTAACACTTATTTATTTGTATCGAATGAGCACTGTTTTCATTCAATCTGTGTTTAATACATGTAATTAACGGTGCTGCCAATTACGGTCACCTGAGTCCCTTAGGTGACATTTGCAATTTGTATTCTTGTAGTCCACAGTGCGTCGTGCATCGTTTGTTCATATAATAATATTACATTTTTAACTTCTTTTAAACTGCAAGGGCAATTATTATCATCTCTAGGATAAGAGGAATATAAATTGTGAAATATATGACCATGTCACCCCTGGGTCCTCGTTAGCGGTGCCAAATAAACACAAAAGGGCCATAGGGTACGGTATACCAATGTCATAATAGAAAACAATGTAAAAATAATCTAGAGAAAAGCATAAAACGGACGAGCAGCTAATGTAAATTAATGAAAATATTATATAATAAAAGGAAGGAAAATATATTACCTTCTCCTTGAAACGTAAGAATTATTGACAGGTTTACTATCAACGTCAAAACACAGAAGGCCATCATCTATCCGAAACAAAACAAAAACCAAAAATGGGATGATTCATTTCTTTGTCCACACCAGATTTTCAGTGAATAACCATCAAAAAAGGAAAATACAAGAGGCCCATGGGCAGCATCGCAAACATGAACAGATCCTTGTAATATTCTATTTCGTAGCATATGCTATTTATATTTTTAATCTTTGAATCCATTTCCTCGGCTCCAATACTGGTCCGGGGTTTATGGTTGGCTTTAAAAATTAAGAATCTACACTATTTAAGGATCATTGAATGGTATTCTCACAAACTGTAGCAGTGTAGTTCTTGAGAAGACGATTCTAATCATTTTATCTATATCTTTCTATGTTAAATTTTGAACCCCTTTTGGGGCCCAAGTAATAGTGTAATGGTAACAGCTTTATAAATATAGAATTGACATCATTTAAGGAAGTTGGCATTGATAGTAATATAATAAACTGAAGCATTAGAGTTCTGATGAAGACAATTTTTAAACATTTTCCCTCTAAATTTTTATCTTAAACTTTGAACCCCTTCTGGGGCCCCACTATTATTCTTGGTTCACGGCTTTCACAATTTTCAAATTGTATAATTAGAGGATACTTGCATAGTAATCTCACACACTGTAGCATTGTAGTTCTTTAAAGGAAAACATTTTCCTATATATTTCTATGTAAAACTTTAAACTCTTTTTTAGGCCCTAGAGTTAGTCCGAGGGTCATGGCTTTTACAATTTAGAATCTTCACTATATATTCAAAATTTGTGTAAATATTGGCATTTCTGGTGCAGTGGTTCTTAAGAGAAGATTTTTAAAAACATACACCCTATTTTTACTGTTTCGTTATTATCTACCGTTTAAAAAGGGTTTCAAAAAGGGTTTTAAAAGCGTTTTAAAAGGGTTTTATTTTAACAATTTAGAATTCCCTTTCCATAAGGATGCATTGTACAATGTACCAAGTTTGGTTGAATTGGCCCAATGGTTTTTAAAAAATTCAAAAATGTTGAAAGTTTACAGACGGACAAATAGACAGAACGTCAAAGGGAAGGACAACATGTGATCAGAAACACTCACTTAGCTTGAACCATCGGTTCAGGTGAACTAAATTCATGACTCTTTATAAAGAATCATCCTAGAACAAAATAACACATTTTCTGAAAATATAATTATCCTTTTCCAAAGTTTTTAAATAAAAGCTTGAAGTACAGTTACTACAAACTAAGTGTTACAGTCCATAAGCATGATTTAAGGTCTTTTTTTTAATTAAAAATGAAAAAAAAACTTTTTAAATAAAAGAATGAAAATGGTTTTACCAAAGGCTTACCTTAGAGTCCATGATAATGTTTTCAAGACACAAGATAAATGGTTGTACATCAAGTGTTTCAAAGTATCTGTCCCATTATTATTTTCGCCCTCGTGTTATATAATGAATATTGATTTAATTTAAAGTGCTTCAATGCCATATGTCTCTATAAATAATCAATATTCAAAATTGTAAAAAACAACTGAGTGCACTGTTATTAATAATACTGCTCTTCTTCTACTGCAGTATTTCTCTGATTAAAATAAAGATTTCTCTTCCCTTAAAGCAATATGAGCTGTATTTTTTAGAATTTTATTTTGGTTAAAAAATCTGTTAGAATGATAAGTCTGCATGTCATTTAAACTTTTATGATAAATAAGAATTGAAAAAAATCATTAATTTTTGTCAGAAGAATGATTTCTCTTCTAAGGAATATATAGAAAATCATTTTTGTACAGGATGACAATAATTCAATTTTGCTTCAATTAAGTCCTCTCAACGGCTTTTCCCACTAAAATAATGCTAACAGAAATTTAAAAGCCATGATATTTTTTGTCATTTAAGCAGAAAAAAACATTTTCGTAAGAAAAAAATATTCAACATGACAATTTCTCATATATTTTTTAATTATTTACACTTTTACACTGTTTTTACATAGACTTCAACAAACAATATTAAAAGTATTTCAAAATTCATTATGTCTTTTGATTCTCCATGCAGTATCTAGAAAACTGATTGAAATATAGAATGCTTTCAAAATCATTGCGCTAACGAAAGTTTTAGAAAGTTTATTACATTGTATTTTAATTTGCTATTATTTGTAATACACGTACTTTATTCACAGAAATTTATTTTGATACATTTTGCAATACGTATTGAACTTATTTTTGTCTTATGTACTCTGAATTTAAACATAACGGTTTACTGTGGTTTCATTAATATTCAAGGGTATCAATTTTCGTGGATAAAGTAAAAATCACAGTTTCAAGGATACGTAAATTCATGGCCTTTGACCCTATCAATAGAAAATGTTAACAGAAATTGCACTTCAATGAACATTAAATTTCGTGGATCATCTTAACAACGATATCTACGAAAATTGGTTTTCAACGAATATTGATGTAACCACAGTAGTTAACTAGTTTTAAGTATTTTTATGGAACACGCCAAATGTAAGTCTTAGACTAGATTGCAGTAAGCAATTATAAATGTATGTTTTCTTGTTAAGTACAATCTTCGTTTTTAGAAATTCAATTAGATTTTGAAAGAAGATGAAGTGATAATTTGTGTATCAATCACCTACAACTTATACGATATAACAAATGAGAAATAACTGAATTAAAACTTAAAGTAGTCTTTATTTTTTATGAATAAGAAGGAAACATCCTAGATTTGGGGAAAATCCAAGTCTAATTCATAACTCGATGAATAAACCAAACAACAAAAGCTAAACGAATTGTCTGTACCCACAATAGTCGACATTATGAAAAAAAGAGGGTGCAACAGTATCCACCGGTTAAACCATTTTAAGAAAAGCTTGGACTTTAAGTAGTTGTGTCAAACAGCATTGTGACATAGGCCTGTCTATTTCATTGCTGGCCATTCAACCATCGCTTTTTGAAATCAACAAAATTTGTTTGGTTTTGAGTTAAGAGTACGATTTCGGTGTATAGTTCGCTTCAAACCAGCGTCATTTTAACTTGTTTTGATGCAAGAAATATGTAGTTACAACCTACTAAAGTCGAAGGCCTTGTTGAAATGCTTCTAATATAACTTTGCATTAGTGGTCAGTTTCTTGATCACCAATGATATATTTGTATCATTAACGAAGTACTAAGCCGTAAATTATTGATACATATTCAATTTCAAAATTATACCATAAATAAGTACATTGTTAACAATTATTGATATAAATTTTATTATATTAGTGGGATTGATTAGAGGTTGCTTTTAACGCATTGTTAAATGCCATGATAAAGTCATGCTGGATGCTATTCATGGGACTACCTCTTACATGCTTGATATATTTTTCAAAACTGAGAGTTTTAAATTTTCGTTTTTATGATCAAAATTTACAGTCGCACAAGCTTTAAGAAACGGGTATCTGCGTCCGAGTCTATTCTAAGGGGGAATGTGTGACTGTGTTTGATTAGAGTTTCAATAATGCTTTGAGACTGGACTAAATATTTATAAAACAATTCAATATATCAAAAAAGGCTTCTGTTTTCTTGTATGTAAATCTTTTTTTTTACTTTTTGACATAAGGTCTATAAAATAAGTCTTGCATGTGAAATCGGGGTGATTTCCATCGTTTTTCTATAAACGGTATTTCAATATCACTATTAGTTTTCAGATGAAAATCTAGGAAAACTATGAATGATGAACGTTTTTAATATGCACACTCTATCACCTCATCAGATGGTGTAGGCTGTGTATAATTTATTCATTAGAGCAGACAGTAATGGAAAATTCAAGAAGTATGTCAACACTTGTTATAATGATACGAAATATTCGATTCAAATAACGAATGTGAAAATTGGATTTTTTTAATGTAAAACATTTTTTTCGAAAATGAAAAATTCTTTAAAATGTCATTTGTGGGGATTCGCCTCTAGGCCACAGGAGTCTAGTAAATTGCACGTGCAATATCAGAGCAATTAAAACCAACATTGTCATCAACTAGAATAAGCAAATATTTATCACTTTTAACCCAGATAGAATAGCTGATGATATTGGTTCGTTGCCAGTCTTGTTGTCATATCACCATGAGTATATTTTTTTTATCTTGATATTTTTCTGGTAAAAATTAGGTGGGTTCTGGTGAGATGGAAAAATCGTGATTGATAAAATGTTTTTCTTTTGAAAATAACATAAAAGTTAAAGGTCTTGGCTCTAACATCAAGCCAAAGCCACTATAAGTAGATAAAACCCCACACTACCCCGATTGTACGTTTTCTATATTCACATCTATTTTCTTCATAAATGTTTTTCAATTACACCCATTCGACATTGACACCTCATTAGTTTTACTTTCCACATTTTAAAATTTTACAAATTGGAAGCAAAAAAAATCTGATCAATTAAACACTTATTTCAAATAGAAAAAAATATCAATGAAATTCATTGAACTCACTTCTGGTTGGCGTCTAGATTTTCCTTTGGGACAAATTCAGAATCACGTACTCTACAACACCAATTCCATGATGTAAGATAATTAACAACTTAAGCGGCTCATTAATGTTTAATTGATTTTCAAGTCATTTAATTAGGCATCTGAAATTTCAATTAAAGTTCACTAGCAAAAGTAAAGCAATAAATCTACAATAAAATGATAAAAAAAAATATTTCTCTGATCATGTGCATGTCCAAGAATCAAAGTCATGTCGTCTTCCAGCTTCAAGTTTCTAGCTTCTACTTATCTTTATTAATTATCGATCTGTCTTCTGAAGAGAACGTGAAGTGTTTATGCATACCGGTTCATCGATTAAATATTCCATTCCTAAAACATTTAACGGTCTGCTCAAACATTGACAATGCATGGAAGTTATCTTAATGTAAATCGCACCAATATATTTTTTTTAAAATTCATTTGATTTTAGATTGTGGTCTTTCCACGAAACAATTTTGAATTTCCTAATGTTAACTTTATCTTAACTATTTTGAACGGTTTTAAGCTGTCTCTGATAATTTTTCGGTTTTTTGTTCGTAAATGTACTATGCAATCTACGTTGTATCATGTTGCTAAAAAAGACCCTATTTACACTGCAATAACTACTAAGAAATGAAACATCAATAAACTTCTCCTAAAATAAAATATAAAAACTGAAGTATTTTTATGGTTGTATGATACATTCTATGATTTTTTCCTATATATTTTGTGAAAATCCCTTTCTGAAACCGATGATGCAGTAAAAAACAAGTAACGTTTGCTTTATTAGCCGTTTTAAAGGATGGCTTTCTGCAATAAGTAAACCATATACAATTTTTAAAAATATATATTTTTTTCTGAAATCTGTTACTTTTAAATGGAAGGATTTATAATAATTATATTATAATAGCACTATATATATAATCTTAGGAACCGGAACACGTTTCATTGCCAAATCCTTCACGTCCGTTTGATCTGATGATCCACGCTTTGCAACGTTATCTAGCTGCAGATCAAGTTCCTGTTTTGATGATATAAATATATCAAAGTACATCTTACTTTCTCATTATGACAACTTATGTCTTTCGTAGAAGCTATTCTACGTCGATTGTGTGCCTTACAATCTATAATCAAAGTACTGAAGTACTGACGGGGTTGATTTCATCGATTATTATTTATCTTAAAATCAACGACATGTTATTTTGCTTGGCAAGTAATTTATAATCTGTATTTGAAATAAGCACATTTTTAAAATATGAATTTTCGGACTTTTCCGACAAGAAATTCGAGAAAATCTCTTATGAATCATGTTGTGTAATATTTAAAAATGGAATCGATTCCATCAAACTATGTATTAGTATTTGAAATTTTTCAAAAATTGTATGGATCTAACCAATAATGAACTCTAGTCTCGTTCAACCAGATGCTCGGCTGTCTCCGTTAATCTCCGACAAGAAAGAGATACAAGGTCACGTGATAGCTTGATGAGGCGACCTCTTAATACTAGACTGACTCTCTGCTTGTCGGGGATGTACGGAGACAGCCGATGGCTGAACGAGACTAAAGTGAACTCTGGCGTAGGAATACATACGACTGCAAAAAAATTCTAAATTGTTCGTACTATTTAAAATCTGATTATTTTCCAGGTATTTATAAATAAGTTTCCTTTTTCAAAATGCCTCAGCGTACATTACGTCGAATTTATCGATTATTTTCAAGAACTAAGTCTTGTCAGCGGTGTTGATTTGTGCTTAGGTCCAAATACTGTTTCAGTTTCGGTTTGCAAGAGTAACTGCAGAGAAGAGTTGATTTTTAATCAACTCCCAAAAATGACGTATTGTGTCTTTTTATCACTTACTGTATCATTTTTTAAAATATCGTTCGTACGACTACGTATTACGTACATGATGCATTCTATATCGTACGTGTACGTACGATCGACAAATCATCTTCTACGTCATGCATGTTAGTTTGTTAAAATTTATAATTGAAAATGTTTTGTCTCAATTGCCTTCAGATATATCTTTTTTAATGAAATTAAAATCCCTGCATATTGTGGTCTTGACTCTGTTGCCTTTTAGATAAAAATATTTTCCATCCATAAAAATACATGTATCTCATATATATATATCGTACCATACAATTTCGCTTACGGTTTTCCAGTGCTTTCTTTCAAAAGATATATCTATATAATTTTTTTTTTTAAATGGTTTAAATTTTCCGCCCCACCCGTCTTCCTTGAAGATATAGAATTAGTATCATGAGCATTGTGAACTTGTTGCTCTGGTACAAAAGACAGTATTTGTCAACTGGTATTCGGAAGATTATAAAAAGTACCCTATTTCGATTGATACTATACATAAACATTTGGTGTAGCAATAATACGGAATATCTATCATTTTTTTGGTTTTTACCTCACCTGAGTGAGCTTTTCTAATCAAAATTTGTCCGTTGTCTGTCGTCGTTGGCGTTGTCGTTGGCGACGGTGTCGTTGTTGTAAACTTTTCACATTTTCATATTCTTCTCCAGACCCACTGGGCAGATTTCAACCAAACTTAGCACATAGCATCACTGGGTGAAGGGAATTCAAGTTTGTACAAATCAAGGGCCACACCCTCTTTAAAGGGGAGATAATTTAGAATTATTGAAAATTTGTTGGTATTTTTCAAAAATCTTCTTCTCAAAAAAATATTTTTTTAAGCCAGAAAACTGTAACTTGCAAGAAAGCATCTTCAGGTAGTGTAGATTCAAGTTTGTTCAAATCATGGTCCCCGGGGGTAGGGTGGGGCCACAATGGGGGAATGGATTTTTACAGGAGAATGTATAAAGAAAATCTTTTAAAATCTTCTTATCAAACACTATTTGGCCAGAAAAGCTTAAACTTGTGTGGAGGCACCCCGCAGGTAGTGTAGATTCAAGTTTGTTCAAATAATGGTCTCCGGGGGTAGGGTGGGGCCACAATTGGGGAATCAAGTTTTAAATAGGGATATATAAAGAAAATCTTTAAAATTCTTCGTCTCAAAATCTAATAGGCCAGAAAAGCTCAAATTAAAGTAGAAGCATCCTCAGGTAGTGCAGATTCAAGTTTGTTTAAATAAAAGTCCCTGGAGGTTAGGCCAGGCCACAATGGGGGAATGTATTTTTACATAGGTATATATAAAGAAAATCTTTAAAAATCATCTTCTCAAAAACTATTAACCAGGAAAGCCAAAATTTGAGTGGAAGCATCCTCAGATAGTGCAGATTCAAGTTTGTTTAAATCGTGGTCCCCGGGGGTAGGGCAGGGCCACAAAGGGGGGATAAATTTTTACAAAGGAATATATTGAAAAAATCTTTAAATATCTTCTTCTCAAAAACTATAAGGTCAGGAAAACCCAAATTTGAGTGGAAGCATCCGCAGATAGTATAGATTCAAATTTCTAAAAATCATAGTCCCTGGGTGTAGGGTGAGGCCACAGTAATGGGGGGGGGGTCGAATTTTTAAATAGGAATTTATAAAGAAAAATCTTTTTCTCAATTAAGTTTTAATCATAGTCGCCGGGCGTAGGGTGAGGCAACAGTTGGGGATGAAATTTTACATACGAATACATGAATATAAAGGAAATCTTTAAAAATCTTCTTCTCAAAAACTATTAGGCCAGGAAAGCTCAAATTTGAGTGGAAACAGATAGTATAGATTCAAATTGCTTTAAATCATAGTCCCTGGGGGTAGGGTGAGGCCACAGTAATGGGGGAGTCAAATTTTTAAATAGGAATTTATAGAGAAAAATCTTTTTCTAAAAATCCAATTGTAGAAATTTTTAGATAGGAATATATAGAGAAAATCTTTTAAAAATCTTCTTTTAAAAACTAATTGGCCAGGAAAGCCCAAATTGGAATGGAAGCATCCTCAGGTAGTTTAGATTCAAGTTTGTTCAAATCATAGTCTCTAGGGGTAAGGCGGGGCCGCAATGGCGGGATGAAGTTTTACATTGGAATATATAAAGAAAATCTTAAAAAATATTCTTGGAAAGTTTTCAGTCCAAAAAGCAGTTACTTGTGTGAAAGCACATGTTGTGCAGATTAAAGTTTGATAAAACCATGATTCCCTAGAGAAAAGTTGGGCCACAAAATGGGGGGGGGGTATATAGGAATAGAGAAAAATCCTCTTACAGGTAAAACAACAAATGGGGCGTGGTATTTACCCAAAATAAATATGCAGATAAAAGTTTGCAGATTTTAAATTTTTTTAGCAAAAGCTACTGTACTTAGTTGTCAAGATATTTTGATTTTGATCAGAGCTAAGGCAATTCTTGCTTTGGTGAGCGATGTGGCCCCTGGGCCTCTTGTTAATTTTGTGTTTTAAATGTAAGAAAAAAATAAAATGAATATTAATATAATTATATGAGATGATTTATTTCCCAAAGCATGACCAAAACATTAGTCACTTAGCTTTTAGCTTTGATCGTGGGTTCACTGCAATACTGGATGAATAATGAAAATAAAGTACTCTCTAAGGAAAACTCTCTATTTATTTATTTGAACTTATTTCACTGTTCACCCGGTACGTAACCTTAATGTAAATTTTTCATCACGACATGTAATTGATTCGTTCTTTTTTGTAATACACCTTTAGAGTTCACACGACTAAACATATGATTATATAATTTTTTTTATATATTGCTACACTGTAGCTTAATAAATACATGTAAACATCTTGAGGTGAATACATTTTAACCAATTAACCCTTCCTCATTATTTTACCTCAAAAATGAACAAGGAACTTTTTTACAAAGTTAACAATCATTTTCCGATGAACTATTGATGAAAGTATGTTGGAGACATTTCCACGAATGGTACTGTACGAAGCTAACAATAGATGAGAGATACCTGCTAATTTGTAAATCTATGGTGACGAACATAATTCGACAAAACGTGTCTATTGTATGAAGGCTTATTAATTTTATTCATCTTCATTCATTAAAGGCATAAGGTTACAAACCAAAGCTAAGTTCCCCGTAAATGGATCTAAAATTCGTCAACATTGTGTCAAGTTTAACAATTAAAACGAACCAAATTATTGTTTGTTTTATTTTAATTTATCAACTCGTAACTTAGAGAAAAATATTTGCAAATGTAGAACATACAAGGTCGAACAAGGAAGAATTGTTTAAAAGCATTTAAATTACTATTTGTTGCACTTATAAGATTTCCAAACGGATATTAAGATATGCTAATATTTGTTGAATATATCTAACTAATTAGTTTGTTGCTGAGTAGAGAAAATGTCTAATCATTATGGCTGTCATCACCCATGCAATATGTTTTTATTACATATTATCAATAATTTTTTATCAACTGCTAACACCTTTATCAGGGTTTGTCAATTTGACTCACTCTTGTTTACAAATTTTCAATACCATTATCGATTTTTATAAAATGCATTGCACGAAAAGGGGCTGCTTACATGATGAGATTTAATTCTTAACACAAATACAAGTAATGTACTATTCTGCTTGACCCTGGTAATTTGTTTTATCTCGAGTGATGCGTAAATATTTCGGGCACTGAGATTGCTTTAACATATCATGAAGTATATCATTATTTCACATTTCAAACCCTAACGGTAAATAAAAAAATCAATGTAATATGACTGTCAATGGCAAAAGTTAAAATTCAAAACATGTTAACGAAGTTACTAAAGATATTTAGTTTTAGATTTTAAAAGAAAGTTCTATCAAGATAGTGCATATTCTTGCTGGATAATAGACCTACGCTGATAAAGTAACTATTTACTCTGCTTGAGAATTTTTTGAATTTTTTCAGATGGAACATGCAAGATTGCAAGGCTTATTGCTTAAAGTATGGCCTGTTTTTAAGAAACTTTACATTGGTAACTTTCAGAACTTTTGAAGCACAATATTTTGCAACAATTGTACATGTATTACAATTTAATCAATTTAAAGACGACATATTGTTTTTCAAATCATTTTATCATCGAATATGGAACGTAAATACACAAGTATATAAAAATATTGATATCAAGATTCTGTTCATTATGTATATTTTGATCCTTTATACATTAGACTTAAACTAGTAAACTATGAACGATGCTTTAATAAAATGAGCATTGCTTACCAGTCAAATTTGACCGGTCCTTATGTGAAAAGATTAAACCTCATTTCTGCGTGTGGAAAACCTAAATACTTTATGGTAAAATAAAATACACTCAAACCGAAACCTTTCATCAACAAAACAATAGACCAGCGGGTTGGTCGCGTTGCTAAGGAAGTAACCACGAAGAAACACAGGTGTGAGCATGCCCAGTCTGGTCTGTAAGTACAGGTATGTGGAAGGTCGGGTGGCACGAATTATCAAGATGATCAGGTTTGGTAGATATCCGGCATAAGACACAGCCGTTGCAATCAAAAACATGAACGTAATCCGTCGCGTTCGATCCAGCCTGTCTTTACCGGGAAATTTCGATTTATTTGCTGGCTGTTCCAGGGGTTTTAATGTTGATATGTTTTTCACCGAATAAATGCTAGATTCTTCTTCGTGAATCTGATGCAAATCGCCTGCATCCGGTTTATCCAATACTTTATTTTCAATGTCTCTGTCTAGTGTCTTCTGAATATCTTTGAACTGAGCTGACTGACGAAACTTCATTTGGTTGTATAAACTCTTTCCTATAAATGAGTAAGCGACAATACACAGAATAAACATGCCCGTGCTAATCAGTAACAACACAAAAGAATATACCTGGAAGAACGATTGCTGGGTCTCGCTGGCTCCAACAGTACAATCTGTTCCCGAAAGATTCGGAATATCTGTAAATTTTAGCGTCACGTCATACAAATAAATAGAAGCTGTTGACAGAAATATTGAAATTCCAACAGTGACCATGCAGGCGATCTTTGTCTCTCCTTCAGACATCTGTCTTTTAAACGGACAACACGCTTTTCTATACCTCTCCACAGCTATTAGGCACAGCATCAGTCCTGATGCGATACTGACCACATGATTTAAAAATCGAAAGCATTTACACGCGACAACCGAGTCAAACGTATACCCTTGTCTTATGTCTACGATTTCAAACGGCACACAGACTGCACACGCAACAAAGTCAATGGCGGCCAGCCGTACGACGAACACCCGGTGGTTAGAGGGTTTGTACCTGACTTGGTAGACAATGAAAGCATGTCCATTACCAATCGTTCCCACAACACATAGGAAGATTAAGTAAACCACAACAGCAACATCGTCTCTGAGAAATTCCTCTAATTCAAACTGTTCGATTGATAGCTCTGAATAGTTGGAGTTTCTCACGCTGGTGTTGGATGGTCCGGCCATTCTTGGATCGTTCCTAGTACATAAATTTTCTATGAAGAATTACCTTTTATAAAAGCATTGTTTTCTACCTTACTTTTTCGAAATGGGCTTATTTCTTTCAATTCAAAATAAATTTCCTTGTGGACGATTAAAAATATGTTAAAACTATTAAAACTATTACGAAACTTAATATCAAAGTTGTCCCCTTAATGAATTTCCCGGAACGTGGGTGGTGTATTTAACATACGTAAGTTGTAAAAATTAGTCGTATTGGAAGGCATTAAAGTCTAACGATTGGTATTCCATTTGTCTGCACGGCCTGGTTTGTTAAAGGACGGACGATATCCAAAAAATAAGCTATCAATGCTTAAATATATACAACATCAATATTGAATTGCCATCATAATGATCCTTTCTCAAGTGTTTCCTACTTTGGTGCCATTTATTATGCCGTTAGGCCTTTTTTAAAAAATAAGGATTACGTCGGATGAGATTAAAATGTATATGATAAGCATCTAAAAATTCTAAATCAAGAATCGGACGGAAGTCTTCCTCAGTGATGTAATGTTCCTGCTATTCACTTTTTATATATTCTAATATAAGTAAACCTGTCACGATCGATACATAAAATTCAGTTGGATTTAATTTCCTGTTGAAAGTGTGAAAACAAATAGAAACATATAGTACGTGTACATGTAATCTGAGATTTTTTTAAAAATGTAATTTTACGTCATTTTCATACGTCATTTGAAGCTATTTCCGACTAGCAGAAGACTTTTAAAAGATATTACGACAAGAACATGTTTTTAAAAACGCCCAAAAAAGTGACGTCAGCTGACCGCACGGAACAGCGCGCCACCATAAAATTGTGTCGACTGGGGTAAAACACCAATATAAACAGAACAAACGATGGAGGAAACAGGAAAAACATCGAAACAGTTCGAGTTTACTTATCCACAAGTGGCACAAGCGATATATTGATGGAGTATGCGTTTGTACTCTTACTTAACGGTAAATGCGGCATATCACTCAGGTAAACCCAGGACTACGACGTTATGGAAACGTCATTATAACTCAACGTTAGACTGGGCCGTGCGGCTTGTTTAGGCAATATATATAATGATAATTTTTATACATATACATTTTTATACTCTATATTGAAATATTATTAATACTTTCCTGATAATGGTGCCGTTAATTTGAATAAAATTACACGTGTTTAAACTTTATGGACAGCCCTCGTAAGTTTGTGGTTGTTGTTTTTTTTTAGTTTTTTTGTTTTTGTTTTTTTGTTTTGGTTCTGGGGGGGGGGGGGGATTGAGGGATCTACTTGTTTTGTTTTCTTTGTCTTTATCGTTCTGTTTTCTTTCAATTTTCATAGAAGATAGAGAAGGTAAAGAGTGAAGGTTGCAAATTCAATAAAACTACTCAATATTTGCGATTTGCAAAATCTTTTTATACTCTTTTCTTGTAAAGAGGAGAGGAACTTAATATCTAAATATGGCACAATTGTTTGGTGGGGGGGGGGGGGGATTAAGGCATTCTCATTTTCTATGGTTCCCAAAACAATTGAAGGATCGGGTAAATTACATTAACAGTGATGTTGTCTTTGAGAAGTCTCTGAGGTTTAAACTGTTTGATTTTATTACTGAATTGGTAGAGCTGCTCAAGTGTGAGTTTGATCGCAAACGATGATCTGTGAACCTTTTCTTTCAAAAATAAAAAAAGAATTTTTCCTGATCTACAGTTTAAAAAAAGCTGTGTTAGAATGTTTGACATCCACTTAACACTTAATGAAAATATATCTGTCATATAGTGTTAAATATTTCAAATAAATGAATTCTTATTTAAAAGCATTAATAATAGCTACAGGCACCTGCCAGTTTCTGTTCTTCGCATACGTTAAAAAAATATATATCGCCTAACGAATAAAACAAAGGAATAGGGTATACTTTTACTATGAAAAAAAAAATCTAACTTCTGGAGCCCATTTCTCAAAAAGGCGTAAATCTGGGCCTAAGTTAGTGCGACAAACGAACTTACGCCAATATTTAGTCAGGTCTAAGTTGTGTTTCTAAAAGAGGCATAAGTTAGGGTTTAAATGTCAAAAAACTTAAAACATTTCACACTGAGTACTAAGCATGCGCATATCGTATTTTGTTTAGCTTTGAGGTTATGATTATATGCGGTCGATCAATTTTCCAATTCAATATACATGTAGTACCCGAAAGTACGCATGTTATATTAATGTGCATAGTTAAAGTCGTTCATAACATTATATTTACATTCACTTTCTTTTCCCCTATTAAATTGCATTGATTGATTTGAGTGATATTCATGCATAACACAGAAGACCCAATCACCAAATCTGGTTCGTATGAATACATTCAGTATTTCTCAAAGAACATGACTGACTCTCCTCGCGACTTCAAACCGGATTTCGACCTGATATTATGCTTACGCTGATTAATATTTCATTGTTGTGAATATTTTCTAAGAGATAAATGACTTCAGTTGATTATTGTTTTAGTATACTAAAAGTTAATTCATCGGATTACACAATGAAAAGTACAATTGTGTTACAATGATTTAAAACGCTGTGGACTATTTTTGTCAGCATAATTCGACTGTTCCAATGGCTCTTCCGTTAATTGCGCATTACTCATTGAATAAGGCAGAGATTTTTAAAAATAAATATAGTTGCAGAAAGGGAAAAAATGTTAAAAAACGTAAATATAAGCATTGAATCATTATTTTTTGAAAGATGTTGTCTCATAACTGCAACGGTGTCTGCAAACAAATTTTCATAACGCGCTAGCGCGCGTTATTCAATTTGTATGCACACAAAACAAAACCGTATGAAAGCTACATGTATTTTGGAATGTTTATGAACTCGCATTTAGATACAATCAATTTTTGTTTGTTAAAATATTACTTAAAAATATGTTTTAGAAGCGTACAGAGTGTGCATCAATTTTAGATCTATTGACAAGCGTCTGTCAAGGTCCTCAAAGATTCTAAAATTTCACATGCACACCTTGAATTTTTGGAAATCAAATTCATTCATCTTATTAATTCTAGGATGAAGTGATCAATTGCGTTCATATTAAACATCGATCGTAATTCTTTTAAAATAGGTACATGTATGGGGCGGATGTACTATCAATGATCTTCCTGCATTTTCATATGCATTGTTTATTTGTACTCATTTAACTGAATTGATCTTTAATTACATGATAGTTTTGTTTCATCATATTTAAGATGTACATGTATGTATATCAAGGGATTTTTTTTTCTTTCTAAGTTGTCGACTTGCAATACAAAAGCGTTGTTTTAGCAGTTTTACAACAGTGTGCATTATTTACAAATTTAAATAGCTTGCATTTGTCATACTTATATAAACAATTGTATACACCCCACCCCAATAACCAAAAGAAGATAAGGAAAAAAGTAAAACTCACATGCACTTGTTAAAACCGCAAATATGCTTAATGTCTTATCCGGAGGGGGATAGGGGATTTTTTCGATGCCTTTTCCATTTAACTTTTAAAAACCTTTATTTTAATCAAGATACTTTATACAGTGTTATTTTCGTCCCGTGTAATTTCCGTCCTTCTACACTTGCAAACAGTTTTGCTCTGTCGTGCCCAGTTACACATGTTACTTAGAGCTGCTTGGTCCGATTTTTTTGTTATTACAGTATCAAATTTTTTTCAATAGAAACTATTTATCTTAGAAAGTTGTGTACTTTCTCCTATTTACACGAGCAGAATCAGTCTCCATTCAAAGTAAGAAATATTCAAAGTAAATAAAAATAACTTTTTGGGGGGCAAACGAAAAAACAAACCAAATGCATCACGGGAATTTTTAGAAAAGGAAACCGTTTCGTTTCGTCCCCCGAATGATTGGGGTTATTCAACCCGCATGCTATACATCGATTGCAAAGAAAACAGACTTCAGAAGTATTCGCGAACAAAACGTACACATGTTTATTTGTAATTTGTCTGATTATTTCGACCTTTATTTAATGCGATGTCGAAGTCGTAATACAACCATACCCGTCTCGTCGTCAGGGGGTGAAATTTAACACGAGGCGAAATATAACGCGGTACCCTTTTATGTCGTTTGTTTGTTAGCAAATTGTGTACATATTTTTCTTCGTTGAAATTAGGCTTAATTGACTAGAAAAAACTACTTCAATGTCTATTATGATACATATACTAAGCATAACTATCGTTTAAAAGCGTGCATAAAATTTGATATAAAATCAGACCAAGCAGCTTTAAATTCGCCCGCTGACAACGATGGTGATATGATTGAAAATTAAACGGGGCGTATTATTCTCGCATAATCACCGGTGTGAGATCGGTTTGTCCGGTGTGAGACAGCAGTGTGAGATTTTTCTGTCTTACACTGTGTATTACTACGCCGTTTTAAAACGTAAACAAACGTTGTCTTCTGTAGGGAAATGCAAAATGGTGCATTGAGATTATCCAATAAGTAATTGTGTTGCTTTATTAATTACAATTTATAATATTTATAATTAAAAAACTGTCGTATGCTCTCATTTTGACTTGCACTATTTGAAGCACGCGGAGGGATAAACCGAAAGTAATCGTTTGAACGTCATACAGAAAATTGTCAAACATCATTTTTAAGGTAATATAATGCGAGAAAAATAATCGTTCATTATATACTCATGTGGGATAGTGAAATTCCACATCGGGGCCAAGATTCACGGTCTAGGACTCGGCAAAGCCTCGTCCTAGACCGTGAATCTTGTCCCCTCGGTGGAATTTCACTATCCCACACTTGTAATAATGAATGATTCTATTATTCCCTTCATATTGTGTATATTACTTTCACACCCCCCCCCCCCCCCCATAACAAAACAAAACAAAACAATCAATCGATTAAACCAAAAACAGGAAGGGGAGTTGGGGAGACCCCGGCCTCAAATGTTGATAATTCCTGCCATGTTAATTGTTGACTATTAATATCTTTCAAAACTGTTATCATTTGAATCGTAGAAAATCAAGAATCGTTTTGCGGTCATTGTCTACATTCTTTCAATATTGGAACAGAGGATGGACAAGGTTCATGTAATATTATTTTTACAGTAGATTTTTCGATTTCAGTTGGTTGTTGTTTTACTCATGGTTATATTACTTTTTATATAAATAATATAGTGAATTGATAAAAAAGAATCAAGCCTTATCCCAGCATCTGAAAGTGTCTAAAGATTTACAGTGTATATTAAGCATATTTATCATTCTGCAGACATATTGGGGCATATCCACTGTACCTTGTCCCAGTATTCTATATATATATTTGAAGTTTACACGAACATTGAAGTTAATTTCCATGTATTGTTTCGTTCAATTAATATGTAAGATTCTGCCTCATATCATCTACAATGCATTTAATTGTCACATTTTTTGGTTTCTGAAACCTCTTATATATGCCGCTTTCATATCAACTGTTTTTCTCTAAAATTTCATTATGTTAAGAATTGTATAGGCATTTATTCTACTTTCATTAATATAAAATGTTATGAACAACTTGAACTATGCACATTCAGTGGTAAAGTATAACATGCGTACTTTCGGGTACATGTACTATGAATTGGAAAACTGATCCACCACATATAATCATAACCTCAAAGCAAAACAAAATACGATATGCGCATGCTTAGTACTCAGCGGAGATGTCTAAGTTTTTCGACATTTAAACCCTAACTTACGCCTCTTTCAGAAACGCAACCTAGACCCGACTAAATATTGGCGTAATTTGGTTAGTCGGACTAACTTAGGCCCAAATTTACGCCTTTTTGAGAAACGGGCCCCAGGTGCCTACGATAATAGCCTATAAGTACCATATATCTCTCAAGTTCTAATATTTCTCACTTTCTTTCGTTCACGAAGTTTGATAATTTTAACACGGTTGTCGATATATATGAAGAGATAGGACTCACAATCCTTTGCTCTATAGACACGTTTGTTATGTTCTGTTTACGTTTGTTGAGTATACTACTTGTTAATGTGTTTTAAAAAAAGTTATGTTCATGCAGATTTGTCCTCTTTGCTACATGATAGTTCTTAATGAACACAAATCCATAGTATCTAGTGTGTGATAGTATCTAATGTGTGTTACATTTACGTTAGTTTAAAACCGTGCATTTTTTTAAATTGAATATTAATATTTTACCATGTACAATGTAAACATGAAAAATGACCTGAGCCTTTTTCTAAATATCAAAGACATGCGAGCTCTGTATCTCGCTTAAACTTGACGACTGACACTTAAATATTGGTTTAATACTAGAATTACCCAATAAAGTATTGTTTTTATTGAAAATGGAAAAGTAAACTTTTGAATATTTTCAGCCTACATATAGGTCGTGTCTCTTTAAGCTGTCCATTAATACTTAATCACTTGGCATTATGCGATAAACTTCTTTAGGAATTGATGGTTGCATGTCTGCAGATTAAGAATACTAAGGTTTCATTATTATTCATAGGATTTAATACTTCTAAGTTTCAATTCACATAAGCAAGATCATTTTGACTATTTTGGATTAAATCCTTGTTGTTTGCATATTGCTTGTATGAACTAAAGTTAAAGTTTAAACGAGCCATTGAATCTAAACTTTAAACAAGAAAGTGGGGGGGGGGGGCAAATATAATACAAATGCTGAATCACTAGTAATTTTTAAATCGATCTGTGCATGTACCCTTTTAATGAGGTCATGAATTGGTATGAATTGTTGTAACTTTCTGATATTGACTCTCCCTATATAAATATCACTTGTACAGCAACAACGAAAAGTTTTCTTGAACATGAATTTGATTTTATTCCCCGATAACATGAGACAGGTGCATCACAAAGAGGAATGTACAAAAAAAATGCAAAATATATCATAATTTATTAAATAACTCCCACACAATTTCAATCATAATTTTTCATTTTAACGCACTTGACACATTCATATCTACATAAATATCTTCCTTTTTTCACAGCAACATTGAAAAAGCACAAAATTTTAATAACACAATGACATCAAAATAAGTATAATATTCTAAATAAAACATGTACTCGTATTGTCACTGCTATAGAATGCACTATTTTGTCATTGTTAACTTTTTATCCTATACAAATACAACCATTATCCCTCTTTGATTTTGATAGAAGAACAAAACAAAAAACAAAAACATATAGCTACGAGCATTTCTATTCCTTACTAAACACATTTCTTTATTTTCTTAACTGCAAGTACAATCAATTGTAACACTGAAGAAGATTTTTAATAAATACTTCTTTCAGATGTATATCAACAAAATATTGTTTAATAAAGAGCCCAGGCCCGGGGCCATAAAACTTAGACGAGCTCACATCTGATCTCGGTCGCACTTTTTCACGATATTTCCCTTTGTAAAAGTGAGACTGGTATCAAAAGTAAGCTCGTCTAAGTTTTATGGCCCCGGGGCCAGATGTTCGGTGAGTAACACCGTTAGAACTAAGTCCATATCGCATTTTCTGTATTTAGAGTGATCTCCTCTTTGGAGGCAAGACGAAATCAATCCGACATTTACAGTGTATGGCACAAATAATATTTGTGTTTATGACATTATATGAAATATCGAAAAGGTAACTGGATATAAATGTACTTTTAATACATGCATTTTCGCCATAAGTAAGCATACTGTTAAGTCCTTATTTAACGCAAGTACTTAATTCTGTAATTCTGTTGTTTTGTATCAAATTGCCAGAATACAAAATGATTTGTACCATAATTTTATTTAATTCATAACTCTCCTAAAATAATAAAACAAATTTTCAAAATCCGCTAGAGGTGCTTCTAGCGAAAACACATGTAGGTGAATATCAATTACTTGTGTTTAATTAGGAATTAACAATAATCGACACTTCCTGGACCCTAAACATAAATGACATATGCCTTATAAAAATGAAGAAGCTGATATGGTACAATTGTGATTATAAATTAACGCCTACTTATCATGCATGGTTTTTATTTGTTTTTAAAACGTCCTTCATCAACATAATTGATATAAACTTGAGGAGTTAAGATAAAAAAAAAACGATCATAACAAAGAACATACGCTTTTTTTTACATGTACATTTATGCTTTCAAAAACTTAGGATATGTTGTTTGAATTGTATTTGAAATTAACTATGCTTAACAAAAACACATTAATTCCACTTGCTCTTGTACACATCTATATATAAAGAGGTATGTTGATTGTAATCAAAAGGCTTTAAATACAAGAAATACAAAATTTAATAAATAATTGATAAGTCAATAAAAAATAAATTCTAGATTTGAACATAATTATGCTATAAAATTGAGAATAAATTATGAAAGAATTTTTAACTTCATAATCCTACTTCTTTTAACGTGTTTGCTGCGGACTGTATAATAAAAGTAGCGATGGATACCTGCTGCTTTAAAACTTCCCACTTTGACGTGGCATTCTGATTTTCGATCTCGTTCATAGTGTCAACAATGCCCGGGAAACTATTATCGGAGTAAGAGTCGTAAAGACTGGGAGCAAACATCACGTGTCTAAAAAAAAAGAGTGAAAAAAATTGAAACGAAAAAAAAACGGCAAAAAACGTTGTCTAAATGAAATTAACTTTTAATTGCTATTACTTTGTGCATTTTCTGACGAACATAAATACTGGTACTCATAACAAAGTTTTGAGATTCATTTAAAACTTTGAGATTATAATTGAAATAGCTTTAAAAGTCCTTGAGTATTTCTGTCAATTTTTCCATATGCAAAACCAGTGACTGTAGCAGAATGGTACCAAAATAGTTGATTAAGTGCTTTACATTTCACCCAGTCCTTTGTACCATATTCTTTTAATGGTTTCCAATGAATAAACACTTAAGGTACCCCCGTATATCAGCTGAATATATACTAGAACCATTGTTAAACTTAATTGTACTCACTTGTACATTGGTCGGCCTGGAAGTCCCTCACAGTCAATGAAAGCTCGCTCGAACTGTATCAACTTATCGTTTATCATCCTGTTCTGTAGGACGTTTGCTGCCGAGCTAAAAACATAATATCAACAATAAACTTTTATTTGGAGTCTAGTATAATAAACTCTGATTGAAGTCAAACATTTACGTTGCAGACAACATCTATGTTACCTTGTCTATTTCAGACAACATCTATGTTACCTTGTCTATTTCAGACAATTATTTACGTTGCCATGTCTATTTCAGACAAACATTTACGTTACCTTGTCTATTTTAGACAACATGTATGTTACCTTGTCTATTACAGACAAACATTTACGTTACCTTGTCTATTTCAGACAAACATTGTCCATTTCAGACAAACATTTACGTTACCTTGTCTATTTCAGACAAACATTGTCTATTTTAGACAAACATGTATGTTACCTTGTCTATTTCAGACAAACATTGTCTATTTCAGACAAACATTTACGTTACCTTGTCTATTTCAGACAAACATGTATGTTACCTTGTCTATTTCAGACAAACATTGTCTATTTCAGACAAACATTTACGTTTCCTTGTCTATTTCAGACAAACATGTATGTTACCTTGTCTATTTCAGACAAACATTTACATTACCTTGTCGCGTGCAAACTCTGCACTTTTTGATGAAAATTTTCTGCTTCCGTTGTTAGATTCTGCGCCGCAGACTCAAGCGCACCTGTAAAATGAAATTACTTATTATCTGCATTTTTTAATCAACGATTTGAAAACTAGCTCTGCAATACATTCATTGAAAAAAAATATAAGTTATTAAATAAATGCAAAAAATTGCTGTTGATGTCAAAGCAATGATTTCAAGACTGAACTTTTCTTTTACCTATTTAATAACTATTTCAAGTAAATAAAGCTCTCAACGACAATTTTTATCATTCGAATGGTAAAATGGAAAGAAAAAAAAGGAACTTGCTGGCATTACTACTGCACAATATCCAAAACACATTGTTTACCTATGTTCACATTTTGCTTGGTCCATTTTGCACCGAACTCCGTCTTCAAGTTTCCTATGAATTTATTAATTGCTGTTGCATATCTTCTGACATCAAATTTGAGAACTTTTTCGTTTGCAATATTCCTACAAAAACAATTGAGTCAATCAAACAAGCCTATAGAAGGATGGTGATTCCTCTGAGCTCAATCTGTAAACATACTGTTTACCCCTAATTATACTACATTGCCAAGCTTTTGTTATTTGCCACTGTATTTACGCAATTATCTTAGTTATGATATTAAACCCACTTGTATAACCTTTAATCTTTTATTTGAGTCTGTAACTCTCTGTAACTAACATTATCTTTCATCTGTCTTCACAATTCTTGGATTAAAAGAGTAGAAAAAATTCAAAATCAACATTTTAAAAATAACAACTTTCATTAGTGTATTAAGTGTTTAAACAAAAAGTTTAAGACTGTTAGAGACTGGTATACAAAAGGAAAGTTTCCAAAAAACAAAAGAAGGAATAAAATTCCAGTCGTTTAGTTCTGCAGGAAAGGTAGCTTACCAAGCCAGTACTCCCCATAACTTGGCCATTGTTGCTGTATATGAGTAGCCGGGGTCTATGAAATTTTCGTACAGGTAAACAGTCTCATACGCGGAGTGATACACTGGGTACGACAAAATGTCCCATTTGTTCTGCAATCAAGAACAGCAGGTATAGGAGTAAGTTCACATCAATTTATTGCAAGAACAACAAAAAAATTACAGGAATAACTTTATAACCATTTGTAACAAACATAGTAAATATGAATCACTCATTTAATTGGACATTTTAAAGTATAGACTATTAATACTTCATTCAGATGTAATTTTTTAAATTTATTTCAAATTTGCTTTAAATTTGGAATCATCTTCATGCATGTATTTGTCAAGCTTTCAATGATAAATATGTATATTAAAACTTGTTCAACTTTATTCAGATGTATTTTTTTTAATTTATTTAAAATTCGCTTTAAATTTGGAATCATCTTCATACATGTATGTGTCAAGCTTTCAGTGATAAAAATGTATATTAAAACTTGTTCAATGTAGACCTCTAAAATCAAGGAATCACGTGTCCCTAAATACAGCGGTTTCATTAATTAATATTCGTGGGTGTTAATTTTGGTGTATTCAATGTAAATCACAGTTTCAAGGATACGTAAATTCGTGGCCAATGATTATATCAATCCAAAATGTTAGGTAGAAATTGCACTTTAATGAAAATTTATTTTCGTGGAACATCTTAACAACGAAATCCACAAAAATTGGTATTCAATGAATATTGATTAAACCACAGTAGTATCTTGAGATACTATTTGCATTAAAGAAAACTTTTCTGGACCGGGACACTCATTTATATCTAGATATCAAGGATTAAAGGAACTTTTGGACTAATATCGCAATAATACCATGATAATTTTGCGGAAAAAAATTTAAAAGTTCTGTTACATTGTACACTATACTCATATTAATTTTGTAAATGACAAATTAAGGTTTTGAGTAAAACAGAAGCACTTACTTCGTCGTACGTGAACCACATGTCTATAGAGGGTACACCGGCTCTCTGGTAAAACGTGGCCATATCACTGCCGGACCCCAGGGAGTAATACACACTGAAATGTATTTCATCATCTATAATAAAACTAATTACTCTGTGAAACACTTGTAGGTTTTTTGTACATTTTTTTGGAGTTGAATACCTCGTAAGTTGTCAGAACTTATGCCTAAACCTTTTTGTATTTTTTGAAATACGATACAATATGTTCAAATCAAATCAAATTATAAAAATAGTTTTGTACAACAGCATTACTCAAAGCAAAATTATTATATCAATACCACTTATTAAATAAATTTAATATTAAGAAAATCATATATCACGAAAACAGCTGAAGGGCCTTCTTATAACTATTAGAAGTTTAAAATCAGTTTATCTAAAAAAAATATATATATAAACGAAGCAGAATCAGTCCTGGATGACTTCGAGTAAAAAATTCAACATACTATTAATTTAGCGAAGACGCAATGAAACGCTGTTGTTCAGGGGACGCAAACACAACATGCTTACAGCATTCGTTTCAAAGCAACGAGAGAAACGAGAAAGAAAGGGGGAGAGAAACATTTGGTCAGTAAATGTTTAATGTGTAAATTGCAAACCAATTCAGATGCAAATTAATTCAGATGCATTAAATTATCTCATATTTAATAGAATGGTTTGTTGGTCTACCAATTAAACCTGTATAGTGGTCTATCACAGAAAAATATTTCAAAAATTTATGGAGAAGGCTTACATAGGCATTGCCTGCTGCCTAATCCATTTATGTAAATGTATATTTGCATAATAAAATATGGTCAAATCAAATCAAATCAAAAATATTTCAATTGTTTTTACCTCGGTTCAAGGTCGTTCGAATTATCTCTGGTTTTCCAAGCATCGTAAAGCGTCTTATCTGAGCTGCTTGTGTCGGGATTGGGAACCTTAAATTTTTATTTTAAAAATTACATGCTGAAAACCCAATACAACATTCATGTATTTATAGTTTAACAAATGTCTAATTTTGAAAACTTTCAATGACATTTAATAAGGCACGCTAGAAATTTTTCTAACTGACACTAAGAAAAGGAATTGTACACATGCATTTGATTTCAAATACCTTAATCTTTAATGCTAAAACAATAACGTTTGTTGACACCTTAAAAAATCGCCTATTTCAAATCTCAAAACAGACAACGAAAGGGCAAATTGGAAATTCAAAGCAACGAGGATAATAGTTGAAGGTTGGAAAACAGCAATAATTTATCTTACTTGTTTTGTGGCCTGATACAGAGAATCCTGTAGAAGAGGGGATGTCCCTGCAAACAGCACATAGTTGTAGTCTACCGCATAGTCTACATTAAGGTAGGCCACGGCCCGCTCATACAGCACCTTCATGTACTCCTACAACACACATTAATTATCATTTATTAATTGGTCGTAAGTCCTTTTTGTAAAACGCAGCCCAGGCTCACAAATCGCTATTGTTGTGAAAAAAAGTTGCATGATTTTTTTTTCCAACTGGTTCTAGACTCGTGAAGATTTCAATTTGTATGTAACGCATGATAACTTCCAAGAGTTATTTTTTAAAAAACATATCAAAAAATTAAATGTTTATTTTCATTTTTTTAAACCAATGACTGTATTTTGTATTATTATATATTTTCATCTGTCTGAAATGCAACATGAGATTGACGCTTGAATTGTTATAAAAAAGAAAGTACCTCGACCCACTCAGTAGAACCGATCAAGCCATGCTCCTCGGCTCCCCAGGCACAGAAAACTATCGTACGGTCGGGGCGGGTTCCTGATTAACAGAAAGATAAAATCCCAACACTCCAGAGAATAATTGTAATATTCAAAGTGGAACTTGTTCGCAAAAAAATCCCTCCAAGTTTCGACCTTATGATATATATATTTTTTTCAATTAACGTTGCGGCTTGAATTCAACATCGGTCAAAATTAAGTTTAAGATTTACAAAATATCTTTTTTGATCTAATTTGCTAGGAATAAGTAAAATTTTTAAGTGAAAATGACTTCACATGACACCAAAATTGCGTTAAATAATACAGAACTGTATTAGAGGGATATATCTACAATAGACATGGTATTTTTTACGTGTGATTTTCAGACGAAATTTTATCTCACAACTGATTTGGACTCGTCTCTCTTTTCAGAGGGACACGGTGCAAGTACCTTAAAGTTTGGCGCCTAATGATCTAGTGATGATACAATAAAATGAATATAACGGTACCTCAAGAATACAACAGATAGCTTACCGGATTTTAGCATTTCTCCGAAAACCCTGATAAGTTCTGTCAGGACCGCTGTACCAGAGAGAGGGTCAATGGCGCCAAATACCCAGGCGTCGTGGTGGTTGCCAAGGAGAATATACCGGTCTGTTTAGGGAGGAAAGAAATTTTGTAAGAAGGATTATGAAAATATTACAGAAGACAAACTATAATTATTCGCGCGGACTTTATTTCGCGATTGACAACAGATAATGTTTTTTCGCTGCTACAAGTATTAATGAAATGGAGTCTATGTTTAAAATTTCAAATAAACTTTGAATTAAAAGATCGGTTTACGAGGAGAAATATTCACTATTACATAAACGAAGTTCTCGCGAATATCATCAATATGGAACATATTATTAATCAATTTCATAAATTAAAGAAACTTTCTAAATGCTAGTTCACCTGGTTCCGTTTTGCCTTTGATGTAGCCTATCACATTTTCGACAGTTCTCTTCTCTTCAAAGTTGTTCACTTCTAGTCTTATCTTTCTAAAAAAAAAACCAAAAAAAAAAACGGAAGCTCCGCATTAATTCATGACATTATTTTCTTATTTACTCAAAGCTTGAGTCACTTTCATTTAGATAAATAATTTGAAAGAAATTTCCACATCTATCTCGAAAAAATATCTAATGCTTTTCTTTCTTTTAATTGTGTAATGAAATTGCTCTAACTAATTCATGCTCAAAGAAAGAGAAAAAAAATATGACCTGAAAATCCTCGACAAACTTCTTAGGGTTAATCGTTTTAATAACCTTGTAATTGTTTTAAATGATTTAACTTAGAAAATAGTTTTGCCTACTTTCTAATATCTTTTTTTATGCTCATGATACTTAATCTAATTACACTGATGTGATAAGGAATACTAACTGCTTCAACGGAGTGATTGAATATTGTTGGTGTATAGAAATAAACCACATGTATTAAAAAAGAGTTCATTATTTTAATTTACGAAAAAAAATCCTAAGGAAATACAACCATGCGATACAAATCAATATTTCAATACATGTACTTAACCTGAAGATTTTTTTTTCAAGAAAGTGCCTCATTGGGTTTAAAGATGTACATTTCTCTTGCATTTAGAGCCGTTTTAATCAAGACCATGAGCTTTGGGCGAACCTGTCTTTTTCACTGTTGATCATTCAGTTAACAACAAATGGAAATCAACTACAGTTTTCTTCCTTTTGGCTATGTCAATGTAATTAGTGCGTTAGCTGTGCCTATGTCATCAGTTCATGAGTCATCGGTGCATATTTTCTATCAGGTAATGCAAGTGTTTTGTTGCTAGAACTACATGTACAATATGATGCTAGGTAAACTTCACAGTCTTGTTGAAATGTCTTTAAAATAGATCTATCCTGATAGGAGATCGACTTACAGAGAGGAGTTTCGGAAGCCTGGTCCTATTCTGTAGGTGATAGGTAACGCCCCTCTCCATTCCAATGGCGCCTCTTCTCCACCCATCTCGCTTTATTTTAAAAAATAAAAAAACATTATGATCATTGTTACACAATAAAACACATGGATAACATCAAGTTATTGATCGAGATTAAATTTTGAGGGGGGTGGGGGTCGGGGGGGGGGGGGGGGGGGGGGGGGCAGAAGAGGGACCTGTATTAAATCCGCAAATACCACCTTAATTATACTATATAAACAACTTAAAATTTGTATTAAAAATTGTATCATATTTTATCTGAAAAGTCTTAATCAGTATTATTTCATTTAATACGGAGACCTAGTTTGGAATTTGGCTTTTATAAAGAAGAGAATAACACAGATCGGAACAATAAATCATAATAAATAACATATAAATGAATTTATTAAGAAAAATTAACTTTTAAAATCCTATATAATTAGTTACATGGTTTGTAGTTGATCAATATGGTTTTAAAGTGGTCAGTGAAATCCGTTAATGTATGCAGCAAAGGCCATTATAATACAGAAACTTATTATTGAATACGTAAAACTGATTTTCAGTAAATCATGTAAAAATCTACAGCTCGCATTCACTCTGTTTTATAAAAGAAAATGATTATAATTATTAGTCATGCTTTCATCTTGAAGTCTTGAGAAATGCAGCGATTTTTTAAAAACAATTTTGACGAATTTCTCATAAGTTAAGGCTGATAATATTAGTTTGTATAGTTAACATACATGTATATACAGATTACTGATACCTTAAAAAGTGTTGGGCGTCGCCATAACTAATGGGCTGAGCAGGAATCTTTATTCCGGAGACATCGGACTGTTTTACTCTGTATGCGTAGTCTTAAAACATAAGTGCAGTAATTAATAAATACAAGTAAAATGTGCATCTTTTCACAAAAAGTTCTGACAATTTTACGATAGACTTCGTTAGAATCTCGGAGAGATGTCGTGTGGGAATTCGAAAAAAAAGATAAACTTATACCATATTCTAAAATTTATGATAAAGACATAGAAATTTCCCTTTCAGTGGCAAAATGGAAATGTGATGGTTTTAGTAACAATATACTATTAACCAATTTGATTAATATCAGCTGTTGCGCTAGAACTCAAAAACAGCTGATCTTAATCAGATTGCAATATAACCCTTTCAGGAAGCAACAGTGAGACAGGGTTGGCATTAATTAAGCCGCCCCCCTCCCCCTTTTTTGACAGTGTTTAAAACATAAAACGGAAATTATTGGGAGACCACTTGCATATAAATCAAATGAAAAACACGACGAAGTAACACCCCTCTTTGTCAAGATGTTTGAGAAGGCATCTGTTCGCATACGCTAGAACTCGACAACACCTGATTTTCATCGGATCATAGCAATATATTAACCCTTCCAGGTAGCAAAAGAGATCGAGGCGGCCCAAAGCACCCCCATCTTTATGACAGTGTTGAAAGTAAAACGGAAATTATATGGAGACATCAAATATATAAATCATATTAAGATACACGTGCATGTGCAGTAACGCTCTTTTTTGTCAAGATGTTTGAGACCTAGGTTTCTTCCATCGCCCCCCCCCCCCCCCCCCCAAAAAAAAAATTCCCTTTCGAAAACGATGATACGTTCCCGCCTTTGAATTATAATACAAAATGCCTGTTCAGTAATTTCTAAGCTACTATGAAAATTGGATAAATAGTTGCATCAAAAAAATTTTGAAGTTATATATTTATGTACCCGTGTAACCGTTTCCAAAGCAACAGATTTTTCAATCAGTTTATAATGAGATCCTCGATCCGCTCCTTGTTTCGCTACACGTACGAGTAGCGATAATAGAAAAACAAGGAGCGGATTGAGGATCTGATTTTAATCAGATTGCAGATTTTTCGGCTAATTATTTTTCTTCTATAAATGGAAAACTTGATACCCCTTCCCATCAAACAATTTAAGTAGAACCTTTAAGTTTTTATTTTTACTTAGCTTTAACACCCCCTTTCGATCATTTACTTGTGGTTGGATAGTTTACATGTGGATGGATAATTCACGAATGACAGGATAATTAATTAACTATGCCTGGATAATTTGCCTAAGGAAGGATAAATTACTTGCGGCTGGGTAATTTACCTAAGGATTGAAGTTTACTTTTGGCCGGATAGTGGACTGGTTAATATTACGTGGACGGGTATTTTTAGTAATCGGAAAATTTACCTGTGGCTGGGTAGAGAGGAGTGAGGGGGTCTCCGTCACCCCCCACCGTTCCTCTCTGTAGCCCCGAGGGTGGCATCCACCAAGAGTCTGGGTAGGTCGAGTTTCCTCTGTTGAAATCCGATGGGTCGGTGTACATAATAATCCCTGACGCGTTAAACCGCTGTGCATTCTTCACCTTGAGAAAAAAATAATTAAAAAACAAATACATATTGAAAAACCAAATTTGATTTTTTCTTAAATCTTATTTATTTTATCAAATAAATGTGATTTGGATGTTTTTCCTCCTTTTTTCAAGATTGCATTTTTTTCTAAAATTAAATATTTAAAAATGTCTACAGTGCATGCATGTTTATTTGGCATATTTTCCGATTTAATTTTTCAAAATTAAACTTCTCGTTTTTTAAATTAAAAAACAAATCCCAATATAAAAGTGTAATGCAAGTTTGACCAACCCTTGATCTATTCATTTTCATTTCTACTTGTCTCTTTGATGCAATATGTAATCTTATGTATTAAAAAATCAGTTCCCATGTTTGACTTTTTTTCATAACCCATAGTTCTGTGAGAATTTTTGCGATGGCATCAAGTAGCTATCATTTCTCTCTAAAGGGTCGTTAAAATCCACCAGAAAGCAATTTAAAAAGTCGTTGAGTAATACTATACTTAATCCAAATACCATTATATCTTGCATGCATACATGCACGTGAAATATATTAATTAAATGCAATGCCCTAATATTAAAAATATCAGTGCATAACTCTCAATTGCGGTTTATGTCCTCCTAATTCATGCAAAATGCCTGGTTTTAAAAAAGGTGTAACGTCAAGCTATAGTAAAATTAATGCTTCCTCTTCCGCGAGACTCTAGATGCACTTATTACATAAGTAGTCCCACTCTGTTATTTAATCCCTCCTCTACTCCCCTCCCCGTAGAGTACACGCAAAAATCTAGGGATCCCTCATTTAATTCCCCTCCTTCATTTCAACTTCAGCGGTCACCAAAAACTTATCGCCAAATGAACGCAATCGTAACTTCTCGGGTGTTTCCGACACGCATAAAAGAACTCTCCGAGCTCTGTCGAAAACGTCTAGAGAAGTTGCGATTGCCAATTGCCAATGAATTACAACTAACACCACTTGAGAACGTGAAACTACCATGTCAACAACTTCCGGTATTTCTCCAAAAACGTTATCATTGTATCTACTTCAAGTCTTTTTTTATAAAGTTCAAACTATAAGAACCCATTGACACATCCTTCTGTATATTTACTTCCGTTGTTTCAACCTCTTTCTGAAACTAGCAAAAGGCATGCGTAAGACGTACCTTGTCACCCCTAAAGATCTTGCCGTATCGAGCAATTAAGGTCTTCCCCTTCAGATCAATGGACATGTTCTGGGTGAGGTACAAGAAATCTTCTATCCTACCATAGTTGACATACACCAAATCGCCCTTTGAAGGAAAAAAACATTATATTTTCATTTTCCAGTTTTTTTTGTCTGTCACAACACAAATAATATACATGTAGCCACGAATCGATTTTGCGTAACTTATAGCCCAATAAAGTTCATCAGTGACGCGAATAATGTACTGTAGGGGCGCAAGTGGGGTTTGCATTATTATATGAAATGAAAATAAGGTAAAATTGTCAATAATTTAATGTTTAGTTAAACAACAGCTGAAAATTAAATAACCAAAATATAAGTTATGAAACATTATTTGAATATTATGAGGTGATCAAATACGGTCGGTCGTGATCAATTATCCCATAAAGCCCTTTGGACTTTATTGGATTTGATCAGCATTGAGCTTATTTGATCACCTCACGATACTCAAAGAATGATTCCTTGTTCCTTAATTTGATAAATGTGCCAAAAAAAATAATAGATTGGGACAATGCAAAAAACAACATGTAAACTTAATTAAAAATGCATTAAAAATTGTTAATTTTTAAGATATAGACTCAATACATGTATTTATCTTTCTGGAAAAAAAATGGTAAATATTATTTCAAAGAGTGAAACCCCAAATCGGAACATCGCTCGGTCTTTTCCGTCAAGTCGAGTTGACGGAAAAGGCCGAGCGATGTTCCGATTGTGAAACCCCCTTACCTCGCTGATTCCTGCCGCAGCGTAGGCATTGAACGGTGGAATGATTTCAGAGTTATTACTGAGACTGTCCAAAGCAGGTTCAAATAAAGCAGACTGGAAAATCAACTGTCCTGATGACGTCAAAAGTTGAACCTGAAACAACGACAATTAATAGAATGTTTATGAAAATGAACTTTATAAATTTAATTTCTGTTTAGCTTCAGGCTGCCTCATGGGAGAACTAAAGAGCAGGCTTTCAGATGCATACCCGGTTTGGATTCGTTCTGTTGGGGTACGACATCAATACGTCATAAGGAGTGACCCTGACCTCATCGATACCGGATGACCTCCATGCTTCCTGTAATATCTGCACCAACTCGTATCCGCCCGGGGTTCCGGACATGCGCGGACGACTTGTATATTTCCTATTAGGACAAGTTATTTTTAAAATCAATAAAACTCTTGGTTTCTTAATTTAATCATCATAATGCGTAAATTTGAAATATTCTTAAACAGTTTTTATAAATATTAAGGTTAACAGGGAAAAAAAACTTTCCTTACAAAATGTAATATATACACTCTCTTTGGTACAGACAGAATTTTTGTCAATAAATAAGATTATAATTTGTTAAAACAATTTTTTCAAAGCTTTTTAAATATATATTTAATTTTGGACATGAAATGACAAAGACTTGAATTAAAAACACGCGATTCATTCTAAGGAACTGCCTTTACCATAAGTTTTGTTTGATGTTATCCTTGTTGATACTACTGAGGATGGTATCTATAGGATGAGGAGATCTGAAACAGAGAGAAAAACGATCTTTATCTATTTTGTTTAAAGAAGCTGCAATCTCTTGGACTAGCACAAGTTATAAAGATGAAAGACAGTATAATGCCGATATATCTTTTGGAGATCCGCATACATACAACGCCTACTATCATAAACTTTGCTAGTGTTGAGGTCAGGATGACATGTTATCAAAGGTTTGCTTCGGGTTAACTTTAATTTATCAACAGAATATAAATCTGTACATATCCTTCAAGTTTCTGAATCTTTCGGGGTTTTTTTAATCATTTATCAAAGTTGTTAACTGAGTGATCCCTGATGTTTCCGGAACAACCAGGGAAAGACAAATGTTTTTATCGGCTACCTAGTCGGCTGAAGAGTCGAAGCTGTATTAAACGGTTCACTGTGTATTCTTTTTAGCGTTGTTGGCCGTAAACGGCGTCCGATAAATCAAGTACATCGCCAAATGTGAAATATATAAGTAGGTACATGTAAATAGGTACATTCAGAAATGCGCTAAATCAAATCCAATCTAACTTGTTGAAAAATCATATTCCGCCAAATATCGTACACGCCAAATATTTACAGTACATACATGTACAGTATAAAGACGAAAACTAGGTGAAAAACCCATTCCAAAATACCACACACAGATGATAAAAATGATTTAGAATCTGATATTATTTTATTACATGTCTATAAATCATGAGATAGTTAAAGTGCTGCACGATTTAAATCAAAATAGATCAAATAGGTTTTGTTTTTAGATATTTTAAAAGACTTCATTGAATGCCCGAGAAAAAAAGTATAATTTATAGTAAGTTAACTATTAGTCGAATATTTCAGACCGCCTGTGCCAATGCGTTTTTACCTCCAAGATTGGGGAAAAAAAATATTATTTCATCATTTTTATGTTGCTCTTTAATTAAATATAAATGGTTCAGTAAAAGAGGGTCTTTGGTCTTTGAATGTTTAGAATTGGCATTATTACAATTCTATTAGGTTACCTACAAAATCAAACCGTGCATTTCAGAAAAAAATGTAAAATTGATTGCACATCATGCCTCTAAAATTGAGTTCACTGAAAATTCGATACACATCGTTTACAATTAGATTTTATGCATTCCGTGGTAGGTTGTTTTTTTTAATTCAATCCATACACGTAAAAAAAATGCTGAATCAGCAATGTGGAAATTCAGGCCTTGCTAGCGTATGAATATATACTAAATATATGCCATTGGATCAAAATATTTTAAAATATTATTAGGTAAAACTTATATTTAAAACAATATAATCTTATTTTTTTTAAAAAGTGCCGGTTACTAGTTCTGTTGTTTGGAAAAAAAATTCCCAAAAAATGCTAATCGTACATCTACAACATTTTATATACTAAAACGCTTGTTCCCACAAACTTGCATCAATGCAATACAAGGAAAGGGGGAAATTGCAAGTTGGAAAAAGATTAAAGTCCTCGCAACACAGATTTATAGAAAATATGAAGATTTGATATTAAGCTATAGTTATACTAAAATAAATTTCAAGGTGACAACACGCCTCAACTGAACAATATTTCCCGTATCTTTCCATAGAGATCTTCTTCTCAAGGAGTTAAATATTGTCTAAAAATTGGCCAAAACTATTTAGCCTTCTTAAACTTGGTGATTTTTAACTTTGTTTGACAACAAGTCAAGTAAAGGCGTTTAAATACCTGGGGGGTTTTGTCGCCGTCTCCTGGGCGGTGTCGCCTGCCTGTGGAATGTTGGAGTTGGAATTGTTCCTGCCGACTGCATAGCCTATCCCGATTCCCACCCCCATGAATAGAAGGGAACACACGAAGACCACCGCGTACTGACTCCTGCCCCATCCTGCTTTCTTGTACACATCCTCATTGTCAATGGTCATGTTAGAGAACCTTAATAACAAAGGGCGTACTTTATCAAATCTTTAAACTCAACGTACTAGAGTGACAAAAAAAAACCTATTCATGTACAACGATCTGCATATATAGTTATCTATTTGGGTCATCGTTTTAGAAAAAATATTGATACAGTGATATACACACATACATATATATATATATATATATATATATATATATATATATATATATATATATATATATATATATATATATATATATATATATATATATATATATATATATATATATATATAATCAGTTTCCTTTTGATGATATAATGTTCGACAGACGTGTTTACAGCAATGTATAATATGTATGTAACACTCTCGTATTTTATAGCTTGCTTTGATTTTGAAATACACATGTAGTCAAAATTAAGGTCACATGTTGAAAAAATTGCATAACGAAAATTTGTCAAATCGATCAAAAATTCCAGCGTTGCTTGTTGTAATGTATTTGTAAGTGCATTTTAATACGATTGTCTCAAAGTTGCTTGCACTTTTATTGCAAGTTGTTCCTACGCAATATAAAATAATCGACGTCATTGTTTGAGCCGTATAATGAAGAAAACATTCTTTTCTTTTCTTTTTTTTAAAAAGGAGGCTTTATTTATCTAAGAATTGTGTTGATGTAAATAAAGTTATGAAAATCTGGCGACATTTCGGAAGGAAAGAGCGTACGCATATATGAGGGGATATGCGGATTGGTGCCAACCGGATTAATGTTAGGAACTTCCTCAAATGTATACTGAAGATAGTAATCGAACGATGACTGCCTCGTTCGAGTGTCCCATGGGAAGAGCAGGAGTAATGAAAACCCACAGTGACACTCAACTCTGTACAACAATGTCAAGTACATGTACTATGCAATTTTTATCAATCAATATAGTAGTGTTCTTAGACTTATCGAATTTTTATTTTTTGACAATATGAGGCCTAAATATGAAATGAATAATTAATTAAAAACAAAATAAAATGCACCAGTATAAGACATCCACTTGCAGTTTCTTAGCGGATCTAGTTTGTGCATTTTTGACAATCAACAATGTTAATATACGAGATAAAATGATGCCTATAGGCTAACCTAAAAAAGGAAATGATACACACTAATAACAAATAAAACAAAAACAACTTCTACGTTAACTGATTAATCCCTAGAATATTTTTTTAAGTTTTACAAAAATAATTCATTACGATTTTTCTTTCTGACGTCATGATAATTATCGTAATCATTCAACTTTATCATCTCTAAAAAAAAAAATCAATTTTAAAACCGTGCATTTTGAGGATAATCAAATTCTTACCAAACGTTTGTCATTAGTTTTCAACTTATAATCCAACTCGTGAAAACACTGCGCATGCAACTGAAGTCATGTAGAGCTGTGCTTAAAGACTAAATTCGGGGGTACCGGAGTAATGCCGGCACCGAGGTCATTCGGTACTTACTAGGTAGTAATTAACCAATCAAAGAACAGGGAAGCCGAATCAAACGACCTCCTATCGCAACGAACGTACCAAAAATAAATGGCATGCGCGGATCTAAAAAGTTTCCCATGTGGATTCTGGAGGATAATTTTGTTTACCAGGTGGTCCCAATATTTATTATTTTATTTTTATTTTTTTGGTAATTTACTATACGAGTTTTTTATGTTAGAATTTTCCTAGGGGAGGGGGTGTCCGGAACAATCTGACCCCCCTTCCCCCTCTTTGGTCCGCGTGTAAATATAGATTCGGAAAAAATCTTTTATAAAGACGTGCATGTCAGTGTCATTATGTAGGTTCTATGGGTAAAACTGAAAGGATTTTTTTAGTTAATGGCAGTTTCCAGATTCTAAGTAGTAGCAGCAACGTTTGACCTAATGAACCATGAAAAGCGTTATCATAAAGATCTGGTAGCAGTGATGTTATCTATAATTTATTTGTTCTTCGCAAGAGAAATTTTTTTCGGAAAATTGCTCTGATAAAATAAATAAAATGATAAACAAACCTCTATAAACAACTGAAATGCAAGGTTTTTTTGTTAGCTTTCGTAGTTGCTTTTAAGTTAAAAAAATATCCATTATAATGACAACCTGATGTTGTTCAAAAATAAATTTCTAATAAAATTTGAAGTTAAAGGATAGGACCTGTTAAAACTTTACTTTTGCCTTTGTCGTCAAATCGCAGGGAACACTTCCTGGAAGTACTAGCTACAGTTACCAATACGATTTGCTCAGACAGTTTTACACATTCATTCAGTAAGTCAAAATATATATTTTTTCCGTTTTGTTTGGAAATTGGTGATGTCCTATCCCTTATTTCCTTTAGGATCGGCTATCATTTTTCTTTTCTTTGAATCTAATTCAATTTAAGAAATAACGCTTAGTAAGTACACTGGGAAAAAACCAAGTTGAATTGACTCAGAATTCTTGAAAAGATATTGACTCAACAAAGATTTGAGTATATATTATGACCTATTTAAGCTGTTTTGTATATTTTTGTTCATGGCTGTGGTTTCAGGAAATGATAGGAAATTAGCTCTTGGTCGTCAGTGAAAATGGTTTAAAATAATATGTATAAGGTTTTTACAAAGGCTATAGAGGAAGATATATGTTGAATCATTCGGAATGCCAGCCCGTTAGAAGAAAAACATGTACCTCTTGATATTTATTTTTCTCGCAATAAATTAAACCCCAAATATCCCAAATTAATAATACACTGTGGTACTAAACTATAATTTTTTCATGTGGTAGTGATATATTTTTATAACAGTGAAAATGTATAATGCAAAGGAGCTGTGTTTGGAATATACAACTGAAAATTTTCATTTGACCCTTTTTTTAAAATTTATTTTGCATATTTCTTTTGATAATCAAATATAAACCTTTGTTACTGATTCTGTTAAGGTACTTCACTACACCGATACTTATTCTTTTTAAGACACTACGTCACAAGATGGCGATTGAAATGTTTTGTTAAACTGTTTGTATCAATCGATTCAGTTGTATATCGTAATAGCTCAGTGGTTAAAGTATTCGGCCAGTAAACCGCAGGTCATGAGTTCGAATCCGCCTGAGGCTTTTGTTCATGTTTACTGAATGTTGAAAATATCATTTTTATCTAAAATTGCACATTTTTTTTCGCCTATTTGACACTTATACCTCTTATCCATCATGCTATCTATCATAATCAAGTAATTTTCAGGTGATTTGAGAAACTATTTCAAGGTGTAGTGAGCCACCTTATATACAACTCAATTTTTTTTTCACATAAGTTGTCTTAGAACGCTTACCAGTAGGTAGTATTCCTTAAATTATGGTCCATAAGAAAACCTATCCGACGTCAGTTAATAAATAAAAGATCATATGGTCTGTATCATTATCGGCAGCATGATAGCCAATCAGGTCACGCAGCCCTCCCGGGTGTTTAGTGAAATGAACAATAGGTGAGCTCATTTTACTGCAGGCATCCTTATCGCTTTTGTTTCAATGGATTTGTGTTTAGCATGATAACAGGAAGGAGGGTTTTACGCACAAGAAAACCACCAATCGAGTCATCGCTACGTTAAAAAAAAGGGGGGGGGGGGCGCTAAGCCCCCATCCCCCAGCCAACACCCCCCCCCCCCCAACCCCGACGTCTGTGAAAGAAATTCACCAATCACTATTTTACTAAAAACTAAACAAAATCCCAAAAGCAAATACAGCGTACAATGCGACCTGAATTTGGATTCTAGATTCCCATGTTTTCTATGTTATTGTTTAGTAGGAGTGCAAAACAATTAAAGGTGGAATAACACATCATCACAAAATGACTGACCGCTGATCGAAATTGTTAAAAGAATTTATGGACTGAAACATGTAACATACTCCATAGCCGAGTGGATAACGTGTCGAACTAGTGATCCGTACATACCGAGTTCGAATCTCGCAGGGGCTTTTATTGTTACTTACTGGAATAATTATTTTAGATATTCAATTTTTTATCTCCAAACTGCAAATTTTTCGCTTGTTTTGATATTTGTACAATTTATTTATCATTATATCTTTCATTATCAAAAAAATTCCTGTCAATTTGAGTGACTTAATATTCCACTTTAAATAAATTCTTGTCGTTAGCTTACAACAGGTGATGCCTATACGATGATTTTTTAATGTAGTTTTACGGTCCAATGCCGTGACCCACCAATTACTTCAAAGCGCTAACAAAATTTTGCGTGAAGTGGCTCAGTGAGTAAAAAACATTTTTCATAACACTGTTCTTGAACTTTGGTTAACTCTTGATCTGCGGGGGTGATGCCATTAAAACGCCCTAAGGCGGTCGTTCACTGTCTTTCAAAAGCAAAATTGCATGAAATTTGAAATTTAAATATAATTTGAAGCGAAAAACAAGCAACGAGAAAAGAAATACTTTCTTAGCTGTTGACACTGGACAAAGTTAACGGATTTTAAAAAGGAAAACAAAATACTTGTTGAAGCCTTGTTTATATTCACCCTAAGGGACGGTACCTTTGTATTAACAAAAAATGTCAACCACTCCCCAAGCTTCGTCATATCTGTTTATAAATTGAATTATATTTCTAAAGAAACTTGAAATTTCTGGCGTTTAACCCAGTTTTTCAAGTCCTACTGAATATTATTTCACAAACTTGTTTTACACCATCCATACATGTACATCAAATTCAAAAGAGTGATTGTCATCTATCAGTTTCATGTGTAATATGTAAACATAAACACATTCCGATAGAAGATTTGACCCTCTCTCTCTCTCTCTCTCTCTCTCTCTCTCTCTCTCTCTCTCTCTCTCTCTCTCTCTCTCTCTCTCTCTCTA